>NC_081414.1:805330568-806010568 GCF_030272615.1 Cryptomeria japonica | reverse complement strand
CAACCTATCCCAAAATTTATTCCTTATCCCTTTGTGATGGCACAAATCGATAGGAAACCTTCTACATCCAGGTTGTAAAGGTTTATTGGTTCGAGGGTCCGTGAAAAGTGCACACAAGTCAATTTTTTTAATTTTCTTTTTATTTACTTCAAGCTTATGATAACTTGTTTGCATAAAACTATTTTTGTTCTTCTCTTTTATTTGACCACATATTAATTTGTCCACTCACTGAACCTACATGAGCCATGATAGGTTATCGCAAGTTAGCAAGGCTTGTCCTATGAGAGGTTGTTGAAACAATAACTTTAAGCCTATTGATCAACTCCTTACATTGTTTTTTATTATTTTCAATTTTCCCTAGAATATTTTCTTGTGTGCCTGGGGTTTGTCTATGAATAGAAGGAGGGTTTTTTTGTGCTTCTTCTTTGGAAGGGTTTTGACGAGGAGATAATGGTGGATTTTCAATATTTTCACATGGATTTTTAATTTCTAAAAATTTAAAAGAAAATAAATTGAAATCCTAATTTAATCTACAATTTAATGAAAATTTGAGAATAAGTAATCATAAATATATACATCTTCGATGATGTGGCATCATTTTGATGATGATAGAACACCTCCAAGAGAAAAAAATGTCTAGTTGTTTTGGTGTGTGCACTCTAAAGAGCAAAATTACCAAGCAAAGTTGTGGATTGCAACAAAAAATGACAAAAAAGGCACAAAATTGGTGTTTTGTTTGTGCTTTTATATTTGGCACACACCAAATAAGGCATGCACCCTACTTGGCACGTAGTGCACATGCCTCATTTGGCATGCACCAAAATGCCTAATAGGGGCTAAAAACAAATTGGTGACTTTTTGGTCCCCCCATCCCAGTGCACTCACCCTAATCATAAGGCTGAAGGTCCTACAATACCAACACCAAGCCCATTTATTTTATATTTGTTTCTCATTATCAAAAAATGACTATCACAGTAAGAATAAGAACAAATTATCCCTTTGTATCTCTTTAGTTGATACCCTAGCCATTTTCTTTAATGAGGGAAAGTGCTATTAGTAAGTTTTTGGTCTATAAATTTTCCATATTTGGTTGTTTCACTTGCCTCATCAATCACCATATGGTATAATTGGACTTTCTCTTGGATAATTTTTCTTCCTTGTATTTTCAATGAATTCCTCTAGAAATTAGTGGTATTAATCATACCACTTGCATCTTGCTTGTTCTTACCTTCATCCAATAATATTTAAATTATAGGTACATAGGTGAACTTGCATTGATAAGACTAATGAGGTAGCTTATATAGGATTTTAGATCACTGACCTAAATCTAAGTCCTTTCTTAGCTTTAACATCTTTATCCATCCTTCTTAGGACAATAAATATTGAGTTACTAAGAATGTTCCTAGTTTCTTACCTTTCTTGGTGGCCTAGGTGGACTATTTTCACTTGCTAATATTCAAGTTGCATAATATCCTCATCCTTGTCCTCTAAGGGGGTTGCAACTTATGCAACTCTAGCCCCTTGTGCATCCATTGAGATTGTAAATAATGTCTTAGCTCTTTTTTTCTTTGGATGATCATGGAACACTTCTATCAATTTAGTAAACTTGTATTCATTTTTTTGTTTCTACATGGTGGTATTCAACAACATTAGCACCCCAATGTCTATGAGTTTTACCTATGTTAGTTCTAGGAAGGGGTAATGGTATTCTTGGAGGAGAACTAGTAGGACATTCTAGAGAAAGAGTGGGAATTCCCTTTAAGATTAGACCTAGAGAAGGAAGTGATGAGGGTGATAGTAACTAAGTGGGGGTATAAGAACCTACCTCTAACAATGAGTTAGTGCCCTAAATTACACTTTTCCAGGAAATTTTCTAATAATTTGTATCTCTTTCTGAATGGATTTATGCCATTACCCTTCCCTTACTACATCTTCCTTGTTAGTAAATTGCTAAATAAAATACTAGTATATAGAGAAAGAGATTAGATTTGATGCTAGTTGATGCAAGAGCATCCCCGGTTCACAACAATCTTGCATCAACCAAAAACATTTTCCTTTTTGTTTTGTTTTATGTTTGCAGTTTCAGTTTTCCTTTCTGTGTGTCTCGATTTTGGCTCACTAGATCCTGTGGAGTTGGATTCTACTTCAAGACTTGATCATCTTCTTTCTTTTAGACCGCATCGCATTTGGATCAATTTCTGGCAAGATATTACCACTGATTTCCATGACAGATTCTTGTTACCGATTGCCTGAGACCTATTCCAGTGATCTACCAGAATCCATTCTGAAGCTTGCGGAGCCCTAGGAATTAATTTTGATGTTCCTTGGCATGTGGTCGATCTTCTATGTTTCATCCTTTGAATTTTCCATAGGAATCTCTTAGCAGAGGCCGACCTTTGTTATTTTCATGTTAGGTCTTGTTCTTCAGGTTTTGATCCTTTTTGGGCCGACTAGATCCTTTGGATCGATATTATATATTTGTAATTATGATTTAAAATAGAATAAATTAGAATCAATTAAGAATCAATCAGAGAATTAGATAGCTAGATTGTACATAGAAGATAGATATTTCGATTCAAGGTCTCGGTTGTGACCTATTATACCAAGAATGTGAGTCAGTATATTGTAACCCGGTTGTTACCGATTGGATGTAATCAAACTTCATGCAATAAAATAACTTGTTTTGCATTGCATCCATCATATTTGTGTGTTTTCGTTGTGTTTAGCCTTTCTGATCGATCTGGATTGATCTCTTTGAGGTCCCCCCTTACTGGTGATTGCTTCACTAGTGGAGAAAAAGAGGATAAGAAACTAGAGATGGAATAGGAAGAATAGGTAGTACTTGATTATTTTCACTATTTTTTTTGTAAGTAACAATAGATGATCTAGTGGATTCTCTTCTCTATATATTGTTTCTTCATCAATAAGCTCTTTTTCTTCATCTACCACAATTCTTATCTAATATTCTCAACTTCTCTTCTTCTTGACCTACCTTTGCACAATAGTAAAACAATATTCTCCTTATTCCTTCCTTTTTGTAGGTTCTTGAGTTGATTTCTATTGCTATAGGTGTGGATCTTCTATAAGATATGGATATTTAACCACCTCCTTTTTTTAACAATAATAGTACTCATTTAATTTTAAATTAAGGCATATTTAGGGATTGATCAATCCACCACACTAATTGTCTAATTGTATACTTTTTCCTTATCATAGGTTTTCTATAGGACCTCACCATCTTTGTGAGTTGTCTTGGGGACTTATTCCAAAGAACATCTCTTAAATAATGGTAGAGACATCCTTTGATGATATCTTATTTTTACTTCATACTCATCAAGACAATTAGACCAATGATATTTATGGATAGAGAATGATCAAATTAAAGGCCCAATTCTCCCATTGGGATTAAATCTATATTGAGGTCTTCATCATATGCATGGATAAATAAGCCATCTCAAGCTTGTTAAATTTAGCATTTTGGATGTTGTAGAATGAATAATCACCCAACTTGGTGGGGAAAGAAAACATAACCTTATGCCTCCTAACTATCAACTTTTGAATTTTAACTATTTTCCTAGAGATTTCTAACAATATAATATTGTCACTTAGGTATCTTGGTAGTATATAAGATGATTTATGAAAACAACCTATCCTAATGTTTTAAACTAGATGAATTAGTTACACAATCCAATCACAAGCTTAGTTGCCTCATAAGATAACCTTTTGGAATAATCATTTTCCAACATCTGACTATGGAAAAAGTAAAAGAATCATTAGCTCTATTGCTAACCCTCCAACTTTCTTCTTTCTAGCTAAGGGTATTTATCATAAACTTTTATTTCAATAGAAGCTAAAATGTACCCACCTAGTTTGATCCCCAAAAGTTGGATTGAAAATCCAAAAGGTATATCAAGTAAGAGATCATATGGAAATTGTTGGTTTCTAGTACTCTTGATAGCTACATATGCATTGCATAACTAATATGACTAACCCCTATTCTCTTCTCACTATAGATCTATTATTTAAAATAACATATTCATGGGTAGAAGTCGTTGGCATTGGATAGTCTAAATGCTCTACTACAAGTAATGGAATCCTTTGGATCTTCTTTACACTCACTCCTCTAAATGAATTTTGTCACCTTCATTGTTGATTTTCTTCTATGTAGTAGAAGGGTCACATTTATAGACTTAACTTCTCGTAGCATTTAAGAGCTTTATTAGCATTGATATTATCATATTTGAGATAATAGGGAAGTCCAAATACTCTCTCAATTACCTTACAATTGATGTCTAACATAGTTTGACTTGTAGAGCCAAACACCTTTCCCTGCTTCCAGTCATATATTTTTGCATATAGGCCAAGATTAACTCTATTGATTGCAAGGAAATAGGGAGTTAAATAGCATATATTAGTCCTATCTTGATTGTGCATTAAGCGATGAAAGTCCTTTCTCTTTTTGTATGCACCCTCTATAAGAATTCTCAAATATTCACAAATCTCAGATCTTCTCCATCACCAATGTTACTCCATGTGAAGAACATCTTAGAAGCCATCTAATACTCTTTATATTTATACTTCATTTCTCTCAAAGCTCCCTTGCCTTGGTACTTCCAAGCACACATGAAATCATTAGTATATTTATTTAAAAAAAGTTTCATTGATCACGACCTCCTCTTGACTATCTTATATTATCATATTCACTTTAAAATATGTGCATTGATACTTTGAAAAACTAATGATTACTTAAAAATAAATTATAAAAATAAATGTCAAATAACCTCTACATTCCTTAGAGGCATAAGGATAGACAAGCTATAATATTCCTTAGACTCCAACGAAACAAACAAAACAGTGGTGCCAAGTGAAAATGATAACCTGTTGTATTCAAGTCATGGAAGGCAACATGAAATTTACTCTACTTACAAGAAAAAGCTATTGATTATCTCCCATGTCTGTTTACGAGATATCTTTGTAAGTTTCGAAACAGAAAGTGGGTCTATTTTTTTTCGTTGTATTCCTGCTTTCTTTACGCATTAATGGACGTTCATACTATCAACAAATCTTCAAACATGTTTATTACATTCTCCTTCTCCAAATCTTGCTTATCTTTGATCTTTAGGTTACCTACCCCTTGAGATCACACTTCTCTGGTGCATTTTGTTGAAAAGACTTCATGCCATGTCTATGGTTCCATACTTTACGTATTACCTACCCAACACATTCACAATGACCATCTGCAATCATCAATGCTTATGTCATTCACTACTCTTTTTAATCTAACAACGTACTATATGGGTTCTTTGAATTAAGCAAGTCACATGTATCTTATGTATCTTATGTTGGTGGTTATCCAATCATATATTTAGTATATCATATAATAGACCTTTGAAAGAAAAAATGCTAAGTGTCTCTTTCGTATGGTGTACTAAATGTATGGTTGGATAGACGTCGTCACATCTTAGCCCCACAACACAACCCTCTTGTAAATTTTCCAATTATTCTTAACTATTGCAAACTAATATTGCTAAGAAACCTTCCGGAAGATAAACAAGTCCACTCTCTCATTTATGATTGACTCCATGTAATGACCATTAAATGCAACCTACTCACAAGACTTCATTTTAAAATGAGCAATCAAGTTTCTTAAAATTAAAGTGATTCATATAACAAGATACAAGTAACATCTTTACAATTGTCCTTTTAAGTGTGATTAGATAGAAGGAACATATTTGTGGTTGTCCCTTCAATTGTGATTAAATTCCCAAATTGTCAAGATGGTTGAAAATTAGAGCACGTGTTTCTTTGTTGAAAATTAGTGTCAGAAGTTAATTCATATTATTTACAAAGGTTGCATTCCAAAATTATCTCTTTAAACTGCTATGATACAATGCGACTTTTCACTCTATATTGATAGGTCGAAGTTGGACAAACGTTTGTCATTCCTATCTCAAAAAATAAGAAATCATAACGAGTTTAAGTGATTCTATCTTGATTGGTTTGTCAAACCACCACTCTAAAAATCATTAACTATTTTGTAAATCCAAATCTTAATTTGTGTGAAAATATTTATTAAAATCATGACATGAATCTTGTATGGTTATAAACATGTATATTGTTATGATTAATCTCACTCATCCAAACAAATGGATAAAGAAATAATAGCCTCACAATGGAGGAAAAGAGAATAGCATGAACATTTTTTCTTTAAATGATATTCAATTAAAAATATACACTTAGAATAAAGCTTCAATTTAATAGTGTTGCTCACTATTCTTTCAGTATTTTGCTTTGTCATTGTATATCATTTGGTTGGATAGCTATCCTATTTAATTGTAGTGGTGAACCTTTTTGGTAATTAATATAGATATGTGTATCATACAATCAATATATTTTGATATCTTATGAGAATGATTTTATTACATGATAAATATTTTTCATTTTTTTATGACAAATGGATTGTGCAATCCCTTTAGAGAAATGTAGATGTGTCTAGATCTCACCTTCAAAAAGAAAAAAATCAACAAACCTAATAGATTGGGTCTCGGTAAATTGATTGTAGATCTTTGTCTAAAGACAAAGAGATATATATGAAGCTCTTCTAGTATCGTTTGGAAAATGTTGTTTATTGATTTAATTTAAAATAACTTGAGGATCTTATACTCGATTGATTAAATTTACTTTAAGGTACTAAATGAAAGTAACTTTAAAATTTGATCTCATAAATCCTTATGATCATTGATATCATTAGATAAAAAAATATAGAAAAAGGATAGGATATGGACAATGTATATTTAGAATCATAAGCAAGGGGCAAAGCATGCTTAGTTTCAAGTGGTGCAGTGATGTAAATTGACAATATGAAATCATTGTAAGAGTCATTTGGGTAAATTAATATCATCCATTGTTGAGAATTTTACTAATGAGTTTTATAACATTATCTTGATCTAAACTATACTTCTAATAATAAATTTAGATTTTATATCAAATAATTTATGAGCAAGTACAAAAATACGATATTATGTTGGAATCTTGAGACTTATTACATTGAGAATTGTAATTTGTTAGGATTGCCTTTTTCATTTTCAATATTGGGAACCTCTTGGAGTTTGGAATGCAAGTCTAAGAGGTGAGGAAATAAGAGTTCATGATGGAGACACTATGATGTGTAATTAGTTTTTAAAACCAATTGATCTCTTAGGAATGACAAATAATTGATACCTTAAAATTCACTATATTACTTAAGCTTTTGAACCAAATAAATTGAATTGACGTAGGAATGCTACTAACATTGGCTAGTCCCTACCATTATGATTTAAATAAGTAGATTATAGTATTAAATATGCCCATGAAACACAACTTAGTTATGGACGTACAAGGTATTAGCATTATTTGAATTATTTTTGATAAATTTAATAACAAACTAAGGTGTTGAACCCTTTACAACAAAACCCCTAAGGCTTGAGTCAAATAGGCCATCAACAAACCACTTATGGATGACTAAGGGATGCGTTTCTCTTTTTTTGTGATTCTTATGGGTGTATTTACAATCTATGATTACAAGTGGGAGAATGTTAGAATTGACTTGTACCATCTACTTTGTAATTCATATGACATATTGCATGGTTCAAACATAATTGGAAAGTGTCCTAATCAACTTAGGGCATAATGGGAAAATATTTTTTAATGCTTGTTCTCACTATTGTATGTAATGGATTCATGAGGGGTGATAGGTTCCACTAGCAATGATAAAGGTGGGTTGTAAACACAATTATTTAGTATTATTATACCTACAAGTGGATGCCTATAATGGGATAATTAATGACATAGGAAGTGAAAAAATCAGTGACCTTTGGGCTTCTCCAAGTGGGTGCTTGGAAGAGGAAAGAGGTTTCTCTTAGTATTTCATCATTTATTGCATTTAATTTAATGTTTATCTTCTATGTTTGTGCCCAAGTTGGAGGGAAAGTACTGGAGCTAAAATCAATGTTATTTCTACTTTCTGTTGGCATATGCACACTCCAATGAGACATTGTATGTGATTGAAGGTTTTGTCATTGATGGCAACCTTGCAATCCTATGGCACCGGCAAAGACATTATACCGGCATCAGCAGATCACACTCTACACCGGCACCGGCACAAAGGAAGGAAGTATATTGGCACCGAGGCCGATAGGATTTTGTTATATTATATTTTGTTTATTATTGTAAAAAATTTGTAAGCCGACTTGGCAAATTGTAAAATGACTCTTATATATAAAAGCGATCATTGTAGACATTTAGAAATAGAGGTGTAAGCGATAAGGAAAATATTAGGCAGACCTATTATGCGAAATATAGGCTAAAGGGTTTATGTAAGAAGCAGAGCAGTAATCGGTACTGGATCAGGCATTATAGATGCTATTGTAAAGCAGTACAAGATATTGGATTTGTATAATCCTCATTGTAAGTCAGTGAGACTTCCCATTGAGCAGTGAGCTCTAGGCAGTTGGCCTTCCTGCATGTGCAGGCCCTTATTGTAAGTAATATTCTCTTATTGGCCAATGAGTGAATATTGTGGGTCACAAATCCCACTGAGGTTTTTCCCACACTGGGTTTCCTCATTAAAACCTTGTGTTATGGTGTGCTTTTCATGTGGATGTCCTTAATTATGTTTATTGCATTATTTCTTGCATACTGGTACACTATTATAATATGTTATGCATGTTTTAATTCAAGAAATTCTAATCATCGGTTAGATACTGATTCACCCCCCCTCTCAGTATCTGTGGGATTCCTAACAATTGGTATCAGAGCTTGGTCCTCTATTTTCAGAAGCCTAACAGCTTGAGGAAGATCTTGACACCAGTAAAGATGGAAAATCTGATGAAGCAACTTGAAGGAGCTCTTTTAGACTATGATGCGGAGAAATTGAAAAATATCAAACTAGAAGATGATTTAAGGGTAGCTCAGGCTATCATTTAGGCACTTCAAGAGAATTTTACTATTGCAATAAATAAGAGAAGATAACTTTGTGAAAAATTGCAAAATGAGAATGATGAAAAGGAATCACTTAATGATATGATAAGCAAGCTGAAACAAGAGAACATGACAACAAAGAATGAGATGCAGGATATAACTATGAGATTTTGTAAAGAGATTGAGGATAGGAAGAAGAATGAAGAAGAATTGACCAGAAGACTAAGTGATGTAGCAAATGAGAACACAAGACTTAGCTATGAAAATGACATGTTCAAGACAGAACTGATGCATACTCAGAATGACTCAAATGAACTGATGAGACAAAAAGAAGTCTTAGAAAGAGAACTAGAAACTGCAAATCAACATAAAGAAAAATTCAAGAAAAGCTCAGAGAAACTTGGCACCTTGCTGAAGAATCAAAAACCTAAAGGTGACACTTCTGGAATTGGCTTTGAAGTTGGTTAAAGCTCCGATACTGCAAATACTCAGGATCACAGCAAACCGGTAAGACAACCTAATGCTTATAAATTCAATGGAAAATGATTTAACTGTAATAAGTATGGTCATAGAGCAAATGAATGTAGATCTAGAAATTATCATAATATCAACACACCCACCGGTCAATGTTCTAAATGCAACAAAGTTGGTCACAACTCTAAAAAACTACAGAATGAATGTGAGATGTTATGTTTGTGGACGATTTGGACATTTATCTAATCAATGCAGAACACAAACCGGCATAGGTTATGAGAAAGCTATTCAGAAGAATAATGTAACTTGTTATGCATGTAACAAGATTGGGCATATTGCTAAATTCTGTAGAAGTAAAGGAACACCGGTAGACAACAAAAGTTCTAGCTTGAAAGGTAAAGAAAAAGTTGAAGAGGTTAAGCAAGAATTCTCAAAACAATGGATTAGAAAAGTTGATCTAAATATTGGGAATACTCCTCCACCGGTAGAACAAATCAATGCTTCACTGATAGGATAGAGTGATGCTTCACCGGAAGGACAGAGCAGTGCTCCACTAGCAGGAAGTTCTTCATCTAATTGAAGAAAGTTTCCTTGAGCATTTGGAAATCTAATGACACATGTGCTATTATTCCCTCAATTAGAGATAAGAAGTTGGAAATTACTTTTTACCGGCAGACAATGTTAAGTGAATACTTAACCGACATGCATTTAATGTGGTAGATGGCAAAAAGACACTATAAAATTGAGGTTTTGACTCCATTCCATTTCACCGAGATTTCAAACCTACAAAGAGCGCGAAGATTCTGAGCTAAGGCATTTCGAGCAAGAGGCAAGAAAACTCCAAGCAATCATCCATCCTAAAGGTAGTAAAAGGTATTTTATCATGGCATCCACCTCTGCAATTAAATATATAGCAAACCCTAATGTTTTTGAAGTTATAAAAAAACCTAGGCCCTTATTTCAGTTAGTTCCCGAGGTAGCAAAGAAAGATGATACCTTAGGTGCTTTTTCTCAAATTCCTAAGGGAGTTGTTTATGCTGAAGACCCTAGAATTTACATCTACTGCAACATTGAGGAACTAGGAGATGAAGAGATTAAAACCATGTTTAAAACTATGATATGTGATGAATCCGGCAATGTAAAAGATGAACACAAGATCATTGAGACCCTAGGATTCACAGAGATCCTTAGCATTCCTGAATTCCCCAAGGATGTGATTAGGATAGTCTTAAGCAGGGTACATGGTGAATTTTTCTGGTTAGATGCAATCCACAAAATCACTAAGGAAGTTGTGAAAGTTGTCACAGGGTTACCGACCACCGGTAAAAGGCTAGATAAAACTAAGAAGGTATCCAATGACCTAGTTACAAACCTAACTGCTGCAACATTCGACAAAAGGTCCCTAAGAGTTAATGATGTAACAGACATTAATGTGAGATTTATCAGCATGATATTAGGATATAAAGCTACTCATGCAAATAGACTCAATTCAGTTTCAAGTTTATGCATTAAGAGTGCTTATGATATGGTCACAGATAATGCAAAGATTGATATATGTGAGTGGTTAAGGGATGAATTAATTGACAACCTTGGAAAGATTAAGAAGGACAAGAAAGGAACTTTCAGGTTTGGAAATCTGTTAGTATGTCAGATGCTACATATAACCAAACAGGTTCCCGGTATAGGCTACAAAGAACTTGGATATGGTATACCGGTAGGTAAACAGTTAACAGAACTATTCAATAACATGGGAGAAGACAAGAAAAACAATATTCAAGACTTCTTTCAAGCATTAAAGGCCAAAATGAAGAAAAGAATCAGGTTATCACAAAAGATTGTCGACAAATACAAAGATGAAATATTCTTTGTAATCAAGAAGGATGAGATCTGGATGGAAGCAGTCATCCCTAAGATAGTTTGGGTAACCAAGATGGGCTATGAAATAGATGATCATATAATTGAAACATATGCTAAAGCACTTCCGGAAGCCCCCAGAGAACCTAAGGAAGAAATATTTGGTAGTGCAGAAACTATTGAAAGCCAAATACAATCAAAGAAAAGAGTGAAAAAGGTTGAGGCGGTTGTAAGGAAAGGTTCCAGACAAGCAAAAGCCATCAAAGAAGATGTGTTGAAGAAAACCGGTATAACAAAGGATGAGTTAGTAGCTCCACAACCTGAAACTCACCTATCACCAGTAGGTACTTCTTCAGAGAGTGACATGCCTACAACTTTCAAAAGAGTTGTAAGGAAAAGAGATCCCTCACCGGCAACCACACCCTCACCCAGGAGGACAAGACAAAAACAACAAGCAGTGAGATCTCCGGTAAGAAAGGCTACATCAAAGAAGAAGAAACTGACACCCAAAAAGAAGAGGACAAACAAAGACTTGGCCCCTCTTGATATACTGCTGAATGAAATTACAGAGGAAGATAAATTGAAGAATATAGAGAAAATATATGACACTTTAACAGCTGATGAAAAAGAACAAGTTGAAAACAATGTTATATTGCATATGGATATGTATAAGAAATTTTTGATGGAAGTAGTAAATGAAATTCCAGATGAACTATTTAAGAGACTGGAAGCAAGAAGACAAGCAGTAATAGAACTGGACAAGAAAATAAAGATTGAAAAGCTACTTGTTGTATATCCGGTAAATTCACCCAAAGAAATCGATGACCTAATTGCTCAAGCCAACCGGTCAGTATTTTCTACTGCACACCAACACATTGCTTTAATGGTTGGAAGAGTTAATGAGGTGACTGAGGAGACTGAAAATGAATGGGATATATTCCTAGTTGAAAAAGAAAAACAAGAAGAATACAAGAACCCCAAACCTATAAAATTTTATCAGAAAGATAGAGACAAGGGTAAAGGTAAAGTTGGTGGACCACCTAGTATCAAGGTTAAAGACAACTTACCCCCACCTCCTTTGATTACTCCATTGATAAAAACAATAGCTACAGAAGATCAACCGACAGCTGAGAGTATGGATGTAGAGGATGGTAATCCTAATCCTGAAGTATTATATACTTTGGATGTTGATACTCAAAAGATCAACATTGTGGTAGACAAAGATACAGCTGATAAAACTGAAATGGCTAGTGAGCCTCCGGTAGCTGAGAAAACTGAAAACACATAGGAGAAACTGGCAGATAACAAAGAGCAAAAGGTAGAGACTCAAACTTAGACTGAGACAATGAAACAAATAGAAAAAAAAATAGAGCAAAAGGCTCTAGAACAGGAACATAAGGAAACAGTGCCACCGGCAACTAGAGAAGTAGAAAAACCATTGCTTAAGGAAATGCAGACACAAACAGACCTATCAGAGGTCAATACAAGCTTGGTTACTTCCACTGGCGGTACTCAGAATGTTGGTTCATCATCAGGCTACAAATCAACTAATGTGACTGACGTACTATTAGATTCAATCAAAAAGATAACAGACTGTAGCTCACAAGCTTATAAGGCAATTGATGATACCATACCAATTTTGAAGGTAATTTCTCCTAATTGTAATATAAACAATAAATATTCTTTAGGACAACTTGATACACTGTGTAAATATATCACAGAAAACATTGAGAAAATAAAGGAAGAGACATTGAAGGATAAAGTAGAAATTGAAAAGCAGAAATTCATTGATGAGCAAATAAAGAAGTGTAACAGAGATTTTGACACACTTCTACTGGAATTGTGTAATTTATTGAAAGAGTACAAAACTCTGTGCAGAGACACCTATAAGACAAACTTTTTGACTATAGATATAGACAAGAAGATGAGCAAGGTACAGGATGAGATCAATAAACTTGCAGATAATTTTGTTAACTCACCTAATACACTATCAGTTTTTGAGGAGAAGGTAACAAATTTTGAAGAAGATTTACTTAAATTGGAAAGAGAGAAAGAAAGAATAGTGAATAAGGCAAAGCATTTGAGATTAAAACTAAGTCCAAGATTGGACTATCTAGCATCATTACGAAAGGAAGTATCTAAGGCACTAATACAGGGACAGAAAACACTAGCAGAGCATTTGCAGCATCTCACCGGTACAGTTAAGAGAACAGAGACAACAATAAGAGAGAGTAAAAAGTTTATGGAGAGTATAAACTTGATTTTGGCGGATCTGTTTCAAATTGTAACTATCCAGTTACAAGGTTGAAACTACAAACTCTACTGACATCTTGACAACCTTTGTCATTGATGCCAAAGGGGGAGTAGTGGGATGAGAAAATTCAATATCATAGGAATCATATGCTCAGGGGGAGCACACACATTTTTGGTAACTTTTTTTGGACTTCACATTTTTGATACACTTTTGAAATTTCTCATGAGTGTTGCCATCAATGCCAAAGGGGGAGATTGTTGGCATATGCACACTCCAATGAGACATTGTATGTGATTGAAGGTTTTGTCATTGATGGAAACCTTGCAATCCTATGGCACCGGCAAAGGCATTATACCGGCATCAGCAGATCACACTCTACACCGGCACTCAGGACACCGGCACCGACACAAAGAAAGGAAGTATATTGGCACAAAGGCTGACCGGATTTTGTTATATTATATTTTGTTAATTATTGTAAAAACTTTGTAAGCCGACTTGGGAAATTGTAAAATGACTCTTATATATAAAAGAGATCATTGTAGACATTTAGAAATAGAGGTGTAAGCGATAAGGAAAATATTAGGTAGACCTATTATGCAAAATATAGGCTAAAGGGTTTATGTAAGAAGCAGAGCAGCAACCGGTATTGGATCAGGCATTATAGATACTATTGTAAAGCAGTACAAGATATTGGATTTGTATAATCCTCATTGTAAGTCAGTGAGACTTCCCATTGAGCAATGAGCTCTAGGTAGTTGGCCTTCCTGCATGTGCAGGCCCCTATTGTAAGTAATATTCTCTTATTGGCCAATGAGTGAATATTGTGGGTCACAAATCCCACCGAGGTTTTTCCCACACCGGGTTTCCTCATTAAAACCTTGTGTTATGGTGTGCTTTTCATGTGGATGTTCTTAATTCTGTTTATTGCATTATTTCTTGCATACCAGTACACTGTTATAATATGTTCTGTATGTTTTAATTCAAGAAATTCTAATCACCAGTTAGATATTGATTCAACCCCCCCCCCCCCTTCTCTCAGTATCTGTGGGATTCCTAACACTTTTATGGAGGTAATTTAAAGGTTGTGGATATTTAGAATGAAGATCCTTCTTTGAATTCCTTGTTTGGTGGTTTTGGAGCTCTTATAATTCTATATAAACAACTCTTTGGATGTAGAATTAATGAGGAATGGTTCAATGTAGAGTTACTCTATAGGAACAAGGATATGTGGCATGCATAAGTAGTTTGTTCATAGGTACATAGGTGTTTGCATATTGTAGGAAAAGAGGAGAATGGAAGTGTCGGAGATATTCTAATCTTGTGTCAATAATAATGCATACTTGGTCTCTCTTCTTGGTGGAGTTTTTTTCCTGCCAAGTTTTCTCCACATAAATCCTATGATACATTTGATACTCTTATGTTGTTTATTTTTACCTCACTATTGCTAATTTATGGTGATGTTCATAATTATTTATTGTTGTTATAAGTTTGCATAAGGTGGTGTTAATAAGAATGATATGAAGGCTAATTTTTAACATCATAAAAAAGATGGATCTAATCATGTGGTATATCCATATTAAGGTAACATGATACAATATCTACAAACAACATCCCTTGATGTAGGAATTATTCCTACTTTAGATAGGAATTGATAGGAATAAGCATCAATATGTATGATGATGATGTCCCTGAGATCTTATCATCTATCATCATATACATGAAAGATAATGATTCCACAATCAAATTAAGTACACACCCAATCAACAAAGATGGCGACAAACTAGAACTGTGAGAAAGTTGATGTAGAATAATGATAGTTTGACAATACAAGTGAAATAAATATCATCAAAGTTAAGAGATAACCCCTTAAATGTATACTCTAAATATACAATATGAGACTCACTAAAACATTAGATATACCTTTCAAATGCTTATCCTAAAAAGTCAAATTTGAAAAACAAGGATGATCCTTCTAAGTGGGAATAATGGGAACCCCAATCAATGAATTCACTTAAGGAATCAATGGTGGCAAAGGATCAACAACTACAATGTAGGAGGAGAAAATCAAGATTTGGATGTAGTATTTGGTCATGGACAAGATACACACTCAAGGAAGATTTAAATGGAATTATGAAATGCATGAGGACATAATTTATTCCCATGTTGGTTTATCCCACAATATACAAATAAAAAATTATTATACATGATTTACTCCTCATAATGAGAAGTCTTTAAATTTACAAAGACAAAAACCTTCAAAAACAATTAGAAACCCCCAAATATAATTTATATAGAAAATAAAGCTCTCCCAAAAATATAGAACCTCTCCAGGTGTTAGGATTAATCCTCTAGAATTCAAATATGAATCAAATGAAATTTGGTATTAATCTAGAAAAGGTGTTTAGTTGGCTTGATAGAGCTCTTCGATACCTTTCCAACATCATAATAATAATGAAAATCAAATATTTGGGTAAAACATTATGACCTTAAGAGCCAAAATTGAAGGTTTTAATTCAAACAAAAATTAATTACACCTATAGAAAAAATTATCGACACGACTAAAAATTTCTCAAAGCCAAATTTTCACTAATATTTCATTTGCAAAATTTTGACACCCTAGTAGAATGTTTAGGCAAATTGAAAAATACCCTATTTGTGAATGTGGTAACAAAATGTTGGCCCCTTTGGAGCTAGTCATCAATTCTGAATATGATTAATTGATGGTAATGTAGGTTCTTGAATGCATTTATAAACATGGGACTTGGTTTAAAGTTCTCACAAGATTATAGAAAAATAATGTTGCCCATTAGGCAACAACCTAGAAACACCCAAGCGATAGGTGAGCCATGATTTTTGCCCAACATGGCCCACCTTTTCAATTCTATAGAGGAATATGGCCAAGTGCAAAGACAAGGGCTAAACTATTGCATCCATTGTTTGATTATAATATTTTTTATTAAAAATTTGAATTATAAAAAAAATAAAAATTAAAAAATGATGACATGCCTAATTACACTCATATTCCTATACCCACAAATATAGAAGGAATATTCTATCATATATACTAAGATCACATGCCTGGAGATTGCATATTTCTTGCATGATTGAAATGGTGAAAAGTGATCCTAGGCTAATATTCACATCAATGTGTAGCATCATGAATTGTACTCTCTTATAATTTTGTCCTCACTTGGGCTCTCACCTTGGACTTCATCCCCTAAGGGCTGATTGAAGCTTTGATTCTACTCACACCATGTATCAAGCTCAATTTTTCATGATCTACATTTCTCTCCCCAAGATCCTAGGACCCTGATGTCCAATACAATGGTGTTGGGCATCTTGGTCCTCAAGGACCAGAGTGGCCAATGTCATGGTCCTCCCAAATAGGGCCCATTTTGGGACCTCATAACAGTACCAAACTGATGGAGTACACGAGCTGGAAGATGAATATCAATGATCCTAAATCAACCCATGTTGCGACCAATCAAATATCTCTGTTGTCTGTAATAAGGAAAGTGTTGTGCATCATCGATCCAACTGAGGCAACCAAGGTAAGGCCTCCATGTAAAGTACTGCAATATATCAAACTGATGCCTCCAATAAAGGGTGTTCCCTACACTCCTATTCCTAATCCCTGTTGTATATCTATAGGCATATGGTTGCTCACCCTGAAGATCTACATGATTGTCGTTTGAGCAATGACTATATGCTCTCATATCCAAACCTGGAGTAGTGTAACCCCACATCTGATAGATCCATTTATGAGATACACAATGCCATGCATTTGATGGTAGAAAGTGGCAAGCAGACAAGGACCCCATGTGAACACCCATCTGTGCACAATCATGTCATGTATAACTTTTCCCCAACCAATTGGGAACCCATGTGTCCTCCTATCGAGAATCAATAGACCTGCTACTATATTATATAATACAATGGTGAGGTCATCATAATCCATCACCTCCCAAGGCATCTCATACCGAACTCAAATCTGGAGCTCCTCCTCTGTACACTCACACAGCTCACACATATCGGCTATCCCAACTCTACGATCATATGACACCTTGGCACCATGAATGGGAATGTGCAAGATGCGTCATGCATCTTCCAAAGTAATCGATGCCTCTCTAGTAGGTAAATGGAATGAACATGTCTCTGAATGCCAGCGCTCAACTAACATCATAATCATGGCCCTGTTGGTTGCAACCTTGGGAAGTGCAATACACGATACAAACCAACATGTTGAACCAAGGCAAAATCCTTGGCACTCAACTTGGATCGAAGATCGACACCATTAGGCCTCATTTGTCTACATACCAGTACACTTATATTCTCTTTCAAGTGAAAACACGAAGAATTTAGACAAGTATTCGCATGACAAATTTCAATCATACATATTGAAAAATCAACCTAATTAAAAAATTTAAATAAGTTATTGTTGGCAATATGCTGGATTTGGTTTTGTGTTGTCATTGATGTCAACAATGCATCCCGGTTGGAGGCTATCCTGGTTAGTCTTAGTGATCATCTTGGTTTTGGCTATGTTTCTAATCTAGTATGATCAGATCTCTGGAGTCAGTTTTGGATGATTATTCTAGATTGTTATATGCTTTCTATATTATGTTGGTTCATGATTTGGTACTCTGGCTACTATCGGTTTTGTTCCCGGTTGATATTTCTTGCTACCGGTTAGCCTCACCGGTAAGCAATATTTGGTGATTTGGTCAGAGGATTTTGGTCCAACTTATGGAATTGGTTTCTATCACGTTGTAGGTGCTTCTTGATCGTTTCCCAAGTGTTTGATGACTTTTCTTTGGCTGACGTGTTTTTATGATGGTCCTATTTAGATTCAATTAAACTTTATGTTATTTCACTGAGCGTTTCTACCGGTTGGTGAAGCATGTTGGATTTTGGTCTTAGCAGAATTTCCGATAGATTTAATTGTTTGGATACTTGATTTAGGTCCATGCTATGTAATGTAAATCATAATATTGGTCTAGTGGTACCATGTGATGTAATTTTTATAATTATGGGTTTATGGGTTTAGGGTTTAGTCGACCTTGTCAATAAGGTTGATGATTTGTATTTATAGGTGACTTATTTATGTAATTGGAAAAAGGATGGATGGCTATGTCTTTATCAGAGAGTGGTTTATGTGCGAACAAGGTTATATCATTCAACGAAGGTTTGAGAAGGTTTTGTTTTGCAGGGCAAACATTTGTGCTTAACCAGAACTGTATCAAGCATTAGTAGATGCTACTTTCATAGTTCATTATTTTCGAATTGTAGTCTGATGATTATGTAAGTCAGTGTGAATTATTTTTCTGATGAGCAGTGATCTCTAGGCGGTTGGCCTGATTGTAAGTGCAATCCCCACTATAATTATTTCACATACTGCTGCAGAAGTATTATCTAATTGTGGGTAGGGTTTACCACCGTGGTTTTTCCCTTTACCAAGTTTTCCATGTCAAAGTATCGATGTTATGTGTATTGTTCTTTCATGTTCTATCTTTCATTGTGTTGGTTTCTTTGTGCTCTAGTTCAAAGGTTATGATATTGTTATTATGAGGATCCGATTATTACTAAGAGGGGGGTGAATCAATATTAAGATAAATCTATTAAACTTCACAAACTCTTCAAAAACTAGTACCAGTAGCTGATCAAACACTCTTTAAACCAGATTCACCAAAGTATTACCGGTAGCTACTTAAGTGTTCATCATTAAAAAAACATAATAAAGACATCAAATGAATAACTCAACAATCAATCCACAATGTGAACACATAGATTTTTCACATGGAAACCCAAATGGGAAAAACCACGATGGGAATTAGCACCCACAAAATATTTGCACTCTTTTGGAATGTGCCCAGTTAAGAGCCTAGCCTGGTTAGGAGCTTTACAATATGCCCGGTTAAGAGAAGACCATGTTAGGAATCACTCAGTGAAGGGATTTCAACCTTAGCTCTGTTAGGAGCTCTACCCTGTTAGAAGTAACCTTACTATAGGATTTTTAACTCAAACTAATGAGCCACCTGGTGAAGGGATTTACAAATAAGACATGTTAAAGTCTACCCGATTAAGGGATTTCAAACTATTGCAACTGTTAGGGAACAATAGGTAAATGATTTGGTCTCAACACTTCCTTGCTTGCTTGTTCAGATCCTTTTCAGCTCAATTATGCTTCTCACATGCAGACTCTTGAATTTGGTTCGGCACACTCTTCTTCTCAAATCATCGACACAAAAACCCTTCTCAAACTACCTAAATACACTTTACAATTAGTTCAGTTACATAACCCTAGCATCATTCAAAATACATTGAATTTACATCAAGCGCGGCAAAAAAATCTGCCAAAATACATTACAGATCATTACAACAAATTTCTAGACAATTTACATCGTTGAATGACCACCGCACATCGATTTGATAGACAATGAAACCCTTGTCACATTCTGCTAAGCACTTCGATGTTTCCCAAGAAAATTTGTTCCTTGTACACGCTTAATCACCTTCTTATCAGCTCACACGGATTCTGACACGTCATCACTAACTTATGAACATGATAAGATTCACCGACAAACCATAAATCATTACCGATCAAAGATTTGTCACCGGTATACATTCTTGTTCACAGAATTCATAACAGTTAATCACAACTCACTCAATACATTAGATCTGTTGATGCAGTTCCAATCACAGACTCATACCAATATCACAAACATATGTTCCAAACCTCAACACCTAACTCTTCGCCAATCAACCACACCAATCTCCTAATTATTGCACTATTCATGTTAACCTTTTAACCTGTCTGTCAACTGGTTTCACTAGATCCACTACTAGTAGGTCTAGATGACTTAGAAAACCAACATAGTTGCCATCAATGACAACACAAACAAAGTCACCAAACAACTTAACATCATCATCTAGCCAACAATCTATGCCACGACATCATATCAACTTATCAACTTAACCGGTTCATCTTCACATCTCATCTTATCATCAGGTATGTTCAATGCCAATAGATATACTATAATTTTGATTATTGATAATAAATTGATTCACTCCCCCTCCTCTCAGATTACTCCTGATATCAGATCTGTCTAACAGTTATGACATATGTGAACTAATAAACACAAATGTGAACCATTAATAACAAATGCACAACATTTGAGACAATTGCAAATTATTCAGAACAAATGTGCATCATTATGTATAGATGCAAACCATTACAAACAAATGCGAATTAAAAAATCAAATACAAATTACTAAAGATAAATATGAATAGATCGATCTACAATTATGCATCAAATATTCGAGAAATATTTGGAAAATTTAGCACAAACAAGTAAAAACGAGTAAGTTTTTTTCAGAATACGTACCATGCCTCTAGTCCCAGGTGGTCTCTAGTATGATCGGACTCGATCGGATAAGTGCAGTCGCACTCGGAAGCTGACCATGATGCTCACAAAGTCACAGGAAAGCTCAAAAATTAGAAGAAACTCCAAGAACTCAAATGAATGCAAATGAGCAAATGAAAGGGAAAAATCACTATTTATAGCTCAAAATTAGGGTTTTTACCACTTCGACGATCGTGGTCCACCAGAACTTCAATGCATTTGTAGTCAGATCAAATGGAATCAAACTCACGCGAAAATTGAAATGATTGCTCACTAGCACTGTATCGGAAAAACAATCTCAATTCCATAATTTTTCGACCACTTTTCTCGAGGGGGCATATTTACACCTAAAGCATCACTAGGGCATACTGGGGTAGATTTTTTTTGTTTTCTTTGAAACAATGTCATTTCAACATTGTATCAAAGAGGGGCAAATGTAGACACCTAAAAATGTCTCATCAATCATGTACTAATTTATCATCTTATTAATTAAATAATTATTTAATTATTTAATTAAACTAATTTGTTCATCTAAACTAATTTAATCATCAGTTTCAATCATTACTAATGATCCAATTTCTATCTATTAATCAATTTATCATTTACCCCCTTATCAAATAGTAATTATTTAATTAATTACGATTAATTCCCTTAATTAAATAATCTTTATTATTTAATTAATCTTATTTCTAATGATTAAATAATTTCATTTATATTATTTAATTAATTAGTTTATTCCTCCAATTCCTCAAATTTAAATTTCAACTTATTCCATCTAATTTCATTTTCTCAAATTCACATTTCACCAAATCTGAATTTCAATAAATTTCAGTTAATTGCATGTGCATTTCAACATTTGAAAGTCCAAATTCAAATCCAAATAACATGAAATTGAATTTCAAATTCAAATTCCTACAACACATGTTGGAAACCTTAACTTGTTCATCAAATTAGTTAACTAATCAATTAACTCAGTTAACTCTCCAATCTCCCCTTTTCAGTCCAAATCACCTTTTCTGACTAATCAATCAATTCAGTCATCTCCCTAATCAATTCAATCCACTGATCAATCAAATGAGTTAACAAATCAATCAATTCATTTAACTGGTGAATCAAAATCAGTTGATCTATCAATCAACACTTCAATTCAATTTCTCCCCCCATCTCACTTGAAAATCTATAAAAGCAAGCCTTAGTTCCCAATTTCAATCTAGAATCACTATCTTCAAAACAATTGTGTCAATCATATGTAGGAAATCCCAGTGCAACACCTAAGAACCGCCTATCACACAATTTGGAGAAGAGCAATGGAAGCTTTGTTGAATCAATTGAGGGAGTTTAATTAGATTTTTTGTTATTCAATTGATTTAAGCATTATTTCATTGTCATTTAGGAGTTAATTGTAATTGGATTTAGAGTTTGTGATTCGCTCTTTCATATCTGATTATCTTTTATGATTAATTTTAACCCTGGAAACACATGATACTACTAAGCATTGTGAAATTAAATAGATAACAGATAAATAAAAAATGAAAATGATTTATGATAAATTAATGATGACTAATGATATATAAATCATAACCCCGTATATGTGTGTGTGTGTGTGTGTGTGTGTGTGTGTGTACACACACACATAAGTACAAATGAGAGAAAATTTGCAGTAGAATGTCTATATAATACACACACATAAATAAATGATTCATATACCTTTTATATACACATGATTATATACATGTACATATAGTTGATTATAGATATTTACAAAACTACATATATATACATACTTTTGTACATACATGTCTCTATATAGAGAACACTCACATTTCTCACATTAAATTGAATGCATTTTACCTATCTATAAATTTTCATATTTTTATCATATTCATTTAAATAATGCACATCACTTCTTCCATATTCTTATAATTTCTATATATTTTAAATGTATAGTCTATTTATATAATCTGCATTGTTTAATAAAAAAAATGTATATTCTATTTATGTTCTCTTGTCATTTTAATTCCTAGAGAATAATCTAAATTTGGTATATACTAGTTTTTTTTTTGTATTGATCAAGATTAAGAAAAATTACAAATAAAAAATAAGTAGGCCAAAGATAAGACTACACTCCAAAAATGAATAACATAGATCATACAACGAAAACTATCAACTCATTAAACAAGAACAAAACTTAATTGGAACAAATTGTAACAAACATATAAAACTCTATAAGTATGTAATTAATTATATTTGGTATTTACTAGCTTATTATATTATAATGTCACATTTATCATCATTTTATTAAATTGTATTTTAGATCTATTATCTTTTAACCCCACTTTTCCTTTTTGTCTTATGCTTTGTTTTCTATCCCTCACATCACCTTCTTCCCTACCTCTTTTTAAGGTCAATTCTAAAATCCAATCCATCACTCTCTTTCAACTGATAGATGAATGCAATTGAAAATATCAATTAGAAAACATACACTACTTCATGAAATTCATGCCAACTATATATTATTTACTATCTAAATTCTCTTAAAATATATTTGATTTTAATGGATACATCACATTCAAATATTATATTTAGGTCACTTAATGAATTAATTCTCCTTACATGGGACAAATTATCAAGAAATCCAATTATTTAAAAAAAAAACTCTTTTTTTAATAAAGTAGAAAGCTATGGCCCCTTTTCTAGATTAACAACTTTGAAAAGTCCCACCACCTAATTTTTCATATGTTTGCTTTAAGAATATTTTTAATTTTTTTTTGGTATACGGATAAACCTATGACCTCGCCCAATAATATTTTTTTATTATTATTAAATCCTTTAAAAAAAAAGTTCTCTTACATGCATTGTATGGAGCCACATTTGACGCAAATTTAATGTTTGGAGAATTATTATTTTATATATTTATTTATTTTATTTTATTTCCTCATTGGAAAAAGGGTCTTCACACTTAATTCTAAGATGAATTTCCAATGATGTTACTTTCATTAACAACGTAATTATTGATTGCAAAATTTATATAAATTATAGAAATAAAGAAATTGTAACCTTTCTGTGAAAAATTTTATAATTATAAAAACTAATTATTTACTTGAAGTTCAATAAACTTTGTATTTAGAATGTCAGTGAAATGTGCATGATAATGAACGTGAATTAGGTTGGAGCATTTTCTCTTTTTAAAAGTTTATAGTTTTTTTTATTATTGTTTTTTTAGAAATAAGTATTTGTATATTTTTTAAATTAAAATATATTATAATGTTAAAAAAGTGGGTGGAGACTATTATATTAAATCTAAATAAAAATTATTTAGCTTATTATATATATTTTATTGTTGGCAAAGTAAAATGAAATATATATGGAATATTATAATTTCATATAGTTTACTTTCTCAAATTAATCATGTTCAATTACTAATTTTATCAATCATCTTTGCCTCATGTTTAGATTGAGGATGAGTAAAAATGTGTTATAAATTCTAATGTTTAGTATTAGAAACAAATAATACTTGGATTGCTATTATTCATAAGGTTGATAAGCCTAGGACCTTTACTGATTTCCGACCCATCTCTCTATGTAATACACTATATAAGATCTTTACTAAAGTTATTGCTATGCGTTTGGCCAGAATTATTCCTCATATTATTTCTGAGGAACGGGTAGGCTTTGTTCCTGGTAAAGAGACTCCAAAGGGTGTTGTCCTTATTCATGAAATTCTTCGCTTTGTTGCACTTGAGAAACAATCTGCTATGATTTTAAAGTTAGATATGATGAAGGCTTATGACAGGGTTAATTGGTCATTTTTTCTTTCAGTTCTTCAAAGATTTGGTTTTTCGTATAGTTGGAATTAAAGGGATTAAAAATTGCATTTCATCTACTAGATTTTCAGTTTTGATTAATGGTTCTCTTTGTGGCTTCTTTGAGGCTTCTAAGGGGTTGCGACAAGGTGATCCTCTTTCACCTTTTTTGTTCATTATTATGGCAAAAGGTTTGAGTCTCTCAATTATAGATGCTAATTCTCAAGGGCTTTGGAAAGGTATCAAGTTTTCTTGTTTTGATGAATGTTTTACTCATAACTTGTTTGCGGATGATACTTTGTTATTTGGTAAAGCTTCTATGTAGGAATCCAAGGTTATTAAAGGTATCATTTCTAATTATTCTCATGCTTTTGGGCAATTAGTCAATCCCCATAAATCTACTATATTTTTCATGAATGTTCCTCATTTGGTTAAAAATAGATTATTATCCTTTTGGGGTTTTAGGGAGGGGGTTTTTCCTTGTAAGTACTTGAGGATTCCTTTGTTTGAGATAAACATCAGTTTTGGGATTGGGTGATTAATTTTATTCATGCTAGGATATTATCTTTGAAACATAAGTGGTTATCGTTAATGGGTAAGATTATGATGATTCATTCAGTTCTTAATGCTATTCCAATTTATTTATTGTTTGTTCTTAGGTTGCCCAAGAAGCATGCTAAATCTTTATCTTCTACTCTTAGGGATGTTTTATGGAATGCTAATGTTTCCGAGGCTAAGAAGTTGCCTCTTGCTACTTGGGACAAGGTGTGTCTTCCTAAGTTTTGTTGTGGGGCTTGTATTAGGAATTTGGAGATTCAAAATAAAGCCTTGGGGGCTAAACCTTTGTGAAAAATTTATAAAACTCCTCATCTTAAGTGGGTTAGATTCATGAGATCTAAGTATTTGGAATCATCTTTGCCTGAGAGGAATTTTACTGTTGAGTCTCTCCCTTTGAGTTCTTCTATTTGGAATTTTGTCTCCTCATGTAGGCCAGTTATCTCTCCTCATTTATCTTGGCTCATCCATGATGGTTCCAAGGCTTAGTTCTGGGAAGATTCTTGGAATGGTTTTCCTCCTTTGATTCAGCTTAGGGACTGGTCTCCTCTTTAGTCTCTATTGAAACAATCTTGGGGATCAAAGGTTGTTGATTATCTTATAATTGATTCTAATGTGGTTCCTTCTACTATATCTTGGAAATCCCTTGACTCTATTGATGCCCCTACTTTATTGATTGAGGAGCTAAAGTCTAAGTTGAATAATAGATGTATCATTCATACTCCTGTGGATGATGAATTGATTTGTATCAAGGCTAAGGCGGGTCCATATAATGTTAAAGATGGTTATAATTATCTTATCTCGGTTCCTCGTGAGGTTGATTGGCCTTCTAGGCTTCTTTGGGGCCCAACTTGTTTGCCTAAAGTTGGAGCTTTTTCTCGGCTTGCTATTCAGGATCATGTTTTGGCAAGGGCTCATCTTGATAGATTAGGTATTACTGTTGTCTTTCCTTGTTCCTTTTGTGGTTATTTTTTGGAAACATTTGATCATTTATTTCTTCATTATCCTTTTTCCATAGGATGTTGGTATTGGTTCTTTTCAAAGGTTGGTTGGGTATCTGTTGTTGGTCCCTCTCTCTTGTCCTTTTTTAAAATTTGGTTGTTAATGTTCAAAACCTCCTTTTTTGCTTGTTTATGGGAGGTTTGCCCTTCTCTGGTTCTTTGGAATTTATGGTTGGAACGTAATAAAAGGGTTTTTAGAAATGAGTGTTCCTCCTTGCATAAAGTTTTGTTGCTTATTGAAAAATCTATTTGTGAGGTGGTTCTATCTTTTTTTCATAAAAATGTTAAATACTTGACTACATTTTCATCTTGGGATGGTTTGATATTACGAAATTGGTCATCTTTTGAGGGGCTTCCTCTAAGGGGTTATGTTGCTTCTGATTTGAAGGTCAATCCTAGGTTGGTAGTTGTTTGGACTCCCCCTCATAGCTAGTGTTTTAAGTTGAATTATGATGGTGCCTCGCATGGTAATCCTGGTTTGTCTGGTATTGGCATTGTTTTGAGAGATTCTGGTGGTCATTTGGTGTTGGTTGCTTGCAAAAAAATTGATTTTGCTACTAATAACAAGGCTGAGATGGAGGTTGTTAACATGGGTATTGAATTAGCTATTTCACAAAACATTAAGCGCATTATTATTGAAGGGGATTCAATGGTTATATTTTATGCTCTAACCAATAAGAGATTTGGTATTTGGCATTTGCAATACATTTTAGATAGAATCCTTTTGAATCTTAACTATTTTGATTATTATGAGATTAAGCATTGTTATCGAGAAGCTAATAGATTGGTTGATTATTTGGCAAATAAGGCAATTGATGATGATTTGGTATATCAAGAAGTGGGTGAGGAGGGTCTTTCTTTCTTTCTCTAAGTTATTTCTTTTGTAAATATTATTGGTTTTTATATTTCATGAGCTTCTTCATGTTTTAAACGCATTATTATTTCTTTCCTCTTGTAAAATATTTTATATGGTTGATATGCCCTTGTTGGTCTATGGGGAAATATATGGTTGTTTGGATCATATATTTGATCTTCTATGGTATATATTTTCAGAATGGTTATATTTTAGGAGGGCACTGTATATTCAATGGCATATATTCTCCTCATCGCCTTGCTATTGTAGACCAATTATGTAATTTGTATTACATGTGGATCTGGCTTTGTTGTGTGGATGGTATCGTTCTATGTGTGCTTAACTTGATGGTACGCGGGATATGATGTGGCGTTTATTTGTAGTTCTTTGGTTTTATCTTTGCCTTTCTTGCATTGGTTGATGAGGTGTTTGCATGCTTCACTTCTGATTTTGTGCTTACATTAATCACATTGGAATTTCTCTTTAGTTAGTATTCATTGCTTACATATTTCTCACTCGTGTTGTATCTCTGGCTACCATGACTTGTTATGCTTTGGCTTGGTGGTTGTTTATGTTAATTTAATGATGGAGGGTCGACTTTCTTTCGAGTGCATTGACATTGTTATATATTTGTTGAGATGTTTTTTTATTGCTTTATTATTCGGTCTCGAAAATATGCTATATCTGTTGGTTTTGGCTCGCAAGAATTGGGAATTTGCAAATGATTTGGCTTTTGAAGTTGTGAAGCTTAATGGCATTTTTCGCCTTCCTACTCCAATGGTTTTTTCTGCTATTCATAAGATTCTTGGCCGAAGGTGGTTGGTTGAGAATCCTTCTGCTCTTGCTTCAGTGGTTGCTTCGAGGTTTCTCTCGGTGGCTATAGATGTTTTATTGGATGTGGATATGGTTAAATTTTTATCAGGTTATTTTGTCCTGCCTCACTTGTTTGATGTGCAGGAATTGGATAATTTGTTATCTTCTTACCGGATGGATACTAGCACTTTTCCTATTGTTGGGTTGTTTTCTATTACTGACTTTTTGCATAATGGTTTGTGTGGAGATCTTGTGCATTGTATCAGGGTTGGTGTAATTTGTGATGAATATACTCATGCTAGGAAGGAGATTCTGAAGATGGATGTTCAGTTTCATCCTGAAATTACTTATGTTGCTTTGGATATATTATTCAAATTGTATTCTCTATTTTTTGATTGTCACAACTTCTCATTCTCCTCCATTCTTTGTTGCACCTGTTCAGAGAATTACATCTTTGGAGGAAGATTAGTTTTGTTATATTCTAGGGTTTTGATGGGTTCTTTTTGAGTTTGAATCCATATTTTGATAATATATGGATCTTCTCATGGATGTACTTTGGGGTGAATTTTTGTACTACCATGCCTATTTTTGGTTGGCCTTGGTATGGATTTTTTGGGCTGGGCACTTTAGGTTTGTTAGTATGTACTTAGTAGGATGTTCTTGGAGTTGCGACTCGATGTTGTCTTCCCTTGATTCTTTCCTACCGGTATGCTCCCCTAAATCGGGGTTTCTATAAACTCTTATATTATATTAATAAAATAAAATTATTAAGTTTAGTGGCTTCTACCACTTTTATTGAAAAAAAAATCAATTAAAATCATATACACACGTGTGTGCACTTACACACACATAATTGGTGTGAATGTGATGTAAACATCTAAATAATATGAGCTTCACCTAATCATCCATTTCATCTAATCATCATCTAATCACCTATGACTTTATGGATCATTCATCACCTAGGACACACAGATTATACCCTTATCACCTATGACACCTAATACTTGATAATTTATTTAGATAGGTCTTAATTATTTAATTCATTAGGCTAATATCATTCATCAATTTAATATTAATTTCACCTCATTAATGTTGAGATGCATTCCACAATGGCAGCAAGGGGTGGAGCGAAATGGTATGAATGTGTTAATGTTAACTTTTATCTTTTAGCTTAAATTTGACAACCATTCACATGTCAAAATATTAATATTAATTATAAACAATATTTTTTAAATAAATATCATATAAAACAAAACATACTCTCCTCAAAATTATAAATTTTAGATAGATTTATAAATATGAAATAAAAACAACAATATTTTAAAAAAAAATACCATTTCATAATTACAATATTCTTTTTAAAAAAGGAAAACACCTAGGGAATTAGAATATCATGGTGTGCAAGGTGCAGCAAAGGCAAAATTTCATAGGACAATCTTAGCGAGCAGCTCAGCGAAGACTCAACAATAGGGGCAGGTTAGTAAAAATTGTAGGGTTGTCGTGCTTACTAGAGCAAATACAATCCCACTTGACAAACAACATACCAACGTAGTGGTTCAGACAATGAATGGAGGCCTCAAGGATACAATGAAGTAGCAGTCAGAAGCAAATCTCACAAATGCTCCATCAACAAGGGTGAAAGGGATTGAGCCACATAAAGAATATCACGACTGGTCGAAGCAGCAGAAGAGTCAGACGCAAGATCTCGGGCGTGGGGGGATTGGGAATCAAGCAAGACCTCCACTAAAAAATAAATGGCGATCTGAAAGTAATGGCAATCCCCTACAAAAATGGTGGAGAAAAGTTAACCCATAGATTTCCATTATCAGTGCCCAAAACAATAAACCCTACTCATCGTCGAACAAAAGGTCCAAGCCAATATTGATATCTTCATACTACCTTCAACTGCATTCGGAGAATTTAAAGAATTATGGATTATTTGTCAAATGGTCAAGCAAAGAGCTTCCAATGCAGAGGATGTTGGAGTGGTTCATGACGACTTTTGAAGATCGGGTAAGTGTCAAAGCCCTTTTTTAAGGTTTCTTTCTTCTAGAATGTATAAATCAAAATCTTAAAAGGAAAATTTTATATGAGGAGCCAATGTTCTTTGAGGGCTTTTGCTTCTACAAGTTGGATTGGGAACCAAATTTCAACCCTGCTTTGCATTGCCCAACCCGCTTCTCATTCTGGGTTACCCTAATTAATCTCCCATTTGAATATTGGTGTGTAGAAATATTAGAAAAGATTAGGATCTCCTTAGGAAGAGTAATTGGATTCGAAGAGGAGTTCTTCCTAGGAAAATATGGGGTCGTCAATATTTTGATTGAGTTAGATATGAACTTCAGATATTTAGATAATCTGAAGATCCTAACAAAAAAAGGGAAATGGTTTCAAAAGATTGTAACTGATTCTTTTGGGGGAAAATGCATTATTAGCAAGAGCTTCATTGCTAGCTACTCGATGAGCACAGGGAAATTTATAGATCACACCTTTGGGGAAGGTGGTAGATCAACAAAAATTAATATGTCGTCAACAGATCAACAAATGCATAACCTATTGGTCATTTGGTGGAATTGATTATGTGTTGCATTGATGTTTTGTCATTGATGCCAACACTAGCTATTTGGATGCTTTACCGGCACCCTTCTAGTCCTGGTAGGTTGAGTGGTTTCTAGTTAACTTGGATCTGGCGTGATCTGGTAGGCTCCAATATAGTTTAGTGATGGAATTGGCTTGTTCATGATACTCATGCTCATATTTGGTCAATTGGTTTTGGTCTTGTGATTGGATGCTATCCTGTTTGCTTAGAAGCTTAGTTTCTAGTTCCAGCGAGGGTTTCACCGGCAAAGCTTTTGATGAAGATCTTTGATGAATTGCATAAGTGGTGTTGGTGCAGCTTCTAGTGGAGTTTCAGGATGATGTTGGCGATCATGTTCGAGACTTGGCGGATGGAGATCATTGTTGTAGCGTGTGGACCTATATTGGGTCCCAGTTGATCTAGGTTATGGACTAGCTTTAATGTAACATGTGGATAGGACCTATCGATGTATTTTTGGGATGTCTTATGTGTTAGATATTATTTATTTTGTCTAAGGCCGACATGTTTTGTAATTATGTAATTGGTTTATTGTCTGGTGGCTGACCTGATTTTTTATGGTTGAGGGTTTGTATATATAGATGTAAGATCTCATTGCAGATCATCATGGTTATGGTTAGAGGTCATGTTCAAAGAATGTAATGTGCGAATAATGTAATATCATTCAAGCAGAGGACTTGGTCAATCATTGGAGATCGAATTGGGTTTATGTAAGAGGATTTAGTCCTTTGGTATTGAGCTTAACCGAAACTGTACTCAACCATAGGAGATGCTATCTTTTGCAGTTCAATACTTCTCTGGATTGTAGTATGGATTTCTATGTAGTTAGTGAGGCTCCTTTTATGATGAGACGTGCGCTCTAGGCTGTTGGCCTTCCTGCAAGTGCAGGCCCCTCAATTGTAATTCACATACTTACTACAGAAGTATTATCTGAGTGTGGGTAGGCTTCCCACCATGGTTCTTCCCTTTACCATCTTTTCCATGTACAAATCTTGGTGTCATGTGGATGGTATTTATTCTACGATTATTGTTTATGCTTAATTGGTTTAACTTCTATTCGGGTATTATTATTTTGGGTTTTGGTATTAAAGTTTAAATTGCTAATGGTTCCGGTAATTTGTGACAACTAATTCACCCCTCCCTCTCAGTTGCCTTCTGGTTATTTGAATTGTCTAACAATTGATATCAGAGCTTTGGTCCTCTTTGTAGAAAGCTTAACCACTTGAGGAAGATCCTATGGCGACTAACAGTTCAAGTTCATCTAGTTCTTCTAGAGCTATCTTTTGAGGCTTGATGGAACAAATTACACAGTATGGAAGATTCGGATGGAAACTCATCTGAGATGTTTTGGCAAGCAGATTTGGGAGATCACACAAAATGGTGTCACACCCTATAATCTGGGATCTGGCAATCCTCCTCCAACAAACCTGGACAAGGAGCTTGAGAATGATTGTAGAGCAAGAGAATCCCTCTTGTGTGCACTTTCTAATCATCAAATAATGGGATTAATAGACAAATCATTTGGAAAGGCTATATGGGATAAATTGGAGACTCTTAATGAAGATGACCCTACAGTGAAGATTACTAAACTTGAAGGTTACCGGGTGAGATATGAAAACCTGAAGATGGAAGAAGATGAATGGATTATTGCATTCATGGAAAGGGTAAGTGAGATTGTTATGAGAATTCAATGTTGTGGTGGAACTCTAAGTGAAGATGAAATTATTTCTAAAGTTTTGAGAGCCCTACCACCGACTTACAAAATGACGGCTACTGCTATTAATGTGTTGAGAACAATGGCTAATGCATCTGTCAATAGAGATACTTTGGTTGGGAAACTATCTTCTTTTGAGCTTGAAGAATTTGGAACTTCTAGAGCTGTGAAGACTGAACATGCTTTTCATGCATCTACATCTACAACTGGTAAGCAAGACTGGAAAGATTTGTATGCAAAGGAATTAGAAGATATGAAGAGAGAAGATGATGAGTTTGAGCAACTTGAAGCACTATTTGCTAGAAGAGTACCTAAAGGACCAATAGGAAGTAATTATTAAGGAAAAACACCTTTTAAGTGTTTTGCATGTAACAAGATTGGTCATTTTGCATCTAGATGTTCTTAAAGGAATTCAAGATTTGAAGGAAGAGTTAGAAGATCATTTAAACCTAACCCTGGATATCAGAACAAGTATAAGTACAAGAAAAATAGATATAAATCATGCTACATAGCGGATGAGGAAGGCATTACTGATTCTAATGATGAACCGACAAAAGACTCTTCTAGTGCTTCTAGCAATGGGAAGGAATGGGTGTTTCTAGCTATCACGGAATATGATCTAGCACTAGAAGATAATGTACCTAAAGAGAAGGCACTTGCTGCTAAAATTGAAGACACGGATGAATAGGTAATTGATAGTGGTTTTTCACATCATATGACTTGAGATAAAGGGAAGTTTCTATCTTTGCAAAAATTTGATGGCAGTCTAGTTAGATTTGGAGATGACAAAGCATGTATGATCAAAGGAAAAGGAAATATATCATTGGATGGTAAGAACAATATTGATAATGTTTACTATGTTGAAGGTTTGAGGCATAATCTTTTGAGTGTAGGACAATTGGTAGATAAGGTATTTCAATTATAGTTCAAGGATGGAAAATGCAAAATCATTAATAGATCTGGTTTGGAGATTGGAACCGGTACACAGACAAAAGGTAATATATTTCATTTGAACTCCAGTGAGAAAATATGTTTGATTACACAGGTTGATGAGAGTTGGCTATGGCATAAAAGGTTGTGTCATGTGAATTTTGATTATATTGTGAAGATTAGTTCAACTAAGGCAGTTAGAGATATACCTAAGATTGTGAAGCCCTATAATCCGGTATGTAAGGAATGTCAAATGGGTAAATAGGTCAGAACCTCTTTTAGGAGTATAGAATATAAATCAAATGATGTTCTTGATCTTATTCATACTGATTTGTGTGGCCCTGCTACAGTTAAAAATTTTCAACGTGATAGATATTTCATGCTAATCATTGATGATTATTATAGAATGATGTGGGTTACTTTTCTAAAAGAAAAATATGAAGCGTTTGAAAAGTTTAAAATCTTTAAGGCTAAAGTGGAAAGTGAGACAAGATTGAAGATTAAATGTTTGAGATCAGATCATGGTGGAGAATTCACATCGGTGAGTTTAATAACTTTTGTGAGAAGCGTGGTAGAAGAAGACAATTTTATGCTCCCTAGACACCTCAGTGGAATGGAGTTGTGGAAAGGAAGAATAGAACTATCTTGGATGCTGCTAGAAAAATGATGATGGAAGCTAGTCTACCTCATATCTACTAGAGAGAAGCAGTGAGCACAATAGTTTATACATTCAATAGAGTACATATCAAAGGAGAAACTGGTAAGACACCTTATGAATTATGGTTTGGCAATACACCTACAGTTAAGTATTTTAGAATTTTTGGTAGTAAATTTTATATCAGGAGAGATGATATCATTGGGAAATTTGATCCTAGATGTGATGAAGGCATATTTCTTGGTTATTTTAATGAAAGAAAAGCATATAGATGTTATAACAAGAGATTGTAGAGAATTGTGGAGAGTGCTAATGTCAAAGTAGATGAGTTGAACAAAAGTCAAATCAGAGTATGAAAAGGAACCGGTAGTGAAAATGATTATATCTGAACTAGTAACACCTTTATCAGAATAGAGTGTTGAACCAATTACTCCAGCAATATCAGAGAATTCTACAGTAACTGAAGAATAGGAAAGAGGAACAAAAAGTCAGCAGACTCCTAGGTATGTGAGATTGAATCATTCAGAAGATTAGATGACTGGGGATAAGAGCAATGGAGTGATGACAAGAAAAAGACTGGCAACTAATGAGGTATGTTTAATTTCACAAGTTGAATTGGTATCAATAATTGAGGCATGTAAAGATGAATATTGGTTGAAATCTATGAAAGAAGAATTAGATCAGACTAAGAAAAATAACACATGGACCTTGGTTCCCCGGCCTAAAAATAAAAATGTTATTGGAACTAAATGGTTTTTTAGGAATAAACTGAATGAAGATGGTCAAGTTATAAGGAATAAGGCTAGATTGGTTTGTAAAGGATATTCTCAAAAGGAAGGAATTGATTATGGAGAGAATTTTGCACCTGTAGCTAGGATTGAAGTTGTAAGATTATTTCTTGCCTATGTTGCTTATAAAAACTACAAGGTTTATCAGATGGATATTAAATGTACATTTTTGAATGGGGATCTTGATGAGGAAGTTTATATTGAGCAACCTAATGGTTTTTCACTATCAGATGATACAGATATGGTTTGTAGGTTAAGAAAAACTTTATATGGATTGAAACAAGCACCTAGAGCTTGGTATGCAAGATTCGATAAACATCTTTTTAAGATTGGTTTTACTAAGGGCAATGCTGACATTAATTTATATTATAAAATCACTGATGATGATATACTAATTATTGAAGTATTTGTTGATGACATTATTTTTGGAGGTGAAGATAAGTTATGCATAGAATTTTCAAAGAATATGGAGAAAGAATTTGAGATGTCTGTGATTGGTGAGATGAGATTTTTCTTAGGTTTGCAGATTACTCAGACTGACAAAGGTATTTTCATCTATCAAACTAAATATGCTAAAGAATTGTTGAAGAAATTTGGTATGGGAGATTCTAAACCAGTAAGTACTCCTATGGTTACAAGTGATAAATTGACAAGAAAAGATGTTTCTGCACAAATAAATCCTACAAAATACAAATCTATGATTGGAGGTCTGCTTTATTTGACTCAGACTGGGCTTGACATTATGAATGTTGTTTTTATTGTTTCAAGATTTCAGAGTGATCCTAGAGAAAATCATGAATGACGGTGAAAAGGATTTTTAGATACTTGCAAGGTACATCAGAATATGGTTTGTGGTACCCTAAGGATGATAACTTTACTTTAAGTGCATATATAGATGTTGATTGGGTTGGAGATGTTGATGACTGGAAAAGTACTTCTAGTGGAGCTTTCTTTCTTGGAAAGAAGTTGGTTTCATGGATCAGCAAGAAATAGTCATGTACTTCTTTATCTACTGTTCAAGTTGATTATGTTGTTGTTGCTACTAACTGGACACAAGTTTTATGGATGAAGCAAATGTTGAAGGATATAAAGCTGGATTGTGATGCACTGGTAGTTATTCACTATGATAACTCTATTGCTATTGATATTTCAAAGAATCTGGTATTTCATTCTAAAACAAAGCACATATCTATAAAGTATAACTTTTTGAAGGAATAGGTGGAAGAAAATGAAGTTAGATTGGTTTATGTGAACACTAAAGAGAATATTGAAGATATTTTCACTAAACCTTTGCCCAAGGAATCATTTGAGTACATAAGAAATAGATTGGGAGTTTATGCCCCTCTGGTAGAGACTTGATTGATGCGGTTTGGCATTAGTCTGACATGCACTAATCAGAGGTACTATTCATTTTGGCACTGATGTGGGATGCTACTGCTCAGGGGGAGTAGTCAGCTTTGTTATTCAGTAGTTTATGTTTTTGCTTTGATATTTTTGTCAAATTTCTGGCATTGATGTCAAAGGGGGAGAGATATCGATGTGGAAAAGACAAAAAAAGAAAAGGGAAAAGTCATAGGGGAAGAGATAGGAATGAGAAAAGTAAAGAGGAGAAATATTGTCATTCAGAGCTGTATGCGGGAGATTGTTGGTTGTCTTCCATTGGGGGAGACTTCTTTGGAATTTCTTGGTACTTAGATGTTTTTCACATCTAGTGTTGCCATCAATGCCAAAGGGGGAGATTGTTGGCCATTTGGTGGAATTGATTATGTGTTGCATTGATGTTTTATCATTGATGCCAACACTAGCTGTTTGGATGCTTTACCGGCACCCTTTTGGTCCCAGTAGCTTGAGTGGTTTCTAATTAACTTGGATCCGATATGATCTAGTAGGCTCCAGTATAGTTTGGTGATGGAATTGGCTTGTTCATGATACTCATGCTTATATTTGGTTAGTTGGTTTTGGTCTGTTGATCGGATGCTATCCTATTTGTTTAGAAGCTTAGTTTTTGGTTTCGGCGAGGGTTTCACCTGCAAAGCTTTTGATGAAGATCTTTTATGAATTACATAAGTGGTGTTGGTGTAGTTTCTGGTGGAGTTTCAAGATGTTGTTGGTGATCATGTTCGAGACTTGGTGGATGGAGATCATTGTTGTAGCGTGTAGATCTTTATTGGGTCCTGGTTGATCGAGGTTATGGATCGGCTTTAATGAAACGTGTTGATAGGACCTCTCAATGTATCTTCAGGATGTCTTATGTGTTGGATATTATTTGTTTGGTCTAAGGAAGACATGGTTTGTAATTATGTAATTGGTTTATTGTCTGGTGGTCGACCTGATTGTTTATGGTCAAGGGTTTGTATATATAGATGTAAGATCTCATTGCAGATCATCATGGTTATGGTTAGAGGTCATGGTCAAGGAATGTAATGTGTGAATAATGTAATATCATTCAGAGAGAGGAGTTGTTCAATCATTGGAGATCGAATTGGGTTTATGTAAGAAGATTTAGTCCTCCAGTATTGAGCTTAACCGGAACTATACTAATGATGAATACTAAGAGGGGGGGGTGAATTAGTATGCCAAAAATCTTTGCACTTAAACACTTTGCAAGACTGACAGTAAACCGGTAAAACAATTTAGCAGACAAACCGGTTAACAAACATGCAAACCAAATAGCTAATAATGCATTCACCCACAGAAGCACAAACACCATAACACAAGAGATTTTGACATAGAAACCCAAATGGGAAAAACCATGGTGAGATGGAACTCACAAGTGACTATATGCAGAATAGGAACCAGACTGGTTAAGGTCTTACAATGTTCTTTACCAGAACAGATCCTGTTAGGAATATCAATCTCTGTTAGGAGATAAGTCCAATTAAAGACTACCTTGCTAGAGGATTTTATATCCACAGATGTGAACCACCTTGTTAGAGGATTTACAAAAGGCTTTTGGGCCTACCTGGTTAAGGGCTACATACTTGTCAAAGATGTGAGTAATCAACAAGTGTTTGATCTAGCTAGTTGCACAGACTACTTGGTTAGATCCTTGGTAGCTCGTTCCTAATGCACTCCAGCATTACTTTAGTCTTCTACACATTCATATTCTCTCCAACTCCTCAATCACCTTAAACCCTAGCAACAACATAAACTTTCGCTATATCCACATCAACAACCTAAAACCCTAGACATGATGTCCTTATAAAGGAATCTGATTTCATGTCGGTCAAATAGGATTACATTACAATTTCCTAGGTTCAATGAACCTAGACATACTTGGTACCACGACACAAAAAGCACCATTAATGTGTCGGCACCATCAAACAATTGGTGGATGGTAACTCATCACAAAATGTTGGTTGGTAACTCATCACAGAGTATTACCGGTTCATACAAAATGTCGGTTGCCAGTTTGACAAAAATGAAGACTAGTAAAAATGTGTTATGCCACTTTAATCCCTCGAACCGCTTGGAGTCAACATGCCGCTTCAGACCGGGAAACACATTCTACAAAACATCAATAGTCTAAAGACTATAATACAACATACCAGTTGGAACAAATATCGGTTGTGCTCTAACTCATACATATAAAGAGGATCTCAATGCAAGTGTGTGTCCATCAATGACAATCACAACATAAACATAAAAATTGCCAACAATCTCCCCCTTTGGCATTGATGGCAACACTTAGGAAAATAAAATTTTGACATCTTAGTGTTTTACAACAAAATCATGCCATTAGCAAAATTTCTCCCCCTAACCATATACACTATCCCTTTGGCAATACAATGTATAACAATTTTGCATAAAGAGCATAAACATTGAGATATTCAGAGCATATAATCAAAATTTTGATTACCAAATACTTCTCCAAATAGAATTTTTCTCCCCCTTTGCCAACAATGACAAAGTACAGCTGAACAACACTATTTTCAAAAAATAATAAAATTTTATGAAAAAACAAATTTAAAGTCCTGCAAGAATTGTTTCATCAACAAAGACCAAGACTCAAGTAGGGAGGTGGCTACTTCTTGCTCTGTCTGCATCTGGGAGACCTATTCTTCCATGGCATCAATTGTGCTCATCTCCTATATAACTATTAAGGCATCCAGGTTCAGATAGCACTCTGAAGAATTTGCAATCGTGGGAGTAGAACTAGTTGTAGCTCCTACAAATCTCTAGACCGAGTGTTGATCTCTTGCTCCATTTTTGCTGACTAGATGTGAAACCGGTGAATGGTTTGCCCATAAGTTGTAAAGGAATCATAAGGTGGCTTGAATGTGCTCAAGTAGGACTGCAAGCCCATTTCAAGTTTTTACTTCTGAGCTAGCACATCATCATAGAACAGATGGGGTTGGCAGATTTTGTTGAGTAGCAGATTCCCCTCATCTAGAGTGTCCCTTATATCCTTTTGTTCTTTCTTCAGTTCAGTCTGGAGCTCATTCAACTTCTTCACCAAAGCTATATTAAGAGCTTTTTGATGCTCCTTCTTGACATTAGCCTCTGCTGCCTCTTCAAGGCTCTGCACTTGATCATCCACTACTGTGCATAGGAGCTTGAGTTTAGCTAGTGATGAATCAGTGTTGGGAAGATTTGTACCGGGTATTAAACCGGTAAGAGTTTCCACAACATCTTGAATTACATCCTGCTCCTTCTTCCTTTGAATGATTTCAAGGCGCTCTTGAGCTACCTTGATGCTCTACATTAGCTCTATTTCACTTGTAGACTGGAGATCAATAGGACTGGTGATATCAGCTAGTTTGGCTTGACTCTCGGTTGCCTTAGAAGTCTCCATCTGGGTGCTCTTCTTCGCTTCTCCTGCCTTGTCCTCTTCCGCTTTCTTCTTCTCCACTTCTGTCCTCTTCTCCACTTCCTTATCCTCCTCTTCCTTCTTCCTTTTCTCTGCTTCTCTCCTCTTTTCCTCTTCTTTTTCTTCCTCTTCCTTCTTCTTCTTCTCTGCTTCCTTCTTCTCCCGTTCCTTATCTTCTTCTTCCTTCTTTTTCTTTTCATCTTCTTGCTTCTTTTTCTCTTCTTCATCCTTCTTCTTCTTCTCCTCTTCATCTTTCTTCTTCTTCTCTTCTTCATACTTCTTCTTTCTCTTTTCTTCATCTTTCTTCTTCTTCTCTTCTTCATGCCTTTTTCGCTTCTCTTCTTCATCCTTTTTCCTCTGCTCTACCTCTTCCTTTGTCGCTTCCTGACTATCCTCGGCTTGCTTATCAACTTGTTATCCTATTGCTTCTGCCCTATTGCCTCAGATGGTGTTTCTTGAGTAACATCCTCAATGTCCAAAGCATCGACATCAATGGTGTCGATTGGTTCAACAACCGGATTTCCTTCATCATCAAATACTTCATCCGGTTTGGACATAACCGGTTCTTTTTCAACTTGCTAGTTGGCTAGATGCGCTTTGTGAGTCTGGATAGTGGTTCTCATATATAGATGAGTGTCTTTTTTGACATCATCAACTCTACCTTCTAACAGCCAGAGTCTTCTTCTAGTGAAGAAGAGTCCTTTATTTTGGTCAATAACATCAAACAATTCAGAATTTGACAGGTTGGGAAAGTACTGTGCAAAAACTTTCTCCCTAATTTCCTGTTCCTTTTCTATGGCAATGCGCCATCTATTGTCTAATGACATATATAATCCGGTGTCTGAGACTTAATCTTTGAGGGTGACCGGTCATTAACACATAAATACTAAATTATTTCCTTTTCAACCGCTTCCTTTTCATCATTATTAAAGTCATCAAAACACTCAATTAAGTCATTTAGCACTTTTCTCCTAATATTCTTTATTGTTCTTTGACAATGTGTCAAAGGTTTCTAGGAAGAGATATCTATATTTGCTGGTGCAGATGATGATGGTTCATTCTTTGTCTTCCTCTTTGCTTGATGTGTTTTCTTTGGCTTTTCCTCTGACACAGTTTCTTTTGAGTCTAGAGAGGTATTCCTTGTCTTCCTCTTTCTCTCAAACACTTTAGTTGATGCTGCTTCCAGTTTCTTCTTGGCTGGTGACCGCTTGGTCACTTTTGGAGTTGCAGGAGTAACCGATGCTGATGTTGCAGGCATTGCCTTTGCCTTCTTTACTGCTGGTTCTTTTTCTTTCATTGTTGGTGGTTCCTCAACCAATGCTATCCTCTCTAGGTAGGTGTCGATTCTCTTCACCTTAGGATCAAGTGGTGAGGCAATAAGGGTAGAGGCATACCCTTCCAGCATACCGTACATCACCTCATAGCCCATTGGCTCCACTTCTTCCTGTCAAGGCTCAATAGCCTCCATTATGCATTTATCTACTTGGATGGTGAAGCAGATATCGTCTTCATATTTCTTGATGATGTCACCTAATATCTTCACTCCTTGGCTCATTTTCCTACTGAACTCATCAAAATACTTGTTTAGAACATCAGGGTAGCCGGTTCCAATTGCTTCAATGCTTTCCTTGATTTGCTTGGTCACCGGTTGGTTACCAGACCATTGGACATCTCCTACTCCTGGAAAATAGCCTTGGAAATAGAAGAACAATCCAACCAGTAGTTGTCTAAACTTGAACCTAAGTGCATTATCCTGTTTGATCGACTTTAGATTCAACAGGAGTTGTCTCTGCATATTAGTGCACAAATCAAATGATGCATCCTCCTTTATCATCCAATAAGCAGCATTTACTGATGCAGTAGATACAGAGTTAATTATACTAGCTGAGAATGTCTGGTATCCAATCACCATGCATGCATACTTCACCAGATCATCCTTGATAGAATTTACTATCATTCCTCGTGAGTCGCTCATTGAACCGGTGAGCTTGGACATTTCAGTTTTGCTTACCATCCTCAGGGTTGGCACTTCCCCTATGTTGTAGAATCTAGTGACTGCATGAATTACGTGCAGCGTGATATCATGTGTTCTCTCTAGGTACATCTTATCACCATGGACTCTGCTTAGAATGATCCTTATATGATCCTCTGTGAAATCCTCCAAGAAGTAAACAACATTGTGGAGCTTTTTCTTCTCCAAAATATTAAACTCTGGTTTGATCTTCTTATCTTTTCCACAAAATAAACCTAATTGGGTGTGGATAGCTAAAGACCCTAGGTCTTCAATCTTGCAATCTATGTAGTCAAAAATTCCCTCTTCTACTATCACACTAGCTGGAACTTGTGATAGGGCATTATACTTGGACTTCCATTGAATAAAACTTGCAGACTTGACAGATGCACTAGAACTGGTATGAGATGCGGAAGCCATGATAGAAATCTTAAGAAATTGAGAAATACCTTTTGAAACATGTGAAATTAGGGCTTGCTGATTCTCCTTCACTTCACACTCCATCGGTTGCTGAATCGCCGCTTTGTGTTCTCCACTTGACCATTTCCAATTTGAATTTGAATATCCTTTGTGGTTTCTCAATTTCTCAAAATCTCTTCTCAAATCGCCTTTTCGTCGCTTTGCTCTTTGAAAAACTTTTCTTCGCTCAAAAACTGATAGTGAGAAATGATTTGAAAAATGCTTTTAAACATATTCCTTACATACCATCATTAATGCTCCTCCATTAGGGCGTAAACCCTAATTTGTCTTTTTACCATTTTCGGTCTTCTGCCAAACGATAGGTATAACATACCGGTTAAGGTCTTTTACCAGTGTAAACCAGGGGTTCGAAACATTTCACCGTTTGCTCCCCCTAAGCTTTTCTAAAGCTTAGTTTGTCAGTTCCATGATTTCCACACTAGGTGCAGAAACCGGTTCCTCTTGTAGTACCCCTGGTTTCTCCTTCCATATTTTGTTCATGTCCGCTTGAACAGTGTCAACATCAATGTTTCCTTTCAGAGTGACCGGTATATCATCAGATATATTATTTCTTGATCTACAGAATCTAGCAATGTGACCCGGTTTGTTGCAGTGATAGCAGACCAATCCAGGTGCTCTCCAAGGTCCATTGTTCATGTTTCCATTCTTCCTTCTACATGTTGCAGCAGTGTGACCATGACCATGATAGATTATACAATTTTCTCTCCATCCAGTTGCCACTTGATAACCACCACTTCTTGGCTGATGATTGAAGGCATTAAACCAGTTGTGATTCCGGTTCACAAAAGGTTCAGGACCAACTCCTTGGGTCCTCTGAGGATATCTTCTAGTGTTATTCATAATAGACCTACATTCAGATGCTCTATGCCCATACTTGTTGCATGCATAACAGTTACCATCAAATCTATAGGATCTAGGCTTATCATTTAGGAAATAAGGAAAATTGTTGTAAGCCTTACTCCTACACACATTTGCATTATGTCCTTCTTTAAGACAGTTAAAGCAAATAGGTTTAAACTTTTGCTTACCTTTATCCTTTGATGTTGGTTGTTTATTTGATGTTCCAGCATTTGTACCAGAGGTCTCACCTTCCTCATGACCGGAATAACCAAGTCCATTGGTATTCTTGACTGGTTTGGCAGATTCAATCTTTTGCTCTAGCTTGACAGCACTCTTGTTGAACTTAGCAAGTATTTCCTTTGACTCAGAGAGTTATTTGGAAATAGCAGCATTTGTTTCCAACAGGTTTTCATTCTCAGAGATGGCAGTGTTCAGTTCTCCTTGCATGTCTTCCTTTTCCACTTTGCTTGCATGGAGTTGAGCATTTCGGGCACTTATCTCTTGTTTCAGCTTGGAGATCTCATGATCTCTTTCTTTCACCAGATCTTTAGCTTTCCTCCGATTCTCAAGATCTTGACACATCCGGATAGTCAATCCTTCCAACTCCTTTCTCAGGTTGGAGTTTGATTCATTCAACTTATTTACTTTAGCAATTAGGGTTTCCATGTCTACTTCATCTAAAGAACTATATTCAGATAGCTCCATCAACTTTTCTACATGTTCTCTTCTTTTTGCTTGAGATGCCTTGTATTTGACCATTAGATCATCATAGGCTTGCTCAGACTGAGTGAGTCAATGGGTAAGTTCCCTCAAAGTGTATTCCCCCATATCTCTTTCCAAGTGGTTAAACTTATAGAAAGGTTGGCTCTGATACCAATTGATGAATACTAAGAGGGGGGGTGAATTAGTATGCCAAAAATCTTTGCACTTAAACACTTTGCAAGACTGACAGTAAACCGGTAAAACAATTTAGCAGACAAACCAGTTAACAAACATGCAAACCAAATAGCTAATAATGCATTCACCCACATAAGCACAAACACCATAACACAAGAGATTTTGATGTGGAAACCCAAATGGGAAAAACCACGGTGAGATGGAACTCACAAGTAACTATTTGCAGAATAGGAACCAGACCGATTAAGGTCAGACTGGTTAAAGTATTACAATGTTCTTTACCAGAATAGATCCTGTTAGGAATCTCAATCTCTATTAGGAGATAAGTCCGATTAAAGACTACCTTGCTAGAGGATTTTATATCCACAAATGTGAACCACCTTGTTAGAGGATTTACAAAAGGCTTTTGGGCCTACCCGGTTAAGGGCTACATACTTGTCAAAGATGCGAGTAATCAACAAGTGTTTGATCTAGCTAGTTGCACAAACTGCTTGGTTAGATCCTTGGTAGCTCGTTCCTAATGCACTCCAGCATTACTTTAGTCTTCTACACATTCATATTCTCTCCAACTCCTCAATCACCTTAAACCCTAGCAACAACATAAACTTTTTCTATATCCACATCAACAACCTAAAGCCCTAGACATGATGTCCTTATAAAGGAATCTGATTTCATGTCAGTCCAATAGGATTACATTACAATTTCCTAGGTTCAATGAACTTGGACATACTTGGTACCACGACACAAAAAGCACCGTTAATGTGTCGGCACCGTCAAACAATTGGTGGATGGTAACTCATCACAAAATGTCAGTTGGTAACTTATCATAGAGTATTACCAGTTCATACAAAATGCCAGTTGCCGGTTTGACAAAAATGAAGATTGGTAAAAATGTGTTATGTCGCTTTAATCCCTCAAACCGCTTGGAGTCAACATGTCACTTCAGACCGGGAAACACATTCTGCAAAACATCAATAGTCTAAAGACTATAATACAACATACCAATTGGAACAAATACCAGTTGTGCTCTAACGCATACATATAAAGAGGATCTCAATGCAAGTGTGTGTCCATCAATGATAATCACAACATAAACATAAAAAATGGCAACAACTCAGGCATAGGAGATGTTATCTTTTGCAGTTCAACACTTCTCTGGATTGTAGTCTGGATTTCTATGTAGTCATTGAGGCTCTTTTTATGATGATAAGTGCACTCTAGGTTGTTGGCCTTCCTGCAAGTGCATGCCCCTCAATTGTAATTCACATACTTACTGTAGAAGTATTATCTGATTGTTGGTAGGCTTCCCACCGTGGTTTTTCCCTTTACCGGGTTTTCCATGTACAAATCTTGGTGTCATGTGGATGGTATTTATTGTATCATTATTGTTTATGCTTAATTGGTTTAACTGCTATTTCAGTATTAATGTTTTGGGTTTCGGTATTAAAGTTTAAATTTCTAATTGTTTCAATAATCTGTGACAACTAATTCACCCCCCCCCCCCCCCCCCCCCCCGCTCTCAGTTGTCTTCTGGTTATTTGAATTGTCTAACATAACCTCCACTGCCAAAACACAATATTATTGCACTTTGTAGTAAATGTTGGTGTAGGTTTGATGCCAGATTCATAGAATCTTGTTGGGAAGATTAACAATGATAAAATTTAAGGTAAGCCCTCCCAAAATTCTCTCCTAGAATTTAAAAATATAGCCCTCCCCCAAGTCACTCAGTGAAAGATAAGTGAGGAGGCTCAACCCTCCCCCCCAATGATAATGGTAATGGTAGCTTGTCTGATAAGGAGTATGATTCCATGCATAAGGATTGAGGGTTAAAATAATAGCTAGAACATCTAGTCCATTGAGGTACAGAATCTACAAGAAGAAATCAATAGTAAACTTAAAACAATTGCTCAACTAGACCAATCTGATGCTACAAAGTGGATAAGTAACCCATTATTTTCTTAGAATTAGAATAGCCATGAGGATTATAATGTTGGAGAAATACGAGTAGAGTCAGTTGAGATGGAGGAACTCAAGGATGAAAATTAGAATGTAGATGAAATAGAAGTTGAAAGACAAGCCTTGATCCCAAAAAATAATGGAGCTGGATAACCTGAATGAAGAAGTCTTGGTTGATGCAAATCCACATGAATTTGTTGATGAGGACGCAGATAGATCCGATCATGCACTAGATATCCAACATGAATTGTCTTCTAAGAAGTTGCTTGACTGTGGAAAAGGGACCCCCAACAGAAGAGGAAGGAAGTCTTTTGTAGAGCTTGAAACAAAGGATGGATAGGCAAAAAGACAAGTGAAGATAACAACCATGCTATCTTAGGAGAAGGGAAACTCCCTTCCCCAAGAGAAATGAAGCTCTTGTCATGGAATGTTAGGGGCTTGGGAGCCCCTAGAAAGCAATGCTTGGTCAGGTGCAAGTGCCTCTCAATCAAGACCAATATTTTATTACTCCAAGAAACAAAAATGAATGTCGAAGAAATTGCTAACTTCACAAATAAATTAGGACCCTAGCATGTGGATGTTGTTAATCCAGAAGGAGCCTCAAGAGGATTGGCCATTTTATGGAGCAGAAATGCAGTCAACTTTGAACCATTGGTAATTGAAAGGCATTGGAAAGGAGGCTTTGTTAGATCCCTCAATAGAAATCTTAAGTTCATTCTCATAAATGTTTATGGTCCTACACCCACCTTAAAGAAAAAAGAGTTATGGACAGGGATTGAAGGGATTTTGTTAATATTTGCAGACAACCTCTTCATTTTGGGGGATGATTTCAATGCTATTTTGCATTTTTTTTTAAAAGGGGTGGTTTTCAATTGATGGGCCCCTCTCAGATAGATTTCAACAATTGGGTTAGTAGGAATAATTTACTAGAAATTGAGAATGTCAGAGGGGAATTTACTTGGAACAATAGGAGAATGGGTTTCAGCTAGATTGCTGAGAAATTGGGCAGGTTCTTCATCAAAGGGGATCTCTCTACCCTCCCTTTTGACCTCAAAGTGTCTATTCAATCACGGCCATGGTCATATTAATATCCAATATTGTTGGAGATAATGGGAGATAAAAAACCTCATTGGTGTCCATTCAAATTTGAATTTATGCGACTAAAACACAAGGATTTTTTTAAAAACTTTGCAGCAATGGTAGAGGGAGGAACATTTTTCGGGGTCTAAATTCTTTTGCTTAGTATCCAATCTTAAAGCTACCAAAAGAAAACTTCTAAAGTGGAATAGGGAGAATTTTAAAGATATTTTCTCAGAGAACCTCTGAATAGAGGATGATCAATCAGCCTTGAATGAGAACGTGCTTAGAGATGGGATGGATCAGGAGAGATTCATATTGGAGAAAATTTTCTTGCAAGAATATAAAGACATTTTAGCTAAGGAGGAAATGTTTTGGAAGAAGAAATCTAGGGAGTCCTTGCTAGAGGATGGTGACAAAAATTCCAAGTTCTTCCACAACTCAGTCAAACAAAGGAGAGTAGTAAACAAAATTGCTAGAATCTACAAAGAAGATGATATAGTGATAGAGGATCCCACCCTGATTGTAGAAAGCATAGTAGCCTACTTTAGAGGTATTCTCAATAACTTGGAATGTTCATATTTAGTTAGCTAGAGAAGATTCCTACAACTCATCCTGAAGTTGATAACTGATGAGAAGACCACATGCATAATGAGAAAATAATAAGGGATGAAGTAGAAGTAGCCCTAGCTCAATTTCAAATAAACAAAGCACTAGGTCCAAATGGGTTTCCAGTTGGCTATTTATCAGAAATGTTGGGATATAATAGGTAATGATGTGGTGGAAGCCTTAATAGCAACTCAAAAGGCTAGCAAATTCTTGAAGGAAATTAACAATACCTATTGTAGTGTCCTAAATTTCTCCTAGTGCATTTATGACACTTATGCATGGCACCTGATGCATTAATGACAAACTCATGATCAAAATCCCATCATTTTGGTATCATGAGCCCCAAAGACAAAGTGTCTCTATTTTCCCTAAAGCCCCATTTGGGCCTATCTTTGGTAGGATGGCAGCATGCCACATAGACATTTGCATTCCGCGCTAACATCTCAATGAGTCTACAAAATCTCATGTGCAACAATTAATCAAACGCCTTCTGAAACATGTCCCTAACCCTCTTTTCGGTCCTCACGGCTCTTTGTGCTTTTTTTCAGGTTTAAAAACTCTTCTTTGCTCATTTAGAAGGGTTCCCTTTTGGCTTCTTGTCTCATCTCTCTCTTGGTGGCTCTCTTGGCTCTCATATTGATCTCTTGATGCTCTCTTGAACCCGTTACCAACATTATCAAGCTATCTCTATATAAAGCAATCTTGCAACTATCTTGCAACAATCACGCATCTTGAGCTTCATCACATTCACGTCTCAAAAAGGGGTATGGTTATGCACCTTGTCTTCTCTTTATCATTTATCAATATTTTATCATTACATGCAATATATCTATTGTGTCTTTGAATGTATCTATCATCTAAGTGCATTTAATTTACTAATTTAACTATTTGCAATAGGGTTTTGCATCCATTAAGTGGAGTATAGTTTCAATTTGCATATTTACCAATTATCTTTTATTCCAATCTATCTATCTTGTTGTTTGTTGTCACGTGGATATGCACTTGATGCAAGCGTAATAGACCCGCAATCTCATGAAACATTGGACTACTCTCAGGTTGTGGCTATCCTATTCAGATAGTAGACCTCTAGATTATAGGTTGGCTTCCTATTTGATCACCTAAAATTAACTAAGAATTGACTTGGGAAAAAGGGTAGAAATATATGCATAAAAACTGAAAATTAGACTACTAAGGTGATCCACCAATGATAAAAATGACCCAAAATGCTTTCAAACTCACAAAATGCTCAAATATTTAAGCTATGCAATCTCACAACTATGTTACTTATGCCTACAAAAATGATTCTTATGAAAGGCTCTAATATATACAAAAAGGACAACAATGAGTTTCTCATAGTCTTGATCCAAAAGAATGAGAACACTAACACAAACCTACACTATAACATAACATTCTTAGCATTCAATATTGAAGGAATCTAATAAAATAAAGGATAAAACAATATTTCATCATAAAACTCATAAACAACACTAGAAAACCAAGTAATGATAACGAGGAGAACAAAATTCTTTATTGAGAAATAGGAGCTATCTGCATTCCAGATCTATAAAACTGCTTACAAAATCTGAATATTACTCATGAGAAATGAGTTACAAAAGTCTGAAAAACTACTTTTGCACAGGTACAAACTCCAGAACTAGAGAATAATGAGTGAGAAAAGAAGACTTATACAATCTGCCTCCAAAATTTAAAATGAGCGTGTTGTCACCTTTCCTAAAAATCAGGCTCCTAACTAAAAGTGAAGTCCTCCAAAACTGCATAAGGAGTTATCAAATTAAACAACCTCTTCAGTCAAAGTCAACTAAAAATCGCTAAAAATGAGGGATGAAACAATGAGTTAAGAGCTTTAAAAGCCCCTTTGACTCAAACTCAAACCACTTCTACTATTAAATTGAAGGTAAAGTTCCTATTAGGTGGACAAAATCCCTAATTTTACTCTCATGTGTTGACACAACTTAAGTCAACTCCATGATGCAAGCAAATAAACTCAAAGAAGACTAAGTCCTTTTAGTTTACTCACACAACACTCCAAACACTCAACTTTGCATTTAAAAATATATTTAACTTAAAGTGATTTACAACATCACTTAGAAAAAGATTTACAAGTTAATAAATGTGCAAAGGATTTTTACAAAAAAAAAACCTAAAAGGCTTCTCAAACCTAAAGGATATAAGTGTTATAAAACACCTAAAATAAATCAAAAGGGTGAAAGGAAACCCACGGCTTAGAATAAGAATTTTGTTTTATTGAAAAAAGGTTTTAAAGGTAAAAATCTTTCCTTCACCGAGCTCTCTTTTAGGGTTAAAAAAAAGATGGAACAATTCATCTTCATTTTCATTTGTTTCCATGATACTGAGGGCACCTCCATGAGGAGGGTTTGAACACTGTGCACCTCTGAATCTTGAAATCTCAGTTGTTGTTTTAAGATTTGTCAAAAATTTCTACAGGGGAGATGCTAATAAGGTAAGATTTTTCTATTTTAGTTCTTCTCTTTGATCATTTTGTGGCCTTTTTCCTACATTCTACTATTATCTGGAGCTATACTTCAATATTTATAATAATTGTTTGAGCTCCAAAGCTTGCAACTATTTGTCAAAGGTATTTTGATGACTTCCAAGTGATGAAATAAAACTTTCTTCATAAATTTGTGAGCTTCTATGTGAATATTTCTTGGTTTTCTCATTCTGAGAATGGCTAAGTCATTGTATTCTACTCTTCATCTTTATGCAAGAATTTTGTCAATTGTGAGGCGTTGGCACTTCTATGAAGCGATACTTATAAGGATATTGCAACAATTACTTCCATGGTGTCTTATATGACTGTCTTGATAGAAACTTTCATCCTTTTTCCAATATATGTATCCTTCCATGGACTATGTGCTCTTGGTACAAAGTGTATTTCTCAATTTTACTAAGGATTGCAACTATCATTACCTCATTATTGCATCTCTTCACTGAAGTCTCTACTACAAAGTTGTTCAACATTGTCTTATACCTTTCACTTTGACTCTCAAAACACTTGTGTGATCCATGCACATACATACTATTGTTCTATTTTTGTCTTCATGATATTGTTGATTTGCACATTGAGATGCATCTCAAAGGAACTCTAAGAGCTAACATATATATGAGTTATTCATTTAAGATTCTCGCTTCTTTAACTGATTTTTTACCTTCTTGTGTTAGCTAACTATTACTTTGATGCTTTATAATTCCAATATCTTTACCTCTATTCACCTATGTAGCAATGCACTTGTGCTATGGCACTGTACCCTTGACTTGAAGATTGTACTATGACTATCCTTTTGTTGTTTTGATTTGATATTGTCACTATCCTTAGGGTTTTTTTATAATAGTATCTACAATCTAAAACTTTGTGATCTATCATAGCTTCTACAGGATCTTCTAACTTGTCATTCTTCTGAGGCCTCAAGGTTGCTTTGGCATCTTGACTGTATTTTCTATCTGAAGAACTATCCTATGATATTCAGTAAAGTAGCTCATGAAGTTTCTCATTGGTGTTGTTGACTATCAAAACTCTTTAAGATTGTTCTTGTACATGGGTGTATGAATGCTTCTAAGAATATGACTACAACAATATTTCCACAAAGCACAAACTCTACCTACCACTAAGTCTGCTAGAACTTAGATAGTTTTCACTTCTATAAAAAATTTGTGACTTTTGTCTTTCTTTGACTAGATTTTTAACTGTGGCTATATTGCACTATGTGTTTGATGAAACACCTTTAATCATTGAATTATATGCATGTTCATTGTTTGAGATCTTTGTGACTTGGTAAAGGATTCAATGCTTAATACATTTGTAGTGTCATAAAATTGCGACCCTAGCAATCTTAACCATATTTGAGGTCCTCATCTTGGCAACGACAACCTCCTTCCTAACTGAAACCCTTCTCCGCTTGGACCCCTCCTTTCTCAGGCCTTGTACTTGCTTCTAGACCCAGTTTGGGCCCCAAAATAGGGCAGGACAGGGGCATGGCACCCCTATCCCCACCTCTTAGGGTGGTCCTATGTTGGGTCTACCTGGTCCCCTATGCATGATCCAACTTCAGGGTTTGCATTTCCTCTTTTTTGGCCTTCGGTGATTGAAAATTAATCCTTGAGGAATGTATAAAAGGAGATTCAATTCCCTCATTTGAGGGGGGTGATACATGAGCAAGATAAGAAGAATAAGCAAAATTCAAGCAAAAGGTCTTCATCATCAAGCATTCAAGTCTTCTTCATTCATCCATTGGAGGAATATTACAATATTCATTTGCAAGCATGTGTGTGTGTTAGGGTTTTGTCATGTTACATGCCATTTCATGCAACACTTGTGATTACATTCAAGAGGAAAAGAAATCATCATCGACAAATTGCAAACCTGCAAGGTATACAATTCCATTATTTACATTTCAACATTTGTAATTACGTACTTTCAAGGTTGATTCCTCAATCGGGGTTTGACTAAGGCAAACCCCTATCCACAACCTTTCTCCCCTTCTTTTATGTGTGTAGGTTGTAGGTGCGCAGCTGTAATTGCAGGTTTGGGCTTCATTTGCAGAGATGGAAGAGCCCTTTTTGTTTCGCGGATTTTGTGGAGGACCATGTACACTGTCGCCACGGTCCTGATGACTTTTCTCCAAATTTGCAGGGCAGATCCGTATCAATCTAATTAGCTCAAATTCAAATTTACGGCACGATCCCGAAATGGTAGGTCCTCATTTCACTCATTTTCTCTCTCTGTTCCACATAATCAACAAGTCAACTTTCCTATTTACAAAAGAGGGCAAAACACACTTCAACCCTTGCAATCCGCTCAGAATTAACCTCCTTGCTTCTCTTGGATTTGGATCTAGTGGATTCAACCCCTCTTTTGACTGAAAAGTTCCTCCAAGTGAAAATCATCCTAGAGACTTCCTTTCTCTCTCCAAGGTGGGGAGTCACTAGGGTTCAATTTTCCACTTTACACCATTGTAAACTTGTGAGACTATCATCTTATAAACTATACAAACTATCATTGTTTTGTGACTTTGTTGAGGATGCCTTGCTCATATATTCTTTGTACTTGATAGCTCACTATAATACATCTTTCATTGGCATTGTTAGGATGACTGACCTTTGCTTGGATGAAGACTGCAACAAACATCTTTCTCTATTTGGTTCCATACACAGGGTTGTCTTCTAAAAGAGCAAAGTGTGTTTTGATGGACTATCACAAAGTATTTTCAGGTTGTTCACAATTATGGACTACAAACTTAAGATTATTGTAGCTGCTATCTTCATTATGGACTGCTAATAAACTATAATATCTTTATCTTGTAGCAGCCAAAGTTTTCATACTGCTGCTAAACCTGGAAAAGACAACTTATTGTTTTTTCTATGATAACAATCTAATAAATTGCATCTTCAACAAATGCTCCATAATATCCATATAAGTTGTCCTTATTCACGGTTTTCTATTCGACAGTGATTGGTACTTTTACGATTATACCATTGTTCTTTCTTTACAAAAATAGAAGCCCCTCTTATGTATATGTGCCTTTGTGATGGCTACTACAATCCCTTGTTATGGTGCTAGACTTCATTAACCTTTTGTGGGGCTACAATATGCATAGTTGATTGTAATGACTCTTTTATTCCTCTCTAAAATAATGGTCGCTTTAGTCACTATATTTCAAGTCATCTACTTCTATTGATTGTCTATGATCACTATGCTTACAATGATTGTTCATGGATAAACTTTCTCTGACTGGTATCAACATCTTGCATTGACTGTGTTTCAATCATCTAATATTTAACTTTGTCCAACCTATGGCACCCTAGTCATTGACTCGTTTGATATTGCAAGGTAGTACAAAACACTGTACAAAACTATCTTTGAAGCATGGTATTTACAAAATACTTTCATTTCTTAACAACAGTTGGTTGTTCTTTTGACTGTCTTCTTGAGTCCTTTCCATGTGAGTAGGCTACTACAACATTGTGACACCTCGACTGCTCTGAGATTACTATTATTTAGTTTGGTACTACTCAAATGTACTGGTTTGATTTTGTAGGAATTGGATGGCTTTATAGGGAACTATTCCATTGAAAGTTTTATGATTCATTCGTGAGATTCCCATAAATACCTATGTAAATACATGGCTTTGAGAAAAATGGTCGATGTAGATCTTGATGCTTGGACTACATTTTGACGTAATGAATTTATGTAATATATTAGCTTACTCAAGGCTTTCAAGAAGATCTTTACTATCTTTGTTATGACAGTGATCTTGTAGCTTTCATAAATGTATCTTTTCTAAGATTGACATGTCATTGTGATCTCTATAATTGACGTGTTGCATTATTTGAATGTCTTTTCCCTTTACTAATATAGTTTCCCTCCTCTTTATTCCATTTGCTTAATACTCCTATGTCCCTTTCTATTGTCATTACAAGATTCAGGTGACTGCTATCACAATGATTATGAGTGCCATTTGCTTACTATCTTTTAACATTCCATCTCTTTCCTTATATTTACTAACTTTATCAGTGCTTCTATGATGATGTTTGTTGCTTTGATTTGTCCCTTAATTGTTAAGTGAATGTTGTCTTAATGCCTCTATATGCACTATCATGACTTAGCACACTCTGACTTGGTTTGATCATTGTTATTATCAAGATTGTGCCTTGAATACCTTTGTGTTCTCACTATATAGACTCCTAGTGACTATCTTCACTGTCATCGGCTTATTATAGAGTTTGTAATAGAGAAATCATACCTACAATCATTACTATTCATTGTCCTAAGAACCTCCATGGACCACTGTTGTGTTGTCTTGAGGCTGCCTTCTTAATATAGGACTGCAACATTTATTGTTGAGATTTTGCTTTAGCTTCTATGACCTAGGTTTTAAAGACTGTATTCAATCCTTGAGATGTATCCTTATTGTTTTTTGGTCTTCCATTTGCTCTTATGAACTTTTTGTTGATTGTGATCAAGGCTTGGACATTATGGTACATCACTATTTTGTTATTGGTTCTCATGAAAATGACCTTTGAAATGACAGCTTGGGCTAGCTCTGAGACTAACTATTACAACAACTCACTCCATACTTCTCATGTTTATTGTCATCGTACATTAACTATGGCATTGCTTAGCATGCTAGGCTCAACCCTTGTGGGAGCCATATTTTAACCCACATGTTGTGATTTATGAACAACCATGTTACTTTTCCCGTATCTACACAGTGAACAAACAAATTAGATTAAAAAAATAGTGCATATCTGATTTTTTGCTGATTTGATCTGATATTTTTCACCTAGACCTAATGAGATACTAGTTGTTGTGATGCACATGAGAGGTAGATTATGTATTTGTAGATGCATATGCAGATATGGAAAGATGATCCTTCATTTCTCTAATGCACTATTTTACTCAAATGCAGGTATTTAGGGCAGTGGGGAGAGACAACTAAATGTAGATGGGTGCAAGACTACAGATGCTACAGGACAACTCAAAGAAGGCTCGTCATTTAGGCAATGACAAGTCACCCTTCTTTCTCTACATTTTACATAATATTTGCATTTACAAGTACTTAGTTTATTACTTATATGCACCACCAGTTAGTCTCGCGGCTTGTGTGAGACATTGTACATTCATTTTTAATAAAGATTACTCTTTTTCCAGAAAAATATGTACTCTCATACTGTTTTGAATTTCAAAACATGGAAATGAAATCTTCTTTTTCTCTTTTCATGCACATGAATGTAATAACAATAGAATAAAATGTACCTTTTTTAATGTTAAAACACTAAAGCTCTACCTGATTGAGCTTTTAGAGAAAATAGGTAACATTTCTGGCGACATTCGCTATATGTTTGTCTGCTAAACATCTTGTCCAGTTGCCTTATGCTTTCCATTGGGCACAGAGTCATTGAAACTTGTAGAAAATTTAAAACATGACTCATGACACTACAAGATCTCTGAAATCTCTTCAAAACTGTCCTAATCCATTGATTATAGGTATGTGGTTTGTGACAGTAAGATAAAACAACTTGTTGTCAGGAATGATATGGCTATAATTAATGGACTATGGCAGGGTAATAGCAAAACAACTATGAAAAACACTATTGTAGTACACTATAGCTATGTAAAGGAAGTATTTGTTGTGTGTGGCGATAAAAATACAATTTATCTGCTTCATATAATGAATATTTTCCTCTAATAACTACAGTGCAATACATTAGTGAAGCAAAACTCCTTATAACTCCTACAGAATTGTGCACTAGGCACTTAGGGAAAATAAAACCGCAACTGACCTATTGTGCAAAAGCACTTATTAACAATTAGAAACTGCTGAAATATGTACAAATTTTAGGCATACCTCAAAAGCAATGGTTGAGGTGAATCCCATTGACTAAGATTGGTTCAACTTCACCATCTAACTTAGATAGTTGGAAGGCATTGTGTTGCTTCCACTCAAAAATAATGTAAGGCCCACTCCAAAAACCATTAAAATTTTTATGCTTGCCTAGCCTGCTCTTAAATTCATCCCATTTCAGGACAATGTCTCCTTCTTTGAATACTCTAGGATTTTCTCTCTTGTCAAATGATCTTTTCTTTTGAGTTTGGTGATGCTCAATCTTTCTCGTTGCCTCATTTCTAACTTCCTCTAATTCAACTAGCTAATCTAATATTCCTATCATAGGCTCTTCTTCAATCATATCCATTTGGTTAGCTAGATCAAGTGTTGGAAGCTCAAGTGAAATAGGAAGCCTTGCTTCCTTTCCATACACAAGCATGTATGGTGACATTCCAGTGGATCTCTTTGGCATGATTCTATTAGCCCATAAGGTTTATTTCAACTTGATATGCCAAACTCTTTGATTTCCCTCCATGGTCCTCTTGATAATTTTGAGCAAATTCTTATTTGTGGACTTAGCTTGTCCATTACCCTGAGGGTAATAGTTAGATGATGTGTTAAAATAAACACCATTTTAAACAGCCCAATCAGATATTTTTCTCCCTACAAAAGGAAGAGCATTATCTAAAACTATAGACTCAGGAACACCAAACCGAGTTATCAACTCTTCATAGAAGTTCAAAACAGCTATCTCATTTGCTTCTTTGAGTGCCACAGCCTCAGTCCACTTGGTAAAATAATTAGTGGCTATGAGCACGTGCTTATGGCCATCACTTGAAGGAAGATTTATGATTCCAATGAAGTCCAAACCCCACTTCACGAAGGGTTGTTCTACTTGGATAGGCTGCAATGGTAGCATTGCTAGCTTCTCTTTTCTTGCAAGCATGGCACATTCTTTGCATTTCCTTACCCAAGAATGTGCATCTCTAAATAAATTAGGCTAGTAATAGCCTCCTTTCACAACCTTAAGAGTTGTAGCTCTTGGAGAAAAATGTCCTCCTGCTGATCCTTCATGAAACTCAGAGAATACCTTATCAACTTGATCAACATCTATGCATCTCAATAGTATGCCATGAAAATCTTTTCTAAATAGAAAACCATTCAAAAGCACATAGGGAATGGACTGATGTCTGTAGTAACTTCTCTTTGACTTACTCAATCGAGGAGGACACTCACCAATCAACAAAAAGTGAGTCATTTCTTGTACCCAACTTGTAGTAGGAATAGATCCAGCTGCTAGATCTTGATCTTGGAGGGCTAAAATAGCCTTTTCTTCACTTTCTTCACTGCTATTTGTGTGATCAGCAAGCTTCTCACATAGTCCCTTATCTCTAACCAGCTTGGTGACTTTGATATCCACATCAAATTCCATCACTTTTGTCACCCAGCCAGCTCTCTTATTATTCAGATCCTTTCTTAGCAAGAACTCCTTAACTGAAGGGTGAGCAACCAAAAACTTAATTATGTTGTTAGACATCATATGTTTAAACTTATTTAAATTCCTAACAACAAAAAGTACATTCTTTTCAACAAATGAGTACTTTTCTTCATAATCCTTAAGGTCTTGACTGAAAACGGCTAAGGGTTGTTCTAAACTATGCTCATTCTCCTGAACCAACATAGCTGAAATATTGTAAATGCTGCCATAAGCATACAAAATGAAATATTTTGATAAATATAGGCTCAACAAGGTAGGAGCAGTTGTAAGTGCTTCTTTTATTATCTCAAAACTCCTATTTCCATCATTAGACCAGCTGAAAGAAAATTCTTTTTCATCATAGAAGTTAGAGGTTTCAACAATTCAGCAATATCTGGAATAAACTCCTAACAAAATTAATCCTACCCAAGAATCTTTGCAATCCCTTCTTGTGTGTTCGTAAGGGAAGAGAAAGAATAGAACTTACCCTCTCCTGATCAATTTTTATGCCTTCTTTTGAAACTACATAACCCAATAACTTACCCTCATGAACACCAAAAATACATTTCTTTGGGTTAAGGGATATACCAAACTCCCTACACCTCTCAAAGATCTTCCTCGGATGAGCCAAGTGTTAATTTGGATTTATGGAATGAATAGTAATATCATCCAAATAAACAACTATGAATTTATACATTAAACCTTGAAATGCCATGTCCATGGCACGTTGAAAAGTAGCTCCAGCATTGGACAGGCCAAATGGCATTTTCTTGTAAGTCATAGTTCCCCATTTGGTTGTGAATATTATTTTGAACCGATCCTCCTCTTTTACTAAGACCTGGTTATAACCTGAGAAGCCATCTATCAGAGAAAACCTCTCAGAACCAACAACAACTTGTAGGATCTATTCCATGGAGGGCAACGAGTATCTATCCTTAATGGAAGCCTTATTGAGGTCTCTGAAATCAATGCAAAGTCTGATTTCACCATTCTTTTTTCTCATTGAGACAAGGTTTGACACCCAGGAAGTATGTTTTATTGGGAAAATAATGCTGCTCTCAATCAGGTTTATTAAGTTCTTTGACCATCAGGGGCTCAAGCTTGGGGTTAAGAGGCCTTTGTTTTTGCTTCACAGGTTTAGCATTTGGCTCAAGCTCTAGGGTATGTTGGGCAATGCTAGGATCAAAGCCTTTTAAATAAAAATATTGCTAAGCAAAAATATCACTAAACTCTCAGCAAAGAAGTATAAAAGCATGTCTCTCTTCTAAGGTACATACCTTGCCAACCTTCAACATCTTATCCTTGAAAATTTCAACGTTTTCATAATGTTCCTCCTTGATAAATAAGCTAGATTTTTCTTTTCTCAACTAGTCATCATTATTGAATATTTACTCCAAGGTGACCAATCCCTTGGGTAACTTATTGGTTTCTAGCTATATGATATGATCTCCATACTATTGTTTGAACTTCTCTTGGTTGGCATTTGAGAACTTTGCCTCTTCCCTTAAAAAAATTATAAATTGTTGAGCACTATCAAAAACTTGCCAATGATCAGCATTGTTAGGAATGGAAGACCTAACAATCACCTTAACATATTATTGTTCTTTACTATTGTTGATATCACTGGGAATATCATATTGTGCTCCTACTAAAGCCAGTCTATCAACATCCTTATTCAAATTTTTAGAATTGATAGCAAATTAAAAGCCTAAAAATTGTTAATGAGATCCCATACTCTATGCTTATAAGACTTCAAAAGCTCATTTTTGTAGTATGGAGACCTCTTACCTGGTTGACAATCATTGCACTATCACCATATACATGCAAATAGTTGATACCTCTCTTCTTTGCTCATTGTAGGCCATGAACTAAGGCCTCATACTCAGCTGTGTTGTTAGTGCAGCTGAAAGAAAACTTGAAAGCTACATAATATTTGTCATCATTAGGTGAAATTAACATACAACCACCACCAACACCATTTTTACTTCTCAACTCATCAAAATAGAGTTTCCAAAGATCTTTTTGGTGTTGATTATCTTGTTGTCCTATATCCTTTACCAAGTTTGGGACAACATTGTTGGAAATATGCAAGAATTGATTATGTGTTGTCATCAATGTCAACACTACTCCGGTTGGTTGTCAACACTACTCCGGTTGGTTGTTGACCTACTCTGGTTGGACATGGTTTTAGCAGAGGTTATCAAAGATTCTGCTCCGGTATGTTCAGATTGTTGGATTTGGTTTTGGAAGGATATTAATGATGATTAAATGTATGTCATATTCAGTTGGTTCATGATTTGGTGCTCTGAAAGCTATTGATTATGTTCTAGACTATCGGTTGATGTTCTTGGTCCCGGTTGGTGATATTTGATGAAATGGTTAAGTGGTTTTGATGTGGCTTCCATAAATTCTTCTTAACGTGTTAAAGGTGTTCTTAATCATGTCCCAATTGTTTGGTGGCTTTGCATTGGCTAGCGTGAAGATTTGGTGATCATATTTGGGTCCAATAGGATATTCTGTGTTATTGACACTGAGGGTTTTTCCCAGTCCATGTAACATGTTGTGATTGGTCTTGGTGAGATTTCTAGCAGATTTAGTTGTTTGGGAATTTGAATTAGGTCCATGTTATGTAATGTAAATCATAATATTGGTCTGGTGGTCAATCTTTGTATTGTCTGATGTAATATTTGTAATTATGAGTTAAGGGTTGAGGGTTTAGCCAACCTTGTTATAAAGGTTGATGATTTGTATATATAGGAGATATGCTTACGTAATTTTAGTGTTGGTATTTTTTTTGCATTATCAGAAGTGGTAAATGTGTGAACAAGGATATATCGGTCAATGAAGTGTTGTGGAGAGTTTGGTGTTGCAAGGCAGACAACTGTGCTTAACCAGAACTGTAACCAAGCATTAGGAGATGTTATTTTCATAGTTCATTTTCTCCAGATTGTAGTATGATGATTATGTAAGTCTGTGAGACTTTCCTTTTTGTTGAGGATTGTCCTCTAGGTGGTTGGCCTGATTGCAAGTGCAATCCCCATTGTAATATTTTCACATACTGTTGCAGAAGTATTATCTAATTGTGGGTAGGGTTTCCCACCATGGTCCCTTCACTGGGTTTTTCATGTCAAAATATTGGTGTTGTGTGTTGTGTACTCTCATGCTTTATCTTTCACTGTGTTGTTTTCATTTTGCTTTGGTAGAAGTTTTATAATCTACTATAATTGTTTAACTTGTGGAAAATTGATTCACGCCCCCCCTCTCAGTTTTCATCTGGTTCATTCTAACAAGCATAACCTTGTTTATGAAACAAATAAACTCCAAGTCTTACCTCATCCATGTGCTTGAAAGGATCTTCATCAAGATTTTTAGATGCCCATTTATCCAAAATGATATCATGGATGTCATCAATTATGGTGTTTGGATCACTTGGTATAGGCTGGTCTTCTAGCTCATGAATGGCCAAATTAGCATTTACAACACTAGGAACACATGTCTCTATGTGGTCATTAGCCAAGGCTTCTAATTTAATAGTGACTTTAGTCACGTATCTTGTCCTAAAGAACAAATGTGACCAATCAGATGACAAATAACCCCCCAACTTAGCTATAAAGTCTCTTGACAGGCAGATAGCAAAGTTAGGTGGTAAATCTATGATAAAAATATCCTGTTGGGATTGAAAAGTTAGGACAAGCATGAAGGGTAAGGCTTAAATTTCTAATAACTCCAAGAGTGTTTACAACAATCCCATCTAGTTGAACTATTCCCTTATTCAATGTCTCATAAGTCAATCCTAATATATCTACTAGTTGCTTTGGCATGACTGAGCTACTTGCACCTGTATCTAACATGCAGTTATATACTAGGTGTTGGCCAATGATCAATGTAACATAGAAGGGATGTGGATTGATTACCTTAGTTTGTTGTTCACTCTTTTGCTATGGGTTGTTAGTAAGTATAGCCTTAGAAGCTTCCTAGTTAGGAGGCTGAGTAGTCAAAGTAAGGTTAGATAAAGCATTATGTAACAAATCCTTTTGCCCGGATAGAGCTAGGGAATCCCACATTGACACACTAACATGATTTTTCTTCAACTGATTTAAAATATTAAAATCAATCATACTAACCTTTTGTTGTCTTTTAGTAACAATAGTATCCTTTTGCACTTGTGTTGGCTGAGGTTGGCTTTTAGGCTGATCTTTAGTCACTATAGGTTGTGTTCTTGGAATCACTTGGGTATTCTAAGTAGAAACATACCCCACTTGAGCTTGTGTACTTGAAGAAGGTTGATTATTGTCTTTATTAGTCTACTACCCCATGTCAACAACCCTTTTCCTTGACCTTGTATTGGCTGCTATAGGGGTGTAAGACTGATTGTGTGGCTGATTAACCCCATAGAACTCCTCACCTTGCCAATCCATCAAGGTGACATCCAGACCACCTTTCTCCATGTGTGCAGACTATTGTTCATGAGTCTCTTTAAATGAATTACTTGGAATAGCTACAGTACCATGCATCATCAATGCCTAATTCTAAATATGATTAGAGCAAGTAGACTGGTTATGATGTTGACTGCAAGGGTAACACTGGACTCGTATTCATCTGCCAAGGTATTCTGGACTGGCACAATCTCCCTAGAAGATTTGGGTGCATTAGGATTGTATTGTTGGAAAGGCCTTTGGTTGGGATTTCTCCTTTGGGGTTGAGGATTAGGTTGGTACAAAGCTTGATAAGGTGGTTGATTTTGGGCTTTCTTAATATTAACTAGCTCATTACCAAAATTCTTCAAAGTCTTTTGCAAATCAGCATTTTGTTCCTTCATGGTTATTAGATCTTGCAAATGGCTGGGAACAATAAGTTCTTGAGCTGCAACTTGAGCATTATATGCTGGAAATGAAGGGGCAACAGCTACAACAATGGAACTACAAGGGTAATTGACTATATATCGGTAAAAATTGGTATGGGAGGCCTAGGTGCTATCTTCCCTACTTGAATTAGACTATTCTCAATCCTAATAGCAATATCAAATACTGTTGGTGGAGTATTTCCCCTCATAGACTGAATCATGAGTGCAATGTCACTATTCAAAGCCTTAAGAAAAAATAGGAAAGCATAATCATTGGAAGGCTTTATCGATGCTGGAATCTAATTCCATGTCCTTTGAAATCGATAGTTGAAGTCCATCATGTGCTCATGTGAAGCTCTTTTGATGGTAGTGAGTTGCTCCACTAGTGAGAGATGATCTGACTTGTCTTCAAAATGTTGGTTCAAACATTGTCCCAACTCATCCCATGTAGCAATTGAGTTCACAAGTAGACCCCTGAACCATTGAAGAGCTTTCCCTTTGAAAGAGGCTACCAAAAGCCTCAAAGCAACATTTTTTGCAATAATGTGATGCACTCTGTTGTCATCGATTTTAACTAGCCTAAATCATGGGATAACACCTACGAAATTTATCTATTTCATAGTCCACATCCTCTGAGGTCGGTTGACTTCATCTTCATTTTTGTCATTTTTTGTTTTCACATTTTTTCCTTAATCTTTTATTTCATCTTTTGACTGCACTTCGGGTTTTAATACCCCAAATGCAATGTTTCTTGTGTTTTCCTACACGTCGGGTTTTAAAACCTGAAGTGCATTTTTGGTCTACAAAGTAATGTAGGTCAAGAAATTTTCCCCAACCTAAAGGTTTGCCTATATGCAGGTCAGGAAATTTTTCCCGACCTACAGATCTGCCTATGTTTAGGTCGGGAAATTTTTCCCGACTTGCAGGTCATTTTTTGCACATGTGCAGGTTGAGTTTTAAAACCCAACCTACAACCTAGGTTTTGCCCAACTATAGATCAGGTTTTAAAACCCGACCTACAGCCTTGACCTACCCAAGTACAGATCAGATTTTAAAACCTGATCTGCTAATTTTTTTGTCTTTTTGTCAAAGGGTAGTTTTGATCTTTCAAGCATCATTCTGAATCTTTGAAGTTGGCGATCTGATGGTGAATGTTGATTTTTGTGATGAAAAGGTAGCAGATTTTGGCAGATGACTAATCTTTATCCAAGTAAATCTAGAGGGAAGAAAATGAAGAATAGAGTGTCCTCATTGACACTAAGGAGAATTTATGTACTTGCATTCTTAGTTACTGCAAATTTTCTTGTAGTTTCATTTTTACTTTATGCAGTAGTTGTAGTCAAGTGGGACTGTGCAGTTGAATTAGTCAACTATGCCCACCTTTTCCTCAACATATTTTCCTATATAAGGAGGACCTCATTTGTAAATATTTATCTTTTATTATACTAAGCAAGACTCTGCCGAATTTTTGCCTCAAAAAAGACTTTGAGATTTTTTATGTAAAGATTGATTCGAGGAAATAAAGATAGCAATCCGCTAGTTTCCAAACTTTGTGTTGGGCCGAAGATTGTGTTTATGATTGAATTGTTCTTATGTCCAATTCTCATAATCATTTCCTAAATACTTGAATCTTATTGGTGATATTGTTTATGTGAGTAAGATAGCTTTCCAATTATGATAAGTAGACTTTGTGCTATTTGCATATTTGGGAAATCTTCTATTACTTAAGTGATTACATAGTAAGATTTGTATTGCTATTAGTTGCTCTTAGTTTTTAGGAAAATTAATCACATCTTGGAGACTTTGAGCTACAAGTTGTGATTATAGTTGTAATTATGGAGATTAAAGTAATTTGTACTCACATAAGACTTTGAGCTTACATGATTGTTGAGTTATTAAAAATCATTGTAAAGAAGTTCTATTAGTTGTTAGTTTTGTTAGTCGTAAGAAATATCATCAAGTGAAGAGAGATACATTAATTCTGAAAAAATAGAATTGCATGCCCTAAGCTTACCTCCGAATTTAATATCAAAGTAGTTGAAATACCCAAATTCTTCTAGGGAACCTCCCCTTGATGAGAGGAAAGACTTTGTCTTAACATAGCTATGTGAAATACATATCTTGTCATTGGTATGCTAGTTACAAAATATTCACCAAACACACTCCACACAAGGAGGCCACATCTCTTATATGTTCAATGATTGTTGTATGATCCTCTCTAGTGAAAAATGGCACTCTTAAGTGTTGCAACTGGTATATCATCATGCTAAGCCAAATTTAATGGACTTCCTTGATTAAAACACACAAATGGATGGATCCTAGGAGGTTGATTATGAGCCACATTGCGTCTTGAAATATTGGCACTATTGGAACTAGTTGCATTTGTTGTGTTTTGACTAGAAGAACTTGCAAACAATAGGTTATTGTATGTTGTTATAGCAGGATGAAAATTTGGAATAACCGGCAAAACACCTAATGCTGGATTTGAAACTCTGTTAACTACCCTAGCCTTCCTTTTTGGGGGTGATAGTTGGGTATGATTGACTAGGGTTGTGCTTTGCCTATTCTGATAGTTTTTCATAAGTTAGGAAGGTTAGACTACTAAAAACCAAAGAATTGAGAGTCACCAGGTGCGAAGAAGATTATATTGCTGCACACACCAAGACAACATACAGTGGCCTTCTATGAATTGTAAAGTCCAATAGTCCCACCCGACATGCCAAAAACTATTCTCACATGGATTTGCACCTGATGCAAGCATAATAAACCTGCAATCCCATGAAACATTGGACTACTCTCAAGCTGTGGGTATCCTATTGAGAGAGTAGACCTCTGGATTATAGGTCGGCTTCATATTTGATCACCTAAAATTAACTGAGAATTGACTTGGAAAAAGGGGTAGAAAGATATGCAGAAAAACTAAAAATTAGACTACTAAGGTGATCCACCAATGATAAAAATGATCCAAAATGTTTTCAAACTTACAAAATACTCAAAAATTGAAGCTATGCAATCTCACAACTCTTTTACTTATGTCTGTAAAAATGATTCTTATGAAAGGCTCTGACTTTCTAATGTATACAAAAAGGAGAACAATGAGGTTCTCTCAGTCATGATCCAAAAGAATGAGAACACTAACACAAACCTGGACTATGACATAAGATTCTCAACATTCAACATTGAAGGAATCTGATAAAATAAAGGATGAAATAATATTTCACCATAAAACTCACAAACAACACTTCAAAACTAAGAAATGATAAGAAGGAGAACAAACTTCTTTATTGAGAAATAGGAGCTATCTGCATTCCAAATCTATAAAACTGCTTACAAAATCTGAATATTACTCATGAGAAAGAAGTTACAAAACTCTGAAAAACTATTGCTACTCTTGGTTCCCAAAATGGACGATGGGTTTACACTGCTTACAAGGCAGAGACCAAACTGATTTCCTCCAAATATTTATGGAGAGCCACCTCCAACTATCAATATCTGTCAGGCTTGGACCAACAATAACAAGGATAGAAAGTCCTTCTGCGCTTTAGGCTCTACAAAACTAGGGATGGTGATCCCTTCAGTAAGATATCCTACTCTCTGCAATGATACTCAAGAAACTTACTGAAATAAAGAAAATTATCTCATAATAAGACTCGATACAAAGGGAGAATGCTCAAGGATGCAAAAATCCTTCAGTGATCCTCAATCTTAAGCTGGAATATGAGAGAGGGTGAAACAACTTTTAGAAAATACATAAATCTTAGCAAATGATTATTCTGATATTTATAAGATTCATTCTGAGAGATCATAAAGAAGATAAAACCAGAAACTGAAAACCTAATGAGATTTGCTAGCGAATACCAGTGCCTTATTTATTTGGGTTATAGAGTCTATGAAAAGTGTTATTGAAAATCTAATAAAATTTCATCTAATAGCTGATCTATCCTGAAACAATATTGCCTTACAATATTGCTCTGATTATAATCCTTCATCTAAACTGCTTATCAAATCCTATGGCAAGCCTTATATTATTTGTAATCTCATTCAAGAATTTTAATTAACCCCTTGGACCAAAGCATTGAATGGAAGAATACATACATCATAACAATGCAATAAACAAATGAAACCCTTGAACCCATTTTCTTAAAAGAAGATAAAATCGCACACAGGAGAGTAAAGATTAGGAAAAATATATTTGCATTAATATCATAAGCTATCTTTTATCAAATGCTAGCCAACAAACTCAAATACATAATGACCCACTTGAAAAAGGGAACCTGCAACTGTTGTATTACGTTTTTTTGCTCTGCAAAATAACATTATAGTCCATGTTATTCCCTACGACTCTCTAGAACTACTTTGGACCTAACCCTACAGAAAAGATCTATTTTACAAAGATCTTTCTCAGAAAATTTGAACCCTAACTAATGGCCTTGAATTCCCTTTTATAGAAAACAAGGGAGCAACAAGCTTCAGGCCATGAGACACTTGTAAACAACAGAGTCATTCTTTGATAATTAGCCCTAAAGGTTGTATACAATTCTTGTTACAAATTACTCCTTATTCGCATGTTGGCACCCATGATGAGGTGGAACCAAAAGTTCCAACTGATTATTAGTAAAAAAAAAAAAACTTGAGTCATGTCAATATCACTTAGACACTCCCAGATGGACCCTGAGATACTCAGTCTATTCCATAGCATTTCTCTTCCTGAAAAGGAAAACAGATCCTGGCATGAAACAAGACTTTCCCTCCAAATTAAAGGAAAATCTCCAGCCTTTATGCCCCAGATCAGAGAAAATGGAAAGAGGAACTTGGGGGTAAATAGTATTTGTTGAGAAGGCATTGTAGCTTCCATGATGTTGTAGAGATGACTAGCTGCAAATCTTCCCTCGAACAAATCCTTCTTTCAGTTCCCCGTGATCTCCCTCTTGGAACACTCTGCCAACAAAAAGCAGAGTAAGAGCGAGAAATAGGCCTGGGGTGACTTTTCTTGAAAAGAAAAGGATTTCACACCCCTCTGGCAATACCCTAAGCTTTCACATCCCCTCTGGAAATGAACAACATTATACCAGAGAAAGATAATCCATCCAGTGTCACAAAATATGCAATGACTCCATTCATAGTTCTGTTTGAACACCATCCTCTCACTGATGAAGAATCGTTCTCGGAAAAATGAAGAAACTTGTATTCATTTCTACCCATTTTATCATCTGCCTAGTGAATTTATAACGAGAAATTTCCTTCAATGTGGTAGTGTTAATCCATGTGAAGAATTATCACCTTGATATCTTTTTCTCACCTTGTCAGCTACGAATTCCAACAATCATGCCTATAATACAAATCACCACCATTTCCTAGGCCATCACTCTATTACCACTGGCATGCATTCACCTTACGTGAATGATTTTATTTTGATCTTATTCTATTTTTCAGTGTATAGTCTTCTTCTTTAGGATCTCTGTCAACAAGCAAATCTCTGAATTTATCAGAGAACTCATGATCCATCACACTTGAACTAGAAGCTTATCCAAATCCTTTCACATCTCTGGGCTATCATCTTTGACTGTCTAATCAATCTTGAATCAAAAATTCTAAATCCCATTCATTCTACCTTTTCCTACAAGCTACGACTGATGCCTCCAAAATCCCTCCAAACTTCTCATTTGAAACTCAACCACAAATCTCATCCAACTTGGTAAATCTAAAGGTCAATTCTTGCCAACTTAGTAGTTTGACTTTCCATTTGTATCTATGGACCCACAAAACCCTGACTGAATAGTGCCATATCATCCTTCAACCAAGCTTCGTCATCAACCTCTTTATAAGTCTTCCTGATTAGCCTGGGACACGTGGCATCATCATGTGATGCCGCGGTCTATAATCTGCCTACAACTTCCATCACAGGAATGCGAGAGTCATCTGATCTGTTCAATCTTTACCACTTTGCATACTGCCTGTCAACTCTTTCTGGACTTAAAAGTCGAGCGCCTTTTACCTCAGGATAAAACATCTTCATGTTGGCATTGTATTGTCATTTATGTCAACCAATATGGGATGACCATTGATAGAAGAGATGTATGTGCAACATTGTTATGAAGGAGTACAGGATGTGATAGCTTGGATATCACCTTGTGTTGTTGAACACTAGTAAAGGTAAGGAAGATGACCTCAGAGGTCATCAGTACACAAGTTAGTGCCTGACTTGTGTGATGAGATGGAGAAGTGTTTTGAGTGGTTGCTTGTGATGAAGAGGCAAAATGTTATCTGAATCACTTCAACACTAGAAGTGAAGAATGAACCGGTATGTTGTGAGGTTGCAGAATAGCAAGACTCCCACTGGTTGAAGATGCAGTCATCATGAGAAGAGTCAGAGGAAGTTTGAAGTGTTTGTCACCTTGACAAACCAGTAGAGGAATAAACAACATCGATCAAGAAGAAAGGCTGAGTAGGTGTAAACATAGGAATCTGACCTCACTAAAAGAAGATAGGAGTCTTGTGAAGGTTGATGACATGGTGTCATCATGAGTGGTGACCGGTATATGTGTCCATCAGTTATATAAGCAAGGTGAGATTGCAGAAGATTTCCCATTTGTGGGAATGAGCGTACTTTGGATTTACCAGTCTTTAGACTGGTTTGTGGGATCCTCCGACATGTCAAGATGAGAGCAGATATGATAAGGTAACTGGTAGAATGGTTGAAACTGAAAGAAGTAAGGAACCAGTAGGGTGGTTGGTTGGTGACCCTACTTGGACTGACTTGAAGTGCCAAGTTGGTAGATAGTCGACATGGAGTCAACATGACAAACCCGCGTTTGGATAAAGATAGAATGTACAACGACAGGGTTGTTGCAGGGTTGGTCAGCTTTAATGAAAAGTCACCCAAATTATAGGACATATTGCAGAGCTATTGCAGGGTTTTGAGGCTCAAGGTCTGGAGGACAACTATGAGATAGCTAAGAGAAATTGAGAAGATTGAGGCAATGAAGGAAACAGTACAATAGATCTTTTCTGATTGACCGAGGGGTTAGCTATGAGGGTAAAAAGCAAGTCCCCAGAAATGGAAGGCTTGATCCAAGAGATTGGACTATGGTAGAGTTGTGCATTCAGATGTCAGAAAGATCAGATCATGCAAGATCTGATTAGATTTGGTTTGTCTCGAGGACAGTGAGGAAACCCTAACCACCTAGTTTTTGAATTGGTTTTTGGAGGGAAAACCAGTCTATAAGTATATGATAGAAGAGGAAGAATAGAGCTATTGAAGAGGAGAATATTGTGTTGTTGCGAAGTGGAAGACTTCTGCAAATAAGAACAAGATCAACCAAGTGCTCAATGAGCATCTAAGAAGAGAGTGGAAGTGAGAGTGAACTTGGTTGAAGCTTTCAACCGGTTGGAGAGAAGAACCAATAGTTCTTATACTGGAAGAGTGTGATACCAATGATGTGCAGAAAGTGAGGTGTAGATCCAGCAGAGAAGAAGCAGGTACAGAGTAGGAAGAAGAGTGAGTCAGTAAAGGAGAGAAGGTACTTCACCGACAGAGTAAGACATTTGATAAGGTTACAAGATTCACTAGTAACATGATAACAACTTATGTATTTGAAGTTTACATTGTGAACACTGAGTTGTAGCTCAGTGCAAGGGTTGGTGCTCCTTGGGTTGGTGCCCTAAAGTCAGGGGTTGGTGCTCCTTTGGTTTGTAGCCCATAAATCTGATAGGGGTTGTAGCTCCTTGGGTTGGTGCCCTAAACTTTGTAACTATGCTTTATTGTGGGGTTGGATTGGAGTAGTCGACTCCAGCAACATTGCTCACCAAGGTTTTTCCCATATTGGGTTTTTCTCGTATATACTAGTGTTATGTGATATTCTCTTGTGAGTATGTTTTGCATTTAAGTTAGTCTCTTGTATAATCGATAAGTCTACATTAAGTTAGACCCTTCAACCATTGTGCTCATAAAGGAGAGCTGAAGGGAAAAGTTTTGAGAACCACTGATTCACCACCTCCCCCTCTCAATGGTACATTGTGTCTAACACTTCATTCATTCTGAGCACGTGGAAATTGATGGGACTGTTAGTAACTCGACCTTTACTGCCTGTGAACTTGTAACACAATGCTTTGGACCGGTTACGTTGCTAATCCTGTCGGTTTCCATTGATAACACGTGGCACAATCTCGTGGTCATTAAAATCCTCGCATGTTTGATCACGGCGAAGCGCTAGTTGTTGGATCCATCCTATCTTTAGCAAATGGTCAGAGTATTTAGGACCTTTTGGACTTAGGAAAATACAAGCGCGAGCATAAATATTTTAAAAAGGGACCGGTAATAGGAATGTTATGCACTTGACTTAGGGAAATTATTATTTCATGAACCAGTTGATCAACATTTTGCTTTTGAAATAAGATGGCCCCACTCATGGAAAGGGTACCCTCGGCTTTAAGTGGGAAAAAGGTAATAGCAAAATATATCATTGCTAGAGTTTTCTTCACAAAATGTAAGAAGTTTTGATCAATCCTAAACCCTAGACCTTGGATTGTTCACAGAGGATACAAGTAAAAACCTGAAAATCAATGTTTTGAGCTCAAAAATTTAGAATTTCATGCAATCAATTTTCAGAGCTATTCGTTGCACAAGTACAAACTCGAGAACTAGAGAATAATGAGTGAGAAAAGAAGACTTATACAATCTGCCTCTAAAATTCAAAATTAGTGTGGTGTCACCTTTCCTAAAAATCAAGCTCGTAACTGAAAGTGAAGTCCTCTAAAACTACATAAGGAGTTATCAAATTGAAAACAACCTCTTGGGTCAAATTCAACTAAAAATCCCTAAAAATTAGGGATGAAACTGAATGAAACAATGAGTTAAGAGCTCGAAAAGCCTCTTTGACTCAAATTTAGACCACTTGGACTATTAAACTATAGCTAAAGTGCCTATTAGGTGGTCATAATCCCTAATTTCACTCTCATGTGTTGACATAACTTAAATCAACTCCATGATGCAAGCAAAGAAACTCAAAGAAGAGTAAGTCTTTTTTAGTTTACTCACACAACACTCAAAACACTCAAATTTGCATTTTAAATATCTTTAACTTAAAGTGATTTCCAACATCACTTAGAAAAATATTTACAAGTTAATAAATGTGCAAAGGAGTTTTACTAAAAAAACCCTTACAAGGCTTCTCAAACCTAAAGGATATAAGTGCTATAAAACACCTAAAATAAATCAAAAGGGTGAAAGAAAACCCACGGCTTAGAATAAGAATTTTGTTTTATTGAAAAAAGGTTTAAAGGTAAATGTATTTCCTTCACCGTACTCTCTTTTAGGGTTAAAACCCTAAAACAAAAAGATGAAACAATTCATCTTCATTTTCATTTGTTTCCATGATATTGAGGGTGCCACCATGAGGAGGGATGAGCAATGTGCACCTCTAAAACTTGAAATCTCGGTTGTTTTTAAAGATTTGTCAAATATTTCAATAGGAGAGATGCTAATAAGGTAAGATTTATTTATTTTAGTTTTTCTCTTTGATCATTTTGTCGCCTTTTGCCTACATTCTACTGTTATCTAGAGCTATACTTTAATATTTATAACAATGGTTTGAGCTCCATGGCTAGCAACTATTTTGATAAAGGTCTTTTGATGACTTCCAAGTGATGAAATAAAACTTCCTTCCTAAATTTGTGAGAACGGTTAAGTCATTGTATTCTACCCTTGATCTATATGCAAGGTTATTGTAAATTGTGAGGCCTTGTCACTGATATGAAGTGGTACTTATAAGCATATTGCAATAGTGACTTTCATGGTGTCTTATATGCCTGTCTTGATAGCAAATTTCATCCTTTTTCCAATGTATGTATCCTTCCATGGACTGTATGCTCCTAGTAAAAAGGGTATTTACCAAGTTTAGTGAGGATTACAACTATCATTACCTCATTATGGCATCTCTTCATTGAAGTCTCTACTACAAAGTTGTTCAACATTGTCTTATACCTTGCACTTTGACTGTCAAAACACTTGTGTGATCCATGCACACACATATTGTTGTTCTATTTTTGTGTTCATGATATTGTTGATCTGCACATTGAGATGCATCTCAAAGGAACTCTAAGAACTAATGTATATATGAGTTCTTCAGTTAAGATTCTCACTTCTTTAACTAATCTCTTACCTTCTTGTGTTAACTCACTATTACTTTGATGCTTTATAATTGCAATATCTTTCCTATTATTCACCTATGAAGCAATGAACTTGTGTTATGGTATTGTACCCTTGACTTGAAGATTGTACTATGGTTGTCCTCGTGTTGTTCTGATTTGATATTGCCAATGTCCTTAGGGTTGTTTTTACAATAGTAACTATAATCTTAAACTTTGTGAGCTATCATAGCTTCTACAGGACCTTCTAACCTGTCATGCTTCTGAGGCCTCAAGGCTGCTTTGGCATCTTGATTGTATTTTCTATCAGAATAACTATCTTATGATATTCATTAAAGTAGCTCATTAAGTTTATCATTGGTGTTGCTAACTTTCAACTCTTTAAGATTGTTCTTGTGCATGGGTGTATGAATGCTTCTCAGAATATGACTACAAAAATATTTCCACAAAGCACAAACTCTACCTACCACTAAGTCTAATAGAACTTAGATAGTTTTCACTTCTCTAAAAATTTTGTGACTTTTGTCTTTCTTTGACTGGATTTTTTACTGTGGCTATATTGCACTGTGTATTTGATGACGCACCTTTAATCACTATATCATATGCATGTTGACTATTTGAGATCTTTGTGACTTGGTAAAGGCCTTCAATGCTTAATACATTGTAAACTTGTTAGACTTTCATCTTATAAACTGTGCAAAATGTCATTGTTTTGTGACTTTGTTGAGGATTCCTTGTTCATATATTCTTTGTACTTGATAGCTCACCGTAATACATCTTTCATTGGCATTATTAAGATGACTAACCTATGCCTGCATGAAGACTGCAACAAACATCTTTCTCAGTTTTCTGCCATACACAAGGTTGTCTTCTAATAGAGCTAACTCTGTTTTGATGGACTGTCACAATGTCTTTTTAGGCTATTCAATGTTATGGACTATAAACTTAAGATTATTGCAGCTATTATCTTCATTATGGACTACTAAGAAACTACTATATCTTTATCTTGTAGTAGCCAAATTTTTCATACTGCTACTAAACTTGGAAAATACAACTTATTGTTGTCTTCTATGACAGCGATCTAATAAACCATGTCTTCAACAAATTATCCATAATGTCTAGATAAGTTGTCCTTATTCATTGTTTTCTATTCGACATTGATTGGTCATTTGATGAATATACCACTGTTCTTTCTTTACAAAAATAGAAGTCACTCATCTGTATATGTGCCTTTCTGATGACTACTACAATCCCTTGTGATATGGTGCTATACTTCATCTCTATTATAAAGTTTCATAACATTGTATTAACCTTTTGTGGGGCTACAATCTACATAGCTGAGTATAACAACTATTTAATTCCTCTCTAAAATAATGGTTTCTTTAGTCATTGTATTTCAAGTGCTCTATTTCTATTGAATGTTTATGATCACTATGCTTAAAATGATTATTCATGGATAGACTTTCTCTCACCGCTATCAACATCTTGTATTAACTGTGTTTCAATCATTTGATCTTTAACTCTGTCCAACCTATGGCACCCTAGTCATTGACTTGTTTGAGATTGCAAGGTAGTACAAAACACTATACAAAATAGTCTTTGAGGCGTGGTATTTACAAAATGCTTTCATTGCTTAACAACAATTGGTTGTTCTTTTCACTATCTTCTTGAGTCCTTTCCATGTGAGTAGGCTACTGCAACATTGTGACACCTCGGCTGCTCTAAAATTACTATTATTTAGTTTGGTACAACTCGAATGTACTGGTCTGATTTTGAAGAAATTGGTAATGGCTTTATAGGTCACTATTCCATTGAAATTGTTATGATTCATTCATGAGATTCCCATAAATACCTCTGTAAATACACGGCTTTGAGAAAAATAGTCTATGTAGATCTTGATGCTTTGACTGCATGTTGACTTAATGAATTTATGCAATATATTATCTTACTCAAGGCTTTCAAGAAGATCTTTACTATCTTTGTTATGACAATGATCTTTTTGTTGTCATAAATGTAGCTTTTCTAAGATTGGCATGTCGCTCTGATCTCTGTAATTGAGGTGTTTCTTTATTTGAAAGCCTTTTTCCTTTACTAATATAGGTTCACTCCTCTTTAGTTCATTTTCTTAATACTCCTATGTGTCTTGGTATTGTCATTACAAGCTTCAAGTGACTGCTATCACAATGATTATGAGTGTCATTTTCTTACTGTCTAATAACATTCCATCTCTTTCCTTATCTTTACTATTTTTATCATTGCTTCTATGATGATGTTTGTTGCTTTGGTTTGTCCCTTGATTGTGAAGTGATTGTTTTCTTTAAGCCTCTATATGCACTATCCTGACTGAGTACGCTCTGACTTGGTTTGATCACTATTATTATCAAGATTGTGCCTTAAATGCGTTTGTGTTCTCACTATAAAGACTTCTAATGACTGTATTCATTGTCATCAGTTTATTACAGAATTTTTAATAGAGAAATCATACCTACAGTCATTACTATTCATTGTCCTAAGAACCTCCATGGACCATTGTTGTATTGTCTTGAGGCTACCTTCTTAATATAGGACTACAACATTCATTGTTGAAATTTTGCCTTAGCTTCTATGGCCTGGGTCTTAAAGACTGTAATCAATCCTTGAGATGTATCCTCACTATTTTTTGGTCTTCCATTTACTCTTATGACCTTTTTGTTGATTGTGATCAACCCTTGGACATTATGTTACATTAATGTTTTGTTATTGGTTCTCATGAAAATGACCTTTAAAATGACACCTTGGTCTAGCTTTGAGACTGACTATTGCAACAACTCACTTAATACTTCTCTTGTTTATTATCACTATACATTAACTATGGTATTGTTTGGCATGCTAGGCTCAACCCTTGTGGGAGCCACATGTTGTTATTTATGAACAACCATGTTACTTTTCTTATATATTCACATTGAACAAACAAATTAGATAAAAAAAATAGTGCATATCTAATTTCTTGCTGATTTGATCTGATATTTGTCACCTAGACCTAATGAGATACTAGTTGTTGTGATGCACATGAGGGATAGATTACATATTTGTAGATGCATATGCAGATATGGAAAGATGACCCTTCATTTCTCTAATGCACTATTTTACTCAAATGTAGGTATTCAGGGTAGTGGGTAGAGACAACTGAATGCATATGGGCACAGGACTCCAAATGTTATAGGACAGCTCAAAGAAGGCTCGCCATTCAGGCAATGACAAGCCACCCTTCTTTCTCTACATTTTACATTATATTTGCATCTGTAAGTACTTAGTTCAATACTTATTTGTACCACTAGTTAGTCTTACGGCTTGTGTGAGACATTGTACATTCATTTTTAATAAAGATTACTCTTTTTACAGAAAATGTGTACTCTCATACTGTTCTGAATTTGAAAATATGGAAATGCAATCTTCTTTTTCTATTTTCATGCACAGGAATGTAATAACAACATAATAAAATGTACCTTTTTGTATGTTAAAACACTAGAGCTCTACCTAATTGAGCTTGTAGTAAAAATAGGTAACATTGTCCATGGCAGTGGAAACACCTAAGCAGGGCTCTGACTTAGGCAGGCCCCTATACAAGCCCATCATTTCTCCCATTTTTTGTGTGTGCGGGTGGTGAATAGGTTCCACGTGGTTAAGGGAATATTGTATTAGCTCTTAGGACAACTCTGTGTCTTCCAGTCATACAGATGACAATGCGTCATGTTGGCATCTACACACCATGCTAGTGTCCAAAATCTGAGACCTTCCCAGTGCTCTGGTAAAATTCATTTAGTCCTACATTTCTCTATTAATTTAGATTTCTATATTTCATTGCTTCTACACTTTAATTTTTCAATTATTTCTCTTCTTGCATAAGCTTTTATTTTGTTATCCCCTGGCTCATCCTTAGTGCCTGTTTGAGTGAGCTAGCAGTAGATCAATTTGCTCTTTGGGTTTCATCATCCTAGAGGTATCAAATCCCCTCCTCTACATTTTTTGGTGAACCCAATGTGAATACGCCTAATGTTAGATCTATTTCTCTTAGAGTTTGATGATTTTGATAAAGCATTCTCTAAGGATGACTTTGATATGTTAGATGAAGTTCTAGATGACTTCTTAGAGGTACCTCTTCCCAAAAGAGATGTACAAGAAGAGTCGTCCTCCACAACATCCTCATTCAAAGATGAAAAGTTCATGAATGTTATTGATATCTTTGTGGCTCCTCAAAGGCCTAAGAGACCCTACATTCATGTGATTGTGGCGAGTCCTTCTCTAAAGAAAGTTAAAACCATTAATGAAAAACCTTTTTGAGGAGAAACTTCTGACTTATATGATAGGTTTATGCAATCTAAACAATCGTACCATAGTACCATTTCTCAAACATATAACACTTGAAGGAATAAACAAAATCTTGATCAACAACAAGTTTCTTTACCATCTTCTCAACCTAGTCTTCCTAAGGCACCTTTATCGATAAATAAGTGACCTAGTGATTACGATCTTATCGAATAACTTAAGGTTACTCCCACTAAGATCTCACAATGGGATTTGATTCAAATTACTCTATTGTATCAAGGTATGTTGTAGGAAGTGTTGCAAAATATCTTATTGCCTTCTTCCACGATACCGATAGATGTGAATGTGTTGATGGACCATATTTGTGTGGATTCGCCAAATATTAATTTATATCCCCATGAACTTCCACCTCTGGAGGTGAGAAATTTAGTGGATCCTTTAATGATAATCGTTCATGTAAATGGTGTTGGTATTGTATGAACACTTGTTGATACAGGATTTGTACTTAATGTTTGTGGCCTAGATTTGTTACCAAAAATCAAGGTGGACCCAAATTCTTTGGCAGCCTCTTCCTTGTTTATCCAAGGATTTGACAAAAATGGTAAAACAACTGTAGGGACTGTCATATTATCCTTGAAGGTTGGGCCTATCACTATCCCAACCCTTGTGCATGTGATGACAGGTCCTCTATCTTATAATCTCCTTTTGGGTAGACCTTGGCTTCATGCTTTGGGAGTTGTATCCTTTACACTTTATGGACCTTTGAAGTTCGTATCTAATAACCAAGTTGTCACAATCAAGGCCGATCCTGAGGCTATGCATCTTTGTTAAATAGCAGCAATGGGTCAAACATCAGTTGTGCCTTCTTTTCAAAATTATATACCCACCTTGTCCTCCTCGGTGATGATTCCTACCTCTATTTCATCCCCTAAAAAGGAAGAGAAAAAGACCATAGTACTCTCCTTAGTGGAGAAACTTCTAATGTCATTCTGAGTGATAAAAGTCCTGAAAAAATCATCAAGGTCGGGAAGTGTTTATCTTATGAGAAGTTTAAGGAATAATTCGATCTTCTGCATCAATTCCCTGCCATCTTTGCTTGGTCTTATGATGAAATTGCCAAGCATTTATGAGTCAATTGTGGTACATTATATTGTACTTAGTCTCAATGCTAAACCAATGAAACAAAAGATTCAAAAGATGAACCCTAAGGTAGCTTTATTAGTCAAGACAAAGATAGAAAATATTTTAAAAGCTAGTTTTATCTGTCCTATCAACTATTCGCCTTGGATATCAAACATTGTTCCTATTAGAAAACTTGATGGTCGAATCTACATCTACATTGATTTTCGAGATTTGAATAAAGCTTCCCTCAAGGATGACTTTCCACTCCCGAACATTAACATGATTATAGATTCGACTCCTGTTATGATTTGCTATCTTTCATGGATGGTTTCTCAGGATACAACTAGATTCGTATTAACCCAAAAGATTAGTATAAAACTACCTTTACGACTCCTTGGGGAACCTTCTACTATGTTGTCATGTCGTTTGGGTTGAAAAATGCAGGAGCAACCTATCAATGAGCTATGACCTTGATATTCCATGGTTTCATTCATAAGATCTTGAAGGATTATGTCTATGATATCTTTGTAAAATCTATCACTCGTCAAATGCATTTTGAAAAATCTTTGACAGGTCTTCAAGAGGCTTCAATTATACAGGATGAGATTGAATCCCCCTAAGTGTGTTTTTGGTGTTGATGCCAGGAAACTTCAAGGATTCATTCTCTCACATTGCGGAATTGAGATATGTTGTTATATGGAGCCTAACCAGACTCGAAGGTTAAATTTTCCCCTTCTATCAGCGCAGTTTTCCCCCATATTTTTGACGAGGGTTTGGGGGTAGTGCCCCTGACACGCTCCCTGTCACGATACAGGGCAGGGTCGAGGGGCAGAACCCCGCAAGGCCAAAAAGACTAATTATTTTATAAAGGCGTTGGGTGTTATTTTTCTATTGGTTGACATGTTGTAACCCTAATTTAGTAACCGACATAAGTCTTGATAAAAAAGGCTAAGGGTTAGGATTTTTCTGTAGAGAATTTTGTAGCATTTTATAGCGATATTGAGTTGCAAGGGATTGCTAGTTTTAATTGGTTTGATTTACTGGATAATAATATTGGACTCTCTATTTGGTGGACGTAGCCCAAGTTTGGATGAACCATGTTAAAATTGTCTCCTCTCTATTATTATTTCTGTGTTTTTCATTCCTCTAGTTAATCTTAATTTGCATATAATTGATATTTTTTGCATGCAATTTCTAACAAGATAGATACTGATAAAATTAATACAATAGTAAACATGCCTCCACCTAGAAACATCCATCAGCTTCATAGTTTGTGAGGGAAGATCTAGGCCATTCACAGGTTCATGGTGCAATTGGTTGATCATACCCTTCCTTTCACACAACTGTTGAAGAAAGATGTTCATTTCAAATGGAATGATGAATGCCAAGAAGCTTTTAATTCTATTAAGAATTATTTGGCTAATCAACCTCTTCTAATGTCGACTATGTTTGATAGATCCTTCTTTTTGTATATCTCAGCCTCATCTCATGCTTTAGCAGCTTTGTTAGTTCAGCGTGATGAAGAAGGTTGAGAGAGAGCAGTTTATTACATTAGTCGCACTTTGATATAGTATGAGACTTGATATTTTGTTGCAGAAAATAAATGTCTATCTCTCATCTATGTAATGTACAAGTTAAGGCATTACATCCTCCATGCAGAAACATGAGTTATAGCTAAGGATGATATCCTTAAACATCTCTTTTCAATGTCCAATTTTTTCGGAAGGTTGGATAAATGGGTAATGTTGCTTTCTGAGTTTGACTTGAAGTTCATAACTTAGAAATCAATTAAAGGGCATGTCATTGCTAATCAATTGGTTGATGCCCCTTTTGAAAAATATTTTCCTACCTTAGATCTTTTTCCCAATGAGGATGTATTAACCACTAATCATGAACCCATATTGGATATGTATTTTGATAGATCAAGATGTCAGACTGGTTCAAGAGCAGGAATAGTCTTTGTCTCACCTGAGGGAAAACCGATCCCTCTCTCATTCCATTTATAATTTCATTGTACTAATAATATCACTGAGTACGAAACCTTAATTGTTGGGTTGCATGTCACAATTTCCATGGGTGTGAAAAACATTTCCTAATTCGAAAGCGAGAAAAATGAGGAATGCAGAAGAAGGACTCGATGCTCACAAATGATAAAGACCAAGTGCACAAAATAGAAGAAATGTTAATGCAACGCAAGAACCCTAAAATAAGGCAATGCGCAAATGTTAAAGTATGACTTCACAAGCGTTGACCATTTTTAGATGTCTACATTTTGCCCCTCTTTGAGACAATGCAATTCTAAGCTTTGTTTCAAAGAACAATAATGAAAATGCCCTAGACAATAACAATGACATATGCATGCCCCCTCGAGGAATTGGCCAGAAAAATCTAGAAAAGAGGCCAAGTGATCGATAAGAATGACAAAAGACGATAGGTTCGAACGGATCAAAAATCGAAAGTCGGATGCACAAAGAACAAGCATTGGAAGGCGCAAAAGATCGTGACCATCATAAGATGGAGAGCATGCATTTCCATCTAGGTACTGACAAAGATCTATATAGGAGACAAGGAGAAGGAAAAGAGTTCATTTGCACTGGCCAAAGTGGAGGAGTTGTTGCTCGAGAAAAATAGATAAGAGAACTAGACCGAACGGACTGCCAAGACTAACGGAAGAAATGTTAGTAAGAAGAAATTAGACAGAGGACAGTTAGAGATGAAGGAAAACTTGCTTTAACAAATGCACATAAGTAGGTGAGAACCTTTATTTATTGTAGCAAAGCGGATGCAGAGCATCATGGCATTGAAGGCCAGAGCTAGAACGCAACCCCTGTTGCAAAAGACAGACACATCGCACATAAGGAATGAGTGAAGCATTCTAGGGTGCATACATCAAGGGTCGAGGTATGTTTGGCGTTCACAAAGGGAACGTACTTATCACAGACACCCAATGATATAGTTGCCCTAGTTTGTGACAAACATTCCACAAACAGCAAACACCACAAAAAAGGAAAGGAACCATGAACCATCTCGGTCACTCTAAATCACTCAATGACATCATCGAGCAACATAGGAACATGATCAAAGCCCAAGATAAATCAGTAAAAAGATAAGATGCACAAATTCAACCAAGTCAAACAAACAGTCTGATTGTCATTGTCAAAAGTGGAAAACAAGAATGATCATGTTGTCTGGTTTCAGGGAATGCAGTACCCCGTCGAAGACAAGACATAGTCTGGTTTTGAGTATACCACACCCTGTATAAGACCCATGATAATGTTGATGCTATTTGGATTGATGTGACAACTGTGATCAGGTTGAATGCTTGCTTGGTTGAACAGTTTATCTGTTAATGCATGATTTCATTAAAGCACAATGTTTGATTGATCGTCGTTGGATGTATGCTCAGCAATCTGTCTATGCACAAAGGGGACCATTTATTGACAAAATGCAAAATGCCAAAGAAATTGTTTTTGGATTTTGATGTTTTTCACTTTGTAGGAATTTCGAGTTTTTTACAATTTTTTTGTTCGTTTTTCAAGACTTTATTTGACTTTTTATGGATTTTTTTAGGACATTATTTGATTTTTAGGGATTTTTTTCAGGCCATTATTTGATTTTTAGGGATTTTTTTTAGGACATTATTTGATTTTTAGGGATTTTTTTTCAGGACATTATTTGATTTTTAGGGATTTTTTTAGGACATTATTTGATTTTTAGGGATTTTGAATGTTTTCAGGATTATTTTCAATTTTTTTTATTATTTCAAGACATTATATGATTTTTTTAGGGATTTTTTGAGGACATTTTATGAATGTTTAGGGATTTTTTAAAGGACATTTTATGAATGTTTTTGAATTTTGACATTTTAGCTGAAAATGAACACATGAACACATGATTTCACGTCAGGTTCACCAAAATGTAGATCAGGAAATTGAAAATCATCAAAGCAATAACAATTAGGACAACCACAAAACCTAAAGCTGCTATGAAAGCAATCCCAATCCAATCAATGAAGACATAAAGACAAGACATTCAAATCAAATGAAATCAAAGCAAACCAACGCAGATATCTCCTTCATGTGGCTCCATTATTCTTCTTTCACCTTCAAATTTGATGTGGATCTCACCTACAAGTGAAAAATGCAAGTGGAAAGCAAGTTGTTGATGAAATTCGTAGTATAAGGTTACTCGAAAATGTGATTGATTGATTGATTCCCTTTTCATTGAAGAAACTCACCCAATTTATAGACAAATTGGAGAGAGGACAAGATTAGCATGAAGAGATTTGAAAGGAAATTCAAATCAAGAATGGCAAAATTATGACAAATTATGACAAGTTGCTATGCAAGATGTATGACAAATTATGACAAGATTGAAATAGAAATTAGGAATTAGGAGAAATTAGCAAATTAGAAAATTGAGGAAAAAGATGAAATAGAAATTAGGTGAATTAATTAATAGGTTTTCATCCATTAATTAATTCATGAAAGAGACCTAGGACTAAATAAATAGATTTATTTAGCCCACAAAGAAGAAGAAAAGGATTAAATGAACAAATCATAAAACCCTAGAAATAAGAGGACAAGGAATTAGGTCAAGACAACAAGAAATTAATGTAGGTTCGATCATGATTCTGATTGACAAAGGACCAATGTTGATAAATGATTGAGATTGGTTGACAAAAATCAATGACAAATTGACCAAGATTGACAAGGAGATCAAATTGATAGGCACCAATTGACGAGGAACAATGACTAATCAATCCAAATTGACATCATTGAAAAGGACAAGGATCGATGACGAATCGATCGCAAAATGACAAGATTGACAAGGACAAGGATCGATGACAAATCGATCGCAAAATTATGAGATTGACAAGTTGATAATCACAAATGATTACTAACAAGCTAAAGATGATTGAAAGATTGATAAGAGGACAAAAACCCTAATTCTATCATCGATTAGGATTGACGATGTCCAAAAATGATGATAAATGAGCACGCACCATGATGTGATAGGATAAAATCGACCAAAATCATGACTGAAGATTGCTATCGACAAGACCTAATTCAAAAGTGAGAAAAATGAGGAATGCAGAAGAAAGACTCGATGCTCGCAAATGATAAAGATCAAGTGCACAACATAGAAGAAATGTTAATGCGACGCAAGAACCCTAAAATAAGGCAATGCGCAAATGTTAAAGTATGACTCCACAAGCGTTGACCATTTTTAGACGTCTACATTTTGCCCCTCTTTGAGACAATGCGATTCTAAGCGTTGTTTCAAAGAACAATAATGAAAATGTCCCAGACAATAACAATGACATATGCATGTCCCTTATCCATTCTTGGTCTTTCTTATCCTATCCATATCTTATCACTGTCCATACACTCTTTTTCATTCCTTGATCTTGATCTGACATAAGTACATAAAATTTAAACATGGTTTCAAATACCTCTTGACATGTCCCTCATGCCATGTTCCTGCTTTACATTGTCATATCCAGTCTCTTGTCCCATCATGCAATAGCCCTTGAAAATTGCATCTGTATTATCTCCATGATAAAAGGCCTTTGTCTTCCCTCTATCCACCAACATTTCAGAAAGCCTATTTATTCACCTATCATATTCCTTGCATTGCTAGACACTAGGGGAAAAATCATAAAAATTGAAAAATGTCCTGAAATAATCCTAAAAACATTCAAAAAATGTCCTGCAATAATCCAAAAAAAAAAATTTTTAAATGTCCTGAAAAAATCCCTAAAAATCAAATAATGTCCTAAAAAAAATCCCTAAAAATAAAAAAATGTCCTGAAAAAATCCTTAAAAATCAAAAAATGTCCTGAAAAAATCCTTAAAAATAAAAAAAAAATATCCTTAAAAAAATCCCTAAAAATCAAATAATGTCCTGAAAAAATCCCTAAAAAGTCAAATAAAGTCCTGAAAAATGAAAAAAAAAAAAAAAATTGTAAAAAACTCGAAATTCCTACAAAGTGAAAAACATCAAAATCCAAAAAAACAATTTCTTTGGCATTTTGCATTTTCTCAATAAATGGTCCCCTTTGTGCATAGACAGATCGCTGAGCATACATCCAACGACAATCTATCAAACATTGGGCTTTAATGAAATCACGCATTAACAGATACACTATTCGACCAAGCAGGCATTCAACCTGATCACAGTTATCGCATCAATCAAAATAGCATCAACATTACCATTGGTCCTTGTCAACATTATCATGGGTCTTATACAGGGTGTGGTATACTCGAAACCAAACTGTGTCCTGTCTTCAACGGGGTGCCGCATTCCCTGAAACCAGACAGCATGATCATTCTTGTTTTCCACTTTTGACAATGACGATCAAACTGTTTGTTTGACTTGGTTGAATTTGTGCGTCTTATCTTTTTATTGATTTATCTTTGGCTTCAATCATGTTCCTATGTTGCTCGATGATGTCACTGAGTGATTTAGAGTGACTGGGATGGTTCATGGTCCCTTTCCTTTCTTTGTTGTGTTTGTTGTTTGTGGAATGTTTGTCACAAACTGGGGCAACTATATCATTGGGTGTCTGTGATAAGTGCATTCGCTTTGTGAACGCCGCACATACCTCGACCCCTGGTGTATGCACCCTAGGATGCTTCACTCATTCCTTGTGTGCGATGTGTTTGTCTTTTGCAAAAGAGGTTGCGTTCCAGCTCTGGCCTTCAATGCCATGATGCTCTGCATCCACTTTGCTACAATAAATAAAGGTTCTCGCCTACTTATGTACATTTGTGAAAGCAAGTTTTCCTTCATCTCTAACTATCCTCTGTCTAATTTCTTCTTACTAACATTTCTTCCATCAGTCTTGGCAGTCCATTCGGTCTAGTTCTCTTATCTATTTTTCTCGACCAACAACTCCTCCACTTTGGCCAGTGCAAATGAACTCTTTTCCTTCTCCTTTTCTCCTATATAGATCTTTGTCAGTACCTAGATGGACGTGCATGCTCTCCATCTTATGATGGTCACAGTCTTTTGTGCCTTCCAATGCTTGTCCTTTGTGCATCCGACCTTCGATTTTTGATCCGTTCGAACCTATCGTCTTCTGTCACTCTTCTCGATCACTTGGCCTCTTTTCTAGATTTTTCTGGCCAATTCCTCGAGGGGGCATGCATATGTCATTGTTATTGTCTGGGACATTTTCATTATTGTTCTTTGAAACAACGCTTAGAATCGCATTGTCTCAAAGAGGGGCAAAATGTAGATGTCTAAAAATGGTCAACGCTTGTGGAGTCATACTTTAACATTTGCGCATTGCCTTATTTTAGGGTTCTTGCGTCGCATTAACATTTCTTCTATGTTGCACACTTGATCTTTATCATTTGTGAACATCGAGTCTTTCTTCTGCATTCCTCATTTTTCTCGCTTTTGAATTAGGTCTTGTCGATAGCAATCTTCAGTCATGATTTTGGTCGATCTTATCCTGTCGCATCATGGTGCATGCTCATTTATCATCATTTTTGGACATCGTCAATCCTAATCGATGATAGAATTAGGATTTTTGTCCTCTTATCAATCTTTCAATCATCTTTAGCTTGTTAGTAATCATTTGCGATTATCAACTTGTCAAACTCATCATTTTGCGATCGATTCATCATCGATCCTTGTCCTTGTCAATCTTGTCATTTTGCGATCGATTCGTCATCGATCCTTGTCCTTTTCAATCTTGTCAATTTGGATTGATTAGTCACTATTCCTTGTCAATTGGCGCCTATCAATTTGATCTCCTTGTCAATCTTGGTCAATTTGTCATTGATTTTTGTCAACCAATCTCAATCATTTATCAACATTGGTCCTTTGTCAATCAGAATCATGATCAAACCTACATTAATTTCTTGTTGTCTTGACCTAATTCCTTGTCCTCTTATTTCTAGGATTTTATGATTTGTTCATTTAATCCTTTTCTTCTTCTTTGTGGGTTAAATAAATCTATTTATTTAGTCCTAGATCTCTTTCATGAATTAATTAATGGATGAAAACCTATTAATTAATTCACCTAATTTCTATTTCATCTTTTTCCTCAATTTTCTAATTTGCTAATTTCTCCTAATTCCTAATTTCTATTTCAATCTTGTCATAATTTGTCATACATCTTGCATAGCAACTTGTCATAATTTGTCATAATTTGTCATAATTTTGCCATTCTTGATTTGAATTTCCTTTCAAATATCTTCATGCTAATCTTGTCCTCTCTCCAATTTGTCTATAAACTGGGTGAGTTTCTTCAATGAAAAGGGAATCAATCAATCAATCACATTTTCGAGTAACCTTATACTATGAATTTCATCAACAACTTGCTTTCCACTTGCATTTTTCACTTGTAGGTGAGATCCACATCAAATTTGAAGGTGAAAGAAGAACAATGGAGCCAAATGAAGGAGATATTTGCGTCAGTTCACTTCGATTTCATTTGATTTGAATATCTTGTCTTTATGTCTTCATTGATTGGATTGGGATTGCTTTCATAGCAGCTTTAGGTTTTGTGGTTGTCCTAATTGCTATTGTTTTGATGATTTTCAATTTCCTGATCTATAGTATCCATGGGGACTTTGAGCTTATTGTAAATCAGGTTAAAAGTGTGTATCATGTTAAGAAGTTGAAGTTATCTTAGTATAAGGATTTGGTCACAACTATATTGAAATATTTCACTACTTACACGATCGATAGTATTTCACAGAGATAAAACCATCATGTGGACACAATGGCAAGCATTTCTTCCGTTGTAGGCCTGAACTTTGGGTAGGATGAATATCATTTCATGGTGCAAGTCCTTCGCTCTCCGGCTATGATTGATCAAACGCAATTTTATAGTTTCATGTGTGCTCATATCAATTCAAGAGAATGGTTTGCACACATCTATGATTACCTCAAAACTAGAAGCTTTCCTAATGATGTCAGAAAGAGCTTGCTCGTGCGCATTCGAAGATTGTATAATGGCCTTCTTTTACTTTGTTTGATAAAAGTTGAGATACCCCTTGCCCTCCAAGAAGCCCATTCAGGATCTAGAGGTGGGTGCTTTGGGGGAAACTCTTTGACCCACAAACTAATTCATATGGGATATTATTGGAGGACAATGGAACAAGATTCCTTTGCTTTTGTCAAGAAATTCCCCCAATGTCAACAACACAGTAATTTGATTCAGGCCCCCACACAGAAGCTCCGAACTCAAACCTCTCCATGGCCTTTTCAAACATGGCAGTTAGATATCATTGAAAGATATCTCCTCCTTCTTCTAAGGGTCATGTCTTTATCATCACTGCTACAGATTATTTCACAAAGTGAGTCAAAGTTATACCATTGAGATCCACCACTGCTAACATGATTTGTGGCTTCATCATGGATAACATCATCTCTCATTTTGGCTTACCTTCTACCCTTGTTTCTAATAATGGTACACCATTTAAGAACAAAGAGGTTGAGAATTTCCTCAAGAAATTTCATATCCAACATCACTTTTCTACACCTTATTATCCTCAATCTAAGGGTCAAGCAAAAGCGTCTAACAAGAGTATTGAACAAATCTTACATAAGACTGTTACCAAACATGGTAAAGATTGGCATATTTAGCTAGTATATGAGTTATGGGCCTATCGCATGAGTGTATGTATGACCATGGGGACAACTGTTGGCATTATAGATGAATTGATTATGTGTTGCATTGATGTTTTATCATTGAGGTCAACACTAGCTGCTATGGTTGGATACCGACAAATAGGTTTTGGTTATCGGTAGAAGATCTAGTGTTACCCGCAAAAGAGACTATCTATTGGACACTTTCAGCATGTTTGGATCAGTGAAGTATGTTTGATTTCTTATGTTATATGCTCCATGAGAATGTTTTGGTTAGTTGGTGTTGGCTTGGTAATCGGATGCTATCATACACTCTAGTAAACCCTTACCGGTACTAGTTTAAGGCTCTACTGGCAAAGCTTTCATTGAGGAATTGTGACAAGATGCATAATTGGTGTTGGTGTAGCTTCTTCATGGATTTCAGGATGTTGAAGATGTTCTTTGATCATGCTTCAACTGCTTGAAGACATTGCTTTGGCATGGTGGACCCAGAATAGGTCTGGTACCTATTTAGGTTATGGACCGGTATCATGCTAACATGTACTCTACATGTTACCGAGATGTTTCGAGATGATTTATGAATTTATTATTGTTGTTTTGGTCTTAAAACAATATGGCATATCATTGTAATATGGAATTTTGTAATGATCTTATTGAAATATCTTTTAGGTAGCCGACCTAATTGGTTTAGGCCTTAGGGTTTATATAAATAAGAGGTAGAAACTCTTTGTAGAGTATCGTGGTTATTGAAAAGGTCATGGTCAAGGAATGTAATGTGGGAATATTTTAATATCATTCAGGTAGAGGATTTGGTTGATCATTGGTGATCGAATTGGATTCAGAAGAGGATTTAGTCCTCTGGCATTGAGCTTAACTGGGAATGTAATCAGACATAGTAGATGTTATTTCTAGCAGTTCACTCTATTGGATTGTTGTCCATTTATCTTGAGATGGTTGTAGCCTCTCTGTAATCAGTGAGACTCTTTTGTAATGAGTAGTACACTCTAGGCAGTGTGCCTTCTTGCAAGTGCAGGCCCCTCATTGTAACACATACTTTCTGCAGAAGTATCATCTAACTATGGGTAGGCTTCCCACCGTGGTTTTTACCTTTCTAGGTTTTCCACATACAAATCATGGTGTTATGTGGTATGGCTTCTTTGCATTGATTATCTATTTAATTGTTAATTTGTATTGTTTACCGGTATCTATTCCTACCGGCACTTGTATGTGCTTTTTCGGTACTTGATTTTTTTTAAGGTTGTATTGTGGATTAAAAGTTATAATCTATTAATGACTGATTCACCCCCCCCCCCTCTCAGTTGTTCACCGGTTATCCTAACAATTGGTATCAGAGCTTTGGTCCTCTTTTGTAGAAGCTTAACTGCTTGAGGTAGATCCTATGCCAACTAACACTTCTAATACACCCGCAACTATTTTTAGAAGAGAAATCCCTAAGCTTGATGGAACAAATTATGGGATGTGAAAAATTTGAATGGAGACTCGTCTTAGATGTCTTGGCAAGGATATTTGGGAGATCACTGAGAAATGATACACACCTTATGATCTGGCATATGGCAATCATGCTCCTGCAAACTTGGATAAGAATATTGAAAATGATTGCAGAGCTAGAGAAGCCTTCTTGTGTGCACTTACTGATCAGCAGATCATGGGATTGACTAATAAATCATTGGCTAAGATTATGTGGGACAAATTGCAAAATTTGAATGAAGGTGACCCTACTGTCAAAATTGCTAAACTTGATGGTTACCGAGTAAGATATGAAAACTTGAAAATGGAAAATAATGAAAGAATTGTTGTATTTATGGAAAGAGTAAATGAGATTGTTATGGGAATTCAATATTGTGGAGGATTTCTAAGTGAAGATGAAATAGTTTCCAAAGTCTTGAGAGCCCTTACACTGGCTTACAAGATGAAGGCAACTACAATTAATGAGTTAAGAACAATGGCAAACACTTTAGTTAACAGAGACATTCTGATTGGGAAATTATCTGCTTTTGAGCTTGAAAAAATTGGATCTTTTGGAGCTGTAAAGTCTGAACCTACTTTTCATGCATCATCATCATAATCATCATCCACCGACAAAGGTGATTGGAAAGCCCTATATGTGAAAGAATTGGAAGACATGAGGAAAGAAGATGAAGAACTTGAGCAACTTGAAGCCTTATTTGCTAGAAGATTACCTAAAGGACCAACTGGAAGTAAGTATGAAGAAAAATAACCTTTTAAATGTTTTGCATGTAATAAGATTGGTCATTTTGCATCTAGATGTCCTGAAAGGAATTCAAGGTTTGAGGAAAGAGTTAAGAAATCTTTTAAGCCTAACTAGAACAGATATAGATTCAAGAAAATTAAACAGAGCTACATAGCAGATGAGGAAAGAGTGACTGATGACTCTGGAGATGAACCGATAGAAGACTCTGCTAGTGTATCCAGCAATGGAAAAGAATGGGTGTTCTATGCTTTGAAGGAAGATGAACTAGAACTGGCTATCAAAAATGAAGAAAAGGCCTTGGTGCAAAAGTTGAAGATAAGGATGAATGGGTAATTGATAGTGGATGCTCACATCATATGACTGGAGATAAAGGGAAATTTTTGTCCCTGCAAGAATACACTGGCGGTCAAGTCAGATTTAGAGATGACTAGGCATATATGATCAAAGGTAGAGCTATTATTTCTTTGGATGGCAAGCATAATACTAATAATGTCTATTATGTAGAAGTTATAAATCATAATCTTTTGAGTGTTAGTCAATTGGTTGATAATTGTTTTCAACTTTAGTTTAAAGATAGAAAATGTAGAATCATTAACAAGACTGGTTTGGAGATTGCAACCGGTATTCAGACAAGAAGTAATATCTTTCACTTAAACACTGGTAATAAGACATGCTTGATTGCTCATATTGATGAGAGTTGGCAATGGCATAAGAGGTTGTGTCATGTTAATTTTGATTGTATTGTTAAGATTAGTTCAAGTAATGCAGTTAGAGATATACCTAAGATTATGAAGCCTCATAATCTGGTATATAAGGAATGTCAATTGGGGAAGCAAGTTAGAAGTTCTTTTAAGAGCATACATGAAAAATCTAATGATGTACTTGATTTGATTCATACTAACCTATGTGGTCTAGCAAGGACTAGAAGCTTTCAAGGTGATAGGTATTTCATGCTGATTATTGATGACTATTCTAGAATGATGTGGGTGACTTTTCTAAGGGAGAAGTCTGAAGCTTTTGAGAAATTCAAGATCTTTAAAGTGAAGGTTGAAAGTGAAACTGGATTGAAAATTAAATGTCTAAGATTAGATCATGGTGTTGAGTTCCCTTCTCATGAATTTAACAGTTATTATGAGACAAATGGAGTCGGGAGACAACTATCTGCACCTAGGACTCCTTAGCAAAATGGAATAGTGGAAAGAAAGAACGGAACCATTTTGGATGCAAAAAGATATATGATGATGGAAGCCAAATTGCCTCATATCTATTGGAGAGAAGTAGTGAGTACAACAATCTACACATTCAATAGAGCTCACATCAAAGGTGAAACCGGTAAGACCCCTTATGATCTATGGTTTGGACATACACCTACTGCTAAATATTTTAGAAATTTTGGAAGTAAATGCTATATCAAAAGAGATGATTCAATTGGAAAGTTTGATCCTAGATGTGATGAAGGGATATTTCTTGGTTATTCAATTCAGAGCAAAGCATATAGATGTTATAACAAAAGATTGCAAAAAATTGTTGAGAGTACTAATGTGAAAGTGGATGAGCAGTACATAAATCATTCTATATCATATGATAGGGAACCAACAATGGAAATGATCATAACTGAACCGACAATGCCTCAACCGGTACAGGAAGCTGAGATAGTTACACTGGCACAATCAAAAAATTCAACTATGACTAATGATCAGAGCAATGACCCTAATGTTCAAAAGACACCTAGGTATGTAAGATTAAATCATTCTGAAGATCAAATTATTGGAGATAGGAACAAGGGAGTTATGACTAGATCAGATAGAGAAGAATAAAACTTGGTCTTTACTTCCCTGGCCTAAAAATAAGAATGTTAATGGAACTAAATGGGTTTTTAGGAATAAACTAAATGAGGATGGTCAAGTTCTAAGAAACAAGGCTAGATTGGTTTGTAAAGGATATTCTCAAATGGAAGGAATTGATTATGGTGAGACATTTTCACCTGTAGCTAGAATTGAAGCTGTTAGACTATTTCTTGCCTATGCAGCATACAAGAACTATAAGGTTTATCAAATGGATGTTAAATGTGAATTTTTTAATGGTAAGATTGAGGAAGAAGTTTACATTGAGAAACCTAATGGATTTTCACTGACAAGTGATAAAGATATGGTTTGCAGATTGAAGAAAGCTTTATATGGGTTGAAACAGGCTCCTAGAGCTTGGTATGCAAGGTTGGATAAATATCTTTTGAAGCTTGGTTTTACTAAAGGCACTGCTGATAGTAATTTATATTATAAGATCATTGATAATGATATTCTGATTATTGAAGTATTTGTTGATGATATCATTTTTGGAGGAGAAGATAAATTGTGCATGGAATTTGCTAACAACATGAAGAATGAATTTGAAATGTCTATGATTGGTGGTCTATTATATCTAACTCGGACTAGACCTGATATTATGAATCCAATAAGTATTATTCCAAGATATCAAAGTAATCCTAAAGAAAATCATGAATGTGCAGTAAAGAGGATATTTTGGTATTTGCAAGGAACAACATAATATGATTTATGGTATTCTAAAAATGATGATTTCACTTTATGTGCATTTACTGACTCAGATTGGGAAGGAGATACAGATGACAAGAAGAGCACTTCTGGTGGACCTTTATTTCTTGGAAAGAAACTGGTTTCATGGATCAGCAAAAAATAGTCATGCATTTCTTTATCTACTGCAGAAGCTGAGTATGTTGCAACAACAACTAATTGCACTCAAGTCTTGTGGATGAAGCAAATGTTAAAGGATATCAGGGTAAATTGTAGTGAACTGGTAGTTATCTATTGTGATAACTCTGCTACTATTGACATGTCTAAGAATCTGGTATTTCACTCTAAGACTAAGCATATTTCAATAAAGTTTACATTATTGCTTTGATATTTTTGTCAGATTTCTGGCATTGATGTCAAAGGGGGAGTGATAGTAATGTGAAAAAGCATTCAAAGAAAAATATTACAGAGATATCTGTAGACACCTAAAATTGTCATGTCTAATTAAATAAATATTTTATTTATTTAATTATCTAAGCTTAATTCTTCTATTAATTAAATAAATCTTTATTTATTTAATTAATTCATTTATCCTCTTCTAGCCTTATTTCTCATTTAAATAAATACATTTATTTATTTAAATTATCATTTTCCTAAATTAAATAAATATCTTATTTATTTAATTGATCCCACTTCTTCTATTAATTAAATAAATCTTTATTTATTTAATTAATTCATTAGCCTTTTCTACCTATGACACATGTCATTCATCTCTTAATTCATACACTACCTACCCCTTTCATTATTTTATTATTTCTTTTACCTACCCTCTAATCATAGCCGACCTCCTTTTACACCTCTCAATCTTATCCCTCCATTTCATATAGTGTCTTCTATATAAGGAGATGCTTCCTTCATTATCAACCCTAATCAATCATCCTAATCATTTATGCTAATCATCTTTTTATGCAATTGACTACACTACGATCCTACTTGCAACCACATTCCATTCTTTGTTGAGCTCTTGTGCATATAAAATCTAAGAGCAAATATATCAAGCAAGATCAATGGAGATAGGAAGAATGGAGATCAAAACCCTATTGGACATGTGATGGTATAATCTATGTGATTTCATGTGATTTGCATTGTCTTAGGTAATCTTCATATGTTATGGTGGATTTGTTCTTTGTGATTTTAAATTTGATGCAAAATTATTCTTCAAAAATCAGATCTTTGAAAATTAGGGTTTTGCATTATTTTACTCATATCTCACAAATTGCTTGGATTTGTTGTAGAAAAATTTTTGTGCAGGTTTGGAAGACCATCAAGACTCTCCAGTAAAAATTTCAGATTTTTTGGATCGATTTTGCAATTTATATGATTTTTTTATGATTTTTCATAAAAAATTAATTTTGAGAGCAAATTAGCAATTTTTTGGGATTTTCTTACATTTCTGGAAATCTCTTGAAATTTTATAGGTGGTCTTTTTTATGATGAATCGGATCTTTGAATTGGTCAATAAAACGCATTGTTGAAGGCCCCTATTTCACAAAGTCTTTTGGATCTAAAATTTACCTAACTTGTGTGCTTGCAGGAAGGGGTGATTATTTCAAACAATCCAAACTACTAATAAATCTTTGTTGCAAGTCCTTGGCAAGGGTTTTTGGATTTTTATTGTGTGCCTTATTTTCATAGACTAGCAAACACTTCAATTGGTGCACTAAAATTGAATCATTGTCTTTTGTGTCTTGAGCAATAGGCTCTTTTTGTTTAATCTTTAGAGGGCCTGTCTTCCTGTGTGGTCATTAGGACTACTAGTGAGAAGAGAATGACCCAAGTGGTAGCGAGGAAAACCCACCTCTTCTGAACCACTATAAACAACTGTATTCATGGTGAAAACTATGGATAACGTGTGCTGATTAGTTCATACCGACACTATGTCTCCCCATAAACCTGTTTGATCAAATTTATTTGATCATTTGTAAGGCGTAACCCCTATCGGTTGGGAGCCTTCTGTATTTACAGAGCTGAAAGTGTTGCATGTATGGCCACACGAGCTGATGCCCTTACTAGCACCTTTTTGTTTTAGAAGCCCAAATCCTTCTAGTTGTTGGGGCAGGAGGTCGGACCTCTGGTAGCGGCCCACACACATACGGTTCTTAGTAGAGATACAAAGTTCGCCACAGGGAGTTTTCATGGGGACTGATGCTTGGCTGACTCGAGAAGTGAGTGCCGAGGGTGGAGCCAGTGAGGTCAAGCATCTAAGTATCCGCTCTGAATAGCGTAGCCTCAGGGGTAAAACCTCATGTGGGATCAACAACTATTGTCTTGGCCAGCCATAAGAATTGTGCTTGACTTATTTTAAACATTCAAAACATTCAAAACCAAACAGCAAAACATTGTGTCTTTTGTGTTTTCAAGTGTATGCAAAACATTTTTACATCAAACAACACACTTTTCTTGGAGAGTCTAAACACTTGCAAACATTGAGTCCTCATCAACATTATGTCCTCTTGTCACGAAACACAGTCAAACATTCAGATTTGGTCACAACCAACAACTTCACAAATTGGAAAAATTTTACAGTCCAGCAAACAAGAGCAATCAGTTTCGGAATTCTTGAGCTTCCTAGGTTGTTTCTCCAGGTTTTCATCTAGTATTCAACTTGTCTTTGGGTCTCACAAAATCCATCATTGCTTTACACCTTACATTACATTCACATTTTTCTAAACTTGAGTCAAAAGGTCACTTGCTTGTCCTCATCATACTTTGTCAACACACTACATACAACAACACTTTGCTAAGTGGTCCCTCATCAAGATTTCTTACCTTTGGGTCTCATTTGGTCTTACTTAGAGTCAAGGTCAACTTACTTCATCAAGAGAAACTATCCTCTCTTTGGAAGTCATGCCTACTCTACTACATACATACTTGGTCTTACACTTTGGACATTGCAAGTACACTTCAGACTCATTTACATTCCATTCAACTCTTGGTCTTCCATACTCTTTCCATTTTTCATCTAGTCTCTCACATCTTGGTCAATACCTAGTTCATGGTTGAAACCCGTCTTCAAAAATCTAGGAGAGAAACTAAAGAGGCTCAAGAGTCCGCAAACATGAGTTCTTATGAGTATGACAATGATATCTTTTTCAATTCTGATCATACTACATTACCTGACATGGATGTCTATAGAAACATTCCAAATGTTGAGAACATGGACACTATAAACAACAATGCTACACAAAATGACAATGTGGACAACTTTTCAGTACATTCAGCAGATGTGGAAGAATCCATTATGAATCCCCATTTCAATCGATTGGTTGAGGAAATAATGAGGAGGGATAGACAATACTTCTTACAAATGATGGCACAAAGTGGAGCCAAGATACCTCATGATTTTGACATGTCTCAAATAATGGAACATAGACCTTTGCAACAACCTCACTCCAATATGGATCAAAGGAGACCTAATAGTGGAGGAAATAGAGGACCACGTATGGTACCTGAATCACCATCAACTTTGCTTCAAAAACCAGAGGTCCCACATACACATGGTCAAGCATATGATACTCACCTTCGTAGACTGTTATGGAAGTCTTATGCAGAGAAATATGCTCAATCACATATCAACACTAAGGATCAACCACCAAAGCAATTGGATATTCAAAGGCATGCTCAAAATTTGGACACAAGGAAACCCCGTGTCAAATTTGGAGGCAACACAATGGAACATGACATGCCTGTAGAATATGGTATACATGCGCAAAATAGATATGGGGTTCCTCAACATGAATCTATACCAAGTGGTCCATATACACAGCATCATTATAGACCTCCTCCATATGAACATGTGTATGATCAATATCATCCATATATGCAACATGCTCCTCCTCCAATTGGTGCCTCAAGCATGGGGTATGGTCCAAGAAGTCGATCTCCACCTAAGAGCAATTTGGAATCAGGGACTTACAAAAGAAAATGGAGGACATAAATACACCGAAGCCAACATACACAATGAGAGACATATGTCCTTATCCATTTGACAAGAGCATTCCAATGCCTCCTTTTCCTACACACTTTGTGACGCCTACATTTGTTAAGTATAGAGGAAAAGGGGATCCTAAGGCACACATAAGACAATTTTTCACAGCTTGCATTGAGGTAGCAGCAGAAGAGACATATTTGATGAGATTATTCCCACAAAGCTTAGGTGATCAAGCTATGGAATGGTTCTCCCAACTTCCACCTAGAATTAAGTCATGGGGTGACTTAGCAGAGGCATTTATTCAACATTTCTCCTACAACATAGAGACAGACATATCAGTCACTACTTTGTGTAGCACCAAGCAAAAAGAGGGAGAGTCTTTTGCATCATTTTTACAAAGATGGAGAAATCTAGCCAGCAGATGCTCTTGTGAAATTCCACAAAAACAAATGGTAGAAATGTTCACCCAAAATGTTAACAAAGAGATTGGTTATGACTTAAGGAAAGCTTGTTTTTCCACCTTCAAGGACATCATTGAAAAAGGCTTAGCGACAGAAAAGGTCCTAATTGAACAAGGAGTCATTAAAATATTCAAGGAAAACAAAGATGACTTTAAAGGAAAAGACAAGCCAAGATTTTGGAATAAAAACAAGAACACAGTCAATGATGGTGTTGTTGATGCCAACACAGTGCGACCCAAATTCATTTTTTCTGGATCAAGTTCTACAAACAATCAGATGAATACTCAAACAACTTCCAGATCACGAAGGAAGTACACCCCATTGGGAGAACCACTTGAGTCAGTTTTCAAGAAGTTAGTGGCAAACAAGGTGATCACAATTCCATATTTCCTGCCATATGAACCAAAGGTTAAACCAAATTGGTGGAATGATGATGAGTATTGTGAATTTCATAAGAGCAAGGGTCATAAGACAGGAAATTGTCATCGATTGAAGAACATCATACAAGATCTCATTGATAGAGGTGATATTGAGATTGAGGGACATTCATCCAATCAAGAACATGAGATGTTTAAGGAACCATTCCCAAAACATGACAAGGGAAAAGCTAAAGCCACAGATGACCAAACCAACTATACCAGAGCATCCTATAACTATGATTCAACTATCAATCACATATCAATGGACAATTACATCTCTACTATTATCATCAAGGGCAAAGCGTCTGAGAATTCTACTCAGAGACCCAAGATTGTCCTAAAAGGTATTGGATCTTCTTCCGAACCTACCTCTGAATGTCATGTTACAACTCGCCGAAGTAAATTCACTTTGCAAGGTGCTCCAACTAAAAACACCACTTCTTCATCAACCAAACCTGAGTATGACCTTGTAGAACAGTTAGGGAAGACACCCGCGCTCATCTCCATCCTTGAGCTATTACGCATATCCCCCGCTCATAAAGCCATTCTTGACAAAATCTTGAGAGATACTGTCGTTCCTACTAATCTGAATGTGGACCAGTTTCAAGCCATGGTGGGATACCTTTCCATTCCACACTCCCTTACATTCACAGAAGCCGATGATGCCTCTGTAAGTCAGCCACATAATGCACCATTACACATTGAAGCCTTCATACACAAACATAGAATCAAACGAGTCCTGATAGATGGAGGAGCAGGTCTAAACATTTGTACATTGAACACTATTAAACAATTGGCATATTCTGACAAAGCTGTGAATTCTACAAACAAAATTACCATCAAGGCATATGATGATGAAGAGCGTTCATCCAAGGGCACAGTCACCTTACCTCTCAGAGTCGGGCCGGTTACAAAGGATGTGGTTTTTCAAGTCCTAGACCTAGATCTCACATACAATATATTACTAGGACGTCCTTGGATTCATGAGATGAGTGCAGTCCCATCTACATATCATCGATGTATCAAGTTTCCACACAATGGATTTGAAGTGATTGTCAAAGCTGATCCTAACCCATTCATATATTGCAACAATCTGCGACCTAGATCAGAAATAACATGCAGAGATCAAAGAAAAGTTCAAGATTAAAGACATGGGATGTGGTGAGTACATATTCCATGTTGATCAACTCCCACTATCTGCTAAGCCATTCAGTCGACAAGAACAATCTATAAACAATTTACAAGGAATTGGGTGTGAACCACCTAGTGTTGTGGCTACTAAGTCTGAATGCAAATCTCCTCCAGTGGTGCAAGCAACTCTTGATATCAATAGTCCTAAGAGTGGTTCCAGCGAAGAATCTATTGAGTCTATCGCCAACCCTGTTGATAACTCACATAGCCTTACCATTTCATCCACTCATTCCATTTCCACTTCGCTCCCAGACTTGGATCAACAAGAATCACAAAAGCCCTCACTCATTGGGGATCAAAAATCAAGCGTTGAAAAGAAAAATCTAAAAGTCAATAATAAAGAAAAGTCCTTTAGTCCAAATCAAAATCAGAAGCTATTGGACTCTGCAAAAATCAAAGTCAAGGATAAAAATTCTATGAAAGAAAAAGACTCCCCTAATATCAAAATAACTGGGGGCAAAAGTTCTACAATTTTAAGTCAAAAAGCATACTTGTTGATCCTAAGTCTCCATCATGCTATCCTACTTTCACTTCTTTTCACAATCATAAGCCTTCATAACTCTTCCACTTGTTCCACACATCCATCCCCTTATAGCGATACATCATGGACCTTTAATGGAGCTTACTCGAAGGACTTTTTTATCAGGGATGCCCAAACTTCTTTAGGTGACACGCATACGGGCCTGTGTAGTCCACACACTAGTAATTCTATCTTAGTTTCTTCATCAAGGAAGATAGACACTCAAGCTACACATCATTCAGTCAAGGAACAATGTAGCTACAATCACAAAGTCAAGCCTCACACATTTGAGGTAGGCGACTTAGTTCTCAGAGAAAACCCCAAAAATCAGCAAGACAGAGAGAAGAAGGGCAAGTTCGAACCAAATTGGCTTGGTCCTTACATCATTACAACAATATATGGATCTGGGGCATATCAGCTCTCAACTACAGAAGGTGAACCTTTGGAGGATCCTATCAACAGCATGCACCTTCGCAGGTTTTACACATAGCTCTTTAGAGTATCCTAATTCAAAAAATACAAAAAAATCAAAAAAATTCAAAAATACAAAAAAAAATTATAAAACAAAAAAAATCGTTACTTGGTGAAAACCTGGCAAACAGGCGCCTTGTGACACAAAACAAAATTGAAAAACATTGAAAAAATCAAAATTGAAAAAGGTAAAGAGAAATAATTTCATCCAACGGTGAAAACCACTTCAGTGGCGCCCTGGGAAAGTACCATGGTGAAAACTGGGTCACCAGCGCCATGCGTAGAGACATTGCTCCTCCCTCCTTCAGGATTCACTTTCATCCCTTCACTTTGCACCACTCACAACCTATTCGTTCATAATAAACTTACCCATTCCCATCATGGCTTGTTATTGATCTACCCAAGATTGGTTAGCCATTCATAATAAACCATCCCTTTTCACCCCTTTCCATCCATAATAAATCAGATCCTATCTATGGCTAAGGCAAATCCTACGTCTAGTAATGGGTGTGGAACTGAGAACATCACATGTTTCGAGGAGTATAGTTTTTTTTCCAGCTTCCTTCAGTCTATCCGTGCACACTCCGCAATAAAGCAGCATTTGCATCACAGATCCACAATAAAGTTTTGTCTTCTCTGCAATAAAGTATCAGTTTCATGGATTCAGTCAATTTCAGATGAGACAGCAGCAGCAATGGGCTTCAACAAATCAAATCTTTCAACAGACTCAGACAACATTATGGTTCAGTGCTATCTATCCTTTCTATGAAAGTAAACATTGTGACCACAATCAAATAAGACTTCTACAGGTGACAAGAGACACTAAACTTGAGGACTACAGTGGGTGTTGGTGTCGAGTCTTGGTTTTCTTTTGATTTTATCTTTCTGGTGACATGTCTTTTAGCTTTTCTAGGATGTCTTTGACTAGAGATTCTATCTCCAGGATGTCTTTGACTAGAAAGGTGAGGATGGGGTATCGTCACCTATTTATATTTTCTGTCTGTGGATTGTCTCTTAGTAATGCTATGACTTGTCCAAGGATATGAGGACACTGTGAGTCTAGTATGAATTGGGGCATTCCTTGTTTGTGATTGTCTTATCTCCATGCAAACGGGTACAATGACTTTCTGGGTCGAACATATGCCTCGATTGTCATAACCTATTTTGCCATAATAAAGCTCAATGATGATAACGCCCAAGAAGCTCTTTCACATTCATATCTTCTATCTTTCATCCCCCTTTCTTGATTGACTTCCATCGTCCTTCTTGAGTCCGCGTAGCCTGCTATCACATGACTGAGTATAATGACACACCAAAAACATTTGCATTTCATGTAGCTGCACCTACATTACCACATATAAGCATTTCATACATACATATAGATATCACAACTGCATCACATCCTACACACAACACCTGTTAGCACAATTTACATTTGCATTATCATATTCATCTACATTACTTACATTCACATATAAAACATAAATGAACAAAAAAAAATATTGCATTGCATCATATACATATTTGCATCCATATCATAAGCATCACATAAGAACATCTCATCACATAGGTACACATGCATATAGCTGCCACAAAGATGAATCATCTCATATATATATATAAAGTGTCATGATACAATGATGTCAAAATCATATGGCTACAATCACCCATAGGTGTCTACATCATTATACAAAATGGTACAAAACTGATACAGAGGAACTCACTGATCACTCCTGCCAACACTATTGGTAGTGTTAATCCTATCCATGTCATGGTATCCCATGCCACGTGTCCTTCCCTCATCTCCAGTCTTGGATCCTAGAACACTCGTCTAAGGGCATCCCTGTCTCCGTCTCGATCATACGAAATCAGCTCCCCATCAATCGGTATCCGCATAATCCTATATACATCCTCCAGGGTGACTGTCATCTCACCCATCGGCAGATGAAACGTGCACGTCTCAGAGTGCCATCTCTTAGCTAGCGCAGTCAGCAAACCCATGTTTGCCCGAAACTCAAGCACATACAGCACATGTCTCAAACCCATCTCCTCGATGGCAGCTCTGTCCTCGAGCGAAAACTCAGGTCGCAACCTCTGCGTCGATGGGAATCTCTCCCGTGACTCTAGCATCGGCAAATACTCCTGCAGTCAAACAACTCAATCATGTCAGTTATAGTGGCATTCACTGTTTATCACAAAATGCTACTCGCTATCTAAATGCATATGGCTATCTAGCCTAGTGACACTCACTGTTCATCACAAAGTGTTGCTATTTATCCTAGTGGTACTCACTATTCATCACAAAGTACTACGTGTGTGACACTCCCTGTTCATCACAAAGTGTTACTCAGTGCTGCTCATATTTCAGTACTCCATGTTCATCACAAAGTACTCTATCTTGGTACTCACTATTCATCACAAAGTGCCTTGATCTATCCTAGTCTTCCTAGAGGACCTACTTGAGTGTATCCCCTCAGCAGCTTATCCAATTAACAGCATATGTTCATCACAGAATTGCCGATTTGACCTAGAAGATGCAAATTCATACTTTTCAAATGCAAACGCGCTTACATGACATAAACGTGCTCAAAGACTGCATAGACGCGCCTAAAAAACATAGACGCGCCTTCTTGACACAGACGTGCCTATGCTCTGCACAGACGCGCCTGGGAGACACAGACATGCCTTCTTGGCACAAACGTGCCTGTCCATCACAGACGCGGCCGCAATTGATGCAGACGCGGGTCTAGACATAGATGCGCCTGGCCACAAACACAGACATGCCTAGCGAACACAGACGTGCCTGGCACCAACATAGACGCACTTGAAAGTTTTTTGACACTTTTTGGACTCTAGTCTAAGCGCATTTATTACCCTATTTGACATGCATTAATGACAAAATTAAATGCGTCAAAGTACGAGGAGGTTTGGTGGTACTTACCGGCTCTCCTGCCTCTGCTGGCCTCTGAAATCGGCGAACGCAGTCGAATCTGTGAGTGAAGCCATCGCTGCTGACTACTCCTGCTCTATTTTTTCTCTGCAATATGCTCTTGTGAATGTGTAGATGATAATGAGGATGTATTTCCCCCCGTGGTCTATCTTATAGCCTACCCTAGCCCTCGCCTTCATTTTCCAAGTCAGTCTTCATTATCCCGTGACTTTGTCACTTTATCCAGTCAATCCATTCTATCTTGTCTTTCTTATCGAGAGATTGTCTGCAATCTTTTCAGACATTTTCATCCAATCTCTTGAGGGGGCATATCATTCCCATCATTCCCATTCTGGGGCAACTCTGTATTAGTTCATCTTATCTTCTTTGAAACAACGCGACAAGCCGCATTGTCTCAAAGAGGGGCAAAATGTAGACACCTAAAATTGTCATGTCTAATTAAATAAATATTTTATTTATTTAATTATCTAAGCTTAATTCTTCTATTAATTAAATAAATCTTTATTTATTTAATTAATTCATTTATCCTCTTCTAGCCTTATTTCTCATTTAAATAAATACATTTATTTATTTAAATTATCATTTTCCTAAATTAAATAAATATCTTATTTATTTAATTGATCCCACTTCTTCTATTAATTAAATAAATCTTTATTTATTTAATTAATTCATTAGCCTTTTCTACCTATGACACATGTCATTCATCTCTTAATTCATACACTACCTACCCCTTTCATTATTTTATTATTTCTTTTACCTACCCTCTAATCATAGCCGACCTCCTTTTACACCTCTCAATCTTATCCCTCCATTTCATATAGTGTCTTCTATATAAGGAGATGCTTCCTTCATTATCAACCCTAATCAATCATCCTAATCATTCATGCTAATCATCTTTTTATGCAATTGACTACACTACAATCCTACTTGCAACCACATTCCGTTCGTTGTTGAGCTCTTGTGCATATAAAATCTAAGAGCAAATATATCAAGCAAGATCAATGGAGATAGGAAGAATGGAGATCAAAACCCTATTGGACATGTGATGGTATAATCTTTGTGATTTCATGTGATTTGCATTGTCTTAGGTAATCTTCATATGTTATGGTGGATCTGTTCTTTGTGATTTTAAATTTGATGCAAAATTATTCTTCAAAAATCAGATCTTTTAGGCTAGGGTTTTGTGGTTGAATTCATTTAGCCTTTCAATATTGTTATTATTGTTATCCATTTTCACCATATACAATATCATTCACAAGGGGAGAGCTATTGATATTCAGGAGATTGTTGGTTGTCTTCCATAGGGGGAGACTTGTTTGGCATTTCTTGGTACTTAGATCTTTTTCACATCTAGTGTTGTCATCAATGCCAAAGGGGGAGATTGTTGGCATTATGGATGAATTGATTATGTGTTGCATTGATGTTTTGTCATTGATGTCAACACTAGCTATTATGGTTGGTTACCGACAGACAAGTTTTGGTTATCAGTAGAAGATCTAGTGTTACCGGCAGAAGAGACTATCTGTTGGACACTTCTGGCATGTTTGGATCAATGAAGTATGTTTTATTTCTTGTGTTATATGCTTCATGAGCATGTTTTGATCAGTTGGTATTGGCATGGTAATCAGATTCTATAATACACTTTGGTAAACCCTTATTGGCACTAATTTAATGCTCTACTTGTAGAGCTTTCATTGAGGAATTGTGACAGGATTCATAATTAGTGTTGGTGTAGCTTCTTCATGGATTTTAGGATGTTGAAGATGTTCTTTTATCATGCTTCAACTTCTTGAAGACATTGCTTTGGCGTGGTGGACCCAGAATAGGTCCAGTACCTATCTAGGTTATGGACTAGTATCATGCTAACATGTACTCTACACGTTACCGAGATGTTTCAAGATGATTTATGGATTTTTTATTTTTGTTTTGGTCTTAAGCCGACATGGCATAAGATTGTAATATGCAATTATGTAATGATCTTATTGTAATATCTTTTAGGTGGCCAACCTAATTGGTTTAGGCCTTAGGGTTTGTATAAATAAGAGGTAGAAACTCTTTGTAGAGTATCGTGGTTATTGAAATGGTCATGGTCAAGGAATGTAATGTGCGAATATTGTAATATCATTCAGGCAGAGTAGATGGTTGATCATTGGTGATCGAATTGGATTCAGAAGAGCATTTAGTCCTCTGGCACTGAGCTTAACAGGGACTGTAATCAAACATGGTAGATTTTATTTCTAGTAGTTCACTCTATTGGATTTTTGTCCATTTATCTTGAGATGGTTGTAGCCTCTCTGTAGTCAGTGAGACTCTTTTGTAATGAGTAATATGCTCTAGGCAGTGTGCCTTCCTGCAAATGGAGGCCCCTCATTGTAACACATACTTTCTGCAGAAGTATCATCTGACTATGGGTAGGCTTCCCACCATGGTTTTTACCTTTCCGGTTTTTCCACATACAAATAATGGTGTTATGTGGTATGGTTGCTTTGCAGTGATTATCTATTTAATTATTAAGTTGTATTGTTTACCGGTATCTATTCCTACCAACATCTGTATGTGCTTTATCGGTACTTGATTTGTTTTAAGGTTGTATTGTGGATTAAAAGTTATAATCTATTAACTGATCCCCACCCCCTTCTCAGTTGTTCACTGGTTATCCTAACAACAACGCCCTACAAACTAGTGTATGGTGACAATGTTATCATGACCCTTGAGTTAGAAATTCCATCATTGTGTGTCTCCCTGAAAGGGGTTATCGATGATGATTCTTATCGTACTCTTCATCTTAACTAGCTTGAATTGCTGGATGAGCATCATCTAAAGGCCCTTCAACACCTTCAAGCTTACCAAAAACATTTATCTAAGCATTACAACCAAAGTGTACTACCCCGAGCCTTTTAGATAGGTGACTTGGCTCTTTGTGGGAATAAAAGAAATGTCATTGTGTCACTTGATAAAAGAGGAAAATTTAGCCTGAATTGGTTGGGTCCATACATCATCACCTTTGTTTCTGGTTCAGGTGCCTATGGTTCATCTTATATGAATGGTACACTACTCAAAGAACCTATCGTCGATATTATGCATATAAGATAAGTTGTATGTATCATATGCATAATGATGTATATATATATATATATATATCTTTATCAACACGCCATTCACTTATATATGTGTTACGAAGAGACCGTGCATAGTTACATCTGTGTGTGTGTGTATGTGTGTGTGTGTGTGCGTGTGTATACATGTTCTATCTATATCTCAAAAACATCTATATAGTGATGATCATGGAATTTAATCATGCATATATATAATAATATGTAAATTAAATCATGATGTAAATCTACTCTAAACCATCCATAACATTTGCATATATAATGAGCATGTAAAATAAAAAGTACATCCATCCATAATAACACCAAATAAAATCAGAACGATGAGTCTCATATATATGTATATTAATAAAGTCAGTATCAATGTACATGCATCACATCACTACAAAAATACATGGTGCTAGCATATGTGTCTCTAAGCTACATAAATACATATGTATATATATCAAAAGAATTCTATGCATATGCTAAGATACAAAATGAGTCCATCTATACAAGTCTAAATATCTCATGACCCTTGACGAGGATGAGTCCCTGGCGTCGCAAGCTCCAGAGGATCCTGGTCTTAGCGTGGGGGTTGTCTCATTGAGGTGGACTATGATCTCACTATAGTGGTGATCTGTGATTGCAAGCCCCTCAGCTCTCCCCGCAACTCTACCATGGTCTCCCACTACATCATAAGGTCCTCTCGCAGTGCAACCTCCCTCTGGCATGCCTCCTCCAGGTCTGTCATATGCTGACACACTTAGGGGTGGTTGAGGTGACCCACTCTTCCCTACTAAATGACATCCACCTACCATCGGAGGTCATTGAACTAGCTTTGCAAAGTGTCATGTTCCCTCTTGGCACTCTTACATCATGTCACCACCTGGTCTCTCTCTCTCTAAGGACAACACGAACCTCCAGTAGAGCTTGATCCCTTTGCCCCGTCATGGTGGTCAGTTGTGCTGCTCCCTGCACCAGCTCCACCTGGCCCTCCTCATATGTTGTCTGCAACCATGCTACAGGCTCAAACAAGTGAGTGTGCCTCCCTATTGTCTGAGGGGGTCGGTAGGCATCTAGCATTAGGCCTAGGTCTACACAACAGGGATGATCTTTGTGAGTGTTTGATGAAAAAACTAAGCCACTCAGCAACGCCCTCTACAAACACAAAATCATTTCTACATTAGTATCCATGGTATCAAAACCTCTACATGTATATCCATATATCAAAGCATGTATAAAAAAACAACTGAAATACATGAACTAGAATCAAAGTACATACCAAGATCACCCCTCTTCCAGTTTGGGTCTTATGGAGGTGTCTTGCTCAAGGATCCCTCCGCGGTGGCTGCTAGTACTGCTAGTCATGTTGGTCGTGCAACAGGTGATGGTGGGAGCTCCCTCGATGCAGGAACTCTTCTCTCTGGACTCAGGCTCCCTACCCATTGTATCTGTGTCGGCCTCTTTCCCTCATCACTTGAGGAGGGATGGTCGTTCTATCCCCTCCTAAAGCTCCATCATCTCCACCTATTGCATCTAGCGAAAAAATTAGAGTAGACCCTACCCTGCCCCACCAAGTCGTGAAGTATGGGGTGACTCTGAGATCATCTATATCTAATTATGGCATGATGTCATCATCATCACTTCCCTCGAAGATATCATGGAAATCTCCAAGGGTGGGACGAGATAGGTCCTTTGGTCGCACTGCGTTCTTAGTAGAGAAAACGTATGTCAATGCGACAAGTGGAATGATCTACATATGCCCAAAATGTCACATACACTGTCGCTAGTAGTACGACATGATGACATGGTCCTAGCGATCGAGAAGGAACTGATTGCGCTGCATCCATGGGAGCTAGATGTGGTCTGTATTCCAAGCCCCCATATCTCAAAATGGTTGCCACATGACATCCTTGATCCCAAGATGATCAAGGGTGACCCTCCAGGAGGTGATATCCCAAATCCACCACTCACCGTGTTGTAAGGGGTAGTCATGCACCCTCAACATATCTAGAGGCATCGGCATCAGGAAGCCGACAGGTCATGTGTAGGTGATGTGCTCGAAGATCCATACCTACAGTAGGGTGCATGCTATTAGGATCTGGTACTCATGATGTACATACTGATACAACTCATAGTAGAGATGGGGAGAATACTCCACCCCCATGCATACACTATCTCACGCTCCTCCATCTCTCGGATTAGTGGTATGAATTCGGTTGTCAGCTCTAGTTTGCGACCATCTATAAGTACCCATCACGCCATGGTCGCTATCATGATGCATCGTACTAGGAGAATAGAAGCTTGGCCCTATCCCAACACTCTCAAATAAACATGCCCAGTCAATCGATCCTCCGATTGAAGGCCCACTCTTGTTGTCTGCCCAACTTCGTTGCTAACAGGATGGTGGGAGATACTCACTACTCCCAAATAGGTAGCCAAAGAATGCGGTAGATGTCGATCAATGTTATGGCCATCTCCCCTATTGGGCAGATGGAATGACATCATATCTACATCTCACCTCTCCATGAGGGCCCGTAGCATTGACACATGGAACTAGAACTCTGATAGATAGAATGTCCACCATAGTTCCACTCTTCGGAGTGGCCATCTATCTAAAATTGATAGCTCCTCTGCTCGGTCCCTCAATGTATAAAGAAGATGCCCCAATGTATTCTCTCGCATCTCAGGTAGCATCTACACAAAAATAAAGTTATTCATTAGTTTCTATCCATGCTCTGACTCTAATGCTAGCGCATCCTTGAGACTCTCACGCATCTCTTGGATGAAAGTGTCCATGTTAGACAACAACATAGTCTCTAGATGATAGCGTGCATCTCAAATGAATGTGCAGTGTCGAGACCCCAGCGCGTCTCGTGGACGCCTATGTAGCGCTAGAAATAACAATTCTCAATAAATGCATAAAATTAAGCATAGTGATGTGATTTGAGGCATACATGCTCGGGCTAATCCCCCTGCTTGATCGTAGTCTATAGCTCCTCAATCCTACTCACCCCATGCTCTCGTCTATGTGTCATTTTTGCTCAAACTCTATTCAAATCTCAATGCAAATGCCCATGGTGAATAGTGAAAATGACCCTTCCCAGGGCCCACTTTTGAGTATATAACGCCTAAAAAAATTTCTTGAGCATTTTGAGATAATTTTGGCTCTTTTTCCTTCCTGTTTTCCCCCATCTCACTGGGGGAAAAACATGAGGGGGCATATACTCACCTTTATCAAATTTTTCTCTTGTATCCATACTAACGCTTCTTAAGCATTCTTCTTGTTGAAGTAGGTTCCTCCATTTTTCGTGTTGACAAACTTTCAAATTTTGTAGTATGGAATTCATCATGTTGAATACTATGGTTCCTCGTGGAGACTTGAGGGCATCGTCTGTGATTGCCACTTCGACCTTTGTGACCTCTATAGTATCCTTTTTGGGCTAAGTATTTATTGCACTTGTGGCATTCACCGCATTGTATGGGCTTAACAAATTCATATTCTTGAAACCACTTTAGTGTGCTTGATCCCTTGAGTTGATCATTTCACTAAAGTGGGGGGAAAATGTAGTGTCCTAAATTGCACCTAGTGCATTTATGACACTTATGCATGATGCTCGATGTATGAATGATGAATTCATGATTAAAATCCCATCATTTTGGCATCATGAGCCCCTAAGACAAAGTGCCTTTGTTTCCCCTAAAGCCCCATATGGGCTCATCTTTGGGAGGATGATAGCATGCCGCACAGACATCTACACACCATCCTAACATCCCAATAAGTCCGTGGAATCACGTGTGTCACAACTAATCAAAATCCTTTTGGCGCTTGTCCCTAAGCTCATTTTCGACCGTCACAACTCTCTACGCTTCTTTTCAGGTTTAAAAACTCTTAATTGCTCATTTGGAAGGGTTCCCCTTTGGGTTCTTATCTCATCTCTCTCTTGATGGCTCTCTTATCTCTCATATTAATCTCTTGATGCTCTCTTGAATGCCTTATGAACATTATAAAGCTATCTTATCTACAAAAATCTTGCAAGTATCTTGCAATAAGAAGGCATCTTGAGATTCATCATGCTCGTGTCTCGAAAAGGGGGGTTTGGCTACATGCCTTGTCTTCTATTTATCATTTATCAATATTTTATCATTGCATGCAATATATCTATCATTTCTTTGAATGTATCTATCATCTAGGTGCATTTAATTTACCATTTTATCTATTTGCAATAGGGGTTTGCTTCCATTAAGCAGAGTATAGTTTCTATTGTATATTTACCAATTATCTTTTATTCCAATCTATCTATCTGGTTCTTTGTAGCGATGGAAACACCTAAGCGGGGGTCTGACTAAGACAGGTCCCTATACAGCCCCAACATTTTCCCCCGTCTCCATGTGTGTAGGTAGCGAATAGGTTCCGCGTGGTTAAGGAAGCTTTTGTTAGCTCTCAGGATGACTTTGTATCTTCTAGTCGTATAGACGGCTTATAGACGGGTTGCACCACACTGGTGTCCGTGCACCACACTGGTGTCCAAAATCTAAGACCTTCCTAATGCTCTGGTTATATTCATTATGAGTCCTACATCACTTTGTTAATTCAAATTTCTATTTTTCATTGTTTTTGCACTTTACTTGTTCAATTATTTCTTTTCTTGCATAAACTTTTATTTTGTTATCCCCTAGCTCATCCTTAGCACCAGTTTGAGTGAGGTAGCAACAGATCGATTTTCTCATCCTTAGCGCCAGTTTGAGTGAGGTAGCAACAGATCGATTTTCTCTTTGGGTTTTTTCATCCTAGAGGTAGCAAATCCCCTCCTCTACACCTACCTAGCCCTAATTCCAAAAAATGAGAATGCATCAAACTGGGAAGACTTTAGGCATATATCTATGTGCAACATGATATGCAAATTACTAACAAAGTAATAGGTTAATAGACTAAAAATGGTTCTCCTCAACATTATATTGGATGAACAAACTAGTTTTGATCTTGGTAGGTCAATTCTGGATGACATTATTCTAACCCAAGAGGCTATTCACTCAATTCAAAAAAAAAAAAAAAACCTAGCATGATTATTAAACTAGATATCAAAAAAGCTTACAATAAAGTAGACTGGCTTTTCTTATGCAAGTGCATGGAGGCTTTTGGTTTCCATGTTGATATTTAGGAATTCCTTTAGATAGAGGCATTCAAAATTTTAAATTATAGGAACCTCTTAATGAAAAATGGAAAGAAGGCTATCTTCATGGAAAGGGAAATGGCTTTCTTGGGTAGGGAGAATGGTGATGCTAAAATTAGTTTTATTTGCCATGCCAATCTACTTGTTATCCTATCTTTCCCTCCTAGTTGGGCATAATAAGAAAATCACTCAAATCATGAGGAAATTTTACTAGCAAGGAGTTTCAGAGAAGAAGAAAATTTCTTTAATACGTGGTAGAAGCTACGCAAATCTAGGTCGGATGGGGGTATAGGCTTCAGAAACTTGATATGACAAAACAAGGCTCTGGGTGCAAAGTTGGCTTTGAAAATATACTCTCAACCAAATCTCAAATGGGTCAAGGGTATTCAGTTCAACTATCTCAACTCTGATAATAGAGAAGAAATTTTCAGAGTAGCAAACCCTCCCAAAGGCTCCAAGATTTGAAACTTTATCTTGGATAGTAGGAAGTTTCTTCTGAGGCATATATCATGGGATTTTTTTTATGGCAGGTCAACTCTCTTTTGGGAAGACTCTTGGGGAGGTTTCCCCCCAATTGACAATATAATGGACACCAGGGCATTCAAGGACTTCTTTGTTTAGAATTGGGGCAAATATCTTCGTTGCTATGTAGTGATGGATGAAACCCAATCATCCCTGGGGTGGAAATGGAACATGAGTCAGATTGAATGGGATAGGCTGAAATATATTCTCTCAGTTAGATCTATGATCTTTTGTGAAGGTTGTGATAGGGTTATTTGGACTAAATCAAAAAGTGGTCAATACAATTCTAGGAATGGATTTTACATGGTCTACAAAGAAGCTTTTCAGAGAAGGGATGATCTACCTATTACTCTCTACTGGGACAAACTCTGCCTACCAAACATTGGTGCCTTTTCTTGGGTACCCATCCAAGGTAGGATCCTAACTTCAGATTACTTCAAGAAAATTGGTTTCTTAGGCCCTTCAAGATGATCTCTATGTAGAATAGATGAAGAAAATATTGATCACTTACTCCTCACATGCCCTCTCACACAAACTTGTTGGATATGGATTCTCAATAAGCTGGGGTGGTCAATTGCAATACCCTCGGGCATTCTACAATGGTTCACAGGGTGGCAAATTATCAAAAAATCTAGTTTGTTTGGCAATATCTGGATTTACAACCCTTCTATCATGATTTGGGATTCGTGGAAAGAAAAAAACAAAAGAATCTTCAAAGATAAAGGGATGGAAGTAGACAGACTCCTCAACAAAATTGAGGTTGCCATTGTTGAAGTTGTGAATAGAAAAAATAAAAAGTTTGTCAAGAAAGAGTGCAAGTTCTCATAGTGGGACAACCAAATGAGAAATAATTGGTGAGGCCTTAGGATTCCTTTGTTCTTTGACAAAGGCAATGAAGATAAATAAGAGAAAAGAAGGAATTGTGTCTGGTTTGGGCCTAAGAGAGGCTGGTATAAGATCAACTTTGATGGAGCTTCATGTGGAAATCCAATGTAATGGTGAAAAATTAGGGTTTCCACCATTAGATGTATGAAAACCACTAATTTACCATTACATTCAAAAGAGGGAGGAATCCAATAGATCCAATCCCAAACCAAGAATGACAAGGACTAAATACTAAAGGGATTTAAGGATGGTAGGAATGAATTGACCCTCTTTTGTGAGTTGAAATTCTGAATTAGAATAAAGTACTGAAAAATAAAGGTAAATATGCAGAAACAGTGAGCTACAAATGCAAGATTTTTGCATGCACCTGTATCTGAGCACTGTATGCAGATTCAGATTTGATTCTTGAAAAGGCTCAAAAAATGTCGGGATCGTGGTGGTGGTCACCTTGGTCCTCCACACTTTTTGCACACCAAAGGGGGATTGATTCAATTCTGTAAATAAAGCTTATCATGAAGATTGCAACTTCGTACTGTTAGGCCCAATATGGAAAGCTAATGTACTGAGAGGGGAGAGGTGAATCAGTACTTCAAATCTTTTCTTCAACAATAACTTTACTGTTAAGCATAAATCAAAAACTGTTGTAACATAATATAATGCTAAAACGAATAAATAACAATCATACATGATTCACTCCATAACACATATTTTGGTTACGCAAAAACTCTTGGTTAGAGAGAAAAACTACGGTGGGGATGGCACCCACAACTTCACTACTGCAATAATAAAGGTTGCTTGGTTAGAGCTACATGTTTATCTATTTCTGATAGCTTACCTTGTTAGGAGTATCAAGATCTTTAGATCTACCTTGCTAAAGGATTTTACAACAGTTATTCTAAATGTTGCACCTGGTTAAAGGCTTTACAATTTATAGACTTTGTTAGTGTCTTTTACCCTATTAAAGGTTTCTCTTACAACTCAAAATATTACAATCAAAATCTTACAAAATATCTGCAACTTCACATCTGAAATGTTATAGCAGATTCTATGTGCTCAAAATGAAATTGCCTTGCTTATAGCATACCTCATAAACCATAAATTAACATGGTAAACCTTTATGTTTACTCTGTGTAAAGCGGAAAATCGCGATCAAACCCTAGTTGCTCTCCCCTCTTCCGACTCCGAGGAGAGAGAAGGGAGGTTCGCTAGGATTCGATGGTTTTTCACTTAGGGGAGAGACTTTACATTCAAAAGAGGGGTTGAAACTCATAAGATCCAATCCCACACAATGTAAGATTGGATGCTAAATGAATTTCAAGGGTTAGGAAAGCAAGGCTACCCTCTTTTGTAAAGAATGTTGTTAAGGAAATTAAGCTAGGAATGCATAGAAAGTCATAAAGATTCGCTTATAAACTGAGTTCGGGTTATAGGATGAAGCTGCGGACCTGGAATTAGCAGTAAAATGTCGATACGGCGCTGTCCTGCAAATTTGAGCAAAAGTTGTCGGGACGATGGCGCCCGGCGCCACGGTCCTCCAAAAAATCCTCGAAACGAAGGGGGATCTGTTCGTCTCTGCACAAGGATTCCAGATCTTCAATTTCAGCCGCGTACCTGCAACCTTGTTCTAAGGATGTTTGTATCCTTATGTGCGAAGGTTTAGATGTTGTATGTTGTATGTTGTAGCATGTAGTATATGATCTCCTCTTCAATGGTTGAATCCTTGTCTTGAATGCAACACTTAGCCTTGAATGGAGACTTGAAATGATCAATTGCTTGAAGGAATGCTTGAATGCTTGAATGCTTGAATGCTTGAGTATAATTTCCATGCTTTGTACACATATCCTCTTCATGCCAAATGAGAGAGAAAAATGTAGTTTATATACTTGTCAATTAGGGCTGATAGACTGATTTTCCCGACCTTAGGCCGACCAGGAAAGTTAATTTCCAATTTGCAAACAAAAAGACCCGAGACCCCTTAGGAGACCGGGCCCAAAATAGGACCCAGGGACCAGGGCGTTGGGCGCCATGGTCTTGGGGACCAGGGCGCTGGGCGCCCTGGTCCTGAGGGACCAGGGCGCTGGGCGCTCTGGTCCCACCTCCCGGGACATCAGGGTGCAAGGAGGTTCAGGCCAGGGTACTTGAAAAATGTAGTTTTCAGTGTCGTGAGCAAGTTTCAGGGTCTCCATTCAGGTTGTGTGTTGCGTCGCCATCGTGAAGACCGAAATGCGATCGAAATTGCAAGTGTCACAATTTTAGGACGCTACATTTAGCCCCCACTTTAGCGGGAGTATGTATGCTCATACTTCCGGTAAAGTACAAGGAAACAACATTGAAAGACTTTCACCACGTCAAGGAGGCAAGATACACCAAGCCCCCAGTGGACTAAGGATCTTACGACTTCGATTGACAAAGTAAAAGGGAAGATCGCGAGGAAGAACCATGACTGTCAATAGTAAGGCTCCCTCACTATGAGTCATGCAAGAAAGATATCAAAAATTTTCAAGGCAAGGCTAAATTTGCCAAGAAATTTTCAAGTATCTTGAAAAGATATGAATGGGATGTATGCCCCCCTACGTTAAAGCGATCGCACACGCCTCACCGGGGGTGATTGTTTTAACATAGTGATACATATAAGAAATGAGAAAGGAGCACATTATCGCAGGGATTTAGCCCCCAAGTGTGAGATAAACCCAAGGATAATAGACACAAAACATAAAGCACGAGGTGACTTTGCTTTCCTCGGGGTCAGTATGCTATATGATAATTCATGTATATATCGTATGTATGTATGCATAATTGTTCTTCATTCCCCAATCAAGGAAGGTCACCTAGAAGAAGGGAACACATGTGTCTTTTGAGTCAACATGAGAGAGATCGAGAGATCTCAATGCTTTGCATCATCCTCAAGTAGACAACACCAAGGACAACAAATAGAAGAATGAAAATAACATATAGAAGAAGTAACAAAAGAGAGGAGGAGAGAATCTGCTATGCTAATGTAACTAGTCTAGCATGTCATCTACCCCCTGACCTTGCTGATCAATGTTTCGGGAAGGCAGGGAACACGCTAGAGGAGGAACATCCAACACAGCAAATGGAGCTATCACAAGATCCAAACAAGGGCTATGTTCATGTTCCGAGCCACATTGTTCTTGTCTAGGAGCTAGGATAAGTGCTTTAGAAAATTCATTAGATAAATGGTTATCAACATCAACAAGTTCATATTCACTATCAGAAGCAAGAGGAGTAACATTTTCATCATGAATAACATTTTCATCTATATCATCATCAAGATTTATAAAAATAGGATCTTTAACTCGCACCGGATCAAGACCATCATGCATCTTATGTTTAGGAGATTTAGGCTCAATGTCTGGCTGAGGAGAAAATGGAATAATGCTTGTTGAAGGTGTTTTTGGAGATTGTAAAGTTTGAGCTCTAAGACGACGCTTTCGTCGGCGTTCACGTGCAGAACGATTTCGTCTAGTCTTAGTAAGAAGTGGAGAAGACTGAGGAGGAGGAATGTTCTCATCCTTAGCACTTGGGTGTTTAGGTTGTGGTCTCTTAGGCTGGATAATAGGAGAAGAAGAAGGTCTCTTCTCTCTATAAAAAGAAGGAGGAGGAACTGCTCCATATAAAGGAGGAATTTTTGGTTTAGGGAGAAGACCAAGTCCATCATGACGAGGAGGTATAGGTCTACTCTTAGGAAGTTTATTAGGTATAGACATAGTCACATCCATAGGGATGGGTTGAGAATCTTCTTGAGGAAAGACATTAGTTTTATCTTTCAAAGGAAGAACTTCCTTCTCAAGAATGATAGGAATATCAAGTTTAGGTGCTCTAGGTTCACTTAGAGATAGGATCATATCTGTTTTCCACTTTTGATAAGATTTGAAAAGATGATCACTTCGCGGAGGAAGGGATTGGAGTTGTTTAGGCCAAAAGTAATCAATAGGAACACTAGAGGTTCTTTCAGCTGGTTTAAAAAGACTATGATTGACAGTAACAACTTCACCATTATGGGGAAATTTCAAACACTTATGAATAGGAGAAGCAATAGCTTTCATGGAAGATAGCCAAGGATAGCCAAGATTCACACGAAATTGTTCGGAAGATGGAATAATAGAAAAGTTCACATCAAGAGATTTGTTATGGACCTCAATAGGCAATGTAATAGAACCAATTGCAGGAGAAGAAAATGCATCAAATAATTTCACAATCACATCTGTTTTGTCATATATCACTTGATTCAATTGCAAAGTAAAAAGAAATTCTTCAGTAATAACATTAACCATGCACGAAGGATCAATAAGCACTCCACGGCAAGGTGTATTCTTAACTTTTGCAACTATGTATAAAGGACCATCAGGTGCCCTAATGGTTTCGCTAGAATCAAATGTGATGGAAGGTTCTTTAGGGATTTCTTGCTGCTCTACAAAGTTAATCACATTCGGAGTCATAGACACAAGACCATCAGATGAAAGAGAGGAATCATTAGTCTCAATTGCATTAGAGGTATGAGAAGGCAATGGATCAGTGAAAATCTGAAGATTTTGGTTAGGAGGAGCTACAGATGTGTTGCCTTTATCATTCACTCCAGAAATAGAGATAGTATTGTTATCAATCAAATCTTGAATTTTACCCTTTAAAGAAAAACATTTTTCGGTATCATGCCCAGGCTGACGGTGAAATTGACAAAAGGCTTTGTTATCAAAATAAGGTGAAGTAATCTTTGCAGGATCAATTTGTCTTATAGGAGGAAGAGTAAGCACATTTTGTTCCAATAACTTATTCATAATACTATGCAATGATTCATTCAAAGGAGTATACTTTCTTTCTTTCTTGAAAAATTTAGAAATAGGAGGCACACCTGATGCTGCATTCACATTGTTGTTGATGATGTTTTCATTGAATTTGATGGAATCTCTGTTCGGTTTAAACTTCCCAAATGGTTGTTGACTGCTATCACCCTTATCACTCGGAGCCATAGGATGTGATTGTTCCATTTGACTCACAGTCAGTTGATAATTGTGAAGAGTTGCACACAACTGTTGGAAAGAAGTAAACTCAGAAAACAGAAGTTTGTCTCGAATATCTTTTTGTAAATTAGAAATAAAGATTCTTTGAATATCATTGTCAGGCACTGGAAAAGAAATTTGAGCATACAAATGCTTATATCTACCAATGAAATCAGTCACTTTTTCTTTAACACCTTGTTTACAATGCATTAAATCAATCAAAGTAACTTTAGGACTTATATTGTTTTGAAATTGTTGAATGAAAGCATTTGCAAGTTGTTCGAAAGAAGTAATAGAATAAGAAGGCAATGAGCAATACCATTGTAGGGCTTTGTCTCTTAATGTTCTCGTAAACAGTTTTGCAAGCAACCTTTGGTCATAAGCAAAATCGGTACATATTGTTTGAAAAGTCTTAACATGTGTTAGAGGATCTCCTTTACCATTATAAAGTTCCAAATGCGGGATTTCAACATGTTTAGGAGGAATAGCTCGGACAATGTCAAGAGAAAGTGGGCTCGCAACGTCAAATGTGGGCACACTAAACTTAGATTGATTCATAGAGGTAATTTGTTGTTGTAAAGAAGAGACAGTTTGTGCAAGATTGTTAATGGTCGCTTCAGTCGAAGAGTTCATATTGGATGTGTTAGATTGAGATGGAGGTGTTATGTTATTGAAAGAAGGTAGAGAGTAAGGTGGTGGGACTCTATGATAATTAGTCATAGGAGATGATTGGACAGGAGGAATACTACAAGGAGGAATAGAATGGTTAAATGAATTGCCCCCTTGCGTCATGTTCATTTGTGGAGATGTAATAGGAACACTCATTGAAGGGACGAATGAAGAAATCGGATTGAATGAAGGAAGAGGGTTAATTGAAGAAGAAGGGTTGCCCCCATGACTAGTAATCACAGGAGAAATGTCTTGTATAGAAGTAGCCATGATGTTTGATGTAAAGGTAGGTATACTAGCAATAGGAGTTGTCAAAGGAATAGAATGATTGACTTGTGTAGGAGGTTGTGTATAACCTAAAGTTTCGGCACAACTCTTCATAGGCATCACGCTCGAATTCACAATGTGTGAAATACCACGCAAAATATCAATTCCATTCTTATCACTTTGAAGCATACGTTTTAGACCCTCAATTAAAGGAAGAGCTTGACTATCAGGGTATTCTTGAGACATCCATTGTCGAAAATCGTCAAATTGGTTATCCAATTTCGAAAGTTGTTCTTCAGAAACCTCATGGAGAGCTTCTTCATCATTAGGAGGATTAGAGGAATTACCCATGTCCTCGTTAAAAAGGCTATTCAAATTAGGTTCCATCTCCTCAGTAGTTAAACCTCGGAAAGACTTAATTCTACGGCTTCATCTAACGGGAATAGTGTAAGTAGGGCTTATTGTTGTAAAACTCATGCACTAGAGAAGGAGAGAAAATTTTGAATTTAGAGGTAGCAATTTTCAGTAAAATCAGCCAATCTTCTGGATTTAAGCTGTTAAATGCAATCACAACAGTCTCCCGAAATTTCGGAAAAAATGCCCGGGACCGTGGCGCCCGTAGTGCAACACGGTCCTTGCAACTTTTTTCGAAATTTGCAGGGATGAAAGGTATGATGATTTTAGAGCTAATCTGAAAAAAAATGAGTAATTTTACGATCTGTAGATAGGCCAAATTAAAGTTGTAATCTCAAAATTGAACCCTACCAAGATTGTCGAAAAATGCAAAATTTGAATTTTGAAAAAGAGAGGGAAACTGAAATTTTGAATTTTATGATTTTAGAGGGAATGTCAAGAGCAATGCAAATTTTGAAATTTGAAAATTGACTCAATTTTACGCAAAATTCAATTTTGAAAGCGGAAATCAAAGTTGTTGTAATTAAGCACTTTATTTCAAAAGTCACAAAATGCAAGAATTTGAATAAAGCACTGAAATTTTTAATGAATGATAACACACTTTTCAGATTTAGGACAGTAAGAACACAATTTTGACACAAAATTTCAATTTCAATGATTTTTAAATGTTTAGAAGCCTTAATCCAAGCAATCACAAGACCAACTTTGACTGTTATTTTGAAGGTGTTAAAATTGATAAAATCAGCCAAAATTCTGGATTTCAGCAGGAAAATACAGTAAGATCTCGCTCCCGAAATTTCGGAAAAAAATGTCGGGGACGATGGCGCTCGGTGCCATGGTCCTCGCAACTTTTTTCCAAATTTTCAGGGATGAAAGATATTGTGATTTTATTGCGGAATCCAAAGTTACAGCTGATTTGGAGATGTTTTGATCAGTGAAATTGTCGGACAAAGGTTGAATCAAGAGGGTTTCAAAAATTAGGGTTTTGACACTTAACCACTTAATTTTCAGAATTAAAGCACAAATATGAATTGAAAATTTGTAATAGAAGGGCAGATCTGAAACAGGCATTAACATTTAGACATTTCACAGGTTCAATTACCAAAAAGAAAATTTAGGGTTTTTATGCAATCACCTCTAAAATTTTGCAAAAGATCAAACATGGAAATGTAATCAATTTTTTCAGATCTAAGCATGAAAAATCAGAAAGGATGTTCACGTCGGGTTCACCAAAATGTAAAGCGGAAAATCGCGATCGAACCCTAGTTGCTCTCCCCTCTTCCGACTCCGAGGAGAGAGAAGGGAGGTTCGCTAGGATTCGATGGTTTTTCACTTAGGGGAGAGACTTTACATTCAAAAGAGGGGTTGAAACTCATAAGATCCAATCCCACACAATGTAAGATTGGATGCTAAATGAATTTCAAGGGTTAGGAAAGCAAGGCTACCCTCTTTTGTAAAGAATGTTGTTAAGGAAATTAAGCTAGGAATGCATAGAAAGTCATAAAGATTCGCTTATAAACTGAGTTCGGGTTATAGGATGAAGCTGCGGACCTGGAATTAGCAGTAAAATGTCGATACGGCGCTGTCCTGCAAATTTGAGCAAAAGTTGTCGGGACGATGGCGCCCGGCGCCACAGTCCTCCAAAAAATCCGCGAAACGAAGGGGGATCTGTTCGTCTCTGCACAAGGATTCCAGATCTTCAATTTCAGCTGCGTACCTGCAACCTTGTTCTAAGGATGTTTGTATCCTTATGTGCGAAGGTTTAGATGTTGTATGTTGTATGTTGTAGCATGTAGTATATGATCTCCTCTTCAATGGTTGAATCCTTGTCTTGAATGCAACACTTAGCCTTGAATGGAGACTTGAAATGATCAATTGCTTGAAGGAATGCTTGAATGCTTGAATGCTTGAATGCTTGAGTATAATTTCCACGCTTTGTACACATATCCTCTTCATGCCAAATGAGAGAGAAAAATGTAGTTTATATACTTGTCAATTAGGGCTGATAGACTGATTTTCCCGACCTTAGGCCGACCAGGAAAGTTAATTTCCAATTTGCAAACAAAAAGACCCGAGACCCCTTAGGAGACCGGGCCCAAAATAGGACCCAGGGACCAGGGCGCTGGGCGCCCTGGTCCCACCTCCCGGGACATCAGGGTGCAAGGAGGTTCAAGCCAGGGTACTTGAAAAATGCAGTTTTCAGTGTCGTGAGCAAGTTTCAGGGTCTCCATTCAGGTTGTGTGTTGCGTCGCCATCGTGAAGACCGAAATGCGGTTGAAATTGCAAGTGTCACAATTTTAGGACGCTACACTCTGTTCCTTGACTGTTCTCTGAAATCCTTCTCGGTGACCTCTATGTATCTTTGTCAATCATAACAATCATAACACTCAGTGCTTTCTCATGATTTTGCCTTTCAGCTTATCTATCACACATGTCTTGCTTCATACACATATATTTGATCCTCAATTCATGTTGTATAAATAGATCTCTTGTAATGGTGATCTTGTTCATGCTTCGATCTTACAAACATGATTCATTAAATGAATAACCATACAAAATTATTTCATTGGATAGATGTCCTCAAAATCATATAAAATCTATAAGTGCAATTTCCAGTGTGTTAACGGTTTCTTGTTCCTCGATCTTTGTAACACATTTCCCATATGTGTCTAGGTTCAATGAATTTGGTAACATGTTTCACTCAGTGTGTATTAACTTGGTATACCATCTTTGTTGCTCGGTAGTCATAGAACATTACTCGGTAGACAGTTCGGTGTATACTAAACTTTGTGACTTGTAACTTCTGTAACTGACTGCTCTGTGCTTACCGACTGAATATTTCAGTAGTAATAACCGACTAGAGTATATAGAATGACTTTGGACATAAAACTAATGACAACTTAGTAAATAGTAACACGTACCTATTTCCTACACACATAAAGAAAGGGAAATAGGTTGGGAATAGGGGTTGCCCAAGTCAAACCTTGATTTGGAATCAACCTTGAATAAAATATTGCAAATACTAAAATAAAATAATGGAAAATTATACCCCAGATCTGCAATGAATGATAATGATGCTTTGCTTCTTGAATGTAATCACATATGTTGTATGAAATGGCATGAACATGACAAAACCCTAATCACACACACATGCTTGCATAGAAATATTGTAAATTTACTCCATAATAGAGAGATAAAGAATATGTAGCCTTAAAGACCTCTAGGAATTCTTAATGATGAGTGCTTGAATGCTTGAATGCTTGTCTCCTTATTATCCACCTATATCCAAAATAAGAGGGGAAGACCTTATATACTTGCCCGTCATCAATTATGTTAATTTTTTGACCTAGGCTAACATGAAGCAAGGTTTCTTGCTCAAAATTTGGATAGGGTAAAGGGTTTGAAATAGGGCCCAATTAGGGAGGACCATGGCATGGCGTCATGGTCCCAGTGAGGACCAAGGCACCACGCCCTGGTCCTACCCCGTATTTGGGCCAAGGTTAAGGTTTCTAGCAAGGTAGAATTTTATATAAAGCCCATTATTGTACAGTACAAGCATAAATGTGTCTCGACTAAGAATAGGGATGAGAACACTAAGGTGAGGGCCCCAAGTGTGGTCAAAATTGTAAAGAGTGCAATTTTAGGACACTGCATCCAAGAATGTCGTGTGAAGGGTGCTCAATTCACTCATGGGAAGGCAAAATTATTGCTTATAAAGTAGTATGATTGGGTCATGCCACAAACAATTTAGCATAATTACATGGTTTGATTGAAGGCCTAATGCTATGTAGATCGTTAGGTATTTCAATTGTGGAAATCGAAGGCAATTCAAGAATCATTATTAATGCCATAAGAACGAGAGATATGCCCAATTGGAAATTAAAAAGCCTCCTAGATCGTGCTTTGACAATATTGGATTCAATTCAAAACTATACAATCAACCAAATTTATAGGGAAGAAAATGGGCTAGTGGATATGTTGGCCAATCTGGGTATGGATGGAGGAAATATTGATGTACATGACTTCTCAGCCAACTCAGCATATGATCCTCATAGGTTGGATTTCGATATGAGTTTCTAAATCCCTCATTATGACACTGTCAAGACTTGATATGAATACCTCATTAAAAGAGGTGTACTTGGTAATAATTTTCCAACAAAGCCAAGGATTTAGGAAATGCGGATAGATTTAATCCAACCTTAAGTTGGCACATTTTTAAAAATTTGGCAAGTTTGCAAGATGCTTAACATGTGTGAGTTTGCCTTGATATCGCTTCCATCATTGTGAGGTGGTGTCATACAAGACTTATAGCTTTTAAAAGAAGGCTTGTGCTAGAAGTATCATAGTAGTTTCTAGTTAAGCTATAAATTTGTCTGGTTTTCTTAATGGAGCCTGCATTGTGCTTGCTCTTAGAGAAACTACAAATGTCATTTCTCAACGCCATCAAGGACAAAAGAGGGGTGAAGATTATCGAGTAGGAGGATGATTTGGTCAATAAATATGTGAGGCAGATCCTAGGGGATGATTTCATTGAAGCTTAGCACCGCTATCAGGTGAATACGAACATTCCTGTGGTGTTCATATCCATCCTCTTGGTGATGGGCTTGCCAAAATTATCGGCAACATTGCTTTGTTGTGCTCTTTTCCAAAAGGAGATTTTGGGTGATTTGAATTTGGCTATCGATAATGTGGATGATAAGATGATGGATCCATACCCAAAGGATTATGTGGTAAGGGTTGGGTCAAGAGTCATGGGTGTTAATAGGGAGCACGGTCCAAAAAGGTCCATCCTCATTGTTAAGGATATGGCGGCATTTGAAGAGAGGAAACCCAACATCACAAGAAATATTGAATTTTTGTAGATGTGGCTTGACCAAAAGATGACTCTAGGTGGGGATAGGTGGAAGGAATATATGATTGCAAAAGGTTATGTGTCATGGACCCCTAAGATGACAAAAGCCAGTGAGGAAGTGGAGGTGGTTGAAGTTCCACATAACCAAATGAAGATGAGGCATGATCGCACCAATCCTAGTGAGTTGTAGAAGGAGGCAATTCGAGCAGCCAAACAACACCTCCCTCCTCATGGGGAGTGTGTCTTTGTGGACTAGAGCTTGCTGAAGGTGAAGCGAAAAGGTAAAAAGCAAGAGCCTGGACTTGGTGGCTCCTCTACAAATAAGGACTAAGTCTACTTGAGTTGTAGTATGTAAGGCATGAATTTTTTATAACTAATCATGCTTAGTAGCTTTCGGTAGGCATATGAGCTTGATAATAGTTGGATAGCAGCTCTTTGATAGTGCCATATAGGGCATTTTGATATAGACAGTATGCTTGAACTGCATCTATAGAATTTTAAAACTTTTTTTTATCTTAATAAAATACTGCTTCGGTTGTGGTTTATCAAAAAAAAAAACTTTAAAAAATTTTTTTTTATATATTTTTATTTTTTATGACTTTTTGATAATACAAAGTTTAAGATTTAATACAAAAAACTAGATGTCAATTATCAAATTTGTATGAGGGAGAAAACAAACAATGTAGATACAATATAATATAAATTATTTTGTATGTAGTAAATATAATTTAAAACAAAATAAAATAATTTTAAGGTAAATAAAACAGTTCTAATTGACATCTCTAGGCATTTTTTTAGATAGATGTATTAAGATATCTATACTAGTTTGTACCAATAATGTCATTAATTAGTTATTAAATTATTAAATTTCACCTCACCTAATTGACTACCTAGTCTAATCAATTCACTCATACTTACTGCCAATGTCACTCTTCAATCAAATCCACTTCACTCATTCATGCAATAAGTCAACTTTCCATGCAAATAGAACTCCCTCAGATTCTCTCATGCAATAACTCCTCCATGTAGGCATTTAAATCATTAATATGATCAATTATCTCCTTGATCAATTTGAGTATATAAATAATAATTATTTTAATTAGAATTTGAAATAATTCTCAACTTCTTATTTTTATAATGTTCACATCTCCTCACTAGTCCCCTTAATCATGGATCAAATCTAAGATTCCAAATTGAATCTTCATTATTCATTTGATTCTCTTGAAAATCTATAAATCAAACTTATTTCATAAGAATTCAATTTAACATCCAAATTTTATCATTTTATCATCTAAGGAATGCTAATCTCATGCTAATGAATTGAGCACCCAAATTTCAAAATGAGTAAAGCTTCATAATGTGCTCAATTTGAGGTTTGCATGTGAAAGATTTTAGTAATGAATTGATTTGATTTTAATGCTATTTTATTTTTTTGCATGCATTCATTTTAGTGAACTTGACATGAATTTATACATTTACCACTTGTATATGTGAGTTTTTGTCTGTATGATCTTATAGGTGTGTGCTTTTCTTAGAGGGTCCTAGGGGTTGATTTTTTTATAGTTAAAACCTTGTATCATGAAACAAACATCATGGTTACATTTGAGGTGTTGAAAAATAAATTTTAACATATAATTTGGTATATTTTGCTAACTATGAAGTTTCTCTCCTATTTGGGGGTATATCTATTATATCTAAAATGGAATTTGTCTTTGGGGGGTCATCTTGAGTCATTCATGTTTTCATGTCTTCCTCTCTTTTAGACAAAAGTTTTCGTATGAGGTTTTCTCCCTTTCTCTAGTCGTGAGAAATCTTTTTTCATTTGTACACATGGGTATCTCATTAGACATATGCATATGTAAAATTAAATAAATTCAAATTATAATAAATAGATTAATAATATTTCTTGTTGTTGGAGTTATCCCAAAGACTCAAACAAGCCATAATCTAGATGAATGAAGCACGTCACAATAATAAATGCACTATTCCAATAAACAAAGAACAATAAATACACAAATATGTGAAATGAGAATAGTATATTCCAAGTGCAAAATTATAATATAAATACGTTAATTTTAAATGTGAGCATGAGAGGGATATTCATAAGAAATACTCTTGAGGAATCCTATCACATGAAAATCAAGCGAGACACTTTGAAGGATATGAAATAAAACAAGACTTTCTAAATATAGAAGATGCTTTTATGTAAATATGGCATGTGTGTGAGAGAAGATGCACCTCACAATGTGGCATGTGTTGAAGTCAACACCCAAGCAAGCTTATCTTATGAATAATATTGTAGACTCTAACTCTTATTATGTTTACTAAAAAAAATTCATATCATTATATAATGCAATATTATAGTATAATGTTACGTGATAATATAAAAGGGAGATGTTCTATATGAAAAAGGGTAGACTAGATTAAGGGATGCTTTAATATCTTAAAATTTATGTTAAACTAAGTTCACATTATTATAAAGTGATTTTTTTAATGTATATTTTTAACATATTAAAGCATCCCTTAATCTCATTCGTCTTTTTTCATATAAGTTATTTCCCTTTTATATTATCATATAGCATTATGCTATAATATAGTATTTCTATAATGATGTGAATTTATCTTGAGTATACATAATACGAGGTAGTATAATAATATGAATTTGTTTATTAATATTATAAATTATTTTATTTACATATACATGTGTCTAAAGAGTTAATCAAATATACACACAATTTTATATATAAGTTGTTTGAACAAAGGTTGTCATTATAAACCTAGCCACGAGCTTTTTATGTCACCCTTGTCATTGATCAAATACAACACTATAATGTATATGTTGTCATTCTAATCTTTAAGTTCACTTTTAATTTTCATAATAAAATGAAATTCTTTTGTTTTATCAGTCCTTCACAGCATGCAACACAAAGTTAAAAAGACAAAAAAAGAGATTGAAACGTGTTATAACTCTTCCCTTCACGAAAAACAAAAAAAAAAAAAGAAGGTTGAAACTTATTACAATGTTTTCCCTTTTTCACGTATATATTTTCTTTTGTTATAAAAATCTTTTATATTCAATTAATTATTTATCTTAAAATAATACTATTATTATTGTTTCCATAAATTGATTAAGATTTGTATTTAAATATAAGGTAGTCTCCACAAAAGTTTTCCCCCTTATCTATAAGCATTTATGAACATTTAGCACATGAAAAAGCATTGAATTGAACTCTAATCCAAGTAATATACACGCTATTGCCATTGCCTTCAATGATTAGGACGTTTATACGTTGAGTTATTTCCATACGTCTCTAACTTTAGTAAAAGTCTAAATAACGTGTGAGAGTAATTTCCACGAAATAGGAGATTCTATGACTAAATATAGCTATGATATTATAATAATAATTAGTCATTTTTTTAAATTAATTTTTAAATGAATTTATAGAAATTGTTAAATGTGTCATTTTTCTTGTTTTAAAGATTAATTTTTAATCTTTAATATATATATATATATATATATATATATATAATTATAATTATAATTTTTGCTTTTGTTTTTTATTTTGATTTGTTCTCTTTAATTTTTATATATTTATTTTATCTTATTGTATTCTACACTCTTTTTTCCCCCATAGCATGCAATTCAAAAGGTTGTTCAAATTTCAAACCCATTCATATTTGTATTTATATTATTTTTTTATTACTTTGGTATTTAATTTTTATATATGATGTATATTATTTAATAAAATAATATATAGTTTATTTTTAAAAATGGATAATATGATGTTGTGTTTTAAGATTGATTCACATTTTTCAAAAAGGTTTGGGTAAGTCTAATAACATGTTTTAGTGTGTAAGTTAAGAGCAATAGTCATTATTTTAGAAGTAAATAGTTTTTTTTTCAAATTAATATTGTTAGAAAAATAATATTGATGGATTAAGTTAGGATTGATATTTTGTGTATTATCTTGACTTCTTCTCATTGATAGTTTGTGTGATGTTTCATATTTTTCTTTAAACTTTATACAAATGTAAGATTTGATTTTCTTAGCATTGTTTTTTTATATTAAAAGTAGCAAAACAAGGGTCCTGACCTTTTACAGTCCATCGACAACATAAACATTAACAACACAAAAACTAACAACAACTTACAACAAATATCAAAAACCATATAGAGTCTTAACCAAATAGCAAAACAAAATATTTTTTTAACCACATAAACCAAAAGACTTGGAGAAATAAAACCATCCAACCAGTGGCTATTTAAGTTGGCTCTAATCATCAGCAAGGAACTTAAAAAGTTCCTTGTAATTTTTTTCATTGTTACCATCATTGCCCACAATTTTTTTCTACATCAACCACAAGGAAGTAGTGGAGTTGTGCATCACCCTCATACTAAACTTGGAGAACTTGACCATCTGCTCTATCTCCAACACCTTCTTCCGTAGAGCCTCTAAATCCTTGGTCGTGGTCCTACAATTGACACAATTGCACTCTCTCTCCCCCTACCGATTGTCAACCTCTTCCGACATTACATCTTGGGTTAGGTCCAAGGGTTCATTTTGTTCAGAGTTGTTACTGTTAGACACAATGTACCACTGAGAGGGGGGTGAATCAATGGTTCTCAATATTTTTCCTTTGACTATCCTATGTGTGTATACCGGTTATCAAATCTAACTCAATGCAGGCATACCGGTTATCAAATCTAACTCAATGCAGGCTTACCGGTTAGTGGGGAGACTAAACACAAATGCATTCACACAAGAGGGACATCACATAACACCGACATATAAGAGGAAAACCCAAGATGGGAAAAACCTCGGTGAGAAATGTTGTTGGAGTCTACTGCTCCAATCCAGCCTCACAATGAAATACTTCGGTTACAACATTTAGGGTGTTAGGACCTAGAGGCAACTAAGAGGGGGGGGTGTGAATCAGTTGTCAATTAATTTCAAACCAACTATAACTTAAACAAACTTGATACTTAATACCTGTAAACCAAACTTAATATCGGTTAACAGATTGATAGTGAATATTAATACCGGTGAAGCTTAATGGATGAAACAGAAAGAGAAACAACATCCACAACACATAACACAGAGATTTGTACGTGGAAACCTTGTAAGGGGAAAAACCATAGCGAGAAACTTTACCCACAATCAGATGATACTACTGCAGATAGTATGTGTGTACAAATGGAGTCTGCACATGCAGAAAGGCCAACTACCTAAAGCTCACTGCTTAATCACAAGATGGGAGTCTCACTGACTACAATTAGATGATTAAATCCAATGATAATGTACTACTCAAAGTAGCATCTTCAATACTGGATTCAGTACCGGTTAAGCTCTGGTAATCTCCTTCAAACCTTTCTTCAATCTTCAAATGATGTCTGTGTGAGTAGCTCTGCTTATATTCGCATATACCAAATATCACAACCTTACCATACCATATTACATTCCATTCCTTAATCTCATAAATGAGATCTTACATATATACCAAAACCTAGGACCAAATGTGTAGGTCGACTCACTAAGAATATTACAATTAAATCAATTACAAATAAGTCAGGATGCAATGCATCATGTCGGCTAAATGTAATTACAATAATAACCAATCAATTAAATCATCTCCATAACGTGTCATGCTGATTTGGAATAGATAATGCATGTCGGTCCATAACCTAGACCAATTTGTCGGTAACAACAAATATGTCAGGCCGATTAGACCAGTAACCATAATTCAAAACTAAGTGTCCAAACCATGTCTTTGACATAACCAAGTGATCTCCAGATGATAACAAGTCATCCTCAGTGCCGGTAAACAATATAACCTGTCGGTGAACCAAATACCGATGACTGTGCATAAGTCACTGAACTTGTCGGTGAACATAATCAAAGATCTCCAGAAGGATAAGTGTTGATAAGTGTTGACATCAATGACAAAACCAATGCAACGCATCCATAATACCAACAATCTCCCCCTTTGGCATTGATGGCAAAACAAGATGGAAAAACCATCTAAGTGCCAAAGTAGAAATGCCAAAAACCGAAAACCAACAATCTCCAGAAATCATAATACACATGCAGAAAGTAAAAATCTCTCCCCCTATGAATAATCTCTCCCCAAAGGATATTGTGTTTTTCCATAGATATCTCTCTCCCTTTGACATCAAATGCCAAAGCAAAAAAAATACCAGATACAAACAATTACAATAACTAACTGTTATAACCAACTACTCCCCCTGAGAAGCAGCTCTCCTCCATCAAATCCAGAAAAAGTTTTCTCTGTTATTTCTGTCGGTTTGATGCCAAGCATCAACTGTCTATGTTACTACCGGTGAGGGTATAACCCCAAGCTGCTCTCTGAGATATTCAAAAGTTTCCTTAGGCAAAGGCTTAGTAAAGATATCTACAATCTGCTCTTTAGTTTTAACATAAACCAATCTCACTTCTTTTGCTTCAACATTTTCTTTCAGAAAATTATATTTGATAGAAACATGTTTAATTTTAGAGTGAAATACCAGAGTCTTAGATATATCAATTACTGTTCAATTGTCACAATAAATAATTATAGGTTCTTTGCATTTTACCTTTATGTCCTTCAACATTTTCTTAATCCATAATACCTAAGTACAATTAGTTGTTGCTGCAACATATTCTGATTTTGTTGTCGATAATGATGCACAACTATGTTTCTTCCTTAGCCATGAAATCAATCTGCTACCAAGAAAGAATGCCCCATCGGTGGTGCTTTTTCTATCATCTACATCTCCTGCCCAATTAGCACGGTGTATGCACATAAATCAAAATTTTCATCTTTAGGATACCATAAACCAAGATTTTTTGTGCCTTATAAATACCGGAAAATCCTTTTCACTGTTGATTCATGATTTTCTCTAGGATTACTCTGAAACCTTGAAACAATACACATTTCATTCATTATATCAGGTCTTGTTTGAGTCAAATACAGTAAACCTCCAATCATAGATTTGTATCTTGTCGTATTAACAGGAGTTGAATCATCATTCTGTTGGCATTTCAGTAGAAAGAAAGATCGTTAGCATTTCATTAAGGATATTGAGAAGGTTGTTGAAGATTATTGATATAACTGAAGAAGGATGATAACTATCTTAATAACATTATTTTGTCATTGATGTCAAGAAATTGATTTTCTGATTTAGTATGATGTTGCCATATCTTGAGAAGATTGATTTGAAGAGAATTAAGATGTCAGTAAAAGACACAGAAAGAATGTGATGAATAAGGGGAGAAATAAGTTATTCAATGGGCAACTATTACCAAGTTAGACAATGATGAGATCATGATGTTTAGATTGTTTTGATATCCTACAAATGTTGTTGATTGTAAGGTTAATACTATACTATGTCACTGAGCAAAGAACCTAGTCGGTAAACCCTAAGGAACCTAGTCGGTAAACCCTAAGGTTATCGATATCGGTTAATGAAGGCAGAATGTCTACCGAGTAAAGTTTAGTATTTACCGAGTTATGACAGATCGCATTTGATGGATAAAAGCATTATTTAATGAAGGACAATTATTAGCTGGAGATGTATACATGATTGGTATGTCGTGCATGAAGTTTGTTAAGGATCTATGGCAAAGGAAAATCAGTAGGAAGATCTACAGCTCAGATTGAACCGCAATAACCTTGTGCAAGTTCCAAGAAAGGTATACAAGTCCCTAGGCAAGGTAAAATGTTTTCAGATTGAAAGGATACATTGAACCTGGTCAAGTTTGAAGATCTGATGGCTAAGATTGATCATGGGAAATGTGATCAAGGAGATTAAGTGGTTAGCAATTGTTTATAAATAAGAAATTGTTGATAAACAATGTATGCGGGCAAGTGTAAGCACAGGGATGCTACATAGTGATTACCGACCAAAGAAGCTTGAAGACCTGTTTGAATAACAAAGTAGAGAGCCCAGCAGAGGGACAAGATAAGTCCTATCACTAGATTGTTTTGAGCAAATAAGAATCTACTTTAGCATTTTAGATGTGAAGTTGCAAATATATTTTTATTACTTTTATTTTGTAAGTGACAGGAAATCTCTTAACCGAGTGGACTTAACAGTCTTATTTGTAAACCCTCTAGCAAGGTAACATTCTAAATGAGTGTTTGAAATCCTTTGACAAGGTCACTTCTAACAAAGTGAAGATCCTAACAGATCTTAGGGAAATCCCTTAACCGGGTCACATCTAGCAATGTGTTTGCAATCTTTAACAAGATTTGCTTTTAACCGAGCATACTCTAGAAGAGTATATTTCTTAGTGGGTCCGAAATCCCACAGTGGTTTTTCCCCATTTGGGTTTCCATGTTAAATCTAGTGCTATGAGTGTTATGATGTTTATGTGTTCATGAGTTAGCATGTTTAGCAGTTTTTGGTTATATTGTTGAAGTATATGTTACCGAGGTTGAATCTGTTGATTTTATGGAAGATTAAGTTTGAATGATTCACCCCCCCCTTTCATCTTGTTAGTTATTGGCATCTGTACTTTACTTTTAGTATCAGAACTTACAATTGGTATCAGAGCTTTGGACTCTGGAAGAAAAAGTTTAAAGGTACTTGAGGCAAAGATCCAACGATGTATAAAAGGGATGCACCGAAGCTGAACAAGTCAAGTTTCTCCACATGGGAGAAAAGGATGAAGCTGCATTTATCAAGAATTGGATAATATGCAACATATTATCTGGAGAATGATTACATTGCACTGAGCACCAACCCTATGACCTTGGAAGAGATAAAGGCAAAGAAAGAACATATTCAAGCTATGATTGAAATAACATCAGCATTGACCGACTCAAAGTTTAATGATCTAGAAGGTTGTAATGATGCAAAAACAATGTGGACTAAGCTCATATCTGTGTAGGGCGGTGATGAACATGTTCAAAGAGCAAAAGTAGATAGTCTAAGAGGACAACTTGAATCCATGAGAATGAATGAAGGTGAGAACATAACCCAATACAATACAAGGCTAAAGGAGATTGTCAATCAAATTAAAGGAGCAGGTGGAACTATTGAAGAAAAGGATGTAACAAGTAAGTTGTTGAGAACCCTTCTACCAGCTTATGCTATTCGAGTCTCTACAATCAATGAATTGAGGTATGTACCTAACATGCCAATTTCTTTGGATGCTACAATTGGTAAGATACATGCATTTGAGTTAAGTAATTTTGATAACAGTGGGTCTTCAATAAATAAAGTTGAATCTGCATTCTGTTCTTTTCATATTGGTGAATCTGATGATTACAATGATAGAATGAGTAAGTATTCTGAAGGGAATCATAGTGGAGCAAGTGAAAGATTTCGTAAGAACATGGAAGAAGTACACAAACTGTATGAGGAAATCAAGAAGCAAGAAGAGTTTGAAGCATTATTAGCCAGAAGGTTACCGAGAGGAAAAGGTAAGTATAAAGGGAAGCTACCTTTAAAATGTTTCAATTGTGATAAGATAGGACATATGGCTTCTAACTGCCTTGACAAAGAATCTAGTGAAAAGAGAGAATACCGAGATAACAGGCAGAAAGACAACCAATACAGAGGACACCGAGACTTTAGAAGGAGAGATAGAAAGACATGCCTAGTAGCTGATGAGGAATCCAACAATGATAAATCTGATGAAACTGATACAGAGGAAGTTGTTTATGCGGCTATTAAAGATGGATCTAATGAAGAAAGGTATGAAGAAAAAGCCCTAATATCTCACATAAATAATAATGATTCTTGGATCATAGACAGTGGATGCTCACATCATATGACAAATGATAAACACAAGTTTGTTAAATTAGAGGACTATGATGGAGGCTATGTAAGATTTGATAATGATGCACCATGTCCGGTGAAAGGTAAAGGATCTATAACACTTCTTGACAATGCTAAATGTGACAATGTATAATGGGTTAAAGGTTTGAAATACAATCTGTTGAGTGTAGCACAACTAAACAATACAGGATACCGAATAGAATTTCATAAAGGAATTGTCAAAGTTCATGACAAGCATGGAAAGTTAGCTACTACCGGAAACAAACAAAAGGTAATACATTTCATCTTGACTCAACTCGGAACAAGTGTCTTTATGCTAAGATAGATGATACCTGGTTATGGCATAAAAGGTTTTGTCATGTAAATTTTGATAATTTGATCAAAATAAGTAAGAAGCACCGAGTAAGAGGTCTACCGAGTCTTGAAAAACCTGAGAATGCTATGTGTCGAGGATGCCAGATGGGTAAGATGACAAGATCAAGCTTTACAAGTAAGTCCTACACTTCTAAAGGAATTTTAGATCTAGTACACACTGATCTTTGTGGTCCCATGAAAGTTCAAAGTTATTATGGTGATAAATATTTCATATTATTTGTGGATGATTACTCAAGGATGATGTCAGTTATGTTTTTAAAATAAAAATCAGAAGCTTTTCAAATGTTTAAATGGTACAAGGCAAGAGTTGAAAATGAAACAAGAAGACAGCTGAAATGTTTTAGATCTGATAGAGGAGGAGAGTTCACTTCTAATGAATTTAACTTATTCTGCAATGATCATGGTATAAAAAGGCAAGTATCTGCACCGAGAACACCTCAGTAAAATGGGATAGCCGAGAGAAGAAACATATCAACTGTAGATTGTGCTAGAACCCTGATGATAGAAAAGAGGGTACCTCAAACATTTTGGAGAGAAGCAATCAGCACTGCAGTTTACACCCTGAACTGAGTTCAACTGAAGAAAGGAACTATGAAGACACCATATGAGATCTGGTATGACAAGAAACCTAATGTAAGTTATTTTAAAATATTTGGAAGTAGATGCTATGTTCTCAAAGATGACAGAAATGGAAAGTTTGATCAGAAAAGTGAAGAAGGAACATTTCTTGGTTATTCTTCTAGAAGTAAAGCATTTAAATGTTTGATCAAATCATCTAACAAAATAGTAGAAAGTGTAAATGTGAAAATTGATGAATTTGCAGAAAGAAATGATGAAGGAAATTCCAAAGAACCAGAAGATTATGAAGAATTTGTTTATATTCAATCGAGAAGTCCTACCAAGAAAACTGCTGAAGAAAATGAAGATAATGTCCAGTTACCGAGTGATGAAGAAGATCATATAGAACCTGCCGAGCCTATATTAGCCAAATATGTTAGAAGACATCATGCATCAAGTCAGATTATAGGAGATAAGGATGATCCAGTGATGACAAGGAACAAACTGAGATAGAACACATGTCTAATATCTGAATTTGAATCGAGAATAGTGAAAGAGGCATCTAACAGTGAAGATTGGGTAAATGCTATGACAAAAGAGATTGATCAAATCAAGAAGAATGACAAATGGACACTGATCCCAAGACCAAAGGACAAAAATGTAATCGATACAAAGTGGATTTTCAGAAAGAAGCTAAATGAAAAAGGTGAGGTCATTCGCAACAAAGCAAGACTAGTTTGCAAAGGTTATGCTCAAGAAGAAGGAATAGATTATGGTGAGACTTTTGCACCTGTGGTTAGACTTGAGGGAGTAAGAACATTGTTGGCATATACTGCTTTCAAAAATTTCAAGGTATATCAAATGGATGTTAAATCTGCCTTTTTGAATGGTATACTAGAAGAAGAAGTTTACATTGAACAACCTGAAGGATTTGTTGAAGACAAGAGTAAAGATCAGGTATGCAAACTAAATAAAGCTTTATATGGTCTGAAACAAGCACCTAGAGCATGGTATGAGAGACTACACTCTTACTTAATCAAGATTGGTTTTATAAGGACAAGTGAAAACATCAATATGTACATGAAGAATGATGAGGACAATGGAATACTGATCTCAGCCATATTTGTTGATGATATTATATTTTGTGGTAATGGCTCCTTATGCAAGAACTTTGGTAATGAAATGTGCAAAGAATTTGAGATGTCACTAATCAGTGAGATAAAACATTTTATAGGTTTACAGATACTACAAATGAAAGATGAGATTTTCATTACTCAATCCAAGTACATAAAGGAAATCTTGAAGAAATTTGGAATGGAGGATTCTAAACCAATAAGTACTCCTATGACTAACAACTGTAAACTATCAAAGAATGATTAATTTGCATCTATTGATGAGACACTTTACCGATCTATGATTGGAAAGTTGCAATATGTTGTGCATAGTAAACCGGATATAGCACATGCAGTAGGTATTGTTGCAAGATTTTCTACAGATCCCAAGGAAACCCATATGACAACAATTAAGAGAATTTTCAGATACCTAAGAGGCACTGAAGATTATGGCTTAGTATATGAAAAGAGGAATGATTTTGATTTAAAAGTTTATACTGATGTTGATTGGGTAGGCAACACAGATGACAGGAAAAGCACAAGTGGTGGAGCTTTCTTTTTAGGAGAAAGACTAGTGAGTTGGCTTAGCAAGAAACAAGGATGTATCTCATAGTCAACAACAAAAGCTGAATATGTTGTTGTAGCATTGAATTGTACCAATATAGCATGGATAAAACAACTGTTGGAAGGTATAAATAAGGAAGTTACCGAGCCAGTAACTATATTCTGTGATAATACTAGTGCCATTAACATTTCAAAGAATCCAGTAATGCACTATAAGACAAAGCATATATCTATAAAGTATCATTATCTCAGAGAAGAAGTTCAAGAGAAGAAAGTTGTGCTGGAATATATCAGTTCAAAGGAGCAATTAGCAGACATCTTCACAAAGCCATTGCCAAGGGACACTTTTGAGTATCTCAAAAGAAAGTTAGGGGTCCTATATCTATCTTCTACTCACTGACTGAGTTCGGTGAAAGCATCAATTTGATGAATCTACAAAATATTATGTGTGGATTGATGTTGATTTACGCACTTTAGAAGGTTTTCTAAAGTTGTGCAGGAAATAGTGAATAGAGATAAGTTGCTCTAACCGAGACTGAGATGATACACAGCAAGGCAAATCACTTCACAGAGGAAGAAATCATGATTTAGTTCTTTTACTTTTTGGCATTGTTGTCAAAGGGGGAGAGGACTAAATGGTTGACTGAATAGTAAAGCCCTGAATGATGAAGATAACAGAAGACTAATGATAGGGGGAGAAGATTGCAAAAATGGAGATGACTAAATGCAAGACAACAACTCAGAAGCCTAATGAAAAAGGGAGAAGACTTCAGAATATTTTAACAGCTCAAGGATAACAGGAGAAGTCTAATAGCAATCTGAATCCGAATCAATTTGAATATCTTGTTGGTATGACCATTTAAAAGTTGGTTTTGCCATCAATGCCAAAGGGGGAGATTGTTGGCATTTCAGTAGAAAGAAAGATTGTTAGCATTTCATTAAGGATATTGAGAAGGTTGTTGAAGATTATTGATATAACTGAAGAAGGATGATAACTATCTTTATAACATTATATTTGTCATTGATGTCAAGAAATTGATTTTTTGATTCAGTATGATGTTGCCATATCTTGAGAAGATTGATTTGAAGAGAATTAAGATGTCGGTAAAAGACACAGAAAGAATGTGATGAATAAGGGGAGAAATAATTTATTCAATGGGCAACTATTACCGAGTTAGACAATGATGAGATCATGATGTTTAGATTGTTTTGATATCCTACAAATGTTGTTGATTGTAAGGTTAATACTATACTATGTCATCGAGAAAAGAACCTAGTCGGTAAACCCTAAGGTTATCGATATCAGTTAATGAAGGCGGAATGTCTACCGAGTAAAGTTTAGTATTTACCGAGTTGCAACCGAGTTATGACAGATCGCATTGGATGGATAAAAGCATTATTTAATGAAGGACAATGATTAGTTGGAGATGTATAGATGATTGGTATGTCGTGCATGAAGTTTGTTAAGGATCTATGGCAAAGGAAAATTGGCAAGAAGATCTATAGCTCAGATTGAACCGCAATAACCTTGTGCAAGTTCCAAGAAAGGTATACAAGTCCCTAGGCAAGGTAAAACATTTTCAGATCGAAAGGATACATTGAACCTAGTCAAGTTTGAAGATCTGATGGCTAAGATTGATCATGGGAAATGTGATCAAGGAGATTAAGTGGTTAGCAATTGTTTATAAATAAGGAATTGTTGATAAACAATGTATGCGGGCAAGTGTAAGCACAGGGATGCTACATAGTGATTACCGAGCAAAGAAGCTTGAAGACCTATTTGAATAACAGAGTAGAGAGCCCAACAGAGGGACAAGATAAGTCCTATGACTAGATTGTTTTGAGCAAATAAGAATCTGCTTTAGCATTTTAGATGTGAAGTTGCAGATATATTTTTATTACTTTTATTTTGTAAGTGACAGGAAATCTCTTAACTGAGTGGACTTAACAGTCTTATTTGTAAACCCTCTAGCAAGGTAACATTCTAAATGAGTGTTTGAAATCCTTTGACAAGGTCACTTCTAACAAAGTGAAGATACTAACAGATCTGAGGGAAATCCCTTAACCAGGTCACATCTAGCAATGTGTTTGTAATCTTTAACAGGATTTGCTTTTAACCGAGCATACTCTAGAAGAGTATATTTCTTAGTGGGTCCAAAATCCCACAGTGGTTTTTCCCTATTTGGGTTTCCACGTTAAATTTGGTATTATGAGTGTTATGATGTTTATGTGTTCATAAGTTAGCATGTTTAGCAATTTTTGGTTATATTGTTGAAGTATATGTTACCGAGGTTGAATCTGTTGATTTTATGGAAGATTAAGTTTGAATGATTCACCTCCCCCCCTCTCATGTTGTTAGCTATTGGCATCTGTACTTTACTTTTAGTATCAGAACTTACACATTCAATGATAGTTTATCAGTTGTAGTCATAGGAGTACTTACCGGTTTAGAGTTTTACATACCAAATTTCTTTAATAGTTCCTTCAAGTACTTTGTCTGACATATGAATATACCTTTATCAGTATGTGAAATCTGAAATCCTAAGAAGAATTTTATCTCCCCAATCATAGACATTTCAAATTCTTCCTGCATCTTATTAGAAAAGTCTTTACACAATCCATCTTCTCCTCCAAAAATGATGTCATCAACAAAAAATTCAATAGCCAAGATGTCTTCATTAGTCACTTTGAAATATAAGTTGATGTCAGCATTACCTTTAGTGTAACCAAGCTTCAAAAGATATTTGTCCAATCTAGCATACCAAGCTCTAGGAGCTTGCTTCAATCCATATAAAACTTTCGTTAATCTACAAACCATATCTTTATCTTTTATCAATGAAAATCCACCAGGTTGTTCAATGTAAACTTCTTCTTCAAGATCACCATTCAGAAATTCACATTTAATATCCATTTGATATACTTTATAGTTTTTGTGTGTTGCAAATGCAAGAAATAATCTGACTGCTTCAATTCTAGCTACCGATGCAAAGGTTTCATTGTAATCAATTCCCTCTTTTTGTGAATATCCCTTACACACTAATCTTGCTTTGTTTCTAATTACCTTACCATCTTCATTAAGTTTATTTCTGAATACCCATTTAGTTCCAATTACATTTTTATCTTTAGGCCGAGGAACCAATGTCCATTGATTGTTATTTTCAATTTATTCTAATTCATCTTCCATAGCTTTAATCCAATGTCTATCTTCACATGCCTCAATAAAAGATGTTGGTTCAATTTGAGAAATTATACATACAAATTCATTTGCTAGTCTTCATCTTGTCATAACTCCTTGATACTTATTTCCAATTATCTAACTTTCAGAGTGATTCAGTCTTACATACTTGGGTTTGTTCACTTGTTGTTGTTCTTCAGTCACTATGGAATTCTCTGATGATGGCGGTGTGACTGGATCTATATTTTGTGCTGGTGTATATTGTATAGGTTCATTTATGATCATCTCAACTGTCGGTTCAGAATCCATAGACCTTGAATTTCCTCTAAAGTGTTCATCTATCTTCACATTTGCACTCTCAATGATTTTCTGCAATCTTTTATTAAAACATCTATATGCGTTTCTCTTAGATGAATAACCAAGAAATATACCTTCATCACTTCTAGGATCAAATTTTCCAATATACTCATATCTCCTAATGTAACATTTGCTTCCAAATATTCTGAATTATTTAAGAGTAGGAGTATTACCAAACCATAATTCATAAGGTGTCTTACCGGTTTCACCTTTGATGTGAACTATTGAAAGTGTAAACCATTGTATTCACTGCTTCTCTCCAATACACATGAGGTAGATTTTCTTCTGATATCATGCTTCTAGCTGCATCCAGAATAGTTATGTTCTTCCTTTCCACAACTCCATTTGCTGAGGTCTTTGGGGTGTTGATAGTTGTCTTCTAATCCCATTCACTTCACCAAATTTATTGAACTCCTTAGATGTAAATTCACCTCCTTGATCTGATCTTAAGCATTCTCTATAAGTGCCTTGAATAGTTTGAATTTTCCAAAAGCTTTTGATTCCTTCAAGAGAAAAGTAACCCAACACATTCTGGAATAGACATCAATAATTAGCATGAAATATCTATCTCCCTATAGACTTCTTGTTCTTGTTGGACCACACAAGTCAGTATGAATTAAATCAAGAACATTATTGGATTTCTCAGCAATACTCTTAAAAGTTGTTCTAACTTGCTTTCCCAATTGACATTCCTTACATACCAAATTCAAAGGTTTTACAATCTTAGGTAAATCCTTTACTACCTTAGATGAACTAATCTTTATAATGCAATCAAAATTCACATGACAGATTCTTTTATGCCATAACCAACTTTCATCAATATGTGCAATCAAGCATGTATTTTCATTGTTATTCAAATGAAAGATATTACCTCTAGTCTGATTATCGCTTGCAATTTCCAAACCCGTTCTATTCATGATTTTTCATTTACCATTCTTCAATTGTAATTGAAATCCCTTTTCAACTAGTTGACCAACACTCAAAAGATTATGCTTTAAACCTTCAACATAATAAACATTGTCAGTATTGTGCTTACCATCAAAAGATATAGTGCCTTTTCCTCTGATCAAATAAGCTTTGTCATCTCCAAATCTTACTAGACCTCCATTGTATTCCTGAAAAGATAGGAATTTTTTTTTATCACCAGTCATATGATGTGAGCATACAGAATCTATAATCCATTCATCCTTTTCTTCAATTTTAGCTGTCAGGGCCTGCTCTACTGGTGGATCAATAGGTGTCAGTTGATCTTCTGTTATTGGAACAAAAACTCATCCATTATCTATTGGTTCTTCATCAGAATCATCAGTAACTCCTTCATCAGCATAGTAACATGATTTGTCTCTATTCTTCTTAAATTTGTATCTTTGATACTTCAGGGTTAGGCTTGTATGTTCTTTTAGCTTCTTCTCTTAATCTTGTATGTTTATCAGGACATCTAGATGCCATATGACCAACTTTATTGCAGTTAAAACATTTAAATGGTGCTTTACCTTCATACTTACTTCCAATAGGACCTTTAGGCATTTTCCTTGCAAATAGTGCTTCAAGCTCTTCCATTTCTTCATTTTCCCTTCTTATCTCTTCAAGTTCTTTTGCATAAAGTGCTTTCCAATCAGTTTTATTAGATGATGATGATGATGATACTTTGAAGGCTAAATCTGTTTTAATTGTAGCAACAGGACCAAATTCCTCAAGCTCAAATGTTTAAAGTTTTCCAACCAAGGTATCTCTAGATACTTATGTATTAGGCATTGTTCTCAACTCATTAATAGCAGTTACTTTCATTTTGTATGCCAGTGGCAATGCTCTTAAAAGTTTAGAAACAATTTTGTCTTCACTTAAGGAACCTCCACAACATTGTATTCCCAAAACAATTTCATTAACCCTTTCCATAAAAGAAAAAATTCTTTCATCTTCTTCCATTTTCAGATTTTCATACCTAACCCGGAAGCATTCCAGTTTTGCAATTTTGATAGTGGAATCTCCTTCATTCAATGTCTCTAATATATCCCAAATAGCTTTAGCAGTAGATCAGTCTGATAATCCCATGATTTGCTGATCTGACAAGGTGCTCAAAAGTGCTTCTCTTGCTTTGCAATCATTCTCTTGATCCTTACCCAATGTAGGTGGATTAGGTTGACCTGGTGTAGGATCAACATAGCCATTATGTGTAACATCACATATGTCTCTTCCAATGTAATTAAAATGTGTCTCCATTCTGATCTTCCATATACCATAGTTAGTTCCATCAAGTTTTAGACTGTCCTTCCTGAAAAAGTTAGTTGCCATAGAATCTCCTCAAGTTGTTAAACTTCTTCAAATAGAGGACCAGGCTTTGATACCAATTGTTAGGACCTAGAGGCAATTGAGAGGGGGGGGGTGAATCATTTGTCAATTAATTTCAACCCAATTATAACTTAATCAAACTTGATACTTAATACTAGTAAACCAAACTTAATGTCGGTTAACAGATTGACAATTAATATTAATACTGGTGAAGCTTAATGCATGAAACATAAAGAGAAACAACATCCACAACACATAACAAAAAGATTTGTACATGGAAACCCTGTAAGGGGAAAAACCACGATAGGAAACCTTACCCACAATCAGATGATACTACTGCAGATAGTAGGTGTGTACAAATGGGGTATGCACATGCAGAAAGGCTAACTACCTAAAGCTCACTGCTTAATCACAAGATGGGACTCTCACTGACTACAATTGGATGATTAAATCTAATGATAATGTACTGCTCAAAGTAGCATCTTCAATGCTGGATTCAGTACCGGTTAAGCTCTGATAATCTCCTTCAAACCTTCCTTGAATCTTCAAATTATGTCTATGTGAGTAGCTCTACTTATATTTGCATATACCGAATATCACAACCTTACCATACCATATTACATTCCATTCCTTAATCTCATAAATGAGATCTTACATATATACCAAAACCTTGGACCAAATGTGTAGGTTGTCTCACTAAGAATATTATAATTAAATCAATTACAAATAAGTCAAGATGCAATGCATCATGTCATCTCAATGTAATTACAATAATCACCAATCAATTTAATCATCTCCATAATGTGTCGTGCTGATCTGGAATAGATAATGCATGTCGGTCCATAACCTAAACCAATTTGCCGGTAGCAACAAATATGTCAGGTCGATTAGACCAATGACCATAATACCAAAACTAAGTGTCCAAACCATGTCTTTGACATAACCAAGTGATCTCCAGATGATAACAAGTCATCCTCAGTGTCGGTAAATAATATAACCTATCGGTGAACCAAATACCGATGAGTGTGCATAAGTCACTAAACTTGCCGGTGAACATAATCAAAGATCTCTAGAAGGATAAGTGTTGATAAGTGTTGACATAAATGACAAAACCAATGCAACACATCCATAATACCAACTTAGGGCACCAACCCAAGGAGTACCACTCCTATAGTTTATGGGCACCAACCCAAAGGAGTTACAACCCCTTTTGTTTATGGGCACCAACCCAAAGGAGCTACAACCCCTGCACCGATCACCAACCCAATGATCTTCAAAGAATTTGTTGGCATTCTACACTCTTATGAGAATAGTTGATGTTTTCATTGATAGAAACCAACCGGCAACCAACTGGCAACCAACCGATAACCAACCAGACACAGGCACCGGTAGGCACTTCACCGACATTGGCAACAATGCATACCGGCACTCAGATCGACATGGAATAAAATTTTGTTTATTGTATTTTAATGTAAATATCTTTTGTAAGCCAACATGGCACATTGTAATAGACTCATATATGTATGAGATCTTATAGGTCATTTTATGGAAGCAAATGGAAGGAAATTTTGTATAAGGTAATATAGTTGACAACAAAGGTTTTGGTTATTGACTAAGCTTAAACTGGTACTGAACCTGGCATGAGAGATTTTGTTTTGAATTAGTACAGTGTATTGGATTTTGATAATCCATTTTGTAATCAGTGTGACTCTTTATTGAGCAGTGAGCTCTAGGTTGTTGGCCTCCCTACATGTGCAGGCCCCTCATTGTAAGTAGTATTTATTCATTGGCCAGTGAGTAAATATTGTGGGTCACAAATCCCACTGAGGTTTTTCCCACCCCGAATTTCCTCGTTAAATATCTTGTGTTATGGTGTGTTTCTATGTTGTCTCTATTATTTATGTTTATTGCAATGATTTTTATTTATCGGTACACTGTTTTGGGATGCAAAGTTATTAATAAGTTTAAATATTTTGCTAACCAGTTAGACACTGATTCACCCCCCCTCTTAGTGTCTTTGGGACTATCATTGAATCTAACAATTGGTATCAAAGCCTGGTCCTCTATTTTCAAAAGCCTAATAGCTTGAGGAATATTCTGACACCGGTATAGATGGAGAACTTAAGAAAACAGTTGGAAGGAGCTCTTGAAGATTTTGATGTAGAAAAATTGAAGAATATCAAACTTGAAGATGATCTGAATATTACACAAGAATTCAGTAAAGGACTTTAGGACAACTTTTCTATAGCACATAATAAAATAAAAGAACTTCATGAGAAGATGCAGAATGATGATGATGAAAAAGAAACTCTTAGAGACATTGCAAACAAGTTGAGACAAGAAAACAGTAATATGAAGAATGAAATGCAAGATATGACTATGAGGTTATGTAAAGATATTGAAGACAAGAAGAAGAATGAAGAAGATTTGACTAGGAGACTTAATGATGCTGGAAATGAAAATCTAAGACTTGGTCATGAAAATGATATGTTAAAAACAGACTTGATTCACATGCAACATGATAAAGCTAAGCTTATGAGACAAGTTGGAATTCTAGAAAATGAGTTGGCTACTGCAAATAAACACAAAGACAAATTCAAGAAACATTCAGAAGAACTTGATGACATGCTAAAGAAACATACATCTAATGGAGATACTAATGGACTTGGATTTGAACATGGAGAAAGTTTTGGTACTGCAAACAATCAAGATCAGAACAAACCGGTAAGACAACCTAATGCTTCTAAATTTAATGACAAATGTTTCAATTACAATAAATATGGTCATAGAGCAAATCAGTGTAGATTTAGAAATAATCAGAATACAAACTCACCCACTGGTCAATGTTCCAAATGCAACAAAGTTGGTCATAATTCAAAAAATTGCAGAATGAATGTAAAATGCTATGTTTGTGGAAGATTTGGACATTTATTTAATCAATGCAGATCACAAACCGGTTAAGGATATGGAAAGGGTATTTAGAGGAATAATGTAACTTGTTATTCTTGAAACAAGATTGGACATATTGCTAAATTTTGTAGAAGCAAGAATGCACCGACAAATAACAAAGGATCTAGTTTGAAAGGCAAAGAAAAGGTAGATGAAGTTAAGCAAAAATTTTGAAAACAATGGATCAGGAAGAGTGATTAGAGAACTGATGAAACTCTATCTTCACCGGTTGAATAGAGTAATCCTCTATCGATAGGAGATTATTCATCTAACTAAGGAACAATCCTTAGGGGGTATTGCAGCAAGTTGAAGATCATGCATTCTACCCTTTGTTGATGGTGAGTAGATACATTTCTTCTTTACTGAAAGGTGTGTTAAGTTTTCACTTAACCAGCGGGCATTTAATGATGTTTTAAAGAACTTTCTGGCTATAAAGCACTAGAAAACTCTCATTTCAAAATCACTGAGCATTCAAACTTTTTGTGAGCGTGAAATCGAGCAAAGGCATTCAAGATGAATTTGAGAAGTGTTTTTCAAGCATTCATAAAACATCCAGATAAGAGGTATTATTAATAATGGCTGCTTCACCTTTTGTTCTTGAATTTATTCTGAACCCTACCATTATGAAGAATGTGAAACACCCTAGGCCCGCATTCAAAATAATTCTCAAGATTGCGAAGCAAGACGACTCTATAGGAGCTTTTTCAAAAATACCTAAGGGTGTAGCATTTGCAGAAGACCCTGGGATTTACATACATTGCAATATAGAAGAACTAGGATCTGAGGAGTTAATGAAAATGTTTAATAAGGTCATTTGTGATGAACATGGAATTGTTAAACCCAAACATAAGATTGTGGAAACTTTAGGTTTTGTGGATATACTGGATATCCCTCAATTTCCAGAGGAAGTGGTAAGAATTGTATTGAGCAGAGCACATGGAGAATTCTTATGGTTGGATTCTTTTTGTAAGATAACCAGAGGAACAGTTAGGGTAGTTACTGGTTTACCCTCAACCAGTAGTAGACCTGATAAGAAAAAGAAGATTCCCAACAAAATGGTGACAAGCCTAACTGGAGCAACATTTGACAATAGATCACTTAGACTAAATGACATTAAGGACATTAATGTGAGATATGTAAGTATGGTTCTTGGATACAAAGCCACACATGCTAATAGACTCAATTTTGTTTCCAGTCTTTGTATTTACAGTGCTTATGAAATGATAAACAACAATGCTAAGATAGATGTGTGTGAATGGTTAAAAGATGAGCTTATTGACAACCTGAAAAAGATTAAGGGAGACAAGAAAGGTACTTTATGCTTTGGAAACCTTCTGGTATGTTTAATGTTATATTTCACCAAAGATATCCTTGGTACATGACACAAAGACTTTGGTTATGATATACTAGTAGGAAAACAACTACAGGAAGCTTTTACTAGCATGGGAACTGATAGAGATAAGAACATAACAGATTACTTTAAAACTTTCCAATCTAAGATGAGAGCTAGGGAAAGGATTCATCATAGCATAGTTAAGAAATATGACAAGGAAATATGTTTTGTCATTAAAAGAGATGAAACTTGGATGGAAGCAGTAAGCCCTAGAACTATTTGGGTTACTGAAATGGGTTATGAGGTTGATCTACATAAACTAGAAACGTATGCAAAACACTACTTGAAGAACCAAGGGAACCATCTGAGAAAATATTTAGAAGTGCTGAAACCATAGCTAGTAAAGTATCAATGGAGAAAAATAAGAAGAAAAGAGACAAATTCATTAGGGATGCGTCCAAGAAAGTAGAAGAAATCAAAGAAAATATCATGAACCTTAGTGGCATATTGGCTAGTGAGCTTGAAGGACTTCAACTGGAGGCACATATTTCACCAGTTGATACATCTTCTGACAATGACAATAGGAAGGTTGTTGAGTTCAAAATAGTGGAAAGGAAAAGGAAAGCCTCACCGGTACCTTCTCCTACCCCGAAGAAAACAAGAACACTAAGAAAGAAACATCAGGCAGTTAGGGAACCAAAGAAGAAGCTTACTCCAAAGAGAAAATAGACACTAGTTACCCCTTCACTAAATGATCTACTTAATGAGATTACACATGAGGGAAATCTGTCAAATTTGAACAAGTTATATCATTCTTTCAATAAAACTAATAGGGAACACTAGTACATTTGGGCCTAATTTCCGTCAAACAATTGTCGGTAGTCCGACGACACCACGTCAGACTTCCGATAAATTTAACCATCGAAAACTCATCGTCGGTCTTTCCAACGATGCCATTGGTGTTAGAATTCTGACAACATTATGAAATCTTTCGATGGCAGCTATATTTGCTCCCCGAGCCAAAAAATTACACATATTACCATCAGAATTCCAATGGATGCTATGTTTTCTCCTCGACGACTGTCTGACAAGGAAGTGACCTCGGATATACAACATCCTTGTAGGATGTTTCTTTAGTTTTCGTCGGAATTCCGATGGTAGCTGGTGATGTGGGTCAGACGACTTTGCTGTCAGTGATGAAATCATTGAACTAGTTCTACTTTTAAAAATTGCATAAAACATTTTTTATTTATTTGATTCAATGTTATTTGCAAAAAAAGATTATCAATGATTTTTCCTTTCTCCAAGAATTTTCTAGGATCTTTCCGTCAGATAATATGTAACATCCAATGACTAAATCTTTTCTTTACAAATGCTTATTTTATTTTATTATCATCTAAGTGTGAATTATAATTTATATCTATGCGGAAGCAGAAGATACAAGCTGAAGACTCATGTGCAAGTAAATTTCATAAAAGAAAGCAAGCAAGCATTATCTTGAATGACATGGAAACAATCTCATCAACTACCTAGAAGAGAGAAATTGGAGAAAAGAAGAGGAAAGTGTTAAAGGGTGATAAATACATAGAGAGTATGCAATAAAAACAAACAATGTCTGGAGTGTGTGATGTGACGTCTCTAATTTATGTCCGGAGGGACTAACTGATTTTGGAGTTCTTGGGAAACCTATTGGGCCACGCTTGGAGGAAATCAATGTGTTCATGCAAGGACCACCTTTTTTATATTATGAGAATGATGCTTTTGCACTGAAGGATAATTGTAACGCAATATCCGAAAATTTCTATAGTGTGGAACTAGAGTTGGCAGACTCGAAGTACTTTTTAACTTCTAGAAGACCAAGAGGTTATGTACACAATCTCCCAATAGAAGGGCAATTTCAAGCATTACCTCTCCCCCCCCATGACTATTCAGGAAGCACTTCCTTAGAAAAAGGACTATTGGCCTCCATGGGATCAAAGAAAAAAATTGAAGCATAGACTCTAGATGATGTGGTGGTGTCCTTCGTGAAGAACTCTGCACTATAATTGAAAATTCACAAGGGAAACTACAAGATAGTGAATAGAAATACATTCTTCTCTACATCCTTCAATTAAAATTTGGCTTCCAATTTGAAAGAATGTTCCTTAAATCCATTAAGAATCAATTGTTTTTTCTCTGCACTTGACAAAGACTCATCAAAAAATACTTCTAGAAGTCCTTCATGAAGGACTTTCACTACATCATTAATAAGTTATGATCCCTATATTTGAGACTTAATAGAATTCTTGTGAGTAGAATGGTGAATTTTATCACCAAAACAAATCATATGCAAGGGAGACAATCACTTAAGGTCCATCTGATCTTGAGACATTGATGCCCACTTTAGTATGTCACATCCTAAACTGACAAGACTAGGATGCCTTAGGTGCCCTGGTACTCATGATTGGGACCCAAAATATGACCCCTCATTTCTTGCCTCATGTGTGAGAAAAAATTCAAACACTTTATGTATGATTAGTTATAAAAGGAAGCCTACCCTGTCATTTGAAGGGGTCTACCTACAATTCAAGTGATCTCTTAATTATAAAATCAATTCAATTCCAAGTGAACAAACAATCAAGCATTCATCAATCATTGAGGGAGAATTCAAGTCAAAGCACAACATTCATGATCAACAGTCTGCATGACATCCTAAAACCTTGTGTGAGGATTCAAGAAAGATTCATCAAGGTATCATGTTCAATTTTAAGCATTTTTAGATTAGATCTAAAGGGATCATTTTAAAGAGGGAGGAAGAGATCTTTTCCTAAAGATGTCTACCTCCAAAAATAGAGGAGATATTTAATAAAGATGTCATCTTTTAAATTAAGAAATGGGCAGGAGATTAAGAATACAAATCTTCCATATTGCACACTTAAAGGTATATTCAAACCTATTTGACCTAGGAAATCCCCCATCAACAAACCTATTTTCATCATATTGTGTGTGGAAAATTGATTCGGGAGTTATGTGTGAATAATTTGGCAAAGTAAATGATGACAATAAAAATCAAATTTTGATGGCATGAAAAGCAAAAGAGTAGGCCAATTCCATACACCTTCCTTTACTATTTTAAAAATATCATCGACCAAAATATTGTGCAGCAGTAGTATGGAGTGCATTTCATCTATTTTATGCCCAAATATTTCATCATACCACTTTATTTTCAAAGGCGATTGATCAATTGCGTTGTTTGGGTAATGCATTCCAAATAGATACAGTTGCATACAATTTATCTGTCTTGAAAGCCTTTTATCCAGATGACATTAAATTAAAGTTCTTTCTCTATTTTTTGGTGATCTCTAGAGCAGAGGTTGCTTTGCATCGACCTGGGATACATTTAACTTGTGTTGTATCTGCGGAAATATGTATCCTAGGTCGATGCAATGCAACCTCTGCTCCACCAATACCAGATAGAAGAGAAAGTACTTTAATTTAAAGCCATTAGGTAAAATGCTTTCAAGACATATATTAGGTATAAAAGGAAGCCTACCCTATCATTTGAAGGGATTTACCTACAATTCAAGTGATCTCTTAATTATAAAATCAATTCAATTCCAAGTGAACAAGCAATCAAGCATTCATCAAGCATTGAAGGAGAATTCAAGTTAAAGCACACCATTCTGCATGACATCCTAAAACCTTGTGTGAGGATTCAAGAAAGATTCACCAAGGTATCATGTTCAATTTTAAGCAGTTTTAGATTAGATCTATCCTTTCCCTCAAAAGGAAAACATTATACTTCAAGGTTAATTCACAACCCAAGGTTTGACCTAGGAAAGCCCCCATCAACAAACCTATTTTTCATCATTTTGTGTGTAGGAAATTGATTCAGGAGTTACATGTGAATAATTTGGAAAATTAAATGACGACAATCAAACTCAAATTTTGATGGCATGAAAAGTAGAAGAGTAGGCCAGTTCCATACACCTTCCTTTATTATTTTAAAAATATCATCAACCAAAATATTGTGCAGCAGTAGAATGGAGTGCATTTCATCTATTTTATGCCCAAAGATTTCATCATACCACTTTCTTTTCAAATGCAACTAATCAATTAAGTTGTTTGGGTAATGCATTCCAAATAGATACAGTTGCATACCATTTATCTATCTTGAAAGCCTTTTATCTTGATGGCATTAAATTAAAGTTCTTTCTCTATTTTCTGGTGATCTCTGGAGCAGAGGTTGCTTTGCATCGAGCTGGGATACATTTAACTTATGTTGTATCTGCGGAAATATGTGTCCTAGGTTGATGCAATACAACCTCTGCTCCACCAATACCAGATAGAAGAGAAAGTACTTTAATTTAAAGCCATCGGGATAAAATACTTTCAAGACATATATTAGGTATAAAAGGAAGCCTACCCTATCATTTGAAGGGGTTTACCTACAATTCAAGTGATCTCCTAATTATAAAATCAATTCAATTCCAAGTGAACAAGCAATCAAGCATTCATCAAGCATTGAAGGAGAATTCAAGTTAAAGCACACCATTATGCATGACATCCTAAAACCTTGTGTGAGGATTCAAGAAATATTCATCAAGGTATCATGTTCAATTTTAAGCATTTTTAGATTAGATCTATCCTTTCCCTCAAAATAAAAACATTACACTTCAAGGTTAATTCACAACTCAAGGTTTGACCTAGGAAAGCCCCCATCAACAAACCTATTTTTCATCATTTTGTGTGTAGGAAATTGATTCAGGAGTTACATGTGAAGAATTTGGAAAAGTAAATGATGACAATCAAACTCAAATTTTGATGGCATGAAAAGCATAAGAGTAGGCCATTTCACACCTCCTAGTCCCAAGAATTTTCGACAACCTTTTGATAGTAGATTTTGTGTACCATCTTAATCCAAAAAGAATTCATTTTGTCTACATCCGACAGGTCGAGGATCTGGTCAATCGCACATCCTAGTCCCAACAATTCTACTTGAACACTTTGTCACGAGAGAAGAGATATGACTTCTAGGTCTACTAAGGAGATGCTTACTATTAGTCATATGATAAGAGAAAATAGAAGAAACGTGAATACTACTAGCTAACAAGTTGTGTAATTTTGGGTGATTCATGTTACATCATAGATTTCATTGGCTAGAAAGTTGTGTTATGCTAGGTGATCCATGATAGAGAAGATTAACTGACAAAACCATTTGTTCGCAAGGCAATCCAAAAAATCTACTACAAAATGGTTGTTGTAGTGACACAAAACACAAACAACAATAATAACCAACACTTGCAAAGGTGTAAACAACAACAATGGTCACACTAGCATTAATCCATTCTATTCCAAGTAACAAATCTCAAAAAAATAATAATCATACCCTAGAGGGCGCTATGTACCACAACACTTCTAGTTTGAGGATATAACATAAATGAATTAACACTAGAAAAAAGGAGAGTTCATATGCCTCCCCTTAAGATGTCAACATACCTCTAGGTTGATATCTTAAGGTAGATAGTGATCAAGGCCGATAAGCACTTTCAACACCAAGAAGATACCCTTAATAAACATACATGCATTCCAAGCTAGGAAGAAAGATCCTTGTACATGCCTCATTGCTATAAGAAAGGAAGAGATAGTTGTAAAAGAGATATTATGAAAACATTAAACATAATTTAAATGAAGGAAACCAAAAGAATGCAGAGAGATAAAAGAACTCTATAGAGCAACTATTTTACATACCTCAAATACAAAATTGTAGGGTGGAACAATAAAAAATGGCAAATCAAGGAAAGAATGAAAGATCCACACCAAATTCTTATACAATGCAGTCCAGTTGAAGGATTTTGATTCAACACAAGATAGTGAAGGGGTCATTATGATGATTTATTTGAAGGTTCATAAGTTAAAGGTAGTCACTAACATATAAAGAGTGAATAAATTGAAGAGCTCGATGAATTGCCATCGTAGCATGAGGATGTATGATGTTAACAATAGCAAAATGATATTATGATGGTCGTGAAACTACAAAAAGTTTTGATCATATTTTTATTGAGCATGAAAGCAACCACCTTGAGCTCATGAATGATAGGCATCGTGTTGTAGAGTATCAACCCTTGTTGAACAAGGGTGTCACATTTTTTAGGTTCGATCAGTGCAAGGAGACATTTTGTGTATATGAAGTGGTTTCAATTAGCCATTTTGTGTATAAGTAGAGAGGAGAGGTTGATGTCTTTGTTTATTTGCCTACAAAATAATGAAAGAGGTCCTAATCAAGGAACACACATGTCCAAGCAAGGAGAGAATTTGGATTCAGGACAAATTCTATGCAAGAAAGGATATCAAGTTATAAAAGGTAAAAATCAACAAAGCTAAAGTGGATCCTTAAAAAAGAGGAACAATTGACAACTATTATTCTTGCTCCACAATGTAGAGACAAGAACTAGTAGGCTATTACATTGCCTCCCAAGTATGATTGCACATTAAATCGTAGTACCATGAATGACAATGAGCCCCTAATAGGTAATTAAGCTACCAATGTCATATAGCAAGATAAAAACATAATAGATTATAAATATCATTTAGAAGGGATATGATGAGTGTATATCTCACTTTCACCTATTATTTAAATGTTACTATAACTACAATAAGTTGTTGAATTTTAATCTCCAAATCATGACATTCATTAGTGGAATAGTTGATGATGCTTGAAAAAAGGATTGTCCTAATTTTGTTTATTGTTTTTTCTTCAATTTTTCAAGGGGCGGGTAATAAAGTTGGCTTTAATAAACTCATAGAAAATTATCTCTTGTTGTGATATTACATGTTGTTGGAAAAGTCATAGATATATTAGACAATGGGGGAGGGTATGTCAACAAAGGAGGAGGATAGAAACCTAAATCTTCTTTAGAAAAATGTAATGTATATTTCTCGTGAACCTCCACACTTCATTGCACACATCCTAAATCATGTCCATTGCATCCATGTTTATAATTAAATGTGGTATTTAAATCATGTCTAGAGGAGTGTGTTCATTCATATTTTTAAAGTTTAAAGATCCTCAACCATCATCAAGACATGTGTTGGAAGAAGAGGTTTGAATAGATTTAGAAGAAGCTTGAATAATTGACACATACAACTCCCTTGAGACTTCATATTTGGATATGTAAATGTTATGCAATTCTCAATTCAAGATGCAAGTTATATTCAAGGTTATCTTTTCTTTCAAATATGTGTTATATCTTTAATATGATAAATCTGATTATAGTCTTGTATGTTGCAAATGAGAGGAGCATTTATCGATTTATCGATTTCAATGTCCTTCTCACAAATGTCGATTGATATATATATATATATATATATATATATAAGCAAGGAGAATCAAGCGATACCTTGACCGGTCATGTCTATTAGACATGACCGATCAAGATATTACTTGATCGCACCTTTTGAATTATCGTGTATTTACCAATTGATGTATATCACTTAACAAACCACCTGATACTTAATCAACGTGTCTATCATATGCAAGACAACTGATACTAATCGGTATGTATTAGTTAAGCCCGATAACAATCAATGTTCACAGTTAATATATTAACCGATATTAATCGGAGTGCATTGGTTAAGCCCGATAACAATCGATGTTCATAGTTAATATGTTAACCGATATTAATAAGAGTGCATTGGTTTTAATGTAAACTAATACCAATCGATATTCTGTGCTATGAAATTTACAACCGATGATTATCGGTAGTTAAGAATTGATCAAACTTTGCAAGTATGGTTGAATATATACAAATTTAAGAATGATCATCAAATGAAGGAACAATAGCTTGAAGTCTTCATCATAGTTTATCGATAGGATAGATGATTGAATGAGAGACTTCATTTATCTCTCATTCAATCATTTATCTTATTGAGGCTATCATGCATTAACAGGATAGAGGGACCTTATATCAAATTAAGGAAGGCACGAGAGTGATATATGTATTAGTGTAATTATTATACTTTTTGAATATTTATCCTTAGTATAATATTGGAAATAGTATCTTATACTAATTAGGGAGTCGTAATTAGGATATTATTTTCCCATTTTTAATTGTTGATCTCATTATTTAAGACACAAATGATTTTCATCATTTCTTTTCTTTATGTGGAATTTATATCTAATGTAATTATTTATATTTTTAATAAGAAAATAAATTTATTGTAGTAATCATGTGGTTTTTTAATTGTATCTCTTTGTCTAAGAGAAAGTATTGAAGATCATAACTCTAACATGGCTTTATTTGAGATGAGTAACAAAATTCCTCTATTATTTATCCTACGATAGATGTTCATACCCTGTTCAAAAACTTCCAATTTTTGTGAGGCAGATTGTCAAACAGTCGGCGTGCCATTTTAAAGCTCCCATTTTCGCATAGGCTGGGGGATGTTGACAGAGCTTTACACCTGCGCCCATGCCAATGGAGAATCAAAAGCTTTTCTCGAGATCACCATTTCAAGGCTCTTTATCTTGCTTTGCTCGGGATCGCCATTCATTTCTAGCAGGACTCGAGCGTTGATTTCGAATAGATATGATCTATATTCAGCAGATTCTCCAATTGTAGATCCGGATGCAAGGTCAGTTTCATATCCCCCTGATGTTGATTGAGCGTATCCATATCCAATGGCGGAGGGGCAAGTGGATCTACCAGAAGTGGATGGAATTGGACCCGCCTCTACCCGTCCCATGCCTCTGCCCCCGCACGTCCCTCTCTCCCCTGCGGGTCCGCTTCATTTGCATTATGCAAAAAAAAATGGTTGTGGCATTAGGCAGACACAACCTTGATATAGTTGTTGGGGTTTGACAAAGGTGGAACTATGGGTGGGAGTACCCTATTGGGGCGATAACGTCAGAATGGGAAGAGGCCGCAAAAATGATTTGAAATGCCTTTTTTTTTTCTAAAGTAATGCCCGTTGTCATTGGAATTTCAACGAACGTGGGAACTTTTTGTAAAAAAATACAAATGTTGTTGCCAATTCCTTCTCTGTCGAAAAAATATATTGAATTATCATTGGAATTGCGACGAATGCGGGCAAATTTTCAAAAAAAATCAAATTTGTTCACAATATACCTTCTCCGTCGGAAACCTCCGTCGGAATTTTAGGCCATATGTATTAGTGGAAACTATTGAAGAAAGCATTATTCTTCATTTAGACACTTATAAGAAAGTTTTGATTGAAGTTATTGATGAGCTACCAAATGATCTCTACATGAGACTAGAAGCTAAAAGGCTATGTGTGATGGAATTAGATAAGAAATTGAAAGTTGAAGCACTCTTGGCTATTCACCCGGTTAACTCCAAAGAAGAAATAGATAAACTTATTTCAGAGGCTAACCGATCTGTATTTGCTAGTGGACATTGGCAAGTCAGCTTGATGGCTAGAAGAGTCAAGGAAATTGTAGATGAAATAGTGGATAATTGGGATTTATTCTTTATGGAGAAAGAAAAACAAGAGGAAATGAACAGACCTAAGAAGACATTTAAGGTTTACCAAAAGGACAAGGGTAAAGGAAAAATTGGTGGAGTTCCAAACATTAAGATTACTAACAATATTCCAACACCACCTTTGGATACTGCACCGGTACACTCAGAAGATCCATCAGTTATGGACACTGAAGGAATAAGACATGATGATACTAATCCTGAGTCGGAGATACTTTTTAAGATGAATGTGGATACTCAAGAGGTAAACATTGTTGTGGATAAGGAAACCTCTGAAGATGTTGACAATAGCAACATAGCAGAGCAACCGGTACAAACTGTTGAAACTGAGACATCAACACAAATAGAGAAATCAACACAGACTGAAAAAACCACTGAAGATAAAGGTACTAGCACAGGGCCATTGGAGATAGAGAAACCGACAGAGAAACAAACTGAGGCAGATGTACACACAAAGATAGAGAAACCAAAAATCTTAGAAACATTGAAATAGTCTTAGAAACCTTTGAAGGTTGAGATACAAACACAGACTGATCCACCAAAAGAAAATGCAAGAAAAATGGACACATCTGATGGAAGCAAAGAGGTAATAAAAATGATTGGTCAGACATCTGACGCATCTACAGGTGAATTCAGACCTACCAATGTTACAGAGGTACTTTTGGATTCAATTAAGAAGATACCGGATTGCAATGCATTAACCTACAAGGAAATTGACAACACATTACCTATTCTTAAGTTGATTGCACCAAATTGTAAAATAGATCACATTACTGATTCTTTGGGTAAATTGGACACATTGTCCAAATTTATTGTTGATAATGTAATAACTATTGATAAGGTGAATGGGAACGCAATTAAGGAGAGAGTTGAAAAAGAGAAAAATAAATTCTTTGAAGACACCATAAAGAAGTGTACAGATCACTTTGTAGATAGGAATATGAGGATTCATCAAAGCAAATAGAAATTAGACTAGCTCAATCACAAAAACTAGATTGCAATGATAAGAAATCCTAAAAACATTCAATAGAGATATGAAGACAAGATAATCAAACCAAATGAAAACCATTACAAACATGAATATCTCCTCCATAATTCTCCATTGTCATTATTTCTCCTTCAAATTACTTTGTTTGTGGATCTCACCTACAAGTGCAAAAGCATAGTATGAAAGCAAGATGACTAGAAAAATGGCAGCATAAGGATACTAGAAGCGTGGTTTATTGATTCTATCCGAAAATGTGATTAGATTCTTTGATTGAAGAAAATCATCCAATTTATAGACAAATTGGAGAGATGACAAGATTAGCATGAAGAGATTTGAAAGGAAATTTCAAATCAAAAAAGACAAATATGACAAATTATGACAAAATTGACATTTTCTATGCAAGATTGATTGATTGACAAGTTTGACATGCAAGATTGATTGATTGACAAATTATGACAAAATTGAAATGCCATTCCCATGAAATTAGGGGAAATATTAGAAAGATTGAAGAAAATAGGAGAAATAGAAAATTAGGAATTAGGAGAAATTAGTAAATTGGAAAATTGAGGAAAAAGATGAAATAGAAATTAGGTGAATTAACTAATAGGTTTTCATCCATTAATTAATTCATGAAAAGAGACCTAGGACTAAATAAATAGATTTATTTAACCCACAAAGAAGAAGAAAAGGATTAAATGATCAAATCATAAAACCCTAGAAATAAGAGGACCAGGAATTAGGTCAAGACAACAAGAAATTAATGTCGATTCGATCATGATTTTGATTGACAAAGGACCAATGCTAATAAATGATTGAGATTGGTTGACAAATTGACCAAGATTGACAAAGAGATCAAATTGATAGGCGCCAATTGATGAGGAACAATGACTAATTGATCCAAATTGACATGATTGAAAAGGACAACGATCGATGACAAATCGATCGCAAAATGACAAGATTGATCAGGACAAGGATCGATGACGAATCGATCGCATAATGACAAGATTGACAAAGAGGACAAGGATTGATGACAAATCAATCACAAAATGACAAGAATGACAAGGACAAGGATCGGTGACGAATCGATCGCAAGATGACAAGATTGACAAGAGGACAAAACCCTAATTCTATCATCGATTAGGATTGACGATGTCCGAAATGATGATAAATGAGCATGCACATTGATGCGACGGGATAAGATCGACCAAAATCATAACTAAAGATTGTTATCAACAAGACCTAATTTGAAAGCAAGAAAAATGAGGAATGCAGAAGAAGGACTTGATGCTCACAAATGATAAAGACCAAGTGCGCAACATAGAAGAATTGTTAATGCAACGCAAAAACCCTAAAATAAGGCAATGCACGAATGTTAAAGTATGACTCCGCAAGCATTGACAATTTTTAGATGTCTACACACTTAAATACATTATTACCGGTACTTAACTCTACAATTTTGGAGTACAAGGAGCTATATAGGGAAACATGCAAACCTCAACTTTTGATAGAGGACATAGATGAGAAGATTAGAAAAACACAGAAAGAAATTGATGATATAGTAGATAGTATAATTGGTTCATCTAGACATATATCAGTTTTTGAGCAGGAAATGACAGGTTTTGAGAAGTTAGAGAAACTTGAGAAAGAGAAGGCAAGGATAAGGTCAAATGCCCGGGAACTTAAAAATAAACTTGGTTCTAAGTTGGACAATCTTATCACTTAGAGAACTGAAATATCTAAGGCATTAATTTAAGGAGGGAGATCGCCGGAAGAACACATGCATTCTCTCACTAGCATGATCCAACAAATTGAGGCAACTTCGAATGATAGCAAAAGGTTTATGCAAAGTCTGAATTTAGTTTTGGTAGATATTTTTCAGATTGTAACCAACCGGTTACAAACTTTGAGGTGAAATTTTTGCACTCGTTTGATTATTTTTGAAAACCTTTGTCATTGATATCAAAGGGGGAGTAGTGGAGAGAAAAATGCTTTTACAAAGGAGATCACTTGCTCAGGGGAAGCACATCTTTTTGGAATCCTTTTGGACTTTAGTTTTTGGAAACAATTTTTGGATTTTTCTCATGAGTGTTGTCATCAATGCCAAAGGGGGAGATTGTTGGCATTCTACACTCTTATGAGAATAGTTGATGTTGTCATTGATGACAACTAATCGGCAACCAACTAGACACCGGCACCGACAGGCACTTCACCGGCATTGGCAACAATGCATACCAACACTCAGACCGACATGGAATACAATCTTGTTTATTGCATTTTAATGTAAATATCTTTTGTAAGCCGACATGGAACATTGTAATAGACTCATATATGTATGATATCTTATAGGTCATTTTATGGAAGCAGATGGAAGTAAATTTTGTATAAGGTGATAGAGTTGACATCAAAGGTTTTGGTTATTGACTGAGCTTAAACCGGTACTGAACCTGGCATGAGAGATGTTGTTTTGAAGTAGTACATTGTATTGGATTTTGATAATCCATTTTGTAGTCAATGTGACTCTTTATTGAGTAGTGAGCTCTAGGCTATTGGCCTCCCTACATGTGCAAGCCCCTCATTGTAAGTAGTAGTTATTCATTGGCCAGTGAGTAATTATTGTGGGTCACAAATCCCACTGAGGTTTTTCCAACATCGGGTTTCCTTGTTAAATATCTTGTGATATGGTGTGTTTCTATGTTGTCTCTATTATTTCTGTTTATTGCAATAATTCTTATTTACTAGTACACTATTTTAGGATGCAAAGTTATTAATAAGTTTAAATATTCTCCTAAATGATTAAACACTGATTCACCCCCACCTCTCAGTGTCTTTGGGACTGTCATTGAATCTAATATAATTATTATCAAATACAAAGTAATAACCTATTACAAGTGAATCTTGCAACCACGACATATAATCTCTCTACTGGTATCACCCCTTCTCTACCTTATCGGTTCTCTACTCTTCCTATCACTCTGTCTCTCTTTAGCTTTTCATTGGATCATTATCTTTTGCTCTTTGTTGCACTCTTTTGCTGCTCTTCTCTACCGGTTTGGTCACCACCAGTATAATTCTCTCATAGACTCACTTGCAAACTATTGGTTCTTCACTAGTGTCGGTTGATCGTCTCAACCTGATTCTCTCTTGCACACACTTAGTCTCTTTCCAGATACTTGTTGAGCACTTGACCGATTTCCTCTCACATGCAAAAGCAACACTCTCCCCTTCAGCAACACCAAACATTATCTTTGGCTCGCATACATATAAAAAGATTTTCTCGCCAAGAGCAACATTCAAACTTGGTGCCTTAGGCTTTCTTCCATTGATCACGAGGCACATCGAATCCAATCATATTTCATTTGATCTAATCTCCAATACAACTACTTACACATCACTACCATTAATGTGCCTTCCAAAACACATTTTCTATGTTTAGCAAACACGAATAGTCAATTGGCGAGACACAAGGTCAATAACCATTAATGGTTCACAGATTTAATCACCAACCTCATCCTGCACCTGGACACTCTGCATCGATCACCTCAGTTCAACCTTCCTTGATCCGTACACCTCTACACTGTCTCTGCAATACATACCATGATTTACGGGGTCTACAATTAATGTCTACCAACTCTGTAACAACTTCGTCGGTGTACACACCATCTATCGATGCATGCATGTCTGCCACCTTGACTCCACGTGGCACCTTTATCGATATCCACCTCAACACACTACTTATGTTAGTTCAGACTTAGTCACCGGCCACACACATAACTGGTACACATGTACTGGCTCACTAACCCTACCAACACAAATCACCTTGTCGTTTATCCTTCTGCCAATGTCTTCTGGGTCCTGTCGATACATCATGTTTGCCTGATCATCAAACATACCAGACCTCAATAGCTATTAGGAGTAACTCATCATGTGTAGCTTCATAAATGAAGGCCTTTCACTTCTTCTCATTTTGTTCACCCTACTGCATATCAATGATCACCTAGATGACTCCATGTCATCCTCCTCCAATTTGTTGCATCAACTTTGACTTCCGGTATTTGTTATCTTCAAATCACTCTTCCCATCTGCATGTCAGTAACTCCATATATGCAACAACATAGCCCATTCTTCATTTGCATTTCAGTAGCTCTATGTTTGCACCTGTAGGCTTACTAGCATCTTTCTTCATATGGCCGGTTTACCTCTATCTTGTCCACAACTATCTGTCATTGTCGGTTCTCTGCCATTCCTTCTTACTTGACTAGATTCCTTTGGGTTTTCATTCAACTTGCATTCATTGTCAAAATCCTTCTCACCAGTATCCAGAGTGACAAACTCATCAACTCAACTCAACTCTCCTTCCTTTGTCCTGGTAGCACATCATGCCTACACTTTCTGATCTGGTACATATCTTTGATTTCATGCACCTGTGGCATAGTAGTGATTCACCATTAGATCCGGTGTAAACCACCACACACTTACCATCTGCTATTGGCATTGTACAAGTGTGATCTCCTTGTGTGATCATATACATCTCCTACACAGAACCCAATAGACATCCCCTTTGTCTACCTTACTATCTTGCAACAATCCAAACTATAACATGTTGTATCATCTTCTTCCGGTGGGATTCCTATTGAATGACTTCACCCTTTATGCCAGTATACCCTTCTTTAATGGTTAGCCTTTTGCTAACATGTCGGGCACATGATTGCCAGTTGGAAAGTGTACATCACCTTCGGTGTTGATGTGATCTTTAGTAACATTCCACCTCTTCATCACAATCAACAACCAAGCATCCTGCTCATTGTCAATACATCACATACTAGTTGACATACTCTCCTTATCAGTGATACACTATACCAGTAACCTATCCATTTCATCCACACAGGTCAAACACTAACTTGTGTACCAGTGACCATAGTGGTCATTCATCTGAATGACACTTTCTCCCTTACCTTATCGGTGTCCTGCAACACAAGGTGATATCAAATATATCTCATCCTCTATTCACCCATAATAGTGTTGCACATCCATCTCTTATACCGGTAGACATCCTATATCGGTTGACATCAATGACAATACAATGCCAACAATCTCCCCCTTTGGCATTGATGTCAACTCATGTAGTATCTGACATACTACATAGTCTCTCTCATCCTTTGTGTGATCCAACTCTCCCCCTTTGTATAATCCATGGATTCTTACACATGTAGTATGTGGTATACTACATAATATTTCTCCCCCTTTGACAAAAATGGCAAAGGGCACTGTCAAGATATCACATCTCCTTGTATCTACTGGGCACTGACTAAAATCTTTCTCTCCTTTTTATTTAGTGGATGTATCTCCTCCTTTGATACCAATTGTTACATCTCCTCAAGTCACAACACTTGAGATGGAGGATTCAACCATCAACTGACACCAATTGAGCATGCAAATCTGATACTACTTGTTAAAGCACTCAATTGCAAAAGTTTGAAGGATGTTTCAATGAATACCATTTACTTGTTGATCAAACTGCATCACCTCCCATTTGATCACAAATTTCTTTGGAATCAAATGTGATTTTACTATGAATACAACCAACCAAATGACAAGTAGATACCCTTAACCACATGAAATTCTCTTGGATATTCCTACTACAATTTCCATCATCTACAGTTGGGGCAGTCAGTATCCTCACAAGTTCAAGCGTGTTGGCTCTGCATCATAAGCACTTGAACTCCCCCTGAGTCATACATCTCAGGTCCTCATCTCCATGTATTGGTTGAGTTGTGTAACGGTGATCATCTGATGATCTTTCAGCTTCATCATATCCTCCATGGCCTATGACATGATCCTGGATGTACACAATTCTATACAATGTCATCATCAAGTCATAGATCAGATCGGTTAGCCCAAAAACATGCATGTCTACATGGTTAACAACCTAGACAACATATGTCATTCAGGTCTTCATCTACACCACCTAAGACATAAACACCTTATTCCATGCTACCGAGGCTAATGCAATGATCTCCAACCTCATTGTCTTACATAACCTGCAAGTTCTTGTTAGCAATCATGTCGATAACATCTTGCACATACCAGTTTCCTATACCGGTCCATTATCACTATTGGAGTATCTTCCTGCAACTCCAAACATTTTGTGTCACTGTGCATCTTGTTTCAATTAATAATCTCCATCCATTGACACATGTAGTAGTGATCCAGCTCTGATCTGTAGGTGTGTAGCCAAGGCAACCACTACACACACTTTGATGAATAATGATGAACAACAGATACCCTAATTGGTACTAGGGGGGTGAATCAGTACAGACAAAAACTTTCTCAACAACTTATCAAGTTAAAGCAATACCAACCGGCTATCTTCATCACTGAACTTAACCATGGCAATACTGGTTAAACACAGTAAGATTTTTGACAATATAAACTGATAAGTCTGAACACTTCCAATACATTCAATACTTGATAACAACTTCACCCATAAACATATGCATGTGGTGTGTCACCAATACCATAACCATTAGCTCTGCATGCATAATCACTCAAACAAAGAATCACATGAAAAATGCACAACACATGACATACAGATTTTTCACGTGGAAACCAAATGGGAAAAACCATGGTGGGGATGAAGCTTTTTTTTGAACTCTTTTGAAGCTCGATCTGTTAGGAGCCTAGTCTAGTTAAAGACTTTACAAAAAGGTTCTGCTAGGAACTAATCCTGTTAAAGATCACCCAGTTAAGGGATGGCTATATACCCTGTTAAAGGTTACCCCGCTAGAAGATTTGAAGAAATCAATGATCTTGAGTCACCTGGTTAGAGGATTTATAGTAAGCCTGTTAAAGCTACCCGGTAAAGGGATTTTCCAACTGTTGAAATGGTTAGAAGACAATAGGTAAAAACTCTGAACTGATAACAACACTACATGCCAAGGCAGATCCTTTTCAGTTCCTCTACTTCTACAATCACACTCTGCAATTTTCTCTTACTGGTCTCGCAAGTATCTCATCACTCGGATACACACACAACATTTTCCAACAACTTACGATAACAAACATCATCGACCTTATAGACAACAATTAGGTTGGTAGCATAAACCCTAAACCCTAAGAATCTTAGGTTTACAATACAAGCAGTCCAATCCTGACCGTCCAAACACTTTCCATAGAGCAATACAATTTCAAATAGATCATAAGACAATCTGCATTGTCCATTCTTCACCGCACATAGAAATCAATAACTCATCACGCTTTCTTCTCATACCACCAAGAAGAATGTTCATTCCTGAGGTAGACTTTTAATGCATAAGATCTTCTCATGCAAGATCCTCAAGGAAATCCTTCATGTGCACAAAGCTGACATGGCATCATGATCTCATCCTCATCTCTTAGCTAACTCATCACAGAATGTCATCGGTTTCATCGCACAAGCGAGATTGCCAAACCGGAAACCCTAGAGCTAAGACTACCAACCGGTAGTCACACTCAGTGAAACCTCGACACCGGTTCACCAACTTCTTTCAATATGCATACCAGTTCACTTACACTTATTGACATTAATGAAAACATACATTATCATCATATCAACATGTCGGTTCATCATATGCCAACACACTTATCTTCTTATTTCCATCCTTCATACTGACGACAACTTATTCTTCCAAGTGTTCTCTTCCACTGATGGGGTGAATAATAAATTCAGTGTACTACTCCCCCTAAGGTCCTGCATCTCCTTTAAGACTTAGGAGATATCACTTGTGCATTGAATGCACAGTGCTGGTCCAAGGTCTTCTTCCTCCATACCTGCTTGGTCTCATTCTTCTTCCCATTTTTAGTCATGGGAGCAGGTCTTACCATCTTCTATTGATGGGTCCTTTCATTTCTGGACTTTGCATCGTGACTGGAGACAGTGCTATAGTAGCACACAACATCCATGCCAATCTCATGGTTACGGAACCATTCAACATACTAGTTTTCTCTTCCTTTTCTAATCATGCCATTGTGGCTGGTTATCGGTTTCCTTGGATTCCTTGATTGTGCAGGAACATTTCTCCTCTTGTTACAAGCAAGTCTATGTTGCTCATATCCCTTGTAATTGCTCTTACACTGAGCATGGTTGTTGCACTGGTTGCCATAGGAATGTATATTCTTCTTCCCGCATTCATAACTTCTATGGCCTAATCCATTGCAGTAATAACACACAACATTTACATTATTAGGAACAACAAATGGATTCTTCCTAGTACAACTGGGAGAGGGGATATGCATCCTTCTACACCTAGATGTGTATACACATAAAAATGGCTATGAGCGATTAAATAAATATTTAATATAAATATTTATTTAATAATTATTCTTCTATTAAATAGTTAATTTGAAAAGATTAATTAATTTAATTCATTTCATGTCTTTCTATTAATTAATTTAATTGAAACATTTTATTAATTAATTAGTTATATCCTTTTCTTCTAATCAATTAATTAAATATCTAATATTTAATTATTCCTCTAGTCTCAATTATTAAATGATTTCTTAAATTATTTAATTCTTTTCCAACTCACCTTCCATCTCCACTTCATCTTTCCTTCGCCAGCTCATCGATCATATGGCTAAATTAATTCAACAAAATTAAAATAAATAAAATAGTTATTAGCCACTTATCTCCAACTTCCAAAATAAATGAAATATTGTGTACATACACATATTTCCTAACCTTCTTCTATATTCTCTCCAACATCCCTACATCTTAGGAAGGACTTGAGTCCACTTGTCCTCTCATGCCTAAATCTTCTCCAACCATCCCTAAATTCCCTCAGTCTGCAACCCAGTCAAGGTGAGATGAGTGACACTTGTCTTCTCCTTCCCCCTTTCTCTCAACCTTCACCTTTCCTCATAGACATCCAAATTTGCAAATCTGGTCATAACCATTGATCCAAGACACATCATCTTATCCTCTCAAAAGTCTATAAAAGTAGGAGTTTGAGTTGAGAAAGAGTTAGTCTTAAAGTTAAAAAAATTTGAGTTGATCCAAGACACATCATCTTATCCTCTCAAAAGTCTATAAAAGTAGGAGTTTGAGTTGAGAAAGAGTTAGTCTTAAAGTTAAAAAAATTTGAGTAAACTTATGCATTCGTGAGTTTTTATCTTGAAGAAATTTAGCAATTTAGCATTTTTCATTTAGCATAATCATTTAGCTTTAAATCATTTGCATTGCATATCATAGTATCAATTATCAGCCCATTCTTCATATGCCATCTTGGAAGCTACCAGTTCTTGTCTAAAAGCAAATCATCTACAACCAGGAATAGTGGAGTTAGGACACAATGAGACTTAAAGCATGAAGGTAATAATAGTGTTTTTATTTTATATCAATTTTATGTAGTTTCATTGGTTGAGTTTGGATTTCCTATAGCATTTCCTTTGTATTTTGTGAAACTAATATGTTGCAGGTAGTATTCTGCAGATAAAATTCAAGTCGACACAAGATGCATTATGCTTATATGCATGATTTTTATGAGATCGTAGATTGTTTCTTCTAGATCCCTTTCTACATTCTTCTTCTCTATGGCCATAGCCATTACATGCAAGGAAATAACCGAAGAAAGGAGGCTTATTACTTACAAATTTATTCTACCAAACATGAGGTGATCTTATTGGTTTGGCATCTCCATCTCTGCTTCTTCGGGAATGGATCTTGGGTTGTCCATTCTCTGCAGGTCTTCCATCAAATCCCTTCTTCTTCTACACTTGTCTTGATTTGTGGACAACAACATCTCCTTAGCCTCTTCTAGTTGTCTTATCAGATTTGCAGCACATTCTTCACATTCCTCTAGAATTCTGCGTAACCGATCTTGTTCTTCAGCAACAGTTTTCTTTACCCTTTTTAGTTCTCTTCTTGTTTTGTGAAGTTCCTCAAGAGCACCTGCGAGCTCTGCCTCAATATCAACTTCTTCTTCTTCTTCTTCTTCTTCTTCTTCTTCTTCTTCTTCTTCTTCTTCTTCTTCTTCTTCTTCTTCTTCTTCTTCTTCTTCTTCTTCATCACTCCCAAATAGATCTTGTCGGGGGATCTATCTGCATTATCACTTCTTGATGTGAGCTCCTCACATTCTGTCTCATGGGCCATGAAGAGACGAGTTTCCTCATCATCATTACTGCTGCAATAATCTGATCTGCCTTTGTCATTTGCATAGGTGTCTGCAACATTGTTCTTCTCACTTCCACAAATTGATCCAGCAGTCCAGGGTTCATTTCCATAGAGCTTATTTAGTCTATCCCATAGACTCTTTACCGATCTACACTTATCCACCTGTGAGGAAACATCACTGGTTAGTCCATTAAATATAGCCTTCATGGCTTCTTCATTGCATATGCTTCTTCTTTCTACTTCAGGATCGGTGAGAGGACTGTCATGCTCGGGGAGACCATTTACAATTGACATACAAACATCATAACCTAAGGCAGACAAATAGACTTCCATTCTATAACTCCACCTAGTATATTTTGACCCATAAAAAACAGGAGTTGGGATTGACTCTAAACAAACCATTATGTCCTTAAGCCAGAATCTACCCAAGCTAGAGAAAGCTCATCTGACTAGGAACCTAGGCTCTGATACCAATTGTTAGACACAATGTACCATTGAGAGGGGGGTGAATCAGTGGTTCTCAATCTTTTTCCTTTGATTATCTTCTGTGTGTATACCGATTATCAAATCTAACTCAATGCAAGCTTACTGGTTAGTGGGGAGACTAAACACAAATGCATTCACATAAGAGGGACATCACATAATTCCAGCATATACGAGGAAAACCCAAGATGGGAAAAACCTCGGTGAGAAATGTTGTTGGAGTCTACTACTCCAATCCAGCCTCACAATGAAACACTTCGGTTACAACATTTAGGGAACCAACCCAAGGAGTACCACCCCTGCAGTTTATGGGCACCAACCCAAAGGAGTTACAACCCCTGTTGTTTATGGGCACCAACCCAAAGGAGCTACAACCCCTGCACCAAGCACCAACCCAGTGATCTTCAAAGAATCATTATCAAATATAAAAGTAATAACCTGTTACAAGTGAATCTTGCAGCCACTTCATATAATCTCTCTACTGGTATCACCCCTTCTCTACCTTACCGGTTCTCTACTCTTCCTTTTAGTCTATCTCTCTTCATCTTTCTGCTAGATCACCATCTTTTTCTCTTTGTTGCACTATTTTGTTGCTCTTCTCTATCGGTTTGGTCATTGTCGGTATACTTCTCTCACATACTCACTTGCAGACTACCGGTTCTTCACTAGTGTCAATTGATCCTCTCAACCTGATTCTCTCTTGCACACACTTAATCTCTCTCCAGATACTTGTTGAGTACTTGACTAATTTCCTCTCACATGCAGAAGCAACACTCTCCCCTTCAACAACACCAAACGATATCTTTGGCTCACATACATATAGCCATATTTTCCCACCAAGAGCAACATTCAAACTTGGCGCCTTAGGGTTTCTTCCACTAATCACGAGGCACACTAAATCCAATCATATTTCATTCGATCTGATCTCCAATACAACTACTTGCACATCACTGCCATTAACATGCCTTCCAAAACACATTTTCTATGTTTAGCAAACATAAACAGTCAGTCGGCGAGACACAAGATCAATAACCATTAATGGCTCACAGATTTCATCACCAACCTCATCCTGCACCTGGACACTCTGCATCGATCACCTCAGTTCTACCTTCCTCGAGCCGCACACCTCTGCACCGTCTCTGCAACACATCCCATGATTTACGAGGTCTATAATTAATGTCGATCAACTCTATAACAACTTCGTTGGTGTACACTCCATCTACCATTGCATGCATGTCCGCCACCTTGACTCCACATGGCACCTTTGTCGATATCCACCTTAGCACATTGCTTATATCGGTTCAGACTTAGTCACCGACCACACACTTAACCGGTACACACATACTGGTTCACTAACCCTACTGACACAAATCATTTCGTTGGTTATCCTTCCTACCAATGTCTTCTGGGTCCTGCCGGTACATCATGTTTTCCTGATCATCAAACATGTTGGACGTCAGCAACTATCAAGGGTAACTCATCATGTGTACCTTCATAAATGAAGGCATTTCACTTCTGCTCATTCTGTTCACTTTGCTGCATACCGGTGATCACCTAGATGACTCCATGTCATCATCCTCCAGTTTGCTGCATCAACCTTGACTTCCGGTATTTGTGATCTCCAAATCACTCTGCCCATCTGCATGTCGGTAAATCCATATATGAAACATCATAGCCCATTCTTCATTTGCATTTCAGTATCTCTATGTTTGCATTTGTAGGCTTACTAGCATCTTTCTTCATCTGGCCAATTTACCTCTATCTTGTGCACAACTATCTGTCACTGTCGGTTCTTTGCCATTTCTTCTTACTTGACTGGATTCCTCTGGTTCTTCATTCAAATTGCATTCATTGTCAAAAGCCTTCTCATCGGTAGATAGAGTGACAAACTCATCAACTCAACTCAACTCTCCTTCCTTTGTCTCGATAGCACATCATGCCTACACTTTCTGATCTGGTGCATATCTTTGATTTCATGAACTTGTGGCATCGTAGTGATTCACCAGTAGATTCGGTGTAAACCACCACACACTTACCATCTTCTACTAGCATTGCACAAGTGTGATCGCCTTCTATGAGCATATACATCTCCTACACAGAACCCAATAGACATCCCCTTTGTCTACCTTACTATCTTGCAACAATCCAAATTGTAACCTGTGGTATCATCTTCTTCCGGTGGAAGTCCTACCGAATGAATTCACCCTTTATGCTGGTATACCCTTCTTCAATGGCTAGCCAAATGCTAACATGCCATACACATGTTTGCCAGTTGGCAAGTGTACATCACCTCTTGTGTTGATGTGATCTTTAGTAACATTCCACCTCTTCATCACAATCAACAGACAAGCATCCTGCTCATTGTCAACACATCACATACCAGTTGACATACTCTCCTTACTGGTGATACACTGTGTCGGTAACCTATCTATTTCATCCACACAGGTCAAACACTAACTTGTGTACCGATGACCACAGTGGTCATTCATTTGAATGACACTTTCTCACTTACCTTACCGATGTCCTGCAACACAAGGTGATATCAAAGATATCTCATTCTGTATTCATCCATAACAGTGTTGCACATCCATCTCTTATACCGGTAAACATCCTATACCGATTGACATCAATGACAACACAATGCCAACAGTTACTATCTAGTTTGTCCAAACTTTCCACCTTCCACGGGTCATCCTCCTCCTCATCTTCATCATCATTGTCGGTTGCTTCCTCCTCCTCCAATTCTTCCTCATAATCAACTAATCTTTTGCCTCCTCCAATCTTTTTCACCATGTGGTTGACCAACCTATTCAAGCATTTGCGAGTGCTTTTTCTCTTACCATCATCTTTGACACCCTCCTCCTCATCATCCTCCTCACCACTAACCACTTCCTAATTTGTAATTTTGTGGTTTTTAGCTAGGGTGATGGTCTTTGACATTTGTTTTTCTTCTCCGTGTTAGAGGTAGAAGCAGAGAGTTTATCTTAGCATTGTTGCTAAAATTATCATAGTCATGATTTCAATATTTAGAACAAGATTTAGCTCACCCCTTTTTAAATTATGTGATAGTGATTACTTGATCACACTAAGTTATTAACAAAGATGTTTTGAGATTTTTGAAAAAATAAATAAATAAACAACATATATTAGAAGTATAACAATGATCTTGTCAATATTAACAACTGTGTGTCCCTCCTTTTATGATAAAAGAGAGGAAGCCTCGCTTCACCTTTATGTTCTATTTATATCCATTTGCCATCTATTATTGCATTCATTTTTGCTACAAGCTTTTCCACTAAGCTTAAATAACAACTCTACAAAGCAGAAATAACAACTCTACAAAGCAGAAATAACAACTCTACAAAGTTGATATATTTATAAGATTGAAATTGATCAAAGATAAAAATAAATAAATGATGAAACTTGAACTTATATATTTAGGGTAAGATTGCTAAGTTTATTCCAATGCTATTTATGGAGGTGGCTATTGTTTGATTTTGACTTTAGAGACTAAAGTATAGTATGACTTTCAATATTGATAATTTGAAGTAACAATTTTATTAGACAAATAAGATGATTGTTCATATAATTTAACTAAAAATAATTAGTATCCATCCTCTTGTTTGAGAATGGAATCTATGACTATTTATAGTTATAGTCTAATTAAGGTTACTTGTGGAGAGATTTATTGTTTGATATGGGCTTTGGAGGCTGTTTTAAACCCTTTAGTTGAGAATGAAGAAGGAAGAAAAAATGATTTTTCCATATAATTTAAGCGATGAATTTATTGGAAGGATAGATGATTGTTAATATTGTTTAAATTAAATTATTATATTTAATTTATCAATTGAAATTTCTTTATAATAAAACGGTTAACAATTTTAACATTAAACTAAAAATATTAACCATTACATATCTAATTGATTGAGAAACCCCATCACATAATAAAATTCATTCAACAAGCCAATAAAACCCTCTATCCTTAAAATAATAGAAAGGGACGGAAAGAAGAAAAATAAAGATTAGGAGGGAAGATAAAGAGGAAGAGCACCAAGAGATTGTTTTTTTTTATATTTTTTTTTATGGAGGACATTTCATCCACAAAATCATTTTAGCTACCTTAAATGGCAACATGAGCCTTAGGCTGAAACCTCTTTGGCTAAGAGCCAAGGACTAAGGGGTATCCATTTTGCCAAATTCGCTTGGGGCATGAACTCACCCTCGTCCCTTATAATATTGAAGCCTAGCACTTAGTAAGACTTATCCTTAGTGGGCTTATTAAAAACCATTCAACTTCATCAACAAACCAAGGGCCCATTGATGACTTTTTTGTTGTTGTTGTTGGAGAGCTTTATATCAAACCCATGATATTCATTTAGTTGTACGATATAAGAGCACAAGACTTAAGTTGAAACCTCTTTAATTAAGAGTCAAGGATGAAGGAGGTATCCATTCTTCCAAATCCCTCACACAATCCCTACATCATACTTTATGGTGGTGGAGAACTTTTGCTCTTAAAAGAGAGGTCACAAGTTCAAATCCCACAAGGGGCAAGGTATGTATGTCTCATTTGTAGCATAATTAGGTGTCTCTCGCAAGGAGTATGGGGTAGTCCCATATTGCTCTAACCCATTTGTAGGCCCATATACAAATTTCTAACATCATGGACTATAAAAGATCCGATCCTTTCCTTTATAAGATGTTTGATCCTTATGAATTCTTATGGAACCATTCAACTTCACTATTAAACCAAGATTTTGAAAATATCCATTCTCCAATTTCATTTCAATGACACGCCGTCTCCATTTTTATTTCCTACATCATCAATAGTTGTGTACATTTTGCAGATGTAATTTTCAATCATTCTATAAGAGCACAAGCCTTAGGTTGAAACCTCTTTAGTTAAGAGTCAAGGATGAAAGAGGTATCCATTCTTCCAAATCCCTCACACAATCCCTACATCATACTTTATGGTGGTGGAGAATTTTCGCTCTTAAAAAAGAGGTCACAAGTTCAAATCCCACAGGGGGTAAGGTATGTATGCCTTGTTTGTAGCGTAATTAGGTGCCTCTTGCAAGGAGTACGGGTAGTCCCACATTGCTCTAACCCATTTGTAGACCCATATACAAATTGCTGGCATCGTGGACTATAAAAGATCCGATCCTTTCCTTTATGATGCTAGCATCTTACCATGTTTGATCCCTTATGAATTCTTATGGAACCATTCAACTTCACTATTAAATCAAGAATTTGAAAATATCCATTCTTCAGTTTCTTTTCATTGACATGCCGTCTCCATTTTTATTTCCTACATCATCAATAGTTGTGTACATTTTGCAGAGTTATTAGTCATAGGATTGGAAAAAGAGGGAGAGGAGATAGTGGAGAGGAAGGACGTCACGCTGGCGGCTTAAGATCGAGTTAGATTCTAGTGACACGTTATAATTCCGTATCAGCTTTTTCGTCCTAATTTTCTACCACAAGATTGAAGAAATTTTTGCCCTCTCAATTGTTTAAAACATTAAAATTTCATTACAACAGTTAATAAACCAGATCCTAGTCAAGTTTTACAAATTAGCGTATTCCGCGCCTCTTCCTCAAATTGGAAAATTTCTCGTCTCCACCTAATATACATTGTCATCATCCTCATCAAGTTTTACTATTGTGCGATTCAGATCCGATCCGAATTCCCCATTTGACAAACAGTCTAAAAAAACTTTTCAAAGTGGTTAGAAGCTTCTATGATTTGGCCTTGACCCCTACCAAAGCAACCACTCAACTTGCCACTAAAACAGGGGTCTCCCACCATTTAATACATCCAGCAAAATAGGGTCTGCTTTTTCTTATGTTTTAACATTCTGCCATTAGATTGAGGCTTACTGTTCTGCAGGTGTGAAACAAAAAGGGAGAAGAAGAACAAGGTGTAATGGGGTTCCCAAGCTTTTCTGGTGTCTCTACTGGGCTTCTGGTTATAATCAACACAGTTCTCTCAGTCCAATCTGTTAAGGACATTGTCAAATCATTTATGCGTATTCTGGGTTTATTTTTTACATCTTCTGCTGATAATGTACAGATAAATAGCAGGAGTAACCAGCTTCTGAGAAGGGAATATTCAAATTCGAATCCTGAAACATCTTCAGAGACTGCTCCAGGTTTGGGGTCTGAGCTCGCCCAATTGCCCGTTGTGGCTGATGAAATCAGGCAGAATCTCCCTGTTGTGCCCTATACAACACCTGCAAATAATACCCATGTGGGTGAATGTGCTGTTTGTCTGTGTAGGTTTGAGGAAGGGGATCAAATAAGGGAACTGCCATGCTCTCATTTCTTCCACAGGATTTGCCTTGACAAGTGGTTGGATCACCAACAAACAACTTGCCCTTTATGCAGATTCTCCCTCATACCAGAAGAGACTGCCATTAGGCTGAGGAGAAGAGAGCAGGAACTAACAGAAGAGCTTATGTTCTGGTTCTCCTCCTTCCATGGCCATGGATTTCACAGTATGTGGTGGCTAAGGTAATCATCTTTATTTTTGATCCTGCAGTTGGGTAATTTTCTTTTTTGATTAGATTATTTGTGCTTTTAAAAAGTTATGCAGTCGTATCTTTTTTCATCAAAAAGATCAGTCTTTTTATGATTCTGCTGATAAAATTATTTGGGTATTTCTATTATGCCTTTTAAGTAGACATTGTTGCCTCTCATTCTGTTGGGTACTTTCAGGGCCTAGGGACATACCTTCTGTTAATTGTTGCTGGAGTATTATAGATCAGACATTCAACTGGGGCATTTCATTTGGACAATTGCGCCTCAAGATTTGTATATATATAGTATTTTTATTTCTCCTAATTTTCAGCATGTAAATCTATTTATTTTCCACTCAGACCCAGATGGTCTGATGGATTGAATTTTTCAGCAGCAGAACTCTTCAAAGCAATATTGGTATTATTTAAATATTTCCGTTTCAATGGCAATCTTTCGAGAGGCAACTATGAAAAATGAATGGATTGGTTGTTCTTCATCATCTTTGCAGTATGATTTTCTTATACCTCTCTCTTATGGGATTATTTTTGGTTATTTCATATCCATATGTGTATTTCTAACAGCAAATCTATCTCTAGTTTATAGTTTGTATACGCCTTTGTCTCCTGGAATATATGGATCTATTGCATCAGAGATCTTGGGAACTCTCTGAAAATGGATAAGATAGGATTTGGACTTATGACTGCCCAATATGGCTTATCGCATTAGTGGTGTGTATCAAGCCAACCCACATTTAGGTAGGCCAAATCCTCTGGCCAGGTAAACAGAGGTGAGACTAGTGGGATTTTACCTGGGGTGATTCCTGTTGCAGTTAGACGTAATCCAACGGTCGCATGGCTCACCTGGCTGCGTGTGATTGTAGTACATGTCTGGTGGAAAAAAAATTCATAGCCAATTTTGTAATTTAGGCATCTTAGCAAGTGTTGATTAGTGTTTAATGCCTAAATCACATCAGCTGGAAGAAACAATAACTACCCTATATGGCCTAATGGGCTGCTCTACCGCTGATGTACTTCCCTCTTTCAGGACAAAGTGTGGATTGCTAACCTGCCAACAGGAATAGTTCTTATTCCCTCAGAGCTCAGTGCCCTTTACTCTCCTAAATAGTTTATCTGTTTTCTGGGGATCTTTCATCTCAGTCAGTAATTCTTATGATAGCTTAAGCATCTGTGATTTCTTTGAATATTTTCATTGAAAAATGGATGGATGATTAAGTTTGGATTTCATGAATTGAGCACGGTCAGATCTCCCTTTAATAATGCAATTTATCAGTAAGTTCCAGTTTTTGTAATACACATTAATATTGGTTCTGATAAGTATCTAGTTCACATCATTTCTTTCAGAGGAAAAGAAAAAGGACTGGAGGCTTGGTTCGATTTGTGAGAGCTTTCAATGGTAAAATATGAGGTCATGAGGTCCAGTCTTTCCAGTCTATGTGATACTGAAAGACATGACGTACCAGCATCATTGATCATGTTAACAAATTTACCAAATCACTGCAATTTATAAGAGACTACCCAATTCCTCCAGTCTTTAAAAAATAAATGAAATTAAGCTTAGACAAACACTTATTTGTGTGAGGCAAAAGCACGTCTCAGACCAGGTGTTTTGTGTCAAATTAGACCCAGCTTGGCATAATAATTTGTTAGGCCTGCAAAAAAACGAAGAGGGAAGGCTAACTGCTGACAAGCCTCAACTGTGCATCTCACCTGCAGCAACGAACTATGACTTCTACTATATATGCATATTCTATGGGACACACCTAAAATAGTAAAAGGTACCTTGGAAAAGAAAACAAATGTTATAATAGAAACAAAACAGACGGTGATCAAACCATTTTCCATTCCATGTTCTATTTTAAGCTCAATAGATTAGATAATAAGCTATCGATACGCAGTAGGGATCGGGATTCAGCCCTTAGTAGTTAATTATCCGGATCCTTTATAGTTTGATCGAATCCAGAAGGAAACTTTACATCTAAAAGAAGGGTACCCATAGATGACACTTAAGATTTTCCTATTTCTGTATGTATAGATGACACTTCAGATTTTCCTATTTCTGTATGTTAAATTATTGCAGTATGTTGAGATAGAGTTTTGATCGTTTCCTGTTTAGGTTAATGGAATTTAACAGCTTTTGGAAACACAAGCAATGCTGGTAGTATTTGAAAAGGTTTTTTGGGTTAATAAAATTATAAGTTGTATCTTTTGAAAATGGAAATGGAAATAGATTCTTTTATGATTTACGATTTTGGGCGGTCTGTTTATAGGTCTACAGATGGCTTATTAGTTATTACTCTTTATTCTTTGTGGAAGACACCAAACTGTGTTACAAACGAGACATACATACCTTATCCTCTGCAGAATCTGAACTTATGACCTCTTTCAAGAATACAAATCATCTACCACTAGACCAACTCACCCTTTTTAGAAAATAAAAATCATTGAGTAACTTTTAAGTTTGCGCTCCTGATGGTATGAACCATTTGATCTTTTGATTTGTAAGTGTTAATAGTTCAACAAGAACAGATCTATACCTTCCAATTTCTTATGGGATTGTGTCACTATGGAAGGAACTTGGGCGCCTATTTTTACTCCTAGGGCAGTCCCATCAAATTGACAAAATGCAGCGACAGGAACAAATTGAATCTTTTACTGTAAAAAAAGGATTCCCATATATATAGCTGCAAACTTTCAGCTGGTACCGGGGTGGGGCCTGAAAGTTCAGTATTTTATGCTATGTGAAAGTTTGCATGATATTTGAAAAAAAAGTTATAGTTTCTATCCGTATATAGTTACCATAATTTCTCATCTGAAAATCTTTATTGACACTTAAAATTTCTTAGCATAAAAGAATTTAGAAATTCATAGAACCCCTCAAATAAGTCGTAGTTTTCCTCATCAGCAGCTGTTGAGAAATTTTAGGTAGTCCCCTCTATGGAAAAGTATTAATGGCATATTATTGGAGTTCAAATAGGTTTTACAGTAGCTATTAAATACAAAATTTCTTTCTGATCATTTCGAGCATAAATATTATCTTAAAGGCAAACATCAAAAGAATGTAAAACTTTAAGAATTTTTGTTAGTTTTGTTAGTTTTGTAGCTATTTGATATGGGAGCACAAGTTTTTAGGCTGAAAACTCTTCAGTTAAAAATCAAAGACTGAAAGATATCCATTTTGACTGACTTTTGACTTTACGATAGCTATTAAATATGATAGTCTATTGAAATTACATTATTTTGGTGTTTGCCTTTACAACAGTATTTATGCTTGGAATGATCAGAAGTTTTGAAGAAAATTACCTGGTTGTTCTTAAGGCTAGGAATCCATGTGGACATTTTAATTAAGTAATATAGTTTTGTATAGATGATTGCATTCTTAAACACTTACTAATTATCCGAGAATCAAAAGAGGTTGTTTAATAACTTACCAGCATTCGGATTTGCATAAATTGCCCAAATTATTGGCAAATTTGTTGTGTGTCGATAGTGCCTGAAAAGTGTCTGTTGGTTTGGGAAGATCAGTCTCTTACCTGAAAATGACTATACTTTTTTAAGCAGTGCCAACATATCAGTTACAGAAATCAACGGATTGCAATGTGAGGTACTCATAAATTACTTTGTAGATAAAAATGATTCAAACCATTTTCTTGCCAGGCTGTCTTGTAGTAGTAGATCAATACTATCTGTAGCGACTTAAAGATCAAATTTCAAAGCTGCAAACATCTTTCTTGTTATAATGTTGTAACCAATACGCTATTGGAAAAGAAAACCTAGAATGTTCTGACTGATCAGAAGTTAATAAAGGTATTTCTGGAATTTCTTGTCATATATCAAATGATCACATTATCTTGTTGCGTTTATCCTGAATTACTAAATAATCTCTTGCAAGTGATATATGGTACTTGGGAAAAACCCTTATGAGATTTCAGAACATACCAATGTCTAAAGTTAAGCAAACTATCATGTGATACCTATGTTTAATGCCATGCTCAAGCGTTTGAATAATAACATTTGAGATAATCAGAGTACTTCTGCTTTAGATGTGCACTTGGATTCTGAATAATAATTTTATGAAATTATTTGGTTATTTCTGTTCTAGATGTTTATATGAATTCTTTATCTTGTTATATAACATATTTACAAGAGAGAAATGCAACTTGCAACTGTATCTATTCTGTTAAATTGGTCGGGATACAATTGAGGTCACATTCTTTATGATGTCGAGCCTTGCATTCAGCAAGATTTGATCTCTGATGGGCTCATTAAGAACCATTCAACTTCACTTGCAACCAAGAGCTCCAACTATTTTTGACAACTAGTGATGATCACAAACACATTCAAATTCAAATATTATTTTGAAAAGTATCAAGACAGATTCAACTTCAGTTTGAAAAAAATTATAAAAAAATGTGTTAGAATTAAAAATGAGCCACCTGAATTAAAGATGGATCGGACATCAAGAAGTCCCGTGACATCAAGAGGTCCCGTGACTTGATAGTAGAATAACTCAATAGCAAATGAAAGGTCTTAAGTTCAATTCCTAATTGATCAATGAAAATTTTGAACAAAATCTGACATTATTTCAACTCAACCTTGTTAATGACTGTTTTAGAGTTAATAATGAGCACTTCTTAAAGATATTGTGTGTTTCCTCTGATTGCATGCCCATGCAGATGCAATCTGTCATCTATAAGCTTCTGAAGACTTTATCCATGGAGATGTTTTTATAGAATGCTTGGGCTGGATAATCAAGGCTTCAAATTTGAACTCTTATACGCCACTTAGTTTGAAATTCAGTTATAATTTTCTCAAAAAGCTCACATTGGCAGTATACTTGGAGCGCACAACTCTAGTTGTAGATATTCAACTTCAGGTGATTGAAAAGGAATAGAATATCAATAGGCATGCCCTGAGGTGGGTGCAGAGACATATATATTTTTAAAGGTATTTTATATAATATTTAAAGGTGGACAATTTTTTTTCCTCTAAGATTCAGTTTCGTTTGAGATTACATAAGTTTTTATCATTTAGCCAATTCAAAACTATTAAAAAACATGAAATATAAATTTATAATTATTTTATTTGTTTAAGAATTATTTTATTTTGGGATAGATTTTATAATGTGATGGTTAAGTTGTGGTATTGTTAATGGTGTCATCAAGATTGAAATCCCTTTCTGATTGATTATGAAGTCTTAATGATTGACAGCTATTAAGATTTGTGTCATAAAAAGTTTTATTCATTATTTTCTCTCTTTTTTAATTTTTAAGAAAGTATAATAAATATCATATATTATATATAATTAGTTATGTTATTTATGAAATACATAAAATATAATTATTATTTAATTATACTATATACTGAAATATAATTAAATTTCTAAAATTTAAGATACTATTTTCCTTAGTAAAGCATATAATTATTTCATCAGTATAGTTAAATGAAAATAACATGAAGATCAATATAATTATTTAATAAGAATTATTAATTTCTAACAAGACATATTATTTGTTTTCGAATTTTTCTCTAGTGACTTTTCAGTAGTATTTAAAAATATTTGTTTATATTAACATTTTGAATTATATATGATAGAAAATTAGTATAATTTAAATATTGTAGATTATGAATATAACTGATAATATCTGGTTTGTTGATATATAATATATATTAGAAACTACTAAAAAGAGCTATTAATCATTAGACTTGAAGTATGAGTTCATTAAAAGTAAACTTGATCATTAGACTTATTTCAATGATATATGTTTTTGATATTAAAAGCAACAAAACAAGGGTGTTGGCCCATCACACTAACAGTCCGTAGGCAACATTAACAATTGACAACACACTTGCAACCAACATACTTTCAACATTTAAAAACAACTTTGATATTAAAAGCAACAAAACAAGGGTGTTGGCCCGTCACACTAACAGTCCGTAGGCAACATTAACAATTGACAACACACTTGCAACCAACATACTTTCAACATATAAAAACAACAACATAAAAGTCTCTAACAAAATGCTAATAATGATAAGCCTTGACAAAATAATATTAAATACCTAAAAAATTGAAGTCAGCGAATTAGTGGCTATTTGAGCACACGACTTCAATATTCAGTGACAAACTTAAAGAGTTCCTTATAATTTCCCTCTTTGTCAACATCTCTATCGAGTATTTTCTTTTGCACTAGACACATGGAGGTGGTCAAGTTATGCAACACCTTTAGGGTGTCTGGAGATACTAACCATCTACTGCTATATCTCCATCACTTTCTTCTTCAAGGCCTCAAGGTTCTCTGCGGTAGTCTTGCAAACAATATAGTTGTGTGCGTTACTCCCTTGGTGAGTGTCCTCTTCCTCTAGCATAGCCTCTTGAGTTAGGTCAAGAGGTTCATTTTTTCCACTATCGTTGTGTGCTGAACTGTCACTGGCGGACTTAGTCATATTCTCCTCCTTCCCCGTGTTCTCCGCAACATTCTCCTCCTCTTAAATAGCATCGTCATTATCCGTAACATCCTCACCCTCCAATTCCTCCTCATAGTCAACTAGTTTTTTCCTTTAGTCTTTCCAACCATACACATAGCCAATGTCTACGATTGGCACTCCCACACTTGTTGTCATCCTCACAGGCTCACACACCTCCACCTCCAAATCATCGACAACTTCCTCAATAGTAATCTTGGGTTTTTAAACCAAAGGGGAAGGCTTGTGGAGTTTCCTTTTCTTTTCTGCAGTAGAAGTAGTAGTTGATTGTTTGAGGACATAGAGACCTTTAGCCACCATATCATGAGTTGGGGTAGTAAGGGATTTGGGACAAGAAATGATTTTAGTTGCATTTGGGATTTGTAGGAATTTCTTTTTACTCTAGCTTGAGGAATTCAAAATAGTAGCAACAGGGGGCTTCCAAAGTCATCAATTGTTTAGGCAAGCAAAGTGCCAAGTAGAAATTGTAGAGGTGAAAAATTAGACCTTGATGGAGGGGGATGGGTTTCCTACCTTGAGATCTGGCCATCTCAACAACATCATTTTAATGATATAGGTTATTTAGTAGCACATTATTACCTATAATTCTCAACCACCACAAAAATGTAAAATGTTCAACTTGAGTGAGGAAAATTAGTGTTGGTTAAGTTTGACATCTCCTAAAGGGTGGTTGCATGCTACACAAGGTCGTGGCTCTCACTGTTGGGTCACATCTCAACAAAGAGACATCCATTGATAAGAAAACCCACCAAGAACAAAGATGGGTGTGATATAGAAAAGGACGAGCAAAGTGAACCTTAAATGCAACAACAACGTGGGACCTGTCATGATTGAGGAAGCGATGGAGGGGGGTGTCAGTGCAGGCGGTGATGATCCAAATGAAGAAGATGGAGATGAGATCGAAGCTTGGGCAAATATTTGGATAGCGTAAGATGATTTTTCATTGTTTGCCAATGGTTACTCTATGATGGATAAGTCATTAAGGATGTTTTCTTTAAGGAGGATCTAGTGGAAGAGGAGGATGAACTTCTCTTAGATATCCTCCTTGAACCTTGCCAGGAGGTGAAAAGACTTGTTAAAGAGTTTGTGGTGATTGATAGAGAATTGTTTTTAGCTTTGCATAAAGGGCTTCTCATCCCTTCTTCAGGGTTTTCCTCCAAGTCTTTCCCTACTCAAGATGAAATGGTGTGTTAGTTTGAGTTCGTCAAAGAGGGTGTTGCTTCTTCACCTTCGATTGTTGTTCGTGTTCCAAATGTTTGTGATGGTAATAGGTGTGGGTTGTGGTTGAGAGTTTTGGGATGAAAAGATTTTTATGATTATTGCCAATTCTTTCGAGCAATATCGTGCTACTAATTTGATTGCCAAATTCATAAAGCATTTGTTATTCACTATATTTTGTGTTTTTGTGGAGAATAATCAAGTTCTCCCCATTCAGATTATTGTATCTTCAAAACTTGAAGATTGGGTGCAATAGATTGAATATGAAGACTCTTCGGTTATTTTCCATTCTTGTGGTAGAATGGGCTATGCCTCCACTACTAGCTTGAGAAATAAGAAGCACCACTTTGTTTGAAGAAAAAGGAAAATATACCATCTTCTGTGGAGGTGCCCACTTCTTTCATTAAGGAGATTTAGAAAGAAGATAATAAAAGTAAATCACATATGGATTATTTGATGGTGGATACCTCTTTCAAAGCTTCAGTGTTGGAAGATGATTTTGCTGGTGGTATTGTGATTTCTCTTTATCTCAAGAAAAAGTTTTTTTGAGAAGGATCCTTGTAGTGCTTTGTCTTGTGTATCCTTTTTTTTGTTGCACTTGGTAGTTCTTTGGTGTCTAGTTGTGCTTAATGCTCTTTTTTCTTTGTACATGGTTCAAGGTCCTTTCAAAAACCTTGCTTACCTAATTAAAAATACAAAATAAAAATGTTAAAAAGAAGACTTTTTAATGATACTCAAATCACTACTAAAATGAAACCTGTAAGGTAGAAAAGCTATTTAAATACATTTAACATTTATACCAACAATGTTTCTATCAAAATATTTGACTTGAATGACAAAAAGGTTACAAAAATCAAGAAAAGAAAGTCAAATATTTTCCTTGGGAGTGTGACAATCTACAATAACATCCATATGATCTAATCTATAATTTTTTTGGCTTTGAGCTTATAAAATAATGCTTTAAGTTTGCAATGAAACTCTAGATAATCACCATTTTTCTAATAATTGAATGATTCAATAATTTAATTTTGTTTTGTAAACTATATTAATTATTAGATCTTTTAAATTATACACACAATGATTTGATTATTCATTTTATATTATTTATGGAGCTTGATATTTTTTATTAATAAAAATGTGTAAAAATAATTCATAAAAAAGATATGATAAGAAAGAAACAAATCTTAATTATCTATTTTTAAAGACTACAACTCTATTCTTATATATTATCATTGCAATAAGAAATCATAAACATGATGTGAAAAGAATATAAAAATAACTTTTTCTTTAAAGCTATATATATATATATATTATATTTTTTTTTGTAAATTGGATTGCATAATTTGTTTAAGGTAAGTTTTTCTTAGGAGAAATGATCTAGATCGAATAATTAAAATAACATTTATAGATTTTAAGATCATTATGTTTAATAATATTTTACTATTAATTATGACTTTCAAATTATTAATATTGACTATTATCACTAATAGTTGAATACAATGTACTTATTAAATTCAAAAAGTAATAAATCATATGATATTATATGAGCATATCAACAAACCATAATTTAATGTACAACTAGATCTAACCTTTTATAAAAGCATTCCATGATAATCTCAATAAAAACATCCTAATGTCAATAGATCTAAACTTTAAAGTACAAGTGACAAAAATTAAAAATATAATATTACCATAACTATTGAATCTAATGATTATTCCCATTGAAAAAATATTATTAAGATATGATTTTCCACAAAAACTTTATAGAAAAGAATATCTTTTAATTGAAGTGGTAGTTGATAGAATTCAACAGAATTTCAAGCGCTTGGTCTTATGCATTAAATGTTGTGGACCTATGAAAACCATATATTTTATTTATATCCTTTACCCCACCCCTACGGCAAGGCTTATAATAATAGCCTTAAACCCACGTTTCTGTCGGCTAAAATAAATTGGAAGGTTGAAAATGAAAAGAAAAAAGACCTCTAGTTTATTGAGTACTTTGAAATATGGGTTTTGATAAAGACTCCACCTAGATTAGTTGAATTATCCCCGTAAAATTCATTCAAAATATGCAAATAATAAATATATGTTGTGGGCATTTAAACATTGCAGAAATGAGAAATAAATGGGTTTACACTATTCAAGAGAAACACAAAATAATACAAAATATCTTGTTTTGAAACCATATCAAATTCAAAAGGTTAAAAGATTGATTAATATATAAATAAAATTTTAAAAATGTAAATATCTTAAAACATTAATATAATGAGTAAGTTGTTCAATTAAAAAAAAAATATAAAGTGTTAATTTTTTTGTTCTTTTTTTTTTCGCGGTAATTTTTTATCGTGTTAGTTTAATTATTTTATCTTATAAAACGATGTTATTATATAGATTGATGAGATTGTTAATATGTTCTCAAATCATTTTGTGATTGTAAAATTCTAATAGAAAGTTCAATAATTATTAAATTTATTTGTCTTTGATCCTTGTATTATAACTAGATGCAATTGTTACTATAGACCTAATTGTTAAATAATTTGTCATTGATGTCAGTATAAAACAATAAGATCAACTTATGTTGTCTTATAGAACAAACAAACACTTACAATTTTACCTAAACCTGTGCATGTTGAATATAAACAAACACTTATAGTTTTGCTCTTATATGATAAGATCTAAATTTTTGTCTACTACCTATTCACCCTCCCCCCCACCCCTCTCACCACCCCTCTCAGTAGTAGAATTGTGTTATACAATTGGTATCAGAGCCTAGTGCTTGAAAATATTTAATCAATCTAAGTAGATTTTGGATATAGAACACATGGCTTGTTTGGAAGGGTCCTCTTCTAATAAGGCACCCTTGTTTGATGGTACCAATTATGCTTTCCAGAGTATAAGAATGGAAAGTTATTTATCTTCTTTGGGGTTTGATGTTTGGATGTCTATTGTTAATGGTCATACAATGCCATCACATCCTTGAACTGATCTTGTTGAAAAGAGAGAGCTTGAAAATAATGTTAAGGCTAAGAATGCAATTCTTTGTGGTTTGTCTAGCACTGAATTTGTTAAAGTGATGCATTGTCAAACAACAAAAGCTATTTGGTATAGATTGAAGAGTATTTATAAATGAGATGACAAAGTGAAGCAAGCAAAATTATAGGCATATAAGACAAAGTTTGAAGGGTTGAAAATGAAGGAAGAAGAGAAGATTGTTGACTATCTCCTTAGGGTTGATGAGATAGTGAATGCTATCAAAGGCCTGGGAGAAGACATGAAAGACTCTGTAGTTGTTCAGAAGGTTTTGAGGTCTTTACCCTCAAGTTATAATGCTAAAATATTTACAATTGAAGAAGCCAAAGATCTTAGTAGAATTATAATTGATGATCTACATGGCATTCTTACATCATATGAAATGAGAATGGATGGTGTAGATACTTCTAGAAGAGAAGTTGCTTTTAAAGCAGGAAAGAAATCAAAGGAATTAAGTTTAGAGTTAGATAGTGATATGAATGAAGAACTTGCAAACCTTGTAAAGAAACTCAAAAAAGGTTTTGGCAAGTACAAATGGAAGTTGCCCTTCAATGCTTCAATTATGGGAAAGTTGGGTACTTTTCTACTATGTGCCCCCATGCCAAAAGTGTTGGCAACAATGCAACAAAATGAGGGGGGGGGGGGGGGGGTGAATCAGTTTGCACAAAAACTTACTGCAACTTAAACCACAAATCAGATCTGATAATTAACAGTTAAAGCATGAAACAACACCACATCAATAAAACACATAACACCAAGATTTTTGACGTAGAAAACCTGGTTAAGGGAAAAAACACGGTGGGAACCTACCCACAATGAGATAATACCCTGTTAGGAGTAAATCTAAATATTACAGTGGCGAATGCACATGCATTCAGCCACACTGCCTAGAGCTCACCACTCAAACAAGAAACCCAGAAAATGGCTATAACCCTTAGGGAAGACTCATTGCCTTACAGAAAGTCTCACCGACTTTCAAAAGCATTCAGACAACAATCTAGATTACATGAACTGTGAAAATAACATCTCCATATACCTGAGTATAGTTTCAGTTAAGCTCACTGTCAAGTCTTCTCTGCAACACACTTCTTCGCATAACTTTGCACAACTTCCCTACTACTGAATGATTGATACAATGTTTGCACATAACATTACATCTCTCAATAATTATTACATTCATTTATACAAGTCATCAACCTCTATTACAAGGTCAGCTAAACCCTCAACACAAATAACAAAATAATAACCTCACACGCTGCAACAATACATGTAGACCGAAACAATGTCGGCTAAGACATAGTCTAGACCAAAACAACCACTGCAAATATGAAACACCTCCAAGCATTACGCTTCGATCATTCGCAACACGCTACATCATCAATAATGCTGCATAACATGAAGAACATCATCGGACAAAGAAAAATCTTCAATGATGCACACAATAATCAATGCGGACCACCAATACGCATAGAACATGATCGAGAGATATTCACAAGCAACGTGAATTTCACAATAACAACCGCAACAACTCGGATCACTAGAATCATCATCATCTCTCTACCGGAGCTCAAGAATACCAACATAATTGACTGCCAACATGAAAGATTTGCTTGTGGATTTCCAAATCATGAACCAATCAAACTAAGGACACACAGTAACGTCCATAATACATTACACACATCCACAACCAAATATATAGCAATTTCAGAGCAATACAGAGCACAAACCAGAATACCGAATAACACGAACAACTGAATATCATCCTCAATACCAGACCTCATAACTTGATTAAAAAATCATGCGAACCTCTGCAAATGGGAATGAACCATCTACAAACAACATACCATAAACCATTTAATCCACATTAGCTCATCTATAATACACATGCTAAACCAACTCATTCAACCAAACTGCAACACTGAAATACATAGAAGAATATATTGACATCAATGACAACACATCAACCAATGTCCAACAATCTCCCCCTTTGGCATTGATGGCAACATATGAATGTGAAAAACAATCAATGCAAAGAAAGAAATTAACTCTCAATAATCTCCCTCAAAATCACATAGATTAGCTCCCCCTTAGACAAACAACTCAAATCACAAATCTCAAAATGCTCTTCTCTCCTAGAGATTTTTTCACATGCTTCTCTCCCCCTTTCACATCAATGACAAAGGCTCAGGAATCATGATTCTCTCCCCCTTTGAATTAGCTTCACAAATTTGTATATTTGAACCACTGAACACCAACACTGGCTACTCCCCCTAAGTAGCACCCTCACTCATCAATCCAGATCACAAAATATCTCTGTGAAGTTCACCAGATTGATGAAAATCCATGCATCTTAGTTCTCATCAGGAGGGGCAGTTACCCCTACCTTCTCTCTAAGATACTCAAAAGTATCTTTAGGCAAAGGCTTCGTAAAGATATCTGCAATCTGTTCCTTTGTAGATACATACTCCAATCTGACTTCTTTCTCATTTACCTTCTCTCTCAAGAAATGAAACTTGATTGATATATACTTTGTTTTGGCATGCAACATAGAATTCTTTGAAATATTGATAGCACTTGAATTATCACAGTATATTGCAATAGACTCATCATAAATAACTCCTATATCCTTCAACATCTGCTTCATCCAAATTACCCGAGTACAATTGCTAGCAACAACAATGTATTAAGCTTCTATAGTAGATAAAGAAATAGAATTCTGCTTCTTACTTGCCCAAGAGACTAACATCTTACCCAAAAAGAATGCACCACTAGCAGTACTCTTCCGGTCATCAAGATCACCTACCCAATCAACATCTGTAAAAGCACTCAAGGTAAATTCATCATTCTTAGGATACCACAAACAAAAATCAAGTGTCCCTTTCAGTTTCAAATATTTGAATATCCTTTTTATAGCAGTAACATGAGATTCCTTAGGATCAGCTTGAAATCTAGCAACATGACATACAACATTCATTATATCAAGTCTAGTCTAAGTCAAATACAACAAACCACCAATCATAGATCTATATCTGGTCTGATTATCTTTTGAAGAATAATCATCCTTTGTCAACTTACATCCGGTTACCATAGGTGTACCAACTGGTTTAGAGTCCTCAAAACCAAACTTCTTCAACAATTCCTTCACATACATGGATTGAGATGTGAAAATACCTTTATCCAACTGAGTAATTTGCAATCCTAGAAAGAATTTGATTTCACCAATCATAGACATCTCAAATTCATTTTGCATCTCTTCAGAAAATTTCTTAAATAGGCAATCATTTCCTCCAAAGATAATGTCATCAACAAAAACTTCAACAATCAAGATGTTATTCTGACCAATCTTGAAATAAAAATTACTATTAGCAATTCCTTTATTGAATCCAAGCTTCATCAAATACTTATCCAATCTAGCATGCTAGGCTCTAGGGGCTCGCTTCAATCCATATAATGTTTTCTTCAACCGAAAAACCATGTCCTTTTCATCTGTCAGGTGAAATCCATCCAGTTGCTCAATGTAGACTTTTTCCAACTCACCATTAAGAAATGTTGATTTGACATCCATCTGATAAACCTTGAAATCTTTGTGAGCAGCATAGGCAAGAAATAATCTAACAACTTCAATCCTAGCTATCAGAGCAAAAGTCTCCACATAATCAATTCCTTCTATATATGAATAAACCTTACATAGAAGTCTAGCTTTCTTTCGAACAACTTCACCCTATTCATTCAACTTATTCTAGAATACCCATTTATTTCCAATTATATTTTTATCCTTAGGTCTAGGAACATGAATCCATGTATCATTTTTCTCAATCTGATTCAATTCTTCTTCCATAGCTTTGATCCAATTTTTATCTTTACATGCTTCATCAACATTTTTAGGTTTAATCTTAGAAATCAAACAAATTTCTTCAGCAAGTATTCTCCTAGTCATCACACCTTTATTCTTATCACCAATAATATGATTTTCCAAATGGTTCAACCTTACATACTTGGGAGTTTTAGGATTTTCTTGAATTTCAGGCTCTTGAACTCTTTCTTCTGCATTAGCATCTATACCTTCATTCTCAAGCTTTTCCGGAGCAATTTGAACTTGACTTTGGGTTTGCACTTGCTTTCCTTTATTTGAACTAGCATCCTGATCATCAAAATCATATCCACAAGATCTAATTGGTCTTATATTGCCTCATCAATCTTCACATTATCACTTTCAACTATCTTTCTCAATCTTTTATTATAACACTAGTAGGCCTTACTTTTAGTAGAATAACCAAGAAAGATTCCTTCATCACATCTAGCATCAAACTTTCCAAAATCTTCATCTCTTTTGATATAGCATTTACTACCAAAAAATTCTGAAATATCTAACAGTAGGGGCATGACCAAACCATAACCCATAAGGAGTCTTACCAGTATCACCTTTGACATTTACTTGGTTAAGAGTGTATATTGCAGACTCACAACTTTTTTCCAAAATACATACGAAACATTTCCTTCAATCATCATAGTTTTAGCAGTTTCTTGAACTATTCTATTCTTTCTTTCCAAAACACCATTCTGTTGTGGTGTCCTAGGAGAAGATAACTGTATCTTAAATCCATGCTCTTCACAATAGGCATTAAATTCACCAGAAGTGAATTCTCCACCTCTGTCAGATCTCAAACACTTGAACTTCAATCCAGTCTCAGTTTGAACTCTAGCTTTGAAAATATTGAACTTCTCCAACACTTCAAAAATCTCCCTTAAGAAGGTAACCCACATCATTCTTGAATAATCATCAATCAACAACATGAAATACCTGTCAACCTTCAAGCTTCTTACTCTAGAAGGACCACACAGATCAATATGTACAAGATCCAACAATCCATTAGAATTATGCTGTTTGCTCTTATAAGTAACTCTTGTCTGCTTCCATAATTGGCATTCCTTACATACTAGATTAGAAGGCTCTGTTAACTTCGGTAGATCTCTCACTTCTTGAGTAGAACTTATCTTAATCATGCAATCAAAATTTACATGACACATCCTTCTATGCCATAGCCAACTTTCATCAATTTGAGAAATCAAACAACTTTTACCACCAACATTCAAGTGGAAGATATTACCTTTAGTCTTTGTCCCTACTGCAATCTCAGTTCTGGAGCTACTCAAGATATCACATTTTTCATTCTTGAATTCCAAGTTATATCCCTTATCAACCATATGACCAACACTCAAAATATTATGCTTTAAACCTTCAACATACAACACATCATCAATATTGTTCTTGCCATCAAGAGAAATAGAACCTCTACCATGGATTACACAAGCTTTGTTATCACCAAATCATACTATACCACCATCATACTTTTCAAAGTTTACAAATTTACTCTTATCACCTGTCATATGATGAGAGAAACCACTATCAATTACCCTTTCATCTTTCTCCTCAACTTTAGCAGCCAAAGCTTTCTCCTCATTAATGTAACTTGTAGAATCTGTAGTTACAAGATCATCTTCCTTAATAGAAATGATCACAAATTCATCTCCTGAATTTGCCTTATCTGACTCATCATTTGTCACACCTTCATCAAAAACATAATAACACATCTTCTGATATTTAGGCTTATATGGCTTCTTAGGATTTCTATCTCTTTCCAGACACCTTGATGCAAAATGTCTTATCTTATTGCATGAAAAACATTTAAGAGGCAACTTTCCCTCATACTTATAGACACCTTTGGGCAATCTTCTGACAATAAGTGCTTCAAGCTCCTCAAGCTCTCTTTCTTCATCTTCCATCTCTTTCATCTCTTTATCACATCTGGATACTCTTGTAGAACTTTCTCCTAGATCATATCTCTGCTTCCCATAAATAGTAGCTTTGAATGCAGATTCAATCTTAGGAAGAGAGTCTCCAAACTCACTTATCTCAAAAGTAGCAAGTTTACCAATCAACATGTCTCTTGTCACATTTGCCACAGTCTAGATGTCATCAATAGCAGCAACTTTAGGTTTGTAAGGAGGAAATGATCTCAACACTTTAGCAACAATCTCAGATTCTTCTAATACTCCACTAACACATCTGATTCCACACATAAGCTCAATCACTTTCTGTATAAAAGAAGTAATGTTATCATCTTCACTCATCTTCAAGTTCTCATATTTACCCTTCAAGATTTGAAACTTAGCAATCTTCACATGACTATCACCTTCATGCAAGGTCTCCAATTTTATCCAAATCCCATAAGCAGTCTCTAAGTCCATCACATTAGCCATCTTAGCATCTGACAAGGCACTCAATAATGCTTCCTTAGCTCTAATATTGTATTTTGCTTCCTTTAAATCATTTGGAGTAGTAGGACCATTATGAGGAAAATTATATACATTCTTAGAAATCTTGTAGTACTCTTCTCCAATGCATCTCAAATGACATTGCATCCAACTTTTCCAGAGAGTATAGTTTGTTCCATCAAATCTCAGACTATCCTTCTTGAAAGAAAATGTTTCCATCTTGGATCTATTCAAGTGGTCAAGCTTCTTCCGGTAGATCTAGCTCTGATACCAATTGTTGGCAATGATGCAACAAAATAAGAAGGGGGGGGGGGGGTTAAATCAATTTACACAAAACTTACTGCAACTTAAACCACAAATCAAAACTGATAATTAACAATTAAAGCATGAAACAAAACCACATCAATAACACACATAACACCAAGGTTTTTGACGTGAAAAACCACGGTGGGAACCTACCCACAATGAGATAATACCCTGTTAGAAGTAAATGTAAATATTACAATGAGGAATGCACATTCATTTAGACACACTACCTAGAGCTCACTGCTCAAACAAGAAACCTAGAAAGGGCTACAACCCTTAGGGAAGGCTCACTACCTTACAAGAATTCTCACTGACTTACAAAAGAATTCAAACAACAATCAGGATTACATGAACATTGAAAATAACATCTCCATATGCTTGAGTAGAATTTCAGTTAAGCTCATTGTCAAGTCTTCTCTGCAACACACTTCTTCACATAACTTTGTACAACTTCCCTACTAATGAATGATTGATACAATATTCACACACAACATTACATCTCTAAATGATTATTACATTCATTTATACAAGTCATCAACCTATATTACAAGGTCGGCTAAACCCTCAACACAAATAACAAAATCATAACCTTACACACAACAACAATACATGCAGACCAAAACAATGTTGGCTAAGACATAGTTTGGACCAAAACAACCACCACAAATATGAAACACCTCCAAGAATTATGCTGTGATCATCCACAACATGCTACATCATCAAGAATGTCGCATAACATGAAGAACATCATTGGACAAAGAAAAATCTTCCATGACGTGCACAATAATCAATGCGGGCCAGTAATACACATAGAACATGATCTAGAGATATTCACAAGCAACATGAATTGCACAATAACAACTACAATAATTCGGATCACTAGAATCATCATCATCTCTCTACCGAAGCTCAAGAATACCAATATAACTAATTGTCAACATGAAAGATTTTCTTGTGGATTTTTAAATCATGAACCAATCGAACTAAGGACACACATCAATGTCCAAAATACATTCCACACATCCTCAACCAAATATATAGCAATTCCGAAGCAATACAAAGCACAAACTAGAATACCAAATAACACGAACAATTGAATATCATCCTCAATACCGGACCTCATAAATATATCAAAACATCATGTAGACTTATGCAAATGGGAATGAACCATCTACAAACAACATACCAGAAACCCTTTAATCCACATGAGCTCATTTATAATACACAGGCTAAACCAACTCATTCAACCAAACTGCAACATTGGAATACATAGAAGATTATGTTGACATCAATGACAACACATCAACCAATGTCCAACAAAAAGTGACAAAGATGATGAAGGATTTTTGAGAAGAATAACAAAGGTTGGTCTTCTTACAAACAATGAAATTTCTAAAAGAAAGTACAAATTAAAAAGATAGTGATGAATCTGATGCTGAAAATTGTGAGACTTTGTTCATGGTAGTTGGGTCACTCACTTAAAATCAAATTGATGAGGATTTACATGACGTTGAAGAGGGTGAGATAGATCTTAAATAACTATTGTGTTCTTTAGGAAAAAATCAAGAGATTGAAGAACTATCAACAAAAGATTTTAGCATTGAAGGATAATGAATCTCTAAAGAAGGAAATAAGATGATTATCAATCTAAAAATTTCAATTGATGAAGGTAAAAGGTGAGAAGAGGTAATCAATTATGAACTTATGTTAAAATTTGAAAATTGTTTAAAGTTATAAAATGAAGTAGTAGCTTTGATAAATGAACTTAGATAATTGAAGATAACGTCTAAAAGAAAAGTTAAGTTTGAAAAGAGTTATGATATGTTAGATGAAATGTTAGCCAAACAAAGGTTAAACTATGGTAAATCTGGTTTGTATTTTGATAAAGGCCAAAGTATTAGTAATTCTTTCAATGAAAGGAAAATAATGATGGATTTGTTAAGGTTCTAAGGTAGAAAATGCATTCATAGTGGTATTCTCCTATAGGAGAGTGGTCTGACAAATAGGTTTTATCCTTTTTATGGTTAATGTAACTTCTACAAATACTTTGGTGATAAGGCAATTGATTGTAGAGTTGTGTCAAGAAGGAAAACTAGTTTTGTTAGTTAAAATCGTTTTGATTCTTTGAACGATTTCAATATAATCTATTTTAAATGTCATAATGTTGGCCACAATGCAAGAAATTGTCACATGAATTTTGCAGAACAAAAAAGGACTAGGAGAAGGTTCTTAAATAAAGAAGCAAAAAAACTATGGAAAAAGAAATAAAAGAAATCCATGATTGTTTAGACAACATTGCATGCAAAGAGGCAAAATCTTTGGATAATAGATAGTGGTTGCTCAAATCACATTATAGGTGATAAGAGTAAGTTTACTACCTTTACTAGTTGGAATGGTGGTGCAGTAAAATTTGGTGATAGGTCATCAATTCAAATGCATGGTAAGGTTCCTTGAGTATTAATGGTACTCTAGAACACATAATGTTTGGTATGTTGAGAGATTTAAATTTTTAAAGCTATGGTTGAAAAATGAAGTGTTAGGATTCCCAAAGATACTGAGAAGGGGGGGTGAATCAGTATCTAACTGGTAAATGGATATTCTAATCTTATTAAGTAAATTGCATTCCAAAACAGTGTACCACTAAACCAGAATTAATGCACTAAATAAGAACAATAAGAACAACATATAAAACACACCATAACACAATATTTTTAACGAGGAAACCCGGTGTGGGAAAAACCTCGGTGGGATTCGTAACCCACAATATTCACTCACTAGCCAATAAATGAATATTACTTACAATAGGGGCCTGCACATGCAGGAAGGCCAATTGCCTAAAGCTCAATGCTTAATTACAAAAGGGAAATCTCACTGACTTACAAAATGGATTATACAAATGCAATATAATGTACTGCTTTGGTTCAACATCTTCTATGCCAAGTTCAGTACCGGTTTAAGCTCACAAAATAACCATAAACCTTACTCTAGAATCTACCTTAATATTCGTATGTTCGCATCTGCCTATTCTTCCTTTCTTACTTACAAAAATGATCTATAAGATCTCATACTTATATATGAGTCCTATCACAATTCTCTTTATCGGCTTACAAAAAGATATTATAATTAAATACAAAATAAAATAAATAAAATCCTGTCGGTTGGGGTGCCGGTAATCATCTTTGCCGCTGTCAGTAAACTATCTGCCGGTGCCGGTGCCTGTCGGTGCCATAGGATTGCAAGGTTGCCATCAATGACAATACCTTCAATCACCTACAATTTCTCATTGGAGTGTGCATTTTCCAACAATTTCCCCCTTTGGCATTGATGGAAACACTCATGAGAAAAATCCAAAAATGTATCCAAAATGTGTTGTCCAAAACTTTTACCAAAACTATCTTACCAAAACTGTGTGCTCCCCCTAAGCAGATGATCTCTTTTGTTATCATTTATTTTTCTCATCTCCACTACTCCCCCTTTGACATCAGTGACAAAGTATGTCAAGAAGGTCAACTGAGTGTAGTTCTCAGCTGGATCCTTATAACTGGTGGGTTACAATCTGATATAGATCTGCTAGTGCAAAATTTAGGCTGTTAGTGAACCTTTCACTATCCTTCAATGTTGCTTCTGTCATTTGGATGGTACCGGTGAGTATGTGCATTTTCTCTTCTGGTGTCTTAAGTCCAAGAACAAGTGCCTCTGAAATCTCTTTTCTCAAAGAGATGAGGATGTCAAGTTTCAGACCTAGTATTCATTTTAGTTCCTTAGCCTTGAATTTTAATCTCTCCTTATGTTTTTCAAATTTTTCAATTTTCTCTTCAAATCCTACAATTTCCTACTCTATTACCGATATGGGTTCTGATGAACCTATGAGATTATCAACAATATCATTTATTTCCTTTTGTGTTATGCTGATCTCTTTATCTATGTCTTCTGTCAAAATGTTGGTCTTGCATGAATCCCTGTACAACTTCTTAAAGTCCATTATTGTTTTTCCTAGTGCTGGTAATAATGTATCAATGTGTTCCTTACATCTGTTTATTGACTCTTCAAAGAATTTTTCTTTTTCTTTATTCATTTTCTCACTGAAAGTCTCCTCATTAATTTGATCAATTGTCAAAAGATTGCCGGTGATATACTTAGACAATGTGTCTAATTGGCTCAAAGAATATTTATTTTCTACATTGCACTTGGGTGCAATCAATTTCAAAATAGGGATGGTATCATCAATTGCCTTGTATGCAACTGCATTGCAATCTGTAATTTTCTTGATGGAATCTAGTAATACCTTTGTTACATTTGTCGGTCTGAATTTTGTTAAGGAGGAACAAGATGACTGTCCAATTACCTTAAAAATCTGCAATCTGTCAGTGTGAGTAACCTCTTTGCTTATGTTGACCTTTGGTAGGTCAGTTTGAGTCTGCATCTCAACTAGCAAAGGCTTGGGTTTCTTAGCTGTTGCCGGTGGCACTGTCTCTGTCTCAACCTTTTTCTCTTCATGTTTCTCATAATGTACCTCTATCAGTTTCTCTGTGCTATCTTCTGTCGGTTTCTCTGATTGTGTCTCAGTGTTATCTACCAGTTTCTCTGTATGTACCTCTGAACTATCTACTGCTGGTATCCCAACAAATTTTACTGTGTTATCGGTAGCCGGTTGCTCTAACTTAGTAGGTTTTTCAGTGTGTACATCAGTGGTATCTGTCTTTCTAGTATCTAGGGGATCAGTTGATTGTTCAGTGTGTGTTTCAATCCCAATCTCATCATTTCCAATTGTATCCTCAACATGTGTTTCTATAGCAATATCCTCAGCCGGTGGCTTAGTTGCCACATCTTTCTTCTTAATGGTTTCCTTATCAACCACAATTTTAACCTCTTATGTGTCAATATTCATAGTATATAACACTTCTGAATCAAGATTGGTGTCTTCATGTGTTGTCTCCATGCTCTCATCATTATTTGTTACCAGTGGTGTTTCAACAGTCTCAATCGGTGGAGTATCAGAAGGAGGTGGGGGCAAGTTATCTGTTACTTATATGCTCGGAGGACCACCTACCTTGCCTTTACCTTTATCCTTATCCTTTTGATAGACTCTAAAAGTCTTTGGTCATTTAAGTTCTTCTTTCTTTTCCTTCTCCACAAAGAAAATATCCCATTTGTTCGTTGTCTCTTTAGTGATCTCATTCACTCTGCCAGCCATTAAAGCTACATGTCGATGACTGGTGGAAAATACAGTCCTGTTAGCCTCACTTATCAGTTCATCAATTTCTTCTGCTGATTTCACTGGGTGAACTACAAGTAATTTTTCTACCTTAATCTTCTTGTCTAATTCCACAATTGCTAACCTTTTTGCATCTAATCTTCTCTACAAGTCACTTAGTAGATCATCTACAACTTATATCAAGAATTTATTGTAAATGTCTAAGTGTAGAATGACACTATTTTCTATGCTTTCCTTTTCCTCATTTGTAAAAGTACTATACAACTTGCTAACATTTGACAAGTTTCCATCTTCAGTTATTTCATTCAAAATATTTTCTAAAGGAGGAATAACTTGTTTTTCCTTCTTCTTTTTGAGTGTTATTTTCTTTTTCGAGGACCTTACTACCTGTTGTTTCCTTCAACTACCATAATAAATGCCTTTCGGTTAAGTGAAAACTTAACTCATCTGTTGGTAAAGAAGCATTTCATCTTCTTATCATCAATCGAGGGTAAATTAGCTTTTTTTCAATTTGTCTGCCATACCCCCAAGGGATTTCTTTTCAGTTAGATGAAGAATGTCTTGCCAGTGGAGTGATACTTTGTTCTACTGGTGAAGGAATAACCTCATCAACATTCTGATCTATCTTTCTAATCCATTGTTTAAAAAATTCTTGCTTTACCTCTTCAACCTTTTCTTTACCTTTCAAATTAGGTCCTTTGTTATTTGCCGAGGATGCCTTACTTCTACAAAATTTTGTAATATATCCAATCTTGTTACAAGCATAACAAGTCACATTGTTTTTCTGAATAGCTTTTCCATATCCTATGCCAGTATGTGTTATGCATTGATTGGATAAGTGTGCATTAGGTTGTCTTACCGGTTTGCTGTGATCATGATTGTTTGCAGTATTGGAGCTTTCACCAACTTCAAAGCCAAGACCATTAGTATCTCCATTAGGTTTTTGATTTTTTAGCATATCATCAAGTTCTTCTGAACTTTTATTGAATTTCTCCTTATGTTGATTTACAGTAGCCAACTCATTTTCCAAGAAATCTTTCTGTCTCATGAGTTCAGTTTTATCATGTTCCAAGTGAATCAGATCTGTCTTCAACATATCATTTTCATGACTAAGTCTTAGATTTTTATTTCCAACATCATTGATTCTCCTACCCAAGTCATCTTCATTCTTCTTTCTGTCTTCAATGTCTTTACAAAATCTCATAGTCATATCTTGCATCTCGTTCCTCAAGGTCATGTTTTCTTGCTTCATCTTGCTTACAAGATCATTAAGAGTTTCTTTTTCATCATCATCATTCTGTATCTTCTCATGATGTTATCTTCTTTTTCTTCTAGCAATAGTAAGATTTTCTTGAAGTCCTTGAATGATTTCCTGTGCATCCTTCATATCATCTTCAAGTTTGATATTCTTCAACTTTTCTGCATCATAATCTGCAAGAGCTGTTTCCAATTGCTTTCTTAAGTTATCCATTTGTACCGGTATCAAAATCTTCCTCAAGCTATTAGGCTTTTGAAAAAAGAGGACCAAGCTCTGATACCAATTGTTAGGATTCCTAAAGATACTGAGAGGGGGGGGGGGTGGTGAATCAGTATCTAACTGGTAAATGGATTTTCTGATCTTATTAAGTAAATTGCATTCTAAAACAGTTTACCGGTAAACTAGAATTAATGTAGTAAATAAGAACAATAAGCACAACATAGAAATCACACCATAACACAATATTTTTAACGAGGAAACCTGGTGTGGGAAAAATCTCGGTGGGATTTGTGACCCACTATACTCACTCACTGTCCAATAAATGAATATTACTTACAATAGGGGCCTGCACATGTAGGAAGACCAACTGCCTAAAGCTCATTGCTTAATTACAAAAGGGAAGTCTCACTTACTTACAAAATGGATTATACAAATCCAATATAATGTACTGCGTCGGTTCAGCATCTGCTATGCCAGGTTCAATACCAGTTTAAACTCACAAAAATAACCATAAACCTTACTCCAGAATCTGCCTTAATATTCGTATGTTCGCATTTGCCTATTCTTCCTTTCTTGCTTACACAAATGATCTATAAGATCTCATACTTATATATGAGTCCTATTACAATTCGCTTTGTCGAATTACAAAAAGATATTACAATTAAATACAAAATACAATAAACAAAATCCTGTCAGCTGGGGTGCCAATAATCATCTTTGCCGCTACTGGTAAACTATCTACCGGTGTAGAGTCTACTGGTGCCATAGGATTGCAAGGTTGCCATCAATGACAATACCTTCAATCACCTACAATTTCTCATTGGAGTGTGCATTTTCCAACAAGAAGTGGTTTGCAAATTAAATGTCTTAGATCAGATAAAGGTGGTGAGGTTATTTCTAATGAATTTGATGAATATTGTAAAAAACATGGCATCAAAAGACATTTCTATGCAGATAGAACACCACAAAAAAATAGTGTAGTCGAAAGAAGAAATCAGACGGTCAAAGAGATGGCAAGAACCTTACTTAATGAAGCGAAAATATCTAACAAGTTTTGGGTGGAAGTAGTTCATACAATGGTATATAGTCTTAATAAAGTACAATTGAGGCCCAAAAGTAAGAAAACTCCTAATGAATTATTGTATGGTAGACTTGCTTCTGTTAAATACTTTAAGGTTTTTGGTAGTAGATGTTCTATTAAAAGGGATGAAGATGGTTTGGGTAGCTTCATTCCCCAGTTTGATGAGGGTATATACATTGGTTACTATACTCATAGCAAGGATTGCAAGTGCTATAACAATAGATTGAAAAGGGTTATTGAAAGTGTTAATGCAAAAGTTGATGAAGTTGTGCATGAAGATAAATCTAAAAATCTATTGTTGAAAAGGAGTGTATGTCAGAATAGTGGGGTTAGTTGATTAATCAAAAGGACAAGAGACTAACATACCAATGAAACTTTAGACATAAAGATTTAACTTGGTAAACTATTTAAACAAGTAAATCTTTCAAAAGGTGTCTCATTGTTCTCTATCTCATAGGATTCCTTAAGTCAATGGTTTCTCTCTGATCATTGAGCAACTGACCTTGGAATGACAACTCCAAGAACGAGTGATAATGGATAAAAAATGAGCTAACATGCAACTAACATCTATATGAGTATGATGAAATTACTAGGATGAAGATTAGTTATGATAATGAAACTAACAAGCTATGCTAACATGATATATGATAAATATGATAAAATACTATACTTAAATACTTCTAAATGATTAAGATATTGATTTTTAACAAGAGAGGCAATGCTTGATGAAATAGGTTATAGGTTATAATATTGGATGCATGAAACTTGGATAATATCAATAATGAGAGAAATGAGACCTATTTATAGAAGAAATGGGCAATTGGATGGTTAAGATTGAACAATCTTAATAAGGGTTAGGATTGAACAATCAACATCCAGAGACAATCATGCCTAATCCTATGTATCTTGATGTTTGTATAGAAATTGACATGTGTACCATTCTTTTTGATGTATCTCCTATACAAACTTGATATCATTTGTATTCTTGACATGATTTTGAAGATTTATATGAGATGTAGGCAGCGATTTTTCCTTGGATCCACATGTGGTACTCGTATATGATTATGTGATTTTTATAGGATGATGTATATGCTGATTGTTATGATGTTTGTTTATGAATGCATATGATGATTGTTATGATGTTTTTATGATGAGCTATATGAGATTCCTGTGATATGCATGTATTATGATGCTGATGTTTATGTATGGATGAATGCATTTTACTTTATACTCTAAAGGCTTATATGCATGTCGATATGATTTGATGTTTATGATGTCTATGTAGTGTGTGTTTTCTATTGGATGAGTAATTTCATGATGATGTGATCTATATGTTTTGAAGGTGATACATGCTGAATATGCCTATATGATGAGTTGTTGATTCATTGTTTATATATGATAATGTATTATGCAAATAATGATGTTTAATGCATATGAATGTGTATAATGTTCTATGATATGACATATTTATAATGTTACAAATGGATGTCTTTTCTTTATGATTTATGTGATGTATGGATGTATGATGAATGTAAATACCCCTAATGGTATGGATAAATGATTTTTGTGTACTAATGTGATGATAATGATGTTGGACATTGTTGGCATATGGGGAGATTGTTGGACATTGTTAGTATATGGTGAACCGGTATGTTGATATGATGATAATGTATGTTGTCATTGATGTCAATAAAGTTGGTGAACCGGTATGAAGAAGCATGAAGAGTTGTAGTGAACCGGTGTCAGGGTTTCACTTAGTGTGACTACCGGTTGATAGTCTCAGCCCTATGGTTATCGGTTTGGCGATCCAGCTTGTGCAATGTAACCAATGATACTCTATGATGAGTTAACTAAGAGATGTGAATGAGATCAAGGTGCCACGTTAGCTTTGTGCACATGAAGGATTTTCTTGAGGATCTTGTATGAGAAGATCGACCACGTTTGAAGTCTACCTCTGGAATGATCATTCTTCTTAATGGTATGAGAAGAAAGTGTGATGAGTTACTGATTCCCATGAGCGGTGATGAATGAATGATGCAAATTGTCTTGTGATCTATTTGAAATTGTAATACTCTATGCAATATATTTGGATGGTCAGGATTGGACCGCCTGTGTTGTAAACCTAAGCATCTTAGGGTTTAGGGTTTATGATACCAGCCTAACTATTGTCTATAAGGTTGATGATGTTTGTTATTGTAAAGTTGTTGGAAAATGTTGTGTGTGTGTGTATCTGAGTAAAGAGATACTTGATACTTGCCAGACCAACAAGAGGGAAACTGCAAAGTGTGATTGCAGAGTAGAGGATATGAAAAGGATCTGCCTTGGCATGTAGTGTTGTTATCAGATCAAGAGTTTTACCTATTGTCTTCTAAAAATTTAAACAGTTTGAAAATCCCTTTACTGGGCAACTTTAACAGGCTTATTGTAAAACCTATAACCAAGTGACTCAAGATCATCAAGTTCTTTAAATCCTCTAGCGAGGTAACCTTTAATAGGGTATATAGCCATCCCTTGACTGAGTGATCTCTAAGAGGATCGATTCCTAGCAGAACCTTATTGTAAAGTCTTTAACCGGACTAGGCTCCTAACAGGGAGAGCTTTAAAAGAGTTCTAAACAAGCTTGTGGGTATTCATCCCCACTGTGGTTTTTCCCATTTGGGTTTCCACATGAAAAATCTGTGTGTTATGTGTTATGCATTTTTCATGTGATGTTTATGAAGTATTTGGTTGAAAGACTATGCATGTAGAATTTATAGGTTATGGTATTTCTAGTATACCACATGCATATGTTTATGGGTGAAATTGAAGTCGAGTATTGATCATATTTGAAGTGTTCAAACTTACCAGTTTATGGTGTCTAGTCTCTTACTATGTTTAACCGGTATTGCCATGGTTAAGTTCAGTAATGATGATAAATAGTTGGTATTTCTTTAGCTAGACAAAGTGGTTGAAGAGAGTTTTTATCTTTACTAATTCACCCCCCTTCTCAGTACCGGTTGGGGTATCTATTGTTCATCATTATTCATCAAATGATAAATGTAGATAAATGGGATTTAAATGATATAAGAATGACACAAACAATGATGAATGCAATTAAATGTAATTTATACGATATGAAACTAAATGTACTGATGTATAATGATTAAAAATGATATGAAACTAAAGGTAATGATTACATGAAATGATATGTAATCATGCAAATGGATTTATGCAACGTTGTCATTCCATTAGCCAATTGTGTGTGCTCCTTTTATCATCATTAAGCTCATTAAAATGTTGGAAGTTCAGTACAAACATCAATGGTACAATTCAACCATGATGACCTGAGTACAACTTGTTGGAATTATGGGTGAATTGATTATGTGTGGCATTGATGTTTTGTCATTGATGTCAATACTAGGTGTTACTAGCAGACAGGTTATCGGTATAAGATCTAGTGTTACCAACATAAGAGATTATCTATTTGACACTTCCGACATGTTTGGATCAGTAAAGTATATTAGATTTCATGAGTTATATGCTCCATGAGAATGTTTTGGTCAGTTGGTATTGGCTTAATAATTGCATGTTATCATACACTTTGGTAAACCCTTACCGACACTAGTTTATGGCTTTATCGACAGAGCTTTCATTGAGGAATCATGATAGGATGCACTATTGGTGTTGGTGCAACTTCTTTGACAAATTCAAGATGCTGAAGATGTTCGTTGATCATGCTTTAATTTCTTGAAGACATTTCTTTGGCATGGTGGACCCAAAATAGGTCCGGTACCTATCTAGGTTATGGACTGGTATCATGTTAGGAGTGTACTCTACACATTATCTGGATGATTCAAGATGTTTTATGGATTTGGTAGTATTGTTTTGATCTTAAGACAACATGGATTACCATTGTAATAAGGAATTATGTAATTGTAATATCTTTAGGTGGCTGACCTAATTGGTTTAGGCCTTAGGGTTTGTATAAATAAGAGGTAGAAACTATTTCTAAAGTATCATGGTTATTGGAAAGGTCATGGTCAAGGAATGTAATGTGCGAATATTGTAATATCATTCAGGTAGAGGAGTTGATCGATCATTGTTGATTGGATTGGTTTTAGAAGAAGATTTAGTCCTTCGACATTGAGCTTAACCGAGACTGTAATCAAGCATAGTAGATGCTAATTCCAACAATTCAATCTATTGGATTGTTTTCCATTTATCTTGAGAAGTTTGTAGCCTCTCTGTAGTCAGTGAGACTTGTTTTGTAATGAGCAGTACACTCTAGGCATTGTGCCTTCCTGCAAGTGCAGACCCCTCATTGTAACATATGCTTTCTACAAAAGTATCATCTGACTGTGGGTAGGCTTCCCACCATGGTTTTTCCCTTTTCAGGTTTTCCACGTATAAATCATGGTATTATGTGGTATGGTTGCTTTGCATTGATTATCTGGTTAATTACTAAGTTGTATTGTTTATTGGTATCTATTTGTGCTTTACCAGTACTTTGATTTGTCTAAGGTTATATTGTGGATTAAAAGTTATAATCTATTAACAACTGATTCACCCACCCATCTTAGTTGTTCATTGGTTATGCTAACAATTGGTATCAGATCTTTGGTCCTCTTTTCCAGAAGCTTAACCTCTTGAGGTAGATCCTATGGCAACTAACACTTCTAATCCACCGACAACTATTTTCAGAAGAGAAATCCCTAAGCTTGATGGAACAAACTATGGGATATGGAAAATTTGAATGGAGACTCATATTAGATGTCTTGGAAAGGATATTTGGGAGATCACTGAGAAAGGATACACACCTTATGACCTAACATCTGACAATCCTGCTCCTGCAGACCTGGACAAGAATATTGAAAATGATTGCAGAGCTAGAGAAGCCCTCTTGTGTGCACTTACTAATCAATAGATCATGGGAGTGACTAAAAAATCATCAGCTAAGGTTATATGGGACAAATTGAAAACTCTGAATGAAGATGACCCTACTATCAAAATTGCTAAACTTGATGGTTACCGAGTAAGGTATGAAAACTTGAAAATGGAAGAAAATGAAAGAATTGTTGTGTTTATGGAAAGAGTAAATGAGATTGTTATGGGAATTCAATATTGTGGAGGATTTTTAAGTGAAGATGAAATAGTTTGCAAAGTCTTGAGAGCCCTTCCACCAGCTTACAAGATGAAGGAAATTGTAATAAATGAGTTAAGAATAATGGCACACACTTCAATCAACAGAGAAATTCTGATTGGAAAATTATCTACTTTTGAGCTTGAAGAACTTGGATCTTCTGGAGCTATGAAGTCTGAACCTGCTTTTCATGCATCATCATCAACATCTACTGGAAAAAGTGATTGGAGAGCCCTATATGCAAAATAATTGGAAGACATGAGGAAAGAAGATGAAGAGATTGAACAACTTGAAGCCTTATTTGCTAGAAGAGTACCTAAAGGTCCAACTAGAAATAAGTATGAAGGAAAAACTCCTTTTAAATGTTTTTGCATGCAATAGGTGATGAATACTAAGAGGGGGGGGGGAATTAGTATACCAAAAAATATTGAACTTAAACACTTAAAAAATTTAGCAGTAAACTGGTATAACAATTTTACTAACAAACCGGTTAACACAAATGCAAACCAAATAGCAAATAAGGCATTCACCCACATAAGCACAATCACCATAACACAATAGATTTTGACGTGGAAACCCAAATGGGAAAAACCACGGTGAGATGAAACTCACAAGTAACTATCTGCAGAATAGTAACCAGACCGATTAAGGTCATACAATGTTCTTTACCAGAACAGATCCTGTTAGGAATCTCAATCTCTATTAGGAGATAAGTCCGATTAAAGACTACCTTGTGAGAGGATTTTAGATCCACAGTTGTGAGCCACTTTGTTAGAGGATTTACAAAGGCTTTGCTAGGCCTACCCGATTAAGGGTTACAAACTTGTCGAAGATGTGAGTAATCAATAAGTGAGGGATCTAAATACTAGCACAATATGCTTGGTTAGATCCTTGATAGCTCATTGTTAATGCATTTCAGCATTACTTCAGTCTCCAATATCTTCACACTCTATTTCTTCACACAGACCTAGTCTTCTTCTGTGATCGCACATGCAAAAACTTCATCAACCACACAAAACTCTAACCACCTTTCTAAAACGCTAGACATGATGTCCTTATAAAGGAATCTGATTTCATGTCGGTCCAATAGGATTACATTGCAAGTTCATAGGTTCAGTGCATCTGGACACATTTGGTAACATGACACAGAATCATCGTCAAAGTGTCGGTGGATGGTAACTCATCACAAAAATACCGGTTGGTAACTCATCACAGAGTATTACCGGTTCATACAACTTTACCAAATACTGATTGGTAACTCATCACAGAGTAATACCAGTTCAAACATTAAACCGCTTACCGATTGACAAAAATGAAGACTAGGAAAATGATAACTGCCGCTTTAGTTCCTTCATACCACTTGAGATCCTTGAACCATTTGAGGTCTTCATACCACTTGGGATCGATAAACACTTTCTCCAAAACACCGATAGTCTAAAGACTATAATACATAATACCAGCTTGGAACAAATACCGGTTGAGCATAACTCATACATACAAAAAGTGATCTCAAAGCAAGTGTGTGTCCATCAATGAAAATTACAACATCATCATCAAAAATGCCAACAATCTCCCCCTTTGGCATTGATGGCAACACTTAGGAAAATTTTTGACATCTAAGTGTTTTACAACAGAAATATGCCATAATCAAGATTACTCCCCCTAAGCATATACACTACCCCTTTTGTAGAAAATACAATGTATACTACTCGCTTACAGAGATAAACATGAAATTATACATAACATGCATCAAAATTTTAAATACAGAATACTACTCCCCCTTTGCCAACAATGACAAAGTACAACTGAAGAACCCCTATTTCCATTATCATTAAAATAACAAGTGTTTATGATAGTAAAGAGTGAAACTTGTCAAAAATAGATTTAAAGTCTTGCATAAATGTCTTCATGGATAAAGACCATGACTCAAGCAATGAGGTAGCAACCTCACTTTCCATTTGCATCTGGAATACCTGTTCCTCCATGGCATCCAAGGTACTCATCTCTTGAGTGACCGTTAAGGCATCCAGATTAAGATAGCATTTCTGAAGTATTTGTAGTTTTTGTAGTAGAACCAGTTGAAGTTCCTACTGTATATGGTGAAAATGGATAACAATAATAACAATATTGAAAGGCTAAATGAATCCAACCACAAAACCCTAGCCTAACAATCAACAAAGATCCACCATAACATATGAAGATTACCTAAGACAATGCAAATCACATGAAATCACAAAGATTATACCATCACATGTCCAATAGGGTTTTGATCTCCATTCTTCCTATCTCCATTGATCTTGCTTGATATATTTGCTCTCAGATTTTTATATGCACAAGAGCTCAACAAAGAACAGAATGTGGTTGCAAGTAGGATCGTAGTGTAGTCAAGTCCTCCAAATTGTCGATTAGGTCATTAGAATGCTTGATTAGGGTTGATAATGAAGGAAGCATCTCCTTATATAGAAGACACTATATGAAATGGAGGGATAAGATTGAGAGGCATAAAAAGAGGTCGGCTATGATTAGAGGGTAGGTAGAAGAAATAGTAAAATAATGAAAGAGGTAGGTAGTGTAGGAATTAAGAGATGAATGGCATGTGTCATATGTGGAAAAGGTTAATGAATTAATTAAATAAATAAAGATTTATTTAATTAATAGTAGAAGTGGGATAATTAAATAAATAAGATATTTATTTAATTTAGGAAAAGGATAATTTAAATAAATAAATGTATTTATTTAAATGAGAAATAAGGCTAGAAGAGGATAAATGAATTAATTAAATAAATAAAGATTTATTTAATTAATAGAAGAATTAGGCTTAGATAATTAAATAAATAAAATATTTATTTAATTAGACATGAAAATTTTGGGTGTCTACACCTACAAATCTCATGTCCGGTTGCAGATCTCTAAATCTATTCTTGCAGTCTAGAGTTGAAACTGGTGAATGGTTTGCCCATATGTGGTGAAGGAATCATATGGCGTCTTGAAGGTGCTTATGTATGTCTGCAAATCAGATTGTAGTTTGTCTTTTTGAGAAAGCACATCATCACAAAATAGATGGGATTGACATATCTTACTGAGCAGTAGATTCCCCTCATCCATAGCATCTCTTATGTCCTTCTATGCCTTCTGAAGTTCAGACCAGAGCTCATTTAATTTCTTCACTAAGGCAGTGTTCAGTGCCTTTTGATGCTTCTTTTGTGCATTGGCTTCAACAACATCTTCCAGGCATTGCACCTGGTCCTCTACAACTGTGCATAAAAGTTTCAGTTGGGCCAAAGAGGAATCGGTACTGGGGAGGTTGGTACCAGGTATCAAACTGGTAAGAGTTTCTACTGCAGTTTAACATCTTGTTCCTTCTTCCTCCTTAGCGCTTCTAGTCACTCTTGGGAAAGCTTAATGCTTTGTAGCAGCTCCGTTTCATTTTCATATTGGAGGTCAATGGGACTGGTAATATCAGCCGATTTGGCTTGACTACCGGTTACCTTTGGGGTCTCCACTTGTACGCTCTTTGCCGCTTCCTCCTTGTCCTTGGCTTTTTTCTTTTCTTCTTCTGCCTTCTTTTGCTCCTCTGATTCTTTCTTTCTTTTCTCTTCTTCCTTCTTCCTTTCTTCTTCTTTCTGCTTCTCTTCTTCTTTCTTCTCCTCTTCCTTCTTCTTCTTCTCCTCTTCCTATTTCTTCTTCTCCTCTTCGTGCTTCCTCTTCTCCTCTTCTTTTCTCTTCTCCTCTTCCTGTTTCTTTTCTTCTTATTTTCTCTTCTCCTCTTCCTATTTTCCCTTTTTCTCCTCTTCCTATTTGTTTCCTCTTCTCTTCCCATTTTCTCTTTCCCTCCTTTTGTTTCTTTTTCTCATTCTCTGCTTGCTCTCTGTCACCCTTTTCTTTGTCCTGTTTCTCCTTGTCCACTTTCTCTTTGTCATCTTTGTCCTTTGCTATATCCGGGGTGACATTTTCACCATCTAAAGCATCAACATCAATAGGGTCCATTTGTTCAGTGACCGGTTCTCCTGCAATGTCATACACCTCATCCAGTTTTTCAATTTCCTATTCTTGTTTAGCCTTCTTGTTGGCTTCAGACACTTGGTGCAACCTCAGAGCGGCTTTGGCATGAGAGTGGGTATCTTTTACCACTTCAAGGACTTTCCCTTCTAGCAACAAGAGTCTCCTTCTTCTCATGAAGAAGAGGCCTTTATATTTTTCCATAACTTCATAAAGTTTTGAATTAGACACATTAGGAAAATATTGAGCAAATATTTCCTCTCTTATTTCCTGTTCCTTTTCTATGGCAATGCACCATTTGTTATCTAAAGAATTGTATAAAGAATCCAATGTCACAGATTTAATTTCTGATGGCGACTGGTCATTAATACACAAATATTGAATGACTTCCTGTTCTACTTCCTCTTTCTCATTGTCATTGAAATCATCAAAATAATCTACTAAATCACTCAACACTTTTCTCCTAATATTCTTGATAGTTCTTTGACAACGTGTCAAAGGTTTGTAAGAGAAAATATCAATATTTACCAGTGCTGATGATGCCAGTTCATTGCTAGTTGTCTTTGTCTTCTTCCTCATTTGCCTAGTCTTCTTAGGTTCTTTTTCAGATTCTGTGTCCTTTGAGTCCAGTGTGTTGCCTTTTGTCTTTTTCTTCCTCTCAAATACCTTGGCGGGTGCAACTTTCAGTTTCTTCTTTTCTGGTGATTGCTTGGTCACTTTAGGACTTGCTGAAGCAACCAGTGCCGATATAGATGACACTACCTTTCCCTTCTTTACTGAAGGCTCTTCAACTGGTGTAACCCTTTCCAGATAGGTGTCAGTTCTCTTCTTCTTAGGATCAAGCGGTGAGGCAAGTAGGGTAGAAGCATACCCGTCTAGCATATCATACATTACCTCATATCCCATAGGTTCCACCTTTTATTTTCTAGGCTCAACCACCTCCATTATACACTCATCTACTCTGATGGTGAAGCAGATGTCCTCTTCATACTTCTTGACAATATCACCAGATATTCTCACCCTTTGGCTCATCTTGCGTCTGAACTCATCAAAGTATTTGTTTAGGACTTCAGGATAACTAGTTCCAACCACTTGAAGACTTTCTCTGATTTGCTTGGTAACCGGTTGGTCAACAGACCACTGAATATCACCAACTCCTGGGAAATAGCCTTGGAAGTAGAAGAACAATCCAACCAATAGTTGTCCAAATTTAAACTTCAAGGTATTGTCCTGTTTAATTGACTTTAGATTCACCAGAAGTTGCCTTTGCATATAGGTGCATAAATCAAATGAGACATCTTCCATGATCATCCTATAGGCGGCATTTACCACTACAGCAGAGACAGAGTTAATTCTGCTAGCATGGAATGTCCGGTAACCTATTACCATGCAGGCATATTTGACCAGATAGTCCTTGATGGTATTGATGGTCATTCCCTATTGGTCACTCATAGAACTGGTGAACTTGGTTATTTCCGTCTTAATGACTTTCCTTAGGGCTGACACATCTCCAATGTTATAGAAACTGGTGATGTCATGAATTGCTTCTGGTGTGATATCATGTGTGTGCTCAAGATACATTTTGTCACCGTTCACTTTACTTAGAATGATGCGAATGTGATCATCTGTAAATTCTTCAAGGAAATAGACCACATTGTGAAGCTTCTTCTTTTCCAAGATGCTGTATTCCGGTTTGATCTTCTTGTCCTTCTTGTAGAATAGGCTTAACTGAGAATGGATCACTAGAGATCCTAGGTCTTCAATTTTACAGTCAATATAATCTGAAATACCTTCCTCAACAATAACACCAGCGAGTATTTGGGATAGGGCATTATATTTTTCCTTCCGTTGGATGAAATCTACTGAATCAACGGGTGCACTAGAACTAGAGTGCGATGCAGAAGCCATGATAAACAAAGAAACTCAAAAAATACCTTCACAAGTTGAGATTTAGAGCTTGCGAATCCCGCTTCACCACACACTACTTTGGTTGCTAGATTACCGCTTTGAGTTCTACACTTGACCGATTGATATTATCTTCTGATTCTTCTTCAAAGTTTTGAAATCTCTCTGAATTGCAAGACAAATTGCCTTGTGTCGCTCTGCACTTGAAAACTTCTTCGCTCACAAATTGATAAGTGAAAATGACTTGAAAATCCCTTCTAAATGAATTCTTCACCTACCATAATAAATGCTCCACCATTAGGGCGTAAACCCTAATTTTCCTTTTACTGTTTCCGGTCTTCTACCAATTGACAGGTACCACATACCGGTTAAGGTCTTTTACTAGTGTAAACCGGGGGTTCAAAACATTTCATCGATTTGTTTCCCCCTAATCTTTTTTGTAGCTTAGTTTGCCGGTTCAGAGATTTCCACACTAGGTGCAGAAACCGGTTCTTCTTGAGTCACGTCTTCTGGCTTCTTTTTCCAGGTTTTCTTCATATCCGCTTGAACAGTTTCAACATCAATCTTTCCATTCGGAGTGACCGGTATATCATTTGATATATTCTTTCCCATTCTATAGAATCTTGTTGTGTGACTTGATTTGTTGCAATGATAGAAAACCATTCCAGGTGCTCTCCAAGGTCCATAATTCATGTTTCCATTCTTTTTTCTGCATGTTGCAGCAGTGTGACCATTACCATGATAGATCAAACAAGTTTCTCTCCATCCGGTTGTCGCTTGATAGCCACTGCTACCTGACTGATGATTATAGGTATTAAACCGGTTTGGATTCTGGTTCCCAGAGGGTTCAGGAAAAACTCCTTGACTCCTTTGAGGATACCTTCCAGTGTTGTGCACGATAGATCTGCATTCAAATGCTCTATGCCCAAACTTGTTGCATGCATAACAATTTCCATTGAATCTATTGGATCTAGGCTTATTATTTAGAAAGTAAGGAAAGTTATTGTAAACCTTGTTTCTACATACATTAGCAGTATGCCCTTCCTTGAGACAATTAAAGCAAACAGGTTTGAACTTTTTCTTACCTTTATCCTTTGATGTCAGTTGCTTCTTTGATGCTACATCTTTTTCTCTAGAGGTCTCACATTCCTCATACCCAGAGAAACCAAGTCCATTAATATTCTATACTGGTTTAGCTGATTCAAGCTTTTGCTCTAACTTAGCAGTACTCTGATTGAATTTGGCAAGTATCTCTTTTGATTCAGCGAGTTCCTTGGTAATAGTAGCATTGGACTCCTTCAAGGTTGCATTCTCAAAAATAGCCAAGTTTAGTTCACCTTGCATTTCCTCTTTTGCTATTTTACTCTCTTGGAGATTTGTGGTAAGTGCACTGATTTCTTGCTTCAGCTTGGAGATCTCATGATCTTTATCTTTTACCAAACCTTCATCTTTTCTCTGGTTCTCAAGCTCTTGACACATCCTGATAGTCAGTCCTTCAAGTTCCCTTCTTAGGTTGGCTTTAGACTCATTTAGTTTTTTCAACTTCTTCAACTAGGTCTTCCATGTCCGCTTCATCAAAGGAACTATTTTCAGTAAGCTCCATCAGTTTCTCAGCATTCTCTCTTCTTTTTTCCAGAAAGGCCTTATAATTGACTTTGAGTTCATCATAGGCTTTCTAAGTCTGAGTGAGCAAATGAGTAAGTTCCCTCATAGTGTATTCCCCCATATCTCTTTCCATGTGGTTAAACTTATAGAAAGGTTGGCTCTGATACCAATTGATGAATACTAAGAGGGGGGGTGAATTAATATACCAAAAAATACTAAACTTAAACACTTAAATAGTTTAGCAGTAAACCGGTATAACCATTTTACTAACAAACTGGTTAACACAAATGCAAACGAAACAACAAATAAGGCATTCACCCACAGAAGCACAATCACCATAACACAATAGAAATTGACGTGGAAACCCAATAGGAAAAACCATGGTGAGATGAAACTCACAAGTAACTATCTACATAATAGTAACTAGACCGGTTAAGGTCATACAATGTTCTTTACCAGAACAGATCCTGTTAGGAATCTCAATCTTTGTTAGGAGATAAGTCTGATTAAAGACTACCTTGTGAGAGGATTTCAGATCCATAGTTGTGAACCACCTTGTTAGAGGATTTACAAATGCTTTGCTAGGCCTACCCGATTAAGGGTTACAAACTTGTCGAAGATGTGAGTAATCAACAAGTGAGTGATCTAAATACTAGCACAGTAAGCTTGGTTAGATCTTTGATAGCTTATTGTTAATGCATTTCAACATTACTTCAGTCTCCAATATCTTCACATTATTTCTTCACACAGACCTAATCTTCTTCTGTGATCGCACATGCAAAAACTTCATCAACCACACAAAACCCTAACCACCTTTCTAAAACCCTAGACATGATGTCCTTATAAAGGAATCTGATTTCATGTCGGTCCAATAGGATTACATTGCAAGTTCCTAGGTTCAGTGCATCTAGACACATTTGGTAACACGACACAGAATCACCGTCAAAGTGTCGGTGGATGGTAACTCATTACAGAGTATTACCAGTTCATACAACTTTACCAAATACCAGTTCAAACATTAAACCGATTACCGGTTGACAAAAATGAAGATTGGGAAAATGATAACTGTCGCTTCAGTTCCTTCGTACCGCTTGAGATCCTCAAACCGCTTGAGGCCTTCATACCACTTGGGATCGGTAAAACTTTCTGCAAAACACCGATAGTCTAAAGACTATAATACATAATACCAGTTTGGAACAAATACCAGTTGAGCATATCTCATACATACAAAAAGTGATCTCAAAGCAAGTGTGTGTCCATCAATGACAATCACAACATCATCATCAAAAATGCCAACAATAAGATTGGTCATTTTGCATCTATATGTCCTGAAAGGAATGCAAGGTTTGAGGAAAGAGTTAGAAAACTTTCAAGCCTAACCCAAATAGATATAGATTCAAGAAAAACAAACACTGCTACATAGCAGATGAGAAGGAGTAACTGATGACTCTAGAGATGAACCAATAGAAGACTCAGCTAGTGGATCTGGAAATAGAAAGGAATGGGTGTTCTATTATTTGAAGGAAGATGAACCAGAACCGGCTATCATAAATGAAGAGAAGGCCCTAGCAGCAAAGGTTGAAGATAAGGATGAATTGGTAATTGATAGTGGATGCTCACAACATATGACTGGAGATAAAAGGAAATTTTTGTTCGTGCAAGAATACAATGGTGGTCAAGTCAGATTTGGAGATGACAAGGCATGCATGATCAAGGTAGAGGTATTATTTCTTTGGATGGCAAGCATACCATTGATAATGTCTATTATGTAGAAGGTTTAAGGCGTAATCTTTTGAGTGTTGGTCAATTAGTTGATAAGGGTTTTCAACTTCAGTTTAAAGATAAAAAATGCAAAATCATTAGCAAAACTAGTTTGGAGATTGCAACCGGTATTCAGACAGGAAGTAATATCTTTCACTCGAACATTGGTAATAAGACATGTTTGATTGCTCATATTGAAGAGAGTTGGCTATGACATAAGAGATTGTGTCATGTTAATTTTGATTGTATTGTTAAGATTAGTTCAACTAAGGCAGTTAGAGATATACCTAAGATTATGAAGCCTCATAATCCGGTATGTAAGAAATGTCAATTGGGTAAGCAAGTCAGAAGTTCTTTTAAAAGCATATATGATAAATATAATGATGTACTTGATTTGATTCACACTAACCTATGTAGTCCAACAAGGACTAGAATCTTTCAAGGTGATAGGTATTTCATGCTGATTATTGATGACTATTCTAGAATGATGCGGGTGACTTTTCTAAGGGAGAAGTTTGAAGCTTTTGAGAATTAAAGATCTTTAAAGCGAAGGTTGAAATAGAAATTGGATTGAAAATCAAATGTCTAAGATCAGATCATGGCGGTGAGTTCACTTCTCATGAATTTAACAGTTATTGTGAGACACATTGAATCAGGAGACAATTATCTGCACCTAGGACTCCTCAGCAAAATGAAGTAGTTGAAAGAAAGAAGAGAACCATTTTGGATGTAGCTAGATCTATGATGATGGAAGCCAAATTGCCTCATATCTACCAGAGAGAAGCAGGGAGTACAACAATCTACACATTCAACATAGTTCACATTAAAGGTGAAACCGGTAAGACCCCTTATGAACTATGTTTTGGACATACGCCTACTATTAAGTATTTCAAAATTTTTGGAAGTAAATGTTATATCAAAAGAGATGATTCAATTGAAATGTTTGATCCTAGATGTGATGAAGGGAGATTTCTTGGTTATTCAATTCAGAGCAAAGCATATAGATGTTATAACAAAAGATTGCATAAAATTGTGGAAAGTGCTAATGTGAATGTAGACGAACAATACATAAATCATTCTATATAATATGATAGGGAACCAATAGTAGAAATGATCATAACTAAACCGACAATGTCTCAACCAGTACAGGAAGCTGAAATAGTTACACTGGCATATTCTGAACATTCAACTATGACTGATGATCAAAGTGGTGAACCTGAAGTTCAAAAGACTCCAAGGTATGTGTTGGGACTAATTAAAATTGAGTCAAGTTTTGAGGCCCACTTCAAATTTTTTCTTTGCATCTCCAAATAAGTCAGTTTGAATGGCCTAGTTAGCAAGGGGGTAAAATGGAGCAAGTTGATTTTCAGAGGGTAAGACTCGGGATTCATGTCCCACACCTTTCGTTTGGCCTATTCAATGATGTGCAACTTTCAGATTTCAGTTTGGATAAGTTTATGACGTACCCATTTTGATGGGTGAGCTGGAAGTGCATTTTAGGCACAAATGCAAATTTTATTGAGTAGCCTTCTTTGAGTAATTACATCTTTTTCCTTGTTGATCATCATGAAAAAATTCAAAGTGGATTCAATTCTATGCATAAATGTGAGTCAATCTGCAAAATTTCAAGTCCTAACGAATCCATTTGCTCAGTTTTCATAGCCAAATCCGTTTGCAGTTTGTGTGTTTTGGCAAGTCCCTGTTTCGACAGCTAGTCGGAGCCCTGTTTCGCATAAGTGTAAAAGTTGTCTCAGTAAGCGTCATGCCATAATGTTTGTTCCAAGCTGATGTCAGTATAAATGATGAGCTACATTTCAAGTTTCAGGCTCCTACCAATCCGTTTAGTCAGTTTGCAAAAGGGTTCATTTAGCCATCGTTTTCAATTATCCGTACTTTCAGTGCCGTATCAGTTAATGTAGCCATTTTTGTGAATGAGCCATTTGCATCCTGTCAGTCTTGTGATCAAGCTGAGAATTCCAAGTTTTAATATGTACTTTAAAGTACCTATGTTTCAAATTTGAGGGCCTACGGAGGTCGTTTGATATTTTTGAGAAGGGCATCATGTGTTGCCAGGACATTGACTTCGTCAGGTCCACAGTGTCGACAAAGCCAATTTTTCATTTTCGCCGATTAATATCTCTTCGCTCGGGACTCATCTTGAGAAACCATTTGGTAAATTTCATGCTTGCATATCAGAGTACACACCTGTCAGATGGCGAGCTCCAGAAAGGTGTTTTGACCACATTGAAAATTACGTCTTCGCGATTAAATGCGAAAATGGGGCGTAATTGCTTGAAGGTTACAAATTTCAGTCTGATGATTCGAAAATGATGCCGATCATTTCCAGAGGTGTGTTTAAGGTGTCTGAAGCATTTCGAAGGCCAGTCGCTTTAAAACGAATTTTTTTTTAGTCAGACCCACTTTGGGGCCCGACTTGGCTCATGCTCATGAAATTATTTTAATGGTGTAGTGTTCTTATTTCATGGCGAGGCGTATCAATATTGTCTTAGTTGCAATTCACCAGTTGGACAGTGAGAAATCAGAGAGACTCCAACACCAAATGTAAATTTGAATATGGTGAATTAGAGGATTTTAACATCAAGGATGCTGTTGAAGGCCTTGAGTATTGCGAAGTACCTAAGTGGTTGTATGGCATCTCTTTCAGCAATGATTCAACTTGAATTGCCTCATGTTAATATTCTGATGAAAATGGATCTTGTTGAGAACAAGAAAGAGATTGAAAAGCTTCTTGATCCAGATACAAGGTTGTTGCTGTTAGACCTCAATCAACACAATACTCCACGCTTTGCAAATTTAAACAGGTCACTGGCAGAGTTGATTGATGACTACAGTATGGAAGATGCAAAGTTAATGCTGCAAACAAACTTCTTCCTCATGTGCCTCCCCCTTCTCTTTCTCTGTTGGTAGTGGTGCTTGGAAAGGGGCGTTGAAGTGTTCAAGCTCAACCTTCTTGTGTGGAGGGTAATATATTAAAAAATATAGCAATAGAATGCCCCTATGCGTGGCATGGAGAATTAATAGCAATTAGAACATTCAGCAAACACAACAAAACAGCAATATCTTTTTTTCCTCATAGAGCTGGGATGTTTCCACGTGAGTTTTCTGTTAGCATCTACAACAGTTCAAAAACCATAGCAAATGCATTTTTTTTCCTTCTACGTGGTATCTCCCTGTTGTGCGTGGTTGGTGTGGAAGAGAAAATAAACATTACAAATTAAAAAAAATGCCATTGGACACTCTAGGCTTCTACGTGGCATGTGTTTTCCCTCTGCCCTACGTGGTTGTCTGGATGGCAAAGAATTAAAGTTTCATTGCCAACAACTAGTGATTCCTCCTTTGTCCAATGTGTTTTAAAAAAAAAAAAACTTTAAAATGCAATTAATAAGGTGGAAGTCCCTACATGGATTGTGTGGAAAGGAGAGAGAATCTAGAAGTCTGCAGAAACCTCCAACAAATACCAGCCAGCTCCCCCCTCTGTCTGCGTGGAATTGGAAGAAGGTGCGTGGTAATGGAGCTGAATGTGGTGGCAACATTAAGTAAATGGTTTTAATCCTCTGTGTGGCATGTGAAAAGGGCAATACAAATTTCTTAGCAAATACAATAATGCAAAATGTAATAGCATCCTCCCTTGCGTCAGTCTTTAGTATTCTCCCAGGTCAATCTAGAAATCACCATTAAAACTCAAGAAAAGAGCTTCAAGATGCAGCTATAGGCAAAACGTTTTGTCCCACATTGACTGTGGAGGGTAATTTTGTGGTATTTAAATGCAAATCCTTACACATCTATAATGTCAAAGCCATCAAGGCTTTTGACGGATGGTGCCTATGGGTACCCAAGGTGGGCCATGTGTGGGTGCAGATCTCAAGGCGATGAAGGAGGTGAATGAGAGGTGACCAGGTGGACCCCACGTAGGCATGCTTCTCGAGGCAAACAAATTTTGCAGAGAAGGGCCAGCTTAACCAATGAGTAGGTTGCAGAGGATCCAACAAAGCGCATGATTTCGCGGGCCAAAGATGCACATGAGTTACACTCTGCAAAATGGCAGAAAAGGTAAAAATCATGCATGTTTCAGGAGATTGGACGGTTCGCACAGTTTCGCGAAGGAAAGTTGCTCGCCAGTTAAGCCCTGCGAAACAACAAAATGCGAAATGATGAAAATGGCAAAAATGCAACAGGTTAAAGAGTGAGCAAGTTTGATGAAGATCGACGACTTGCATGGTTTCATGGAGTGAAGATGCACGCCAGATAAAGCCCTGCGAAATGGTGAAAGCCAGGTGGTGCACAAGTGGCAGGTCCAGTCAGCGGTCCAGCAGGCGGGTCCTAGTGAGGTGGCGATGATGTGGCACCTAGGTGGACGACAAGCAAGCAGACACGTGGTAGAGTGATGAGGTGTCATCCCAGGTGGCACCTAGTGGACCCCATCGACCAATCAGGTCCCACCACGTGGCAAGGTGTCAGGGCACAATCAGAGCAAAAATCAAAATTAAAATCAGTTAATTACATAGTGCAAACTATATCAAATAAATGAAAAATTTAAATGATGTGCACAAATGGGGATTAATTCGCCCAGGGTCTCAATTTTGACCAAAATATGAAGAGTTATATGTTTTCAGAAAGCTCTCAGAATGAGGAATCCGGTCAGGCAGTTAATTTTGACAAATGTGGGATATTTTGGGAGCAGTTTCCACAGGAAGTAAATTCAGTTAGAGAAAATAGACACTTGGCAATTTTGATTGCAGATCTGATTTTGCCCTCCTCTTCTTATTCCCAATTCTTCTCATTTGTAAGGGTTCCATAATTTTGGAGGAAGTGATCCATCTTTCATGGCTTCCATTTTCTGAATTTCTTGATCCAAACTTGTAAAGTTCTATGAATTTGTTTAGGGTATAGAGGCTACATTGCAAGATGACATATTGTTTTCCATTTGCAGGTCTTACTTGTGTCAGGCATGAGTAATTTCCCACCATATTGTCTCTGTGTATGCATTTTAGTATTATGAATTTAATCCTCAAGGAGGATGAAATTTGTCAATTTCAAGGAGGTTGTGTGATTGTTTGTGGGTATCTTTCAAGGAAAGTTTTAAATTCTGTAATCAATCATGAATAATGGAATGTATCCCAGATTTGATAATGTTGTGAATAGATCTGAGTAATGCATTTGTATAATGTATTAATGTAGGGATATTTTGTAAGGAAAACAAATTTTTAGTTGTGATTGACATTTTGTAGTTCTGTGTGTGTGACTCTGTTGCCTAATGAACAAGGCACTAGTCTTTGGCAGATTTGGGGATGGTTTCAGATATATATTTTAAAAGACAAATCTATTTCCCTTTATGTTTAGGGGTTAATGTTCTATCCTTCCAAGGCTCTATTTCACCTATTATTTGTATAAGATCTAGCCCATCTGTACATGTTACCTAATTTGGTGAGCTTGTGGAATGGTTTGTCTGCTCATTGTTGATGCAGTCTTATGTTTGTGATTGTTGTATTCAATGCATCAAAAAGGGTGTCCCCCCCTAGGTCTAGCAAAACTTGAAGTGCAGGAGGATCATTATGATCCTATGTTATGTTGTCCAAGCCCTGAAGTGTTTCATTGATTGAGATTGGCTATCTCATAGATAGATTTGTAGGTGTTCTTGGGTTATCACTTTTGGTGAACAACAGTATGTAAGATTAAATCATTGTGAAGATCAAATTATTGGAGATAGGAACAAGAGAGTAATGACAAGAAGAAAATTGGCAAATGAAGAGGTGTGTCTTATTTCTCAAGTTTAATTGGCAACTGTTATTGAAGCTTGCAAGGATAAACATTGGTTAAAAGCTATGGAAGATGAATTAGATCAAATAGAGAAGAATGAAACTTGGTCTTTAGTTTCTTGACCTAAAAATAAGAATGTTATTGGAACTAAATGGGTTTTTAGAAATAAACTAAATGAGGATGGTCAAGTTATAAGGAACAAGGCTAGATTGGTTTGTAAAGGATATTATCAAATGGAAGGAATTGATTATGGTGAGACATTTTCACCTGTATCTATAATTGAAGCTGTTAGACTATTTCTTGCCTATGCAGCTTATAAGAACTATAAGGTTTATCAAATAGATGTCAAATGTGCATTTTTGAATGGTGAGCTTGAGGAAGAAGTTTACATTGAGCAACTTGAAGGATTTACACTAACAAATGACAAAGACATGGTTTGTAGATTGAAGAAAGCTTTATATGGTTTGAAATAGGCTCCTAGAGCTTGGTATGCAAGGTTGGATAAATCTCTTTTGAAGTTTGGTTTTACTAAAGGTAGTGCTGATCGTAATCTATATTATAAGATCACTGATAATGATATTTTGATTATTGAAGTTTTTGTTGATGATATCATTTTTGGAGGAGAAGATAAACTATGCATGGAATTTGCTAACAACATGAAGAATGAATTTGAAATGTCCATGATTGGTGAGAAGAAATTTTTCTTAGGTTTACAGATTCTTTGATATATCAATTGCTGCTGAATTATCACAATAAATGATTATTGTTTCTTTGCATTTTACCTTTATATCCTTCAACATTTGCTTAATCCATAATACCTGAGTACAATTAGTTGCTACTAAAACATATTCTAATTCTGTTGTTGATAATGATGTACAAGTCTTCTTCTTGCTTATCCATGAAATCAATCTTCTGCCAAGAAAGAATGCATCGACAGTGGTACTCTTTCTGTCATCTACATCTCCTTCCCAATTTGCACTGTTATATGCACATAAATCAAAAATTTCATCTTTAGGATACCATAAACCAAGATTTGTTGTGCCTTGTAGGTACTGGAAAATCCTTTTAACTGTTGATTCATGATTTTCTTTAGGATTGCTTTGAAATATAGATACAATACATACTGCATTCATTATATCAGGTCTTGTTTGTGTCAAATATGGTAAACCTCCAATCATAGATTTGTATCTTGTCAGATTAATAGGAGCTGAATAATCCTTCAATGTCAATTTATCAGTTGTAGTCATAGGAGTACTTACCAGTTTGGAATTTTTCATACCAAATTTCTTAGAAGTTCCTTCAAGTACTTTGTTTGACATATGAATATACCTTTATCTGTTTGTGAAATCTACAAACCTAGAAATTTTTTTATCTCTCCAATCATAGACATTTCAAATTCTTTTTGCATCTGATTAACAAAATCTTTACATAATCCATCTTCACCTCCAAAAATGATATCATCCACAAATACTTCACTAACCAAAATATCATCATTAGTAATTTTGTAATACAAATTGCTGTCAACATTACCTTTTGTGTAACCAAGCTTCAAAATATATTTATCCAATCTAGCATACCAAGCTCTAGGAGCTTACTTCAATCCATATAAAGCTTTCCTTAACTTGCAAACCATATCCTTATTATATGTCAAAGAAAATACATTAGGTTGTTCAATGTAAACTTCCTCCTCAAGATCTCCATTAAAAAACACACATTTTACATCCATCTGATAAAATTTATAGTTCTTATGAGTTGCAAATGCAAGAAATAGTCTAATTGCCTCAATTCTGGCTACTGGTGCAAAGATTTCATTATAATCAATTCCTTCTTTTTGTGAATAACCTTTACAAACTAATATTTCTTTATTCCTGAATACTTCTCCATCTTCATTAAGTTTATTTCTATATACCCATTTAGTTCCAATTACATTTTTGTCTTTAGGCCGGGGAACTAATGTCCAAGAGTTGTTCTTTTCAATTTGTTCTAATTCATCTTCTAGTGCTTTTATCTAATGTCCATCCTTACATGCTTCAATAACATATGTTGGTTCAACTTGAGAAATTAAGCATACCTCTTCGTTTGCCAGTCTTCCTCTAGTCATAACACCTTGATTCTTGTTTCCAATTATCTGATTCTATGAATGATTCAATCTTACATACCTGGGTTTGTTCTTATTTACATTCACATACTGTTGTTCTTCAGTAACTGTTGAGTTTTCTGATGATGCCGGTGTGATTGGGTCTCCATTCTGTACCAGTGCAATCTGTGCTGGTTCATTTATAATCATTTCAACTATCGTTTCTACAAATCTTGGATCTCCTCTAAAATGTTCATCTATCTTCACATTAGTACTCTCAATGATTTTTTGTAACCTTTTATTATAACATCTATATGCCTTGCTTTTAGATGAATAACCAAGAAATATTCCTTCATCACTTGTAGGATCAAACTTGCCAATATACTCATCTCTTCTAATATAGCATTTTCTTCCAAATATTCTAAAATACTTAGGAGTAAGAATATGACCAAACCATAGTTCATAAGGGATCTTACTGGTTTCACTTTTGATGTGAACTCTGTTGAAAGTATAAATTGTTGTATTCATTGCTTCTCTCTAGTACACACGAGGTAGATTTGCTTCCATTAACATGGTTCTTGCTGCATCTAGAATAGTTTTGTTCTTCCTTTCCACAACTCCATTATGCTAGGGTGTCCGAGGTGCTGATAGTTGTCTTTTGATTCCATTCACTTCACAAAATGCATTAAATTCTCTAGATGTGAATTCTCCTCCTTGATTTGATCTTAAACATTTGATTTTGTTGCCGGTTTCATTCTCTACCATTGCCTTGAATATCTTGAATCTTACAAAAGCTTTTTATTTCTCCTTGAGAATAATCATCAATTATTAGAATAAGTATCTATCTCCTTGTAGACTTCTTGTTCTTGTCGGACCACATAAATCAATATGAATTAAATCAAAAATACTATTGGACTTCTCAGTAATGCTCTTAAATGTTGTTCTAACTTGCTTTCCCATTTGACATTCCTTACATACCGGATTATGAGGTTTCATAATCTTAGGTAAATCCCTTACTGCCTTAGTTGAACTGATCTTTACAATGCAATCAAAATTCACATAACAAAGTCTTTTATGCCATAACCAACTTTCATCAATGTGTACAATCAAACATGTTTTATCACTGGTATTCAAATGAAAGATATTACCTTTAGTCTGATTACCGGTTGCAATCTCTAATCTAGTTCTGTTTATGATTTTGCATTTCCCATTATTGAATTGTAATTGAAATCCGTTTTCCACTAATTGACCAACACTCAAAAGATTATGCTTTAAACCATCTACATATTCAACCTTGTCAGTATTATGCTTACCATCTAAAGATATAGTGCCTCTTCCTTTGATTAAACAATATTTATCATCTCCAAACCTTACTAGACCTCCATGAATCTCCTGAAAAGATAAGAATTTGGTTTTATCACCAGTCATATGATGCGAGCATCCAAAATCTATAATCCATTCATCCTTTTCTTCAATTTTTGTTGTCAGTGCCTGCTCTACCAGTTTGACAATAGGTGGTAGTTGATCTTCTTTTATTGCAACAAAATCCCATCTGTTATCTACTAGATCTTCATTTGAATAATCTGTAACACCTTCATCTGCATAGTAACATGACTTATCTCTATTTTTCTTAAATTCGTATCTCTGATATTCATGGTTAGGCTTATATGATATTTTTTCTTCCTCCCTTAGTCTTGTATGTCTATTAGGACATCTAGATGCCATATGACCAACTTTATTGCAGTTAAAACATTTGAAAGGTGCTCTACCCTCATACTTACTTCTTGCTGGACCTTTAGGCATTTTCCTTGCAAATAGTGCTTCAAGTTCTTTTTCATAAAGTGCTTTCCAATCAGTTTTGTTAGATGATGATGATGGTGATGCTGATGACAATTCTTTAGAAGCTAAATCCATCTTTATAGTAGCAACAAGACCAAATTCCTCAAGCTCAAATGCTGAAAGTTTTCCAACCAAAGTATCTCTAGAAACTAAAGTATTAGGCATTGTTCTCATTTCATTAATAGCAGTCACTTTCATTTTGTAAGCCGGTGGCAATGCTCTTAAATTTTAGACACAATTTCATCTTCACCTAAGGATCCTCCACAACATTGTATTCCTAAAACAATTTCATTAACTCTTTCCATAAATGTAGAAATTCTTTCATCTTCTTCCATTTTTAAATTCTCATACCTGACCCAGTAACATTCTAATTTGGCAATCTTGAGAGTGGTATCTCCTTCACTTAGTGTTTCCAGTTTATCCCAAATAGCTTTAGCAGTAGATCAGTCTGATAATCCCATGATTTTCTGATCTGATAATGCGCTCAGAAGTTCTTCTCTTGCTTTGCAATCATTGTCCATGTCCTTAGCCAATGTTGGTGGATGAGGTTGACTTGGAACAGGAGCAACATAGCCATTCTTAGTAACATCCCATATATCTCTTCCAATGCAATTTAGATGTGTTTCCATTCTGAACTTCCATAGACCATAGTTAGTTCCATCAAGCTTCAGACTATCCTTCCTGAAAAATATTTGTTGCCATAGGATCTCCTCAAGCTGTTAGGCTTTTGCCAAAAGAGGACTTAGCTCTGATACTAATTGTTATGTCCCGGGAAGGACAACTAAGAGGGGGGGGTGAATTAGTTGTGAACCAGTTGTCAATAATCTGTAATCCAAATGTAAATTATTCCAACTTAAACTTAATGTCAGTAAACCAAACTTAAGTTTCGGTAAAAGAAAAATAATAGTTATAGCGGTACTAGTTTAACTTAATGCATAAAACATAAAGAGAAACAACATCCACAACACATGACACAAAGATTTTGATTTGGAAACCCGGTAAGAGAAAAACCATGGTGGGAAACCTTACCCACAATCAAATGATACTACTATAGATAGTATGTGTATACAAATGGGGTCTACACATGCAGAAAGGCCAACTGCCTAGAGCTCATTACTCAATCACAAAATAGGAGTCACACTGACTACACAATTGGATGGTTAAATCCAATGATAATGTACTGCTCAAAATAACATCTCCAATGCTCGATTCAGTACCAGTTAAGCTCTGATCATGAGTGTCAAAACACCTTCATAACCTTCCTTCAACCTTTAAATAATATCTGCATGATTCACACAAGGATCTTCTTATTTTCGATCTTCAATATTCGAACACACTCATACCATATCTCTATCTCGATCTTCAATAAGATCTTACAATCATTTATACAAAACCTAAGACCAAATGTATAGGTTGGCTCACTAAAGATATTACAATTAAATCAATTACAAATAAGTCTTGATGTGATACCACATGTGGACTCAATACATTTACCACAATATCCAATCAATAAACAATGTCCATAATATGTCGTGTTGATCTGAAGTACCGGTCCATAACCTAGACCTATCTGCTAGTAAAGGCAAATCTGTCAACTTGATTAGACCAATAAGAAAAACACCAAATACAAACTTCCAATCCATGTTTTCGACATAACCAAATGATCTCCAAGATATCATCGCTGTTGGTGAACCATATAACCTGCTGGTGAACACATACCGGTGATTGTGCATAAGCCACTAACCATGCTAGTGAACCATATTGTCGGTCCAACAGTAAACCAATATAACCATAGTACCAAAACAACAATGTAGACCTCCAAGAAGATAAGTGTTGACATCAATGACAAAACCAATGCAACACATGATGAAGTCATCCATAATACCAACATGCAACTATTGACATGTCCAAGAATCTAGTATTTCACTCTAAGACTAAGCATATTTCAATAAAGTATAACTTTTTGAAGGACAAGGTAGAAGAAAAGGAAGACATATTGGTTTATGTGAATACTAAAGAATAGATTGCAGATATATTCACTAAACCACTATCTAAGGAATCATTTGAATACTTGAGAGATAGGTTAGGGGTTTCTACCCCTTCGACAGAGACTTGATTGATGAAGTTTGTCATCAGTCTAGTATGCATTATCAGGAACATTATCCATTCCGACACTGATGATTGGTGCTACTACTCAGGGGGAGTAGTCAAGTTTGAGATTCAGAGGTTTGTATCATTGCTTTAATATTTTTGTCAGGTTTCTAGCATTGATGTCAAAGGGGGAGAGATATTGATGTGAAAATAAAAGAAAAGTTGTATACGTTGGGGATTTGTTCAGAGCCTTATAGAGATATCATTCATTGGGGGAGAGCTATTGATTGTTGGCTGTATTCCACATGGGGAGACTTGTTTGGCATTTCTTGGTACTTAGATGTTTTTCACATCTAGTGTTGCCATCAATGCCAAAGGGGGAGATTGTTGGCATTATGGGTGAATTGATTATGTGTGGCATTGATGTTTTGTCATTGATGTCAGCACTAGCTATTATTGATAGATAGTTTACCGGTATAAGATCTAGTGTTACCAGCAAAAGAGATTATCTATTTGACACTTCCAACATGTTTGGATGAGTAAAGTATATTGGATTTCATGAATTATATGCTCCATGAGCATGTTTTGGTCAGTTAGTATTGGCTTGATAATTGCATGTTATCATACACTCTGGTAAACCCTTACCAACACTGATTTATGACTTTACTGACATAGCTTTTATTGAGGAATCATGACAGGATGCACAATTGGTGTTGGTGCAGCTTCTTCGAGGAATTCAGGATGCTGAAGATGTTCGTTGATCATGCTTTAATTTCTTGAAGACATTGCTTTGGCATGGTGGACCCAGAATAGGTCCGGTACCTATCTAGGTTATGGACCGGTATCATGCTAGCATGTACTCTACATGTTACCCAGATGATTCAAGATGTTTTATGGATTTGGTATTATTGTTTTGATCTTAAGCCGACATGGCATATAATTGTAATAAGGAATAATGCATTTGTAATATCTTTAGGTGGTCAACCTAATTGGTTTAGGCCTTAGGATTTGTATAAATAAGAGGCAGAAACTCTTTGAAAAGTATCATGGTTATTGGAAAGATCATGGTCAAGGAATGTAATGTGCGAATATTGTAATATCATTCAGGTAGAGGAGTTGATCGATCATTGGTGATTGGATTGGTTTTAGAAGAGGATTTAGTCCTCCGACATTGAGCTTAACCAAGACTGTAATCAGGCATAGTAGATGCTAATTCCAACAGTTCACTCTATTGGATTGTTGTCCATTTATCTTGAGAAGGTTGTATCCTCTTTGTAGTCAGTGAGACTCTTTTTGTAATGAGCAGTATGCTCTAGACAATATGCCTCCCTACAAGTGCAAACCCCTCATTATAACATATACTTTCTATAGAAGTATCATCTGATTGTGGGTAGGCTTCCCACTATGGTTTTTCCCTTTCTGGATTTTCCACGTACAAATCATTGTGTTATGTGGTATGGTTGCTTTGCATTGATTATCAGGTTAATTGTTAAATTATATTGTTTACCGGTATCTGTTTGTGCTTTACTGGTACTTTGATTTGTCTAAGGTTATATTGTGGATTAAAAGTTATAATTTGTTAACAACTGATTCATCCCCCCTCTCAGTTGTTCACCAGTTATCCTAACACAACTTACATGAATTTTGATATTGCAATATTACACAAGCATTTAGGTATAAGTAAACCAAGATGAACTGAGTGTGGTTTGTGTAAAAAAAGGCAAGAGTAAATCATCACTATATGCATATCCGGAATGTTTTCAATGATATATTTCCAATCATGTCTTGTGACTAATTAGCATAGTACAAATAATCCACTCATAGATAGCAAACAAAGAAAATATCAGATCCCTTCCTTGCTCCTCTAGTTCAAGACATCCTTGAGTTGCTTCGAAGATCTGACAACCAAAATTCAAGATACAAACAGTCAAACCTCATGCTAAATTAATAAAACCATGACTCAGAATAAATCATCCATTGTGTTTTGTTTTATTGATCCTGAAGGGGAGTCTGATGATGTGTGTTCAATTGTTCAATGTTGAATTGTGTTTGGATTTGAATGTTTTGATGCATTTTTCCCTATTGTTGGTTGTCTGTTTTTTTAAAGCCTTAACTTTAGATATGGATATATATTTTTGATTACCAAGCCATGGTGAGTCATTAGCGGATGACTGTTTTGACAATTATGGATAGTGACTATGCTAAGTGTATCCCAAAATTGTACTTCATTGTATGTTGCAAATACTAGTTGATGGCTTAGATGAAATGGATACAAAAAGGTAAGATATATGTATCAATAGATAGGAGAGCCTATTTATCACAAATAGAACCTATTGCTAGGTTTTCACTACTTGCTTTTATTGTACTTTTTGATTTTTATGATTTTTTTGTATTTTTCTTGATTTTTTATTTTTTTTTAATATTTTTTTTGCTTTTCCGTGCATTGGATGACTCATGTGTAGAACCTTTTGAGATGGATGTTGTTGATAAATTCATCAAAAAAGTCCCCTTTTGATGTAGATAGATGATATGCCCTTGATCCATATGCTGATATGATGATGAAAGGACCTAGCCAGTTTGGTTCAAACTTGCCTTTCTTTTCTCGATCCTGTTGATTGTAGGGATTTTCTTTCAGTACTAAGTCACCGATTTGAAATTATCTTGGTTTTACTCTATGGTTGTAGCCAATGCACATGCTTTACTTACTTGCTCTGAGGTGATAAAAATCATGTTGATAGCGTTCATCTAGCAACTCTAATTCTTGCAGTCAGTTTACCTTGTACTCTTCATCTGGAATGAGTCCTTTCAATGATACTCTGAGAGATGGAATTTTGACCTCAATGGGTAAAATGGCCTCTAATACATATACAAGTGATTATAGTGTGGCTCATGTTGGTGTGCAGATGCTGGTTTGGTATGCCCATAAGGCGAGATTCAAATGAATATACCAATCATGACCAACATCATTCATTGTTTTCTTTAGGATTTTTAGAATGATTTTGTTTCAAGCTGCCGCTTGGCCATTCCCCTAAGGATAATAAGGTGTGGAGAAGTGATGCTAGATATGGAATCTTTCACAAAGTTCTTGCATATCTTGATTTTTGAAGGGTCTACCATTATTAATGATAATGTGTTGGGGAAATGGTGTCTCAACCTTGCATTTACATGAGGTTACTATTTATAGTAAGTTTTCATTTGAGCACAAAATGGTGTGAAATTCTCCCTGAAGCTCCTGGTTGGGTAGATAGGCATTTCGAGAAAGTTACATCACAAGATCACATATAGTTTTGAAGATATTAAATTTTCCATTTTGGAGGGGTCCAATGAAAGGTTTAAATTTGATTTTGAGGACTTTAGAGGCCCCAAAACACCCTGAAAAGTGGGAATACATGACACAACTGTTTATGAAGCAATAGAGAACTTTGCGAGATTTCTTGCGCTTCAAACAATTAGTCAATAGGACACATGATTCTCAAGTTATGGCCTCCGGAAGTTTGTACTCCTAAAATAGGAAATATAAAATACATTAGACACATAAATGAGCTGTAAAATGAAAGAGACACGTCATAGGGCATCTAGAAGAGAGATAAGGTCGGCTACACCTTATTAGGTGGTTTTAGCCCATTGTTTAATAATATCATTTGATAGTTTCTTGTATTGTATCTCCTATATATGAGGTGTGTGAGATATAGGTTGTGTGTAAGAGTCTTATAGTTATTGAGTTACCTCTGAATCTCTGATTAGTGGTACTCCTGCAAAGAGATTTCTCTGCAAGTATATTGTAATCTATTTTGATTGTGAAATAATATATTGGGTGGCTTTTGAATTGTGGGGTTTTTCTCGCGAAAGGGCTTTTCCCACATAAATCACTATGTTATGGTTTGAATGTTATTATATCTATTTAGGTTTTCTGTAACTATTGTGACGATCTATAAAAGTTTTTGCATTACCCTCCTCTCAAGGTTATTGGAGGAAGTTGTTCTGCTACTTAACTTCCTTACAAGTGGTATCAGAGCTTGATCACCTTTGATTTCAATTGTGGGTTGTTGGGTTTTTTGAACTAATCTAGATTTGAGTGGGACCTTTTTCAGAAGACACTATTTGATCTTGTTGCAGGAATTTTTAGATGACAAGTTTGTCAAGGAAAATAGAGGTGGAGAAGTTTAACGGAACAAATTTTGAGATGTGGAAGTTGAAGATGGAAGATTTTCTAATAGATCAAGATCTATGGGATGCTATTGATGCGAATGTCCAAAGGTCCTTAGATCCTACTGCGGTAGCTTAGTATGATGTTATGGACTGAAAAACCAAGGGTCTAATCATACTATGCCTGGCAGACTCTGTTCTAAACAATGTCCACGATGAATACACTGCAAAGAAGCTATGGACTAAGCTTGGTGAAATATATCAAACAAAATATTTATTAAATCAAATTTTATTGAGGAAGAAATTGTATTCCTTGAAGATGGAAGAGGGTGGACAAGTTGCAGACCATCTGGAAGTATTCAATATGTTGGTGGCTCAATTACTATATGTCGGTGTTAAGATGAACGAAGAGGAGAAATGATAGATCTTGCTTTGTTCTTTGCCTGATTTGTGGGATTCTCTTGTTATGGCTATTAGTAGTACTTCTATTGTTTTGAGTCTAAATATGTAGTGGGTTCCCTACTAGGTGAATAGATGTGAAGGAAGGTATCCCATAGTTTGAAGGAAGCCCTAACTGTTCATGGAAAACTTAATGAGAAAGGAAAGAAGAATAAGAAGTGCGATAAGTCCAAATCGAGAGGGAGATCAAAATCTCTTGGAAAGTCCACAGTCATTTGTTGGAATTGCGGTAAACCAGGTCACATCCATAAGGAATACAAAGAAGAAAAGAAGAAGAAAAAGAAGAAGATTAATTCAGATTCTAAGTTTGAGAAGGAAGATGGTTGTGCATTTATTGTATCTTTGGCGAATCATGCAGGTAATGATGCCCGGTTAATTGACTGATGTGCATCTTTTCAAATGACTGCCAATAGAGATTGGTTTTTTGAATATGAAGAATTTAATGGAGGTAAGGTGTACTTCAGTGATGATTCACATTTAGACATTGCTAGTCGAGGTAAAGTTAGAATCAAGTTTTTTGATGGTAGAATAAAAAGGATTAATGGTGTGCTGCATAGCCTTGGTTTAAAAGGAAATCTATTATTTGTGAGAAAACTGATAGATGCAAGTGTGTAGACAGTCTTTTCTGAAGTAGGATGTAAGATGATTTAGGGTGCTATGTTAATTGCTAGAGCTGTCAGGTTTGACACTTTGTATAAGCTAGATGCATACACTATTGAGTGTAATATCACTTCTTTAAAAAGTAAATATGTGGAAGATTTGAGGGTTTCACCTTCAAAATATGTAAATGGCTTTTAGGTACCTAAGGGTTCTCTTTCTTCTTAAGAAAAGTTTCCTGTAGAGAAGACTATGTTATGGCACCAAAGGCTTGGCCACATTGGAGAAAAGGGTCTAAGGACCTTCGAAATTAAAAACCTTGTTGAAGGTTTGAATGATTGTAATCTCTACTTTGTTTTTTGTGAGCATTGCATTTATGGAAAACAAAACCGCATTCAGTTTTACTCAAGTTCTTATAAAACTTGTGGTGTTTTGGATCTTATTCATTATGATGTATTTGGTCCTGTAGATGTTCTTTCGATTAAAAAATCCACATATTTTGTTTCATTTATTGATAAATTTTAGTAAAAGGACATTGGTATATTTTCTAAAGAGTAAATATAAAGTTTTCAATTGATTTAAAGAATTTAAAGCAATGGTTGAGTTGTAGACTGGAAAGAAAATTAAAAGTTTGAGGACTGATAATGGCGATGAATTTTGCTCTAATGATTTTTATAGATTATGTAAATACAGTGGCATTAACAGATAAATGACAACTCTGTATTCTCCACAATAGAATGAAGTTGCATAAAGAATGAACAAGACATCGATGGAGAAGGCTAGGAGTATGTTGAATGGTGCTGGTCTAGAACAAAATTTTTGGGCTGAAGTTGTTGCCACTACTTGCTACCTGATTAACATGTCTCCTACATCAACCCTTGTTGATAAAATGCCTATGGAAGCATGGTTAGGTCACAAGCCTTCATTGAGGCATCTTAGTGTTTTTGGTTGTGAGGCATATGTACATGTGCTAAAGGAGAAGTGGATAAAGTTGGAGAACAAGGCTATGAAATATATCTTCATCGGGTATACTTATGGTCTGAAAGGATACAAGGTTTGGGACCCTGTTGCATAAAAGATAATTCATAGTAGAAGTGTTAGTTTTAGAGAAATTAAGTCTCCTTCTATTACATTGCATCCATAATAGATGAAAAAGGAAGATTTGATTGAATTTCCTTCTACACCTGAAAGAGTTGAATCGAGACCCCTAGATAGGCAAGAAGTTGAGGAGAGCTCATCTAGCTCTAATTCTTTAGAAGAGGACGAAGAACCTCCAACTCAGCTTGTTCGAAGGTCTACAAAACACAGACAACCACTTGATGATTGGAGATGTATTTTTTCTTTGAATACTAATGTGGATGAACCGAAATATGTAGAAGAGGCATTAGGTATGAATGATGCATAATCCTGGAAGATTGCTATGGAAGAAGAAATGTCAGCTTTGAAAAAGAATGATACATGGGATCTTGTACCATTTCCCAAAGGATGAAAGTCCATTGGTTGAAAATGGGTGTTCAATAAAAAGATTGGTTCATATGGAAGCATTGAGAAGTATAAAGAAAGGTTGGCTGCAAAAGGCTACTCTCAGGTTGAGGATGTTGATTATGGTGATTTATTTTCTCCAATTACCAAAATGACATGCATTAGATTTTTTCTTTCTATTTCTATTGTTTATGATTTAGAGGTTTAGAAAATGGATGTGAAAACTACTTTCCTTCACAGTGATTTGGAGGAGGATATTTATATGACACAACCAAAGCACTATATTGTGAAGGGTAAAAGTAATTTGATCTATAAATTAAAGAAATCCATGTATGACCTCAAACAGAGTCCTAGGATGTGGTACCAAAAATTTGATACATATGTGTTGAGTTTGGGATTTGATTGTTCTAAATCAGATCATTGTGTTTATTATAAAATTGTTGGTGATCATTTCCTGTACATTGCATTGTCTGTTGATGATATGTTATTCATTGGTAAAGGGAAAGGTATCATTTCAAAACTAAAGTCTCAGCTCACTGCTAAATTTGAAATGAAAGATCTTGGTGCAATGAAACACATTCTTGGGATGGAAATTAGAAGAGATGGAGTGAACAAAAAGCTATGTCTAGGCCAGGGTAAATATGTGAATTCATTGTTACATAGGTTCAACATGCAGGATTGTAGACCATTGTGTGTTCCTTTTACAGTTGGAAAAAAATTATCTACAACATATTGTCCTACATCCCCATCAGAGATGGAAGACATGAGAATAGTGCCTTACCAAAGTGTAGTTGGAAGTTTGATGTATACTATGGTCTTTACTAGACCAGACATTGCCCAAGCAGTGGGAGTTCTTTCCAGATATATGTCTAATCCTGGTAGAGTTCATTGGGATGCAATCAAAAGAGTCTTCATATATTTGAAGGGTACCTTAGAGTATTCTTTGTGTTATCATGGTAATTCAGTTGGAGATGAGATTTCCATTGATATTCATGGTTATGTGGATTCAGACTGGGCAGGTGATATTGATAATAGAAGATCCACCAGTGCTTATGTATTTACTTATTTGGTGGTGCAATTAGTTGGACGAGTAAGTGACAGACTGTGGTTTCTTTGTCCACTACTGGAGTAGAGTATATGGCAGCTACTCATGCTTCTAAAGAGGCCATTTAGCTTAAGAGACTATGTTCAGACATTGGAATATAACAAAAAGCTGTGACAATTTATTGTGATAGTTAGAGTGCAATATGCCTAGCTAAGAACCCAATATTTCATGCCCGAACCAAGCACATTGATGTTTAGTATCGTTTTGTTAGAGATATGGTCAAAGATGGCAGGGTGAAGCTGGTTAAGGTGGAAACTTTCATGAATGTTGCAGATTCTTTAACTAAGGTTGTGAGCACAAAGAAGTTCAGATAGTGCTCAGAGTCTATGGGCCTCATGGCCCCTAGCAATTGATTTATTGTGTTGATACTCCCTTTGATCTTGCAAGGTGTTCAACAAGTGGGAGATTTGTTGGAAAAATGGTGTCTCAACCTTGCATTTACATGAGGTTACTATTTATAGTAATTTTTTATTTGAGAATGAAATGGTGCAAAATTCTCCCTGAAGCTTTTGGTTGGCTAGATAAGCATTTCGGTAAAGTTACATCTCAAGATTACACCTAGTTTAGAAGATATTAATTTTTTTCATTTTGGAGGGGTCCAATGAAAGGTTTAAATTTGATTTAGAGGACTTTAGAGGCCCCAAAATGCCCTGAAAAGTCAGAATAAATGACATATCCATTTATGAGGCAATAGAGCACTTCGTGAGCTTTCCAACGCTTCAAACAGTTTGTCAATAGGACACACGGTTCTCAAGTTATGGCCTCCAAAGGTTTGTACTCCTGAAATAGGAAATATAAAATAAATTGAACACATAAATGAGCTATAAAAAGGGAGGGACACATCATAGGGTATATAGAAGGGAGATAAGGTCGACTACACCTTATTGGGTGGTTTTAGCCTATGATTTTGTAATACTGTTTGACGGTTTCTTATATTGTATCTCCTATATGTGAGGTGTGTGAGATAGAGATTATGTGTAAGAGTCTTATAGCTATTGAGTTACCTCTGAATCTATAATTAGTGGTACTCCTATAAAGAGATTTCTCTACAAGTATATTGTAATTTGTTTTGATTGCTGAATAATATATTGGACGACTTTTGGAGTGTGGGGTTTTTCTCCTGAAAGGGTTTTCCCCATGTAAATCACTGTGTTATGGTCTTAATGTTTTTATATCTATTTTTGTTATCTATAACTATTGTGATGATCTATAAAATATTTTGCATTACCCTTCTCTCAAGGTTAGTGTAGGAAGTTGTTCTGCTACTTAACTTCCTTACATAATGGAGCTGGGGATGCCATATCGATAAATGAGATAGTTCAGTATGAAGGATGATTATGAACTCTTGTCCATTGGATGAGGAGGGATGGATCTTACCCATGAATTCATGTCCTCACTGACAGAAAGGCCATGATGTAGTGAATTGTTGCAGCTCCTGTGTTGCTGTATGTATAAGATTGCCATGGATTTGGCATTTCGGGCATTTTCTAGAAAATTGGTAGGATTCCTTTTCCATGGTTGGCCAATAATATCCCATCCTTAGAAATTTCTTAGCTAGAGTAGGGCCAGTTGAGTGTGTGCCATAGAAACCTATTGGCAACAACAAGGAAAATTGAGAGGGGTGGGTGAATCAATTTCAACTGGATTTAACCAATTAAGCACAATCTCAGATCTAATCAACTCCAACAAAAAGAAAGATAACAAAAATAATAGAAAGACACATAACACCAATATTTTTGACGTGGAAAACCTGATTAGAGGAAAAACCACAGTGGGAACCTACCCACAATGAGATGATACTCTATAGTAGTACATGTGTAAATATTATGATGGGGAGTGCACATGCATTCAGACACACTTCCTAGAGAAGAATAAACAAAAACCTCACCAAACCACCAATTACATGAATATTACACCCATTTATACAAATCATCAACCTTGACTACAAGTTCATCCAAACCCATAACACCTAGTTACAAAATTACATCACATGATACATAAATAAACCACCAAACCAATACAATGTCATAGACATCATAACATGAACCTAAATCAACTCCTCAAACATGCACCACCACTGAAAATCTTTCCAAGATCAACCGTAATACATTACACCACCAAAATACCGCATAATACAAATATCATCGGACCAAGAAGATCATCAAGAACTCGGACAATAATCAATGTGGACCACAAAAAAAATAAGACATGATTAGGAAATACCAACAAACACATTAGAACCATCCACAATAGCTGCACCAACACCACTTATTCAAATCTTCATCGATCAACATGCTAATACTCAAGAACACTTAACAACAACAACTTAGATAAGAAAGATAGCTTCTGGAGCACCAAATCATGAACCATCTGAAATGAAGATACACATGAGCATCAAACAATCTCCCAGATCCACAACACAAGATATGATCATACCGAAGCACAATGGATCAAACACCAGAACACTGCAATATTGAACACTGAAAAGCAGTCTCCATACCAGAATCCTCAACTTGACCAAATCATCACATAACATCACATAATCAATAAATAATGAGGTATCTCTAGTTGATTCAACATCCTAAATAGATAAACCAATCAGATCAACTCACTGCAGTCACTAGATCACTAAAACATCTCTACAACACCAAAACATAGGAATATGTTGACATCAATGACAAAAACATATTCTAGCAGCAACAATATCCAACAATCTCTCCCTTTGGCATTGATGGAAACATATAAATGTGAAAAACAATCAATGCAAAGGAATAAATTAACGCTAGCAAAACTCCCCCTAAGATCATGCACACAAATCTCCAAAGATAAGGCAATTTTTTACATGCATCTCTCCCCCTTTGACAACAATGCCAAATATATAAACTGATAAATATTCTCTCCCCCAAACAACATCATCTCTCCCTCTAGGATAAACTCACCACTCTGAACAACACACTAACTACTTTGACTGAGTAGCAGCTGTAGACACTCAAAATTGTCATGTCTAATTAAATAAATATTTTATTTATTTAATTATCTAAGCCTAATTCTTCTATTAATTAAATAAATCCTTATTTATTTAATTAATTCATTTATCCTCTTCTAGCCTTATTTTTCATTTAAATAAATACATTTATTTATTTAAATTATCCCTTTCCTAAATTAAATAAATATTTTATTTATTTAATTGTCCTACTTCTTCTATTAATTAAATAAATCTTTATTTATTTAATTAATTCATTATCTTTTTCTACACATGACACATGTCATTCATCTCTTAATTCATACACTACCTACCTCTTTCATTATTTTATTATTTCCTTTACCTACCCTCTAATCCTAGCCGACCTCTCTTTTTACACCTCTCAATCTTAACCCTCCATTTCTCATTGTGTCTTCTATTTAAGGAGATGCTTTCTTCATTGTCTAACCCTAATGACACAACCTAATGACCTAATGACTGATTTTGAGTACTTGGCTACACTACGATCCTACTTGCAACCACATTCCGTTCTTTGTTGAGCTCTTGTGCATACAAAAATCTGAGAGCAAATATATCAAGCAAGATCAATGGAGATAGGAAGAATGGAGATCAAAACCCTATTGGACATGTGATGGTATAATCTTTGTGATTTTGAGTTATTTGCATTGTCTTAGGTAATCTTCATATGTTATGGTGGATCTTTGTTCATTGTTAGGCTAGGGTTTGGTGGTTGAATTCATTTAGCCTTTCAATATTGTTGTTTATTGTTATCCATTTTCACCATATACATTTTGGCACGCCCGGTGGGACTCTTGTCCCTTTGCATTTAACAATTTTGTTGTAGATTTTGCATTTTTGAAGTTGCAGATCGGACAATTTCGACGATATTTTAGGTTTTTTCCGCGTCTGCGAGTGTTCGGATCGCGTTTTTGTGTTTCAGAAGCGTCTGCGATAGAGGGAATCGCGTCTGTGTTTCTGTCAATTTTTATTTTTGCAGGTTTCCGAAAGGTGCGTCTGTGACTCCTAACCGCGTCTGCGCTGCATCAGACCGCGTCTGCATCATTTAACAGCATCTGTGATCTCTGAGCACGTCTGTGCATAACAGAACCACGTTTGTGTCATACAGACGCGTCTGTGTCTGGTATAGAGGCATCTGTGCTTTCTATTTTGCAATTTCAATTTTTCTGAGATTCGGGTTTTCGGATTTTGTACTTAGGGTTTCAGATCTGGTTTATTTTCGGCTAACCCTTGCAGATCTAGCTAACCTGGTTTGTGCAGCTTGCTTTGGAGGCAAAAATGTTTTTGTTGAAGGCCCCTTTTCACAAAGTCTTTTGGGTTTTCTAAAATTTACCTAACTTGTGTGCTTGCAGGAAGGGGTGATCATTTGAAACAACCCAAACTACTAACAATTTTGTTGCAGGGCCTTAGTTAGGGTTTTGTAATTTTGATTGTGTGCCTTGTTTTTCATAGCTTAGCAAACACTTCAATTGGTGCACTAAAATTGAATCATTGTCTTTTGTGTCTTGAGCAATAGGCTCTTTTTGTTTAATCTTTAGAGGGCCTGTCTTCCCGTGTGGTCATTAGGACTACTAGTGAGAAGAGAACGACCCAAGTGGTAGCAAGAAAAACCCACCTCATCCAAACCACTATAATCAAATGTATTCATGGTGAAAACTATGAATAACGTGTGCTGATTAGTTCATACCGACACTGTGTCTCCCCATAAACCCGTTTGATCAAATTTATTTGATCATTTGTAGGGCGTAACCCCTACCGGCTGGGAGCCTTCTGTATTTACAGAGCTGAAAGTGCCGCATGTATGGCCACACGAGCAGATGCCCTTACTAGCACCTCTTTGTTTTAGATGCCCAAATCCTTCTAGTTGTTGAGGCAGGAGGTCGGACCTCTGGTAGCGGCCCACACACATACGGTTCTTAGTAGAGATACAAAGTTCGCCATGGGGAGTTTTCATGGGGACTGATGCTTGGCTGACCCGAGAAGTGAGTGCCGAGGGTGGAGCCAGTGAGGTCAAGCATCTAAGTATCCGCTCTGAATAGCGTAGCCTCGGGGGTAAAACCCTATGTGGGATCAACAACTATTGTCTTGGCCAGCCCTAAGATTTGTGCTTGTCTTATGCTAAACACTCAAACATTCAAGACAAAACAGCAAAACATTGTGTCTTTTGTGTCTTCAAGTGTATGCAAAAACTTTTTACATCAAACAACACACTTTTGGAGTCTAAACAGTTTGCAAACATTGAGTCATCAACATTGTGTCCTCTTGTCATGAAAAACAGTCAAAAAATCAGATTTGGTCACAACAAAACAACTTCACAGATAGGAAAAATTGCACTAAGGTTACAAAAACGCGTCTGTGTCTGTTCAAACCGTGTTTGCGTCGGATAAGCGCGTCTGTGAAGTACAGAATAGCGTCTGTGTTTTTATCAGCGTCTGTGTCAAATAGAGAGGCGTCTGTGTCTGGGAATCGCATCTATGAAGTATACAGAGGCGTCTGTGTCAGGATTTGAAAACTTGAACAATCAAGCAAACAAAGAAAATTAGTTTCGGCATACTTGAGCTTCCTAGGTTGTCTCTTCAGGTTTCATCTAGCGTTCAGCTTGTTCTAAGGTTTCATACAGTCCATCATTGCTTCACATCTCATTTTACATTCACAATTGTCTAAACTTGAGTCAAAAGGTCACTTGCTTGCCCTCATCATACTTTGTCAACACACTACATACAACTACACTTTGCTAAGTGGTCCCTCATCAAGGTTTCTTACCTTTGGGTCTCATTTGGTCTTACTTAGAGTCAAGGTCAGCTTACCTCATCAAGAGAAACTATCCTCTCTTTGGAAGTCACACCTACTCTACTACTTACATACTTGGTCTTACACTTTGGACATTGCAAGTACACCTCAAGATTCACTTACACTCCATACAACTCTTGGTCTTCCATACTCTTGTCATTTTTCATCTAGTCTCTCACATCTTGGTCTAACACCTAGTTCATGGTTGAAACCCACCTTCAAAAATCTAGGAGAATAGCTAAAGAAGATCAAGAATCCGTAAAAATGAGTTCTTATGAGTATGACAATGATCTATTCTACAATCCTGAGCACACTACATTACCAGACATGAATGTTTATAGACACAATTCAAATGTGGAAAGCGCAAATACTATAAACAACAATGCTACACACAATGACACAGTGGACAACTCTTCAATACTATCAGCAGACATAGAAGAATCCATAATGAATCCTCAATTCAATAGATTGGTTGAAGAGATAATGAGGAGAGATCGACAGTACTTTCTAAACATGATGGCACATAGTGGAGCTAAAATACCGCATGATTTTGACTTATCTCAACTTATGGAAAGTCGACCCTCACAACAAATTCAACCCAACATGGATCAAAGGAGACCAAATAGTGGAGGAAATAGAGGACCGAATAATATGATGCCGGAGTCACCATCAGCTTTGCTTCAAAAGCCAGCAATCTCACATACACAAGCTCAAACATATGATACTTATACTCAAAGACCATCATGGAGGCCTTATGCTCAAACAAACGCTCAAGGTATGGATCAACCAAAACAAGTGGATACTCAAGGACATCCTCAAAATTTTGACACAAGGAGACCTCATGTCAAAATTGGGGGCAACACAATGGAAAATGAAAGGCCTATTGAATATGGTTTATACACACAAAATAGATATGGGGTCCCTCAACATGAAGTTATGCCAAATGCTCCATACATGTCGCAACAATATAGACCTCCATATGGACATGTCTATGATCAGTATCATCCATACATGCAACAAGCTCCTCCTCAAATGGGTGTTTCAAACATAGGGTATGCTACAAGAAATCAATCTCCTCCCAAAAATAATTTGGAGCAACAAATAAGAGATTTACAAAAGAAAGTGGAGGACATGAGTACATCAAAACCTACATACACTATGAGAGATATATGCCCTTATCCCTTCGATAAGAGCATTCCAATGCCTCCATTTCCTCCACACTTTGTGACACCAAAATTTGACAAATATAGAGGGAGAGGAGACCCCAAGGCACATATAAGACAATTCTTCACAGCTTGCATTGAGGTAGCCGCAGAAGAAACATACTTAATGAGGTTGTTCCCACAGAGCTTAGGAGATCAAGCTATGGAATTGTTTTCTCAATTACCTCCTGGTATTAAGTCATGGGGTGACCTAGCAGAGGCATTCATTCAGCATTTCTCTTACAACATTGAAACAGATGTCTCAGTTACTACCTTGTGCAATACTAAACAAAAGGAAGGAGAATCTTTCGCAACATTTTTACAAAGATGGAGAAACTTAGCTAGCAGATGCTCTTGTGAAATCCCGCAGAAACAAATGGTGGAGATGTTCACACAAAATGTTAATAAGGCTATTGGCTATGATCTCAGAAAAGCTTGTTTGTCTACATTCAAGGACGTTATTGAAAAGGGCCTAGCAACAGAAAAGGTCTTAATTGAACAAGGAATTATCAAGCTATTCAAAGAAAACAAAGAGGACTTTAAGGGAAAGGACAAACCAAAATTTTGGAACAAGAACAAGAACACAGTTAATGATGGTGTTGTTGATGCCAACACAGTGAGACCCAAGTTCGTCTTTTCTGGATCAAGTTCTACCAACAATCAGGTGAACACTCAAACAACTTCTAGATCACGAAGGAAGTACACTCCATTGGGAGAACCACTTGAATCAGTATTCAAAAAGCTTGTGGCAAACAAAGTGATCACAGTTCCAGATTTTCCTCCATATGAACCAAAGGTCAAACCAAATTGGTGGAATGATGATGAATTTTGTGAGTTTCATAAGAGCAAGGGTCATAAGACAAGTAATTGCCATCGATTGAAAAACATTGTGCAAGATCTCATTGACAGAGGAGATATAGAGATTGAGGGACATTCATCTAATCAAGAACATGAGGTGTTTAAGGAACCATTCCCAAAACATGACAAAGGAAAAGGCAAAGTCACAGATGATCAAGCCAATTACACTAGAGCACCTTACAATTATGATTCTACTATCAATCACATCTCGATGGACAATCATATTTCTACTATCACTATCAAAAACAAAAATCCTGAGAATCCTTCTCAGAGACCCAAGATTGTCCTAAAAGGTGTGGGATCTTCCTCCGAATCTACCTCTGAATGTCATGTTACAACCCGTCGAGGAAAGATTACATTGCCAGGTACCTCCACTAAGAATACCAATCCTTTATCAATCAAGCCTGAGTACGACCTTGTAGAACAATTAGGGAAAACACCCGCGCTCATCTCCATTCTGGAGCTTCTACGTATATCCCCTGCACATAAAGCTATCCTTGACAAAATCTTGAGAGACACTGTCGTCCCTACTGATCTGAATGTGGACCAGTTTCAAGCCATGGTGGGATACCTATCTATTCCACATTCCCTTACGTTTACAGAAGCCGATGACGCCTCCATAAGTCAGGGACATAATGCACCTTTACACGTTGAAGCTTTCATACATAAACACCGAATAAAGCGAGTCCTGATAGATGGAGGAGCAGGTCTTAATATTTGTACATTGAGCACCATCAGACAATTGGGATATTCTGACAAAGCTGTGAATTCTACAAACCAAATCACCATTAAGGCTTATGATGATGAAGAGCGCTCGTCCAAGGGCACAGTCACCTTACCACTAAGAATAGGGCCAGTCACAAAGGATGTGGTTTGTCAAGTCCTAGATCTAGATCTCACGTATAACATATTGCTAGGACGTCCGTGGATTCATGAAATGAGGGCAGTCCCATCAACATACCATCAATGCATAAAGTTCCCTCACAATGGAGTTGAGGTAACGGTCAATGGTGATCCAAATCCATTCATATATTGTAATAACTTGAGATCACATACTGAGACTATCATTCCCAGCAATCGGGAGGCTACTCCTTCTTCAGCATATATTGATCCTGAGTCATTAAAGCCCTCGACATCCAAACAAGGTTAACTTAGAGCCAAGTTTCAAGACAAAGGCATGGGAGAATACACTCTGAATCAGACAATGTTTTTACAACAAGTCATGACCTCTCCCAAGGAATATGGGAGGCCACATCCTAACAAGCAAATCTCCATCATGATGCTCAAATGGGATCCTACCATCTTTCAAAAATGAGGTGAACTAGAAGAAGAAAATTTATATAAAATGCTCTATAAGGACGTTGAAGAGGACACACATGATCAGATTATTATACCCTGTGAGAACTATGGCAAAGGCTTCAAAATTTTGCAAAGATTCGGGTATGATGGAAAAAGCCCTCTCGGACTATGCAAAGAAGGTGTCATGGAGCCCTTACAACCTGAGCTAACTACAAGAAGGGAACGCTCCAAGGGGCTTGGTTTTCTGAATCCCAGACTACATAATAAAAGAACAAAAGAGGTATGGCGAATTAAAGTTGCCAAAGTTCAACAAGAGGATTACTATTCCACAGACTCCAATGAGTGGGAATGGGGTTCAGACAAATCCTCCAATGACTATGAGCTCACCGAGACATTCAGAGAGCCAGATGAACCCACAGAGGAGGAGGAATTTTACAAAAAGTTCAGAGTTGGTCAAGAACCAACCCATAAGGATCCCGCACAAGCTTCATTTCAAGGTCCTAGGTCAAAATCACATAGGATGAGGACACCTGTCCCAGAAGGCTCTACTAGTGATGACAATTTAGATTTGCTCACGATCGAAACTGATGAGGAGAGTGCCATCGATGACCTCGATGATTACCTTGACATACCTGAATATAACCACATTTTCACTCTTCATCCAGCAAATTCAGAAAACACTAATGACCTTCCCCTTGTTCATCCTCAACTCATTGACTGGGATCATGAAGGACCAGCACAATTTGATACATTTCAAAATGACGAAGCTATTATCGATTACCTTGGCATTCGAGATGATCTTCCCCCTAGAGACCACGAAGCAGGATACGCCATAGAGCTCAATAACATAGCATACTTTGGTGAGGGTGTCGGGCCTTCTAGTCGCAAAAATGTGAAAATAAAAACAAAACAAGGGTCTTATGGCGAAAACCACACTGTGGCGCTATCTGACTCCAAAAAAGTAAAAAGAAAGGACGTATCTGAGGGTGAAAACCTCTCTGAGGTGCCCGAAGATGGAAGGCTCAACATTCTCCCAGCATCATACGAGGAAAAATCATCCATGTTGGTAGAGGAGACTATAAAGACAAACATTGGTACAGCAGAGGTTCCACACAACATATTTTTGGCTCAATCATTGACAGAGGCCGAGAGGACAAAATTCATAAGCTTTTTCAAGGAACGACAAGTCAACTTTGCATGGTCATACGCTGATATGCCTGGACTGGATCTGGATTTGGTTATGCATCATTTGACAGTCAAACCGGGGGCAAAACCAGTAAAGCAGAAATTAAGGAAAATGCATCCACAAGTGGCATTGCTAGTCAAGGTAGAGCTAGAGAAATTACTGGATGTCGGATTCATACGCCCAATTGATTATCCCGAATGGATTTCCAATTTAGTACCTGTCAGCAAACTGGATCGCAGCATCCGAATATGTACAGACTTCAGAGATATCAACAAGGCTTGTCCAAAGGACGATTTCCCATTACCAAACATTGACTTGATCGTTGATCTCACAGCAGGTCATGAAATGTTATCCTTAATGGACGGATTTTCTGGATATAATCAAATTAGGATCGCACCTGAAGATCAACATAAAACATCATTCACTTGTCCATGGGGAACCTTCTGTTGGAATGTCATGCCCTTTGGGCTAAAAAATGCAGGCGCCACTTATCAAAGAGCGATGACCACTATTTTTGATGATCTCATGCACATAACCGTGGAAGATTATGTTGACGATCTTTTGGGAAAGTCAATAGACAGAGACACACACTTGGACATACTTTCAGTTGTCTTTGATCGGCTAGAAAAATATAAGGTAAGATTAAATCCTAAGAAATGTGTCTTTGGAGTAACCTCCGGGAAGCTCCTAGGATTCATTGTGTCTAAAAGAGGAATAGAAGCTGATCCAGTGAAGGTCAAGGCTATCTTGGACATGCCGCCACCCAAGAATATCAGTCAACTTCGATCTTTACAAGGGAGACTCCAGTCCATATGAAGATTCATAGCACAACTTGCAGATAAGTGTAACCCTTTCCAGCACCTGCTACACAAAAACATCAAGTTCAAATGGGATGAGAACTGTCAACAGACTTTTCAGGCGCTCAAAGACTATCTTTTGAACCTGCCAATTTTGATGTCACCAATTCCAGATCAACCATTGCTACTTTACATATCGGCTACTCCGACAGCACTAGGGGCACTCCTAGCACAGCAAATACCCGATGGCAAGGAAAAAGCAGTCTACTATATCAGTCGCACATTGGTGGGATATGAGCTAAACTACACACCAATCGAGCATGCATGTCTCACTGTGGTCTTTGCTTCACAAAAATTATGACATTATATGCTCACTCACAAGACTAAGTTGATTGCCAGAATTGATCCACTAAAATATCTTCTCAGCAAAGCTACACTTACTGGGCGGCTGGCCAAGTGGGTAATGATTTTGAGTGAATTCGACATTGAATACGTGGACAGAAAAGCTATAAAAGGACAAGCCATTGCAGACCAATTGGCAGATACTCCCATGATAGATGATGCTCCTCTACAGTCAGAATTTCCAGATGAGTCCATTCTAACAATATCACCTGCAAAGCCATGGCAATTATATTTTGACGGCTCATATACACGGCATGGGGCAGGAGCGGGTATACTCTTTATAACTCCCCAAGGTGATTCTATACCAAAGTCATACCGCTTATCATTTATGTGCACTAACAATATAGCGGAGTACGAGGCATTAACAACTGGGTTAAGAATTGCAGTTCAATGGAAGATCCAAGAACTTCGTGTTTTTGGGGATTCTCAACTTGTCATCCGTCAAGCAACTGATGATTATCAAATAAAAGATGAAAAGCTAATGCCTTACAAACAACTGGTAGATGAGCTGAAACAACACTTTGCAAAGATAGAGTTTGAGCAGATACCAAGAGAACAGAATCGTGCTGCTGATGCCATGGCTACAATTGCTTCGCTCATTGATCTACCGCAAAATGAGACCTGCTATGAATTCCTGGTAGACAACCTGTTGATTCCCTCATATGAAATCACTCCTACGGAAATGATATGTGTTGTTGGTCCTGAATCCCAGTTATATGGTTCCATATTCACATACCTTCGCGATAATATCTTACCTCCCGATCTATCGAACAATCAACGCCGTACTTTCATTCGCTAATCCTCTCGATACGTCATTTTAGCAGATATCCTATACCGACGAGGTCTAGATGGCACCCTTCTTAGATGTTTAGAGAGTGACGAAGCTCATATTGCGTTACGAGAAGTGCATGAAGGGATATGTGGTCCGCATACTAGTGGTCCTACCTTGGCCAAGAAACTCATCAGGACTGGATACTACTGGCCTACTATGGAAAAAGATGCATATCAGTTTGTCAAGAAGTGTAAGAAGTGTCAAATTCATGGAGACCTCATACATGCACCAGCACAAGAACTACAACCACTTGCATCTCCTTGGCCCTTTTGTTAGTGGGGACTCGATCTCATAGGCAAGATTCACCCTCCTTCTTCCAATGGATATAAATTCATTATCACAGCCACAGAGTATTTTACAAAGTGGATTGAAGCCGTGCCTCTCACACAAGTTACTGGGAAACAAATCGCTACCTTCATCTTGAACTACATCATTTGCCGATACGGGATTCCTACTTCCATTATTACTGATAATGGGCATCCTTTCAAAAATCAGGATGTTCGTGAACTCTGTGAGCGCTTCCATATTGCCCACCGTTTCTCCACACCATATTACCCCCAAGGTAATGGCCAAGCTGAGGCGTCTAACAAAACAATTCTCAAAATCCTTAAAAAGACAGTCGACGACGCTGGCCGTAACTGGCACATCCAACTCAATCCTGCACTTTGGGCCTATCGTACAAGTGTCCGCACACCTACAGGAGCTACGCCCTACTCACTTGTCTACGGCTCTGAAGCCATCTTGCCTATTGAGGTCGAGCTACCTTCTTTACGGGTCTCCTTGAGAAACATAATCAATGATGAAGACTACAGAGTCTCTCGCTTACAAGAACTAGAACTGCTGGAGGAACGAAGGCACACTGCTTTTAATCATCTCAAGGCTTACCAACAATGAATGAGTCACAGTTACAATCACAAAGTTAAGCCTCGCACATTTGAGGTAGGTGACTTAGTCCTCAGAGAGAACCCCAAGAATCAGCAAGACAGAGATAAGAAGGGCAAGTTTGAACCAAACTGGCTTGGTCCTTACATCATTACAACGGTATATGGATCTGGGGCATATCAGCTCTCAACTATAGAAGGTGAACCCTTGGAGGATCCTATCAATAGCATGCACCTTCGTAGGTTCTACACATAAGCTCTTCGGAACATCCTAATTCAAAATACAAAAAAATCAAAAAAATTTCAAAAAAAAATAAAATAAAATTTATAAAACAAAAAAAATCGCGACTTGGTGAAAACTTGGCAAACAGGTGCCTTGTGACAACAAAAAAATTGAAAAAAAAAAAAAAAATCGAAAAAAGTAAAGAGAAATAATTTCGTCCAACGGTGAAAACCACTTCGGTGGCGCCCTGGGCAAGTACCATGGTGAAAACTGGGTCACCAGCGCCATGCGTAGAGACATTGCTCCTCTCTCCTTCAGGATTCTCTTTCATTCTTTCACTTTGCACACACTCACAACCTATTCATCCATAATAAACTTACCCATTCCCATCATGGCTTGTTATTGATCTACCTAAGATTGGTTAGCCACCCATAAACCTCCCTTTTCACATCCCTTTCCATCCATAATAAATCAGATCCTATCTGTGAGTACGGCCAATTCCTACGTCTAGTGATGGGTGTGGAACTGAGAACATCACATGTTTTGAGGAGTATAGTTTCTTCCAGCTTCCTTCAAGTCTATCTACATCATAGATCCGCAATAAAATTTCATCTTCTCCGTAATAAAGTATCAGTTTCATGGATTCAGTCAGTTTTAGATGAGACACAACAGCAACAATGGGCTTCAACAAATCAAATCTTTCAACAGACTCAGACAACATATGGTTCAGTGCTATCTATCCTTTTTGTGAAAGTGAACATTGTGACCACAATCAAAATTTGACTTATACAAGTGACAAGAGACACTAAACTTGAGGACTACAGTGGATGTTGGTGTCGAGTCTTGGTTTTCTTTTGATTTTATCTTTTGGTGACATGTCTTTTAGCTTTTCCAGGATGTCTTTGACTAGAGATTCTATCTCCAGGATGTCTTTGACTAGAAAGGCGAGGATGGGGTATCGTCACCTATTTATTTTTGCTGTCTGTTGATTGTCTTTTAGTAATGCTATGACTTGTCCAAGGATATGAGGACACTGTGAGTCTAGTATGAATTGGGGCATTCCTTGTTTGTGACTGTCTTATCTCCATGCAAACAGGTACAATGACTTTCTGGGCCGAACAAATGCCTTGATTGTCATAACCTATTCTGCCATAATAAAGCTCAATGATGATAACGCACAAGAAGCTCTTTCACGTTCATATCTTCTGTCTTCCATCCCCCTTTCTTGATTGACTTCCATTGTCCTTCTCGAGTCCGCGTAGCCTGCTATCACATGACTGAGTATAATGACACACCAAAAATATTTGCATTTCATATAGTTACATCTGCATCACCACATATAAGCATTTCATACATACATATAGATATCACAATTTCATCACATCCTGCATACAACACATGTTAGCACATCTCACATTTTCATTATGTAAATAATCATTTGCATTATCATATTCATCTGCATTACATACATTCACATTTGCATCATGCATCACATATACAACATAAAAGAACAAAAATATATTGCATTGCATCATATAAGCATCCATATCATAAAACATGCATCACATAAGAACATCTCATCACATAAGGTACACATGCATATAGCTGCCGCAAAAAAATGGATCATCTCATATATAATCAAAATGTGTCATGATACAATGATGTCAAAAGAATCATATGGCTACAAAATCACCCGCAGGTGTCTACAATACAAAAATGGTACATATACTGATACAAGGGGAGCCCTCTATGGCTATGATGAACTCCCTCCCTCAGAGCCGCCTGGCCTCGACGGAGTCTGAGCTCTAGATGGTCCCGCTCTAGGATCCCCCTGCCTGTCTGGTGGTGGCGGAGGACCCATGACCCCACCGCTGGATGCCTGCCTCCTACGACTCCCTCCCGTAGCCGTCGCTGTGCGCGATGATCTATGGAAGCTCCTCGCCCGCTGATCCGCTGGCACGACACCATAGTACAGATCCCTCCAGTAGGCGATCTCCTCTCCGGCTCGCAGCACATATGCGTAGCCTGCCCCTGCATCCTCTGCTGCCCGCCTCCCTGCCCTCAGAGCTATCTCGGCCTTAGTATATCGCTGGATGGCCTGGTCTCTCTCCCGCTCTGTGTCCTTGAGCCTAATCCTGAGGTGATCCCTCTCCCGCTCCAAATCCGCAATCTCGTCTGCCTGGCCTTGGTAGATCTCTCTCAGCTCTAGCAGCTCATCCTCCTCAGGATCACCACCCTCAGCCTCTGCCTGTGGCTCCTCCTCTGCAGGTGCCTGCACCTGTGCCTCCCCCTGTACCTGTCTAGGTGCCTGAATAGGTACCTGTCTCTGCACCTGTCCCTGTCCCTGCACCTATCTCGGTCCCTGTGCTCTAGGACCCTGTGCTGCTAGTACATGTAGGGGCAATCCACCTCGACCCCTCACCACCTGGGCTGCTCTCTCCTGTCCTCCCTCCCTCCGAGGTGCTACTCGCCTCTCCCCCACCACTCCTCTCCGCCTCCGTCGGCCCTTGCCTCCATCTCCTCCACCATCATCATCATCATCCCCTCCCACCTCTCCCTCCAGTAGCTCTCCCAGATCTGTCAACCTCGGAAATGGATGCTCTGCCCAATATGCAGAATACTCTGCATCCATCCCTGCATCCTCTACCTCCGGCCACATGTCCCACGGTAATGGCATCATCTCAGCCATCTATGTCACGGCTTGATCATATGATAGAAGTGGCCCGAACTGTACCTGTCTCTGACTGTACGGGCATACATGCCCGAGCCTCGCGGCATCCTCTGGATCCGGCCGAACTGTCTGCATACCCTGTCAACAAGCTGCCTCTCCAGAATATAGGGCGTCCGCCCAATAAGATACCTGCTCCTGAATGCATAGGGTAGCTCCACTGCGTCGTCATCCCACTCCTCGCACCCCAGGTACGGCCTCCAGATAACCATATCAATGTCATCTATGACGCATCTCCAATGCTCCAATTGACCAATCCGAGGCTGTGATGTAATCATATCGTATAAATGAACAAAACTCCGTCCATGCCCTCTGCCTCTGAAGTGGATAGGTCGTGTGATAGGAAGGTGCTCATATGCCTACACCTGTAGGAGAGTCACTCCGCAGCCCAAGCCCACTGATCCATGGTAAACAAACTGATGCAGCTCATAGTATAAATGTGCCAGGACACATGGCCCCCATGCATATCTGGTGTGCTCTGTCATCAGTGTCTCCAATGCTCCTCCCCAGCCAATTGCCAATCCCCGTGTAGCCCTATCTGGACATAAGAAACCACTGATGGCTCCTCCAATAACAGCCGGCAACACTAGCCCTGTCGCGGTCATGGTATCCCATGCCACGTGACCTGCTCTCATCTCCAACCCGGGATCCTGAAATACCCGTCTCAGTGCCTCTCTGTGTCCGTCTCGATCGTATGGAATCAACTCTCCATCGATTGGAATATGCAAAATCCTGTAGACATCCTCCAGCGTCACTGTCATCTCCCCCATAGGCAAATGGAACGTGCAAGTCTCGGAGTGCTATCTCTCCGCCAGTGCAGTCAGCAAACCCATGTTTGCCCGAAACTCGAGCACATATAGCACATGTGTGAGACCCATCTCCTCAATAGAAATCATATCCTGAATCGACAACTCTGGTCGCAACCTCTGAGTCGATGGGAATCTCTCCCGTGACTCCAGCATAGGCAGATACTCCTGCAGTCAAACAATCAATCATGTCAGTTATAGTGACATTCACTGTTTATCACAAAATGCTACTTGCTATTTAAATGCATATGGCTATCTATCCTAGTGACACTCACTGTTCATCACAAAGTGTTGCTATCTATCCTAGTAGTACTCCCTGTTCATCACAAAGTACTACGTGTGTGACATTCCCTGTTCATCACAAAGTGTTACTCACATTCGCACTCCCTGTTCATCACAAAGTGCTGCCTATCTTGGTGCTCCCTGTTCATCACAAAGTGCCTTGATCTATCCTAGTCTTCCTAGAGGACCTGCTTGAGTGTATCCTCTCAGCAGCTTATCCAATCAACAGCGTATGTTCATCACAGAACTGCCGATTTGACCTAAAAAGACTCAACTTATGCATTTTGCAACACAAACGCACTTTAAGCTTATAAACGCGCTTATAGACTGCACAAACATGCTTGTGCAACACAGACGCGCTTCCTGAACACATACGTGCCTATACCATTCACAAACGCGGCCAGGGAACACAGACGTCCCTACATGACATAAACGCCCCTACAATTCTCAAACACGTCCGCATTCAGCATAAACGCAGTCCCAGGCATAGACGCGCCTGGACCCGACACAGACGCGCCTATTGGACACAGACGCGCCTGGCACTGACACAGACACGGTTGCGCGTTTTTGCCCTTTTTTAACTACCCTATTCCTAGTACATTTATTGCTACCTAACATGCATTAATGACAAAACTTGAAATGCGTGAAAGTACGAGGAGGTTTTCTGGTACTTGCCGGCTCTCCTGCATCTGCTGGTCACTGGAATCGGCGAACGCGGTCGAATCTATGAACCAAAGCCATCGCTGCTGACTGCTGCTGGTCTTCTCTCGCTCTGCACTGTGATCTTGTAAGGGTGTGGATGACAATGAGGATGTCTTTTGCCCGTGGTCTATCTTATAGCCTACCCTAGCCCTCGCCCTCATTTCCTGAGTCAGTATTCTTCTTCCTGTGACTTTCTCACTTTATTCGGTCAGTCCATTCTAGCCTTTCTTTCTTATCGAGAGATTGTCTACAATCTTTTCAGACATTTTCATCCAATCTCTCGAGGGGGCATATCATTCCCATTCTGGGGCAACTCTGTATCAGTTCATCTTATCTTCTTTGAAACAACACGACAAGCCGCATTGTCTCAAAGAGGGGCAAAATGTAGACACTCAAAATTGTCATGTCTAATTAAATAAATATTTTATTTATTTAATTATCTAAGCCTAATTCTTCTATTAATTAAATAAATCCTTATTTATTTAATTAATTCATTTATCCTCTTCTAGCCTTATTTTTCATTTAAATAAATACATTTATTTATTTAAATTATCCCTTTCCTAAATTAAATAAATATTTTATTTATTTAATTGTCCTACTTCTTCTATTAATTAAATAAATCTTTATTTATTTAATTAATTCATTATCTTTTTCTACACATGACACATGTCATTCATCTCTTAATTCATACACTACCTACCTCTTTCATTATTTTATTATTTCCTTTACCTACCCTCTAATCCTAGCCGACCTCTCTTTTTACACCTCTCAATCTTAACCCTCCATTTCTCATTGTGTCTTCTATTTAAGGAGATGCTTTCTTCATTGTCTAACCCTAATGACACATCCTAATGACCTAATGACTGATTTTGAGTACTTGGCTACACTACGATCCTACTTGCAACCACATTCCGTTCTTTGTTGAGCTCTTGTGCATACAAAAATCTGAGAGCAAATATATCAAGCAAGATCAATGGAGATAGGAAGAATGGAGATCAAAACCCTATTGGACATGTGATGGTATAATCTTTGTGATTTTGAGTTATTTGCATTGTCTTAGGTAATCTTCATATGTTATGGTGGATCTTTGTTCATTGTTAGGCTAGGGTTTGGTGGTTGAATTCATTTAGCCTTTCAATATTGTTGTTTATTGTTATCCATTTTCACCATATACAGCAGCATCAACTCATCAACTCGGATAAAGAAACAAGACTGCAAAGTCCACCGGATTGATGCATCTCAATGCACCTAGTTCTCATTAGGAGGGGCATAGACCCCTAACTTGTCTCACAAATACACAAATTTATCTGCAATTTGATCTTTTGTAGATGCATACTCTATTTTTACTTCTTCATCACTAACTTTCTCCCTCAAGAAATGATACTTAATTGATATATGATTCATTTTAGAGTGCGGTACCGGATTCTTGAAAATATTAATAGCACTTGAATTGTCACAGTAAATAATAGTAGGCTCATCATACACAACTCTAATGTCTTTCAACATCAGCTCTATCCAAACTACCTGAGTACAATTACTAGCAACAACCATGTATTCAGCTTCAGCAGTAGATAGAGATATAACATCTTGTTTCTTGTTTTCCCATGAAACCAACTTCTTCCCTGAAAAGAAAGCTCCACTGGTGGTGCTCTTCCGATCATCTACATCACCTACCCAATCAATATTAGTATAGAAACATAGCATGAAATCATAATTCAGATACCACAACCCATAATCAATAGTTCCCTTCAAATATCTGAAAATCCTTTTAACACCAGTAACATGGGTCTCTTTAGGATCGACTTGAAATCTGACACAAAGACAAACAACATGCATGATATCTAGTCTAGTTTTATTTAGGTACAATAGTCCACCAACCATAAATTTGTACAAAGTCTGATTCACTTTCTGAGATTCATAATTCTTAGACAGCTTGCATCCAGTCACCATAGGAGTTCCAATAGGTTTAGAATCAGCTAACCCAAATTTCTTCAACAGTTCCTTCACATACTTAGATTAAGAAATGAAAATACCTTTACTGGTATGAGTAATCTGTAATCCTAAGAAGAATTTCATTTCACCTATCATAGACATCTCAAATTCCTTTTGCATATCATTCGAAAAATCCATACTCAAATCATCATCTGCTCCAAAAATAATGTCATCCACAAATACTTCAACAATCAAAATGTTATCATTCTCAACCTTAAATTATAAGTTATTGTCAACGATACCTTTAAAACATCCCAACTTCATCAAATACTTATCTAATCTTGTATACTAGGCTCTAAGAGCTTTCTTTAGTCCATACAATGCTTTCTTCAATCTACATACCATGTCTCCTTTATCTAATAAGGAAAATCCTTCCAGTTTCTCAATGTAGACTTCCTCCTCAAGATCACCATTCAAAAAGGTTGACTTGACATCCATCTGATAAAATTTGAAATTCTTGTAAGTAACACATATAAGAAGCAATCTAACAACTTCATTGCTAGCTGTATGGGAAAAAGTTTCCTCATAATAAATACCTTCCATCTGAGAGCATCCCTTACATACCAATCTTGCTTTGTTTCTTACCACTTCACTGGCTTCATTCAGTTTATTCCATAATACCCATTTAGTGCCCACTACATTCTTGTCTTTAGGTCTTGGAACAAGCTCCCAAGTTTTATTCTTCTGAATTTGATTCAACTCTTCTTCCATAGCTTTTATTCAATTCTCATCCTTACATGCTTCAACAACATCTTTAGGTTCAATCTTAGAAATCAGGCACATCTCTTCAACAAAAAATCTTCTTCTTGTCATCACACCCTTGTTCTTATCACCAATAATATGATTCTCAGAATGATTCAATTTTACATACCTCAGAGTCTTTGGATTATTCTGATTCACAAGCTCTTGAACTTCTTCACTGACAGTAGCAATATCTAGATTAACTATCTCTATTGGATTATTCTGCTTTAGGATCTTAGTCTGTGTAGGCTTAAAAACAATATCTTGATCATCAATCTCTTATCCACATGCTCTGATCTACTTTCCAAAACATTCATCAACCTCTTATTATAACACCGATAGGCCTTGCTCTTAGTAGAATATCCCAAGAAGATTCCTTCATCACATCTTGCATTGAACTTTCCTATATCCTCATCTCTTTTGATATAATATTTGTCTCCAAAAACTCTGAAATATCTAACTTTAGGAACATGACCAAACCATAGCTCATAAGGAGTCAACCAAAATCACCTTTTATATGCACCCATTTGAATGTGTAAACAACAGTGCTAACAACTTCCTTCCCAAAGGTTTGCGCAACATTTCCTTCAATCAACATCGTTCTAGCATCATCCAAGATTGTTCTGTTCCTCCTTTCAACAACTCCATTCTACTGAGGGTTTCTAGGAGAAGATAACTATCTTCTAATTCCATTCTTCTCACAGAATGTATCAAACTCAATGGACATGAATTCTACTCCTTTGTTATATCACAAACACTTTAGCTTCAACCTTGTCTCAACCTCCACCTTTTCTTTGAATATCTTGAATTTCTCCAATGCTTTTGATTTCTCCCTTGGAAAAGTCACCCACATCATTCTAGAGTAGTCATCAATCAACAACATGAAATACCTACCAGCCTGCATGCTTCTCACTCTTGTAGGACCACATAGGTCAGTATGTACAAGATCTAACAAGCCATTATATGTATACAACTTTCTTTTAAATGATGTTCTTCTTTGCTTTCTTCATTGACATTCTTTACATATGAGATTATAAGGCTTCACAATCTTAGGCAAATCTATAACAATTTGAGTAGAACTTATCCTTATCATACAATCAAAATTAACATGACACATCCTCCTATGCCATAACCAACTTTAATCTATCGAAGCAATCAAACAAATTTTCTCACCGGTATTCAAGTGAAAGATATTACCTTTAGTTTTCATCACTATTGCAATCTCTATTCCAGAGGCATTCATAATCTTGTATTTAGCATTCTTGAATTGTAAATCATATACCTTGTCAACCATTTATCCAACACTCAAAAGATTATGCTTTAAACCTTTTGAATATAAGACATCATCAATATTATTCTTACCATCAAAAGATATAGAACCTCTACCACAAATCACACAAGCTTTATCATCACCAAATATTATTATACCACCATCATACCTTTCCATATTCACAATTTATTTTATCACCTGACATATGATGTGAACAACCATTGTCAATTACTCATTCATATTTTTCTTCAATCTTAGCAGCCAAAGAATTATCCTCAACAATGCAGCTTGTAGGATTCAATAATACTGGATCATCTTCTTTGATAGCAATAAATACAAATTCATCTTTTGATTCCCTTTGTCTGATTCTTCATCTGTCACACCTTCATCAATAGCATAATAACATCTCTTCTGATTTTGGTACTTCTGGTAGGGCTTATCATACTTATCATGCTTCTCAAATCTATCATGATTATCATATCTATCATGTCTTTCATGCTTATCATTCCTAGACATTCTTTCAGGACACCTAGAAGCAAAATGTCCCATCTTATTACAAGAGAAATATTTCAAAGGTAACTTTTTATCATACTTACTATCTCCATTAGGCAATCTCTAAGCAATAAGTGCTTCAAGCTCATCCAACTCTTTCTCCTACTATTCTATCTCTCTCATCTCTCTCTGATATCTTGAAACCCTAGATGAACTCTCTCTCAGATCATATAGTTGCTTCCCAGATACAAAGGGTTTAAATGCAATCTCAGATTTACCATGTGATTCTCCAAATTTTCTTAACTCAAATGCAACCAGCTTACCAACCAACATATCTCTTGTCACAGTAGCCACACTCTGGATTTCATCAATAGAAGTAATTTTATCTTTATAAGCAGAAGGAAAGGATCTCAACACCTTAGCAAAAATCTCATCTTCCTCAAGAGTTCCACCGAAACATCTGATATTCATAACAAGCTCATTCACTTTATCCATAAAGGAAGCTATGTTCTCATCTTCTCCCATCTTCAATGTCTCATATTTTCCTTTCAAAATTTGCAACTTAGCAACTTTAACTTGCGCATCTCCTTCATACAAGACCTCTAGCTTTTTCCATATCTCATGTGTAGTCTGAAGTACCATCACATTTGTCATCTCTGAACTGGTCAAAGCACTCAGCAATGCTTCCTTAGCCCTTATGTTATATCTAGCTTTGTTTATTTCATCAATAGTAATTGGTCCATTCGGAGGAACATTGTAGACATTCTTTGTAATCTTCAAATAATCTTCACCAAGACACTTCAAATGAACTTCCATCTAGTCCTTCCATACAGTATAATTATTTCCATAAAATATAGGAATCTCCTTCTTAAACACATAGGTTGTCATCCTGAATCTCCTCAAACGGTTAAGCTTCTTCTGGAGGATCTAGCTCTTATACCATTTGTTGGCAAAAACAAGGAAGGAAAATTGAGAGGGGGGGTGAATCATTTTTCACCGGATTAAACCAATTAAGTACAATCTTAGATCTGATCAACTCCAACAAAATGAAAGATTACAACAATAACAACAAAAGAGAACTCACTTGATAGTTTCGGTTAAGCTCAAATGTCTTCCCTTCACTAATCTCTTCTCAATGCACCACACCAAAAGATGAACTCACTTGATCACACATACACCATTATTTGATAATATAGACTCCACAACAACCTCACCGAACCACCAATTAAATGAATATTACACCCATTTATACAAATCATCAACCTTGACTACAAGGTCAACTAAACCCATAACACCTAATTACAAAAGTACATCACACGATACATAAATCAACCACTAGACCAATACAATTCTATAGAGATCATAACATGGACCTAAATCAACTCCTCAAACACACACCACCATCGGAAATCTTGCCAAGATCAACCATAATACATTACACTACCAAAATACTGCATAACACAAAAATATCACCAGACCAAGAAGATCATCAAGAACTCACACACTAATCAATGTAGACCACCAAAACAAATAGGACATGATTAGGAAACACCAACAAGCACTTTAGAACCATCTGTAATAGTTGCATCAACACCACCTATTCAAATCTTCATCAATCAACACGCTAACACTCAAGAACACTTAACAGCAACAACTTGGATAAGAAAGATAGCTTCCAAAGCACCAACAATCTGAAATGAAGATACACACGAGCATCAAACACTCTCTCAAATCTACAACACAATATATGATCATACTAGAGCACAACAGATCAAACACTAGAACACTGCAACATTGAACATTGAAAACCAATCTCCATACTTGAATCCTCAACTAGACCAAATCATCATATAGAATCATGGAATAAATAAATAATTAGGTATCTCTAGTTGATTCAACATCCTAAATAGATAAACCTATCAGATCAACTCATTGCAGTCACCGAATCACTAAAACATTTCTCTACAACACCAAAACATAGGAATATGTTGACATCAATGACACCAACATATCCTAGCAACAACAATATCCAACAATACTTTTGTTGAAGTTAAAATTGAACTCCAAAGAAATATCCTAAAGCTTGTTAGTCCATCATAAAATATAAAAAGGATAGCTACAAAAAACTTAACTTCAACCAATGAGGTAATATGAAGTAAATAAAATAAACAAGATTATACCTTCCATGATTTACACCTCATTGTATCCTAACTCCACTGTTCTTGGTTGCAGATAATTTTCTCTCTGACAAGCACTAGTAGCTTCCAAGATGACATATGAAGAATGCACTAATAGTTAACTAATACTATGATATGCATATGCAAATGTTTTAAACTAACATGATATTAAGCTATGATAATAATTCCAAAATTTCTAATTGCTTCAAACTTAAACTCACAGATGCAAGATGAAAACTCCTAGAATGACTATATGATTACCTATTAGACTATTAGTTTTAAAATGACTTAGAAGACCTCTTTTTATAGATTTTTGAGTGCATGATCTTAGGTGGCAGAGATCAATGGTCATGATCAAATCTTGCAAATTGGATGGCTATGAGCAAGAAGTTGAAGGTTGAGAGAAAGGGGGAAGGAGAAGACAAGTGCCACTCATCTCACCTTGACTAAGTTGAAAACTTGAGAGGATATAGGATAGTTGGAAAAGATGTAGGAATGATAGGACAAGTGGACTGAAGTCCTCCTAAGATATAGGGATGTTGGAGAGAATATAGAAGAAAGTTAGGAAATATGTGTACGTACACAATATTTCATTTTATTTTGGAAGTTGGAGATAAGTGGCTAATAAATGATTTATTTTATTTAATTTTTTTAAATTAATTTAGCCACATGATGGATGAATTGGCAAAGGAGAAGTGATGTGGAGAATGAAAAGTGAGTTGGAAAAGGGATTAAATAATTAAGAAATTATTTAATTAATGAGACTATAGGATAGTAGATAGAGGAACAATTAAATATTAGATATTTAATTAATTGATTAGAAGAAAAGGATATAATGAGTTAATTAATAAAATGTTTCAATTAAATTAATTAATAGAAGGACATGAAATGAATTAAATAAATTAATCTTTTCAAATTAACTATTTAATAGAAGAATAATTATTAAATAAATACAAAATATCTATTTAATTACTCATAGCCAATTTTATGTGTATACAACCTTTATGAATTTCTTATTAGACAGTTTCAGATTCATTGCGATCAAGACACTGAAGGAGAGTACCATCAAGACCTCATCTATAAAGTGAATTAGCGGTTATGGTATAACGTGTTTCTTGACGTATAAAGTTGTGTTTCTAGTTTCTAGATAGATCTAGTCGAAGGATAGTATCCTTTAGGTAGGCATAGGTCTTTCCATAGAGTGGTGAGTTAGCATCAACTAGGTGGTGATGAATGTTGGTGTAAATAATTATTCATCTTGGATATTATTACACCTTACTTAAGTTTACTTAGGTACATGCATTTCATAGTAGTTTGGGTATGAGACACTTGGGTGTTTGTACCACATTGGGATAGTGTGTGTAGGAGAATTTCCACCTTTTATGGTGTGATCTTGTTGCTACACTCCACATTCAATGGGTGATCCACCTCATGTGGAATATTATATTGTTTCTCCTACCTACCCACACCTATTTCCTACCTACCCTTATTTCTTATTGAGACACATTTCATGTTTGTGTGCTCACATATCCATATAGCCTTGCCTATATAAGGAGGCTCATATTCATTATATGTAGCGAATGATTGATGATCTAGTTGATCAGTATTTTCATCTTGATAGAATATAGTTTATTTCTATCATATATTTTGTCTCTCTTATTTGTGCTTTCCATTGCCTCTTGATCTTGGCAAAATCTCACAATGAATAATGATGAATAGTAAAGAGAGGGGGGGGGGGGGGTGAATCAATATAGCCAAAAGCCTTCTAAAACCACTTTGACTCCAAAGACTGAACTAACTGATAAACAATATCACCGATCTAAAACAAGGCACTACTGGTAAAACACAATATGACTGTGAAAAGCATAAACCGGTAACACATAGATCTCCACACAACCCAATATATCATTACCACTTCACCCACATGCATAAACAAGTAATACAACTGAAATATAAAGACCACTGGATCAACATGCATTACCACTTTAACAGAAAATACTAATCATCACATGAAAAGGCATCACACATGACACACTAATTTTTCACGTGGAAACCCAACTGGGAAAAACCACAGTGGGGATGAATATCCACAAGTTGTTCTTTGAACTCTTCTGAAGTTTTCTTTGTGAGGAGCCTAGTCCGGTTAAGGACTTTTACAATAGGTTCTACTAGGAACTGATCCTGCTAGGCATCACCCGGTTAAGGGATGGCTAAATACCTGGTTAAAGGTTAGAACCCTGTTAAAGGTTACCACGTAAGAGGATTTGAAGAACTCATTGATTTGAGTCACCCTGTTAAAGGATTTACACAAAGCCTATGAAAGCTACCCAGTTAAGGGATTTTTCAACTATTGAAATGGTTAGAAGTCAACAGGTAATACACTGATCTGATAATAACACTTAATGCCAAGGCAGATCCACTTTAGTTTCTTTTCTTCTACAATCACACTCTACAGGTATCAACACACTTCTCCGGTTTGACAATAAATAAGTATCTCTTCACTTGGATACATACATAACATTTTCCAACAACTTCATACTGCAAATCATCGTCAACCTTATAGGAAACAGATAGGTCGGTAGCATAAACCCTAAACCCTAAAAATTTAGGTTATCAAAACAGTCTATCCAATCTTGACTATTCAATCTCATTGCATTGAATAAAGTAGTCTTGAATAGATCTCAAGACGTTCTCCATCATTCATTCTTTGCTGCTTCAGGAAGCCGATAACCCATCATGCACTCTCCATCATTTATTGAGACTTTGCACATTCCTGAGGTAGATAGGATCAATCTTCTTCATGCAAGATCCTCAAGGAAATCCTTCACACGCATAAGGCTGACGTGGCAACATGATCTGATCTCCATTTCAATGCAAACCCATCACAGGATCTCATTGGTCAAATCACACAGGCTTGAAATGCATCAACCAGAAACCCTGAAGCTGAGACTACCAACCTGTAGTCATACCAAATGAAATCTCGATACAAAAATTTGCATATACCGGTTCACATTCCAACATACCGGTTCACTTGAACAAACATACTGCTTCACTTTTTCACATATACCAGTTCACACTTTAGCATATTGACATCAATGAAAACATACAATATCATCATGTCATCAAGCTCTACACATATGCCAAAAGGTAGCATATGACTTGTGATTCAGGATTGTCATAGGCAGGGGAAAACAATTGCTCCACCAAGAACTCATAACGATTCTATTTTTCTAATATTTGCAAGAGTGAGGTGATGGTCACCATGGTGTCTATAGCTTTGTTATCCATCCTTGGTATCTATTTAAATTTGATATTCACAAAGTATTTCTTTAAGTCATCCACCATTCTTTTGTATGGCATTAGCTTGTCATCCTTTGTTTGATAGTCATTATTGACCTGATTGATGAACAACTGGGAGTCTCCAAAGACCTGTAACGATGTGATCTTCCTGTGACTAGGGCTTCATACTCAACTATGTTGTTTATACAAGAGAACATTAATCTATAAGATCTTGGGATGGTGTGTCCTTGTGGAGTGACGAATAGAATATCGACACCTGATCCATGTTGTGTGTATTATCCATCAAAGTACAAAACCCATGATTGTGTTGTGACTATGATAACATCCATGTTGGTAAATTCAACATGCAGTAGATGATTGTCTTGTAATGGTGCCTCTGCCAGCTAATTTGCTATAGATTGACCTTTGATTGCTCTTCTATTTGTGTATTGAATGTCAAACTCACTCAAAATCATCACCTATTTAGCTAGTCTTCTTGTTGAAGCAACTTTGCTGAGTAGATACTTTAATGGGTCTATTTTGGCCATTAGCTTGATTGTGTGAGCTAGCATATAGTGTCAAAACTTTAGGGAAGTGAATACCATAGCTAAAAAATATTTATCAATGAAGGTATAGTTGAGCTCATATCCATTCAATGTTTGGTTGATGTAGTAAATTGCTATTTCTTTGCCTGTTGAATCTTCTTGTGCTAATAAAGCTCCTAAAGATACCTCCATGGTTGATATGTAGAGAAGTAGAGATTTTCCTGCTATTGGTGGCATGAATATGGGTGGATTCATCAAGTACTAATTTAATTGGTGAAATGATTCTGCACATCTATCCTCCCATCTGAAAGGAACATTCTTGTGGAGTAGGTGAGTGAAAGGGAGGCACTTGTCAGATGGTTGAGCGATGAATCTTTTGATGGATTGTAGTCATTCCTTTAGATATCTTAACTGACTGATATTTCTAGGAGGTGGCATCTCCATGATTGCTTGTACTTTTGCAGGATCTACCTTGATACCCTTTTTTGACACTATGTATCCCAATAGTTTGGCGGATGTTACATTGAAGACACATTTTTTTGGGTTTTGTCTCACATTGAATTGTTCTAGCCTCTAAAATATTTTGTCAAGAATCTTTAGATGTCCTTCTCTTATAAATGATTTGGCTAATAGGTCATCTACATAGTCTTCCATGAATGTGTACACCATATCATGAAATATTGTGGTCATTTCTCGTTGATAGGTTGCTCTTGCATTCTTTAAGCCAAAATGCATGACATTCGAGCACTAGGTACCCCATGGACATGTAAATATTGTTTTATCATGGTCTTCTAGTGCTATTTTAATTTGATAATAGCCTGAGAAGTTGTCCATAAGTGATAACATGGAATGTCCTATTATTAGATCTTCAATTGTGTTGATGCTAGGTAAAGGAAAATCATCCTTAGGGCAAGCCTTGTTCAGATCCCCGAAGTCAGTGCATATCCTAATAATTTTGTTTAGTTTTGAAATAGATATTATATGTTGGCATGATGATGATTTTTGTATTTGATGACTTTATGTGTTGTCATTGATGGCACACATATGTTTTGATTATCATAAGTCATCTTAGTTAAGGTTAAACCAGTACTACTATTAAGTCATTTGTATTCTTAACTAGTAGACAATTGGTTTTGGTCAGTTACACTGTTACTAGTTTTGAGATGTAGCAGAGAGAGACAAGGAGGCTCATGGAGAGAATAACTCAGTATGATTTGAAGTGAATCGGTCTGTGAGTTTAATGCAGTCAACACTCAATCGGTATCAGTGTTCCAATCGATTTTCCTAGTTTGTTTGATGATTTATCACCGGTTGTGATGTGTTACCACCAATCGACACTTTGGTGGTGATTTGTGTCATGTTAAGGAAGATTATCTATATTCACTGAAGCTACGAAATTGTGTCAAGTTTCAGGAGTCAACATGAAATCTAATGTCTATAAAAAGACATTGTGATGAGTTATTTTGTAATAGAAGATACAAGTGATGTTATGAGTTGAAGTAGATATGATTTGTTGAAGGAGTTGTAGAGTATGTCAGTGATGTAGTAATGTGTGAGCAGAAAAGGATCTAAACAAGCAGAATGTGCTATTCTTAGATCATACCACCTTTTGTTTTCTAATCACTACAACAATTAAATCCCCTAACCAGGTAAGCTCTAACAAGCTTCATTGTATAAATCCTTTAACAAGGTGATTCATTAACTTGGATCTAAATTTTTCACTGAGGTTACCTTTCACTAGGTATAGCTCCTAACAGGACTTGGGATCTTTAATAGGATCTGCTCCTAACAGAGCATTTGTAAACCTTAATCGGTCAGTTACCTATTCTGCAGATAGTTAACTTGTGAGTTCCATCTCACCATGGTTTTTCCTAGTTGGGTTTTCCACATATAAATATTTGTGTTATGGTGAATGTTTTGCTTATAGTGAATGCTTTTATAACACTTTGGATTAAAGGTAAAGTCATTAGTAAACTGGTTAAATGTTTTTACCGGTCTGCAATTAAAGTGTTATTGTTTTTGCTATCACTAATTCACCCCTCGTCTCAATTCTTTGTAAGTTTATCAATTGGTATTAGAGCCTAACTTCCTTAAGGCTTAACCAATTGGAAGGAAACCCTAAAGAGATTATTGGGGATATGAGCTATAGAGAGATGGCTAGAGAACTTGCTAAAACTAGGGATGAGCTAGAAACCCCGAGAAGCATATTCAAGGCTTCACAAGCAAAAAGGAAAGAACTGACTAAGGAATTATTAGAGATATCTGACAACAACTCTTTAGATGAGGCAAATATTGATGCACTAGTTGAAGAAGTGGAGAAATTAAATGGTGAGAAACTTAACCCGAGGAGAGAACTTGAAGCCCTTACAATCCCTATGAGTCAAGAACTTGAAGCTAGGAGGGCAGCTAAAGACCTGATCAAAGAGAAAGATCATGAAATCCTTAAGGTCAAGAAGGAGAAGGCAACTTTGCATGAACACTAGCATGAGGAGAAAGAATAAAAAGAAGCATTATAGTTAGATCTTGAATTGGCAATGTCTCTTTGAGAGACCTTGATGAAAAGGAATGAAGATATTACCAAAGAGCTTACTAAAGCCAATGAGAAGCTTGACAAATTTAACAAGAGCTCCTCTATGCTAGATGAACAAATCCAATCTCAAAGGATGAAAGGTGATACATATGGGTTAGGATACAATACATCTAAGAAGGGTGAATCTTCCGGTACCAAGAGAGACATGCATAAAGGTAAAAACTCTCGTAAGGCTCAAAAGCCTACCGGTAAGAAAGCTTACAAACATGTTTTCTTTAACTATCATAAACCTAGATATACTGCTAATATTTGTAGAAGCAAATCTGATAGTAATACTGGTTATAAACCTAATATTGGGTATGTGCCTAAAATATTTGAAGTTTATTGTTATACATGCAATATGTATGGATATAGATCAGTTGAATACAACTATGGAGCAAACAATCCTGCACCTCACATGAATCCAAGACCTATTGGTGACTGGAGGAACAAAAATTGGCAAAGACCCTATGTTAACCAATCTAATCCTTATGAGATGGAAAAGAGAGTCAATATGATTTGCTCAATTTGTAACAACTTTGGACATGTGGCTATGAACTACAGAAGAAGAACTTGAAGAGGCAATGCATGACCTTGGAGAGAATCTGGAATGGCCTGCTATCATTGTCACAAACCATGACACATTGCCAAGTTTTGCAGATTAAAGAAGAACCAATTGGTAAGTCACAATACAAAACATAAATGAAAGTAGAAGGTTGATATTGAAGAAACCAGAGCTGAGATGAATACAATCTAGAAAAAGAAAAGTGAGGACAATCCATCAGAAGAATCAAATACTTCACCGAGTGTGGAGAATCCTTCACCAACAAACTAAGCTTTTCAATAAGCCTAGGGGGAGCATATCGGTAAATTTATTTCTGGACCCCTTGAAGAAAGTATGCATTTTGAGTTAAAAGAGCTTTTTATATTGTTATCTATTGATTTTCTAAAGGATTATCAATCGGTTAGTATACCTATTGGTAATAGGCGAGTTTTGTCAAGTGGTAATTAGGGTTTGTCACCTTATCAGCAATGCATTTAATGCAGTCGGTAAAGTTAATAAAAAATAATTTCATTAAGTCATTTTTACCCGTATTGCATTCAAAGAGCATTTTGTGAGCACTTGCAAAGCAAAACAAAGCATTCTTAGTAGATTGTGAACAAATTTGTACTACGGATTGAGAAGTTGAATCAGATTTGAAGCTAAGAAAGAAGAATAGGGTTTGCAAGCGAGGGAGAAACTGAAAACCCTAGCGATGCAAAGGGAACAAGGTATTTGGTCGATCTTCTCTCTTGAATCAAAGTTATTTGTAATGGCATCTTCATCTTCTACCCCATCAAAGAGTCTTTTTATCACTACTGAAGCTACTGAGTCAATGGAGTCAAACAAGATAGAGTCGTACAATGCATTATCACAGGTACCCCAAGGAGTTTTGATTAAGGGTGACTTGTCCAGTTACATATATTGTAAGATAGAAGATTTAGGATCTTTGGCAATCTATTCCCAGTTGAAATCTTTGTGTGACAAGAATGGGAAGATCAAACTTGAGTGTATTAGGGTTTATGAGAATGGTTTTCATAATGCATTTTATTTTCTAGAGGATTTTGAAGAAGAACATGTCAAGATCATTCTAAGTCATGTCCATGGAGTGAACATGTACTTAGATAGGTCACACACTATTACCAAGGAGGCTATTCATGCTATGACCAGTTTCTGCCAAACCGATGAAGTTCCTAAATTGAGGAAAATCATGCAGAATACTATCATTGAACTGACAAAGACCACTTGTGACGGTCGTGTCATGTCTATTAGCAAAATTCAAGATGAAGAAGTCAGATATGCTACAATGATTATTGGTTATTATATATTTCATTCTAGCTGGATGAACATGTTGGAATCCAATAACATTGAGAGGGGGGGGAGAATCAGTGTTATACTAGATGTATTAATTTAAGCCTTATTAAAACATGCAGACACCAATCGGTATACTAGTACATACAAAATTGAAAGAAGTAAAGAAACCAATAAGCCAATCACATAAATGAGAACCATAACACACAAAATTATACATGGAAAAAATCAAAGAGGAAAAGCCACGATGGGGTTTGTGATCCACAATATCAATCCACTGACCATATGAAGAGATATTACAAAATATAAGGGGCCTACACTTGCAGGAAGGCTTACAGCCTAGAGCACACTAGTCAATCACAAATGGAGCCTCATTGAGTATATATAAATCTAGACAATAATCTAGAGAAGTGATTAACTACTAAGATAACATCTTTTATGCCAGAATACAGTTCCAATTTAAGCTTTGTTTGTTCCGGTCTGAAACCCTAAACCCTTTACCGGAATAACTCTTACATAAATATCCTCACATACATAATTCTCTCTGATATATTTTGCATCATATCACATTCACATATCCATGATCTCCTATATATCAAAATGATCTAATCCAACTGACCTATATAGGTCCTATACAACTTATCATGCCTTATGTTGGCTTACAAATATTATTATAATATCAAATTACATGTCGGCTAGATAACATAAATACATGAATAACAACATCAATTGCTGATGCTGGATCTAAGAGATGTCAGCCTCCTATACCGATAACCATATTCTAAACCATGTCAACCTCCATTGTCAGTAAGCAAAAAAATCCTTCTTTCCTACTAGTGCTGGTGCTGGTACACAACTGAACCAAAACATGAAGCTAGAACAAAATACCATGTTGTCATCAATGAAAACACAGTGAAACCAACCAATTGAGAGTCAATTGCCAACACAACAGCATGCCATCAGTTGCTATACACGCTACCTACTGAATGATTAAAGAAAATGCAGATTATCATATGTGTGAGGCTATGCGAAGTCAGCTAATGCTGAATCTAGATTCAATCAAGAAGGACAACAATCAGAAGTTCAAGTTTGGAAAACTTTTGATCGGTTTGTTTTTTATTTCCAAAATTTTATTCTAGGTATTGGTGATATTCAATGGTCTAATGATACACCTATTTCAACCCAAATTAAAAATAGTATAAAGGTTGTAAAGAACACATTTTCAGTTGCTATGAATAAGTATTTCAATGAATTCTAGAAGAATATGAGCATGAGGCTAAGGTTATCAGATGAAGTGGTAAAACACTTTGAAAAAGACATCTGTTTCACTATAACCACTGATTTCTACCTTATGGAGGCTGTTGAACCAAGAGAAGAAGAAATGGAGCAAATGGGCTATGAAGTCAGTTATGACTTGTTGATCGGTTATGCCAACAACCTTATGGCATCACCTAAGGATACAGACAAGAAGAGACTTGGTTCTTATCAAGAAATGATTGCACCGACACAAGCTAGTAGTGTTAAAGGGAAAAAGAAGAAAGATGAGCAAGCAACTTCTGTGTCAACCGGTACTAGAGTAACAAGAAGTGTTCAAACCAAGAAGGAACCAATACCTAAGGTGTATACAAAGAAGTAAAATACCAATAGAAAGAGAGGCAGACATCTTATCCTACAAGAAGAATCCAAGGATACTGAGTCCGAGGAAGAAAAGTAGAAGCTAAAGGTAACCGGTAAGAAATCTAAATCAATAGGGGCAATCCCTAAGAAAAATATTTCTATCGATGTTTCATCTTTCAAGTGAATGAGTCATTTTGAGAGGACTCTGAAAACATTAAAGAGAAAGAAATTTAGTAACGTAAAAGAATATTTTGATTCTTTTGATGAAGTTTAGAAACAAGAAGTGGTACAAGAGGTAATCAATTACCTATGTCAATATAACCGGTTAGCAAATGAGATTCATAAAGAAATGTTTGATTCTTTAAATTTTATTCTTGAAAATAAATGGAAGCTGATTATCGACCAAGAACAAGAGTTGATTGATAGAAATTTTGTTCAATATTTTCCTAAATTGTCTTATGGAGAGTTGTTAGAAATGCTTTTTAAGCATAAGGGACAATTTCATACAAGATCAAGGATAATGAAACTATTGGCAAGAAAAATTCAAGAAGTTGAAGATGATACTCATCAAGCAACTATATCTATTCAGGCAATGAATGATTAGTTAAAGAACTATCACAATAATCTTGATCAAACTGATACTAGAGCTCCACCAAAGCTGGACACTGAAGAAATTATTACACCAGATGTAGTCTACCCTATCAAGGATAAAGATGACACTATTTCACCACCTGTCATATTCTTTGTGGATGAAACTAAAGATGTTAAGGGTATTGTTGATACAAATGGTACCTATATTGAACCAGTTAAAGATGGAGAACAGGAACCAAATATGGTTAAGGAACATAAAGAAGAAGAAGCACAATCTACTGAACAAGGTGTGGACATACAACCACCACCAGAAAATGAACATAATGTTGAAAGTCAACTACCACAAGTCATTACACCAACACAAGAGGAACAAAAAGAGAAACCAGAAAAGAAGGTAGAAGAGAAAAAGGATGAAGAGAAGAAAACAAAGACGCAGAAGAAAACAAATGTTGAGGATGACGATGATGACTCAATCAACATTAAAATTCCTATAGATATGGACAATCTGTGTGCAATGGAGATTGCTACTGCTATGCAATCCAGAGCACAAAATAAGAGGTTAAAAGAATAGAAATGAGAAGCAGAGACCATTCAAACTATTGTTAACATTTTGTCAAGTCTCCTACCAAAGACTAATATAGGTAACCGATCCACCCCTATTGCTAAGCTTGGACATTTATTTGTTGATGCAAGTGAAAAACTAAAATCACTTGAAGAGGCAAATCATGCATTAGCAGAAAAAGATTATAGGAAGAAAAGGGGAGAGCAACTGATTTCAAAAATTGATAAAGGCAAGATTGCTTTAACACTGAACATAGATCTATTAAAAACCGATATACAAACTAGCGGTAACTTGAGAGGATAAGTAATGCATACCTACTAGTACAAGATTTCGCTTTGAATTTTGGTAAATTTGTTGATTCCTTACAACACCTATTAGAAGTTTATAATTTTAAATAGGTGAAGAGGATAAGATCCTTGAAGGAACTGAAGAATTAGTTAATTCCAAAAGTTGAAATCTTACAGAGGGCATACAAGGATTCTGAAGCAATTTTTGCTACCCCGGAGATGAGCATTGTTGATGTTATGGAAGAATTTGCTGCACAAATTTTGACACATGTTGAGATCACTAAGACACTATTAGAAACATGGGATAATGACCTTACATGGGTGAAGTTTAATTTCAGTGATATTTTCTTTAGAATTGCATTGTAAAGACCTCAAAACTCTTATATCTATATATATGCCATTTTTGATGTAATGTATGCGTTTTACTTTTCTGTTTGGCATTGTTGTTAAAGGGGGAGTAGAATTAGTTTAAGAGTCAAAATTTTGTATGTATTGTTAAGGGGGAGTCTGCACATATTTGTAAGCACACTTAGTTGTAAAATTTTTCCTAAGTGTTGCCATCAATGACAAAGGGGGAGAATTTTGACATGATGATGATTTTTGTATTTGATGACTTTATGTGTTGACATTGATGGCACACATATGTTTTGATCGTCAAAAGTCATCTTGGTTAAGGTTAAACTGGTACTACTATTAAGTAATTTGTATTGTTAACTGGTATCATTTGTATAGAGTTAGTTCAACCAGTAGGCAACCAGTATATGCAGTTAAGACAATTGGTATTGGTTAGTTCAACTATTACCAGTTTTGAGATGCAACAGAGAGAGACAAGGAGGCGCATGGAGATAATAACTGTTGGCATATGCACACTCCAATGAGACATTGTATGTGATTGAAGGTTTTGTCATTGATGGAAACCTTGCAATCCTATGGCACCGGCAAAGGCATTATACCAGCATTAGTAGATCACACTCTACACTGGCACTCAGGACACCGGCACCGACATAGAAGAAAAGAAGTATACCGACATAGAGGCCGACAGGATTTTGCTATATAATATTTTGTTTATTATTGTAAAACTTTGTAAGACAACTTGGCAAATTGTAAAATGACTCTTATATATAAAAGAGATCATTGTAGACATTTGGGAATGTATGGAGAAGCATTAAGGAAAATATTAGGCAGACCTATTATGCGAAATATAGGTTAAGGGGTATATGTAAAGAACAAAGTAGGAACCAGTACTGAATCTGGCATTGAAGATGCTATTGTAAAGCAGTACAAGTTATTGGATTTGTATAATCCTTATTGTAAGTTAGTGAGACTTCCCATTGAGCAATGAGCTCTAGGCAGTTGGCCTTCCTGCATGTGCAGGCCCCTATTGTAAGTAATATTCTCTTATTGGCCGGTGAGTGAATATTGTGGGTCACAAATCCCACCGAGGTTTTTCCCATACTAGGTTTCCTCATTAAAATCTTGTGTTATGGTGTGCTTTTCATGTGGATTTTCTTGATTCTATTTATTGCATTATTTCTTGCATACCGGTACACTGTTATATTATGTTCTGCATGTTTTAAGAAAAGAAATTCTGAATACCGGTTAGATACTGATTCACCCCCCTCTCAGTATCTATGGGATCCCTAACAATTGGTATCAGAGCTTGGTCCTCTATTTTCAGAAGCCTAATAGCTTGAGGAAGATCTTGACACCGGTAAAGATGGAAAATCTGATGAAGCAACTTGAAGGAGCTCTTACAGACTATGATGCAGAAAAATTGAAAAATATCAAACTAGAAGATGATTTAAGGGTAGCTAAGGATATCATTCAAGCACTTCAAGAAAATTTTACTGTTGCAAGAAATAAGAGAAGAGAACTTTGTGAAAAATTGCAAAATGAGAATGATGAAAAGGAATCACTTAATGATATGATAAGAAAGTTGAAACAAGAGATCATGACAACAAAAAATGAGATGCGGGATATGACTATGAGATTTTGCAAAGAGATTGAGGATAGGAAGAAGAATGAAGAAGAATTGACCAGAAGACTAAGTGCTGCAGAAAATGAGAACACAAGACTTAGCTATGAAAATGACATGTTGAAGACAGATCTGATGCATACTCATAATGACTCAAATGAACTAATGAGACAAAAAGAAGTCTTAAAAAGAGAACTAGAAACTGCAAATCAACACAAAGAAAAATTTAAGAAAAGCTCAGAGGAACTTGGCACCTTGCTGAAGAATCAAAAACCTAAAGGTGACACTTCTGGAATTGGCTTTGAAGTTGGTGAGAGCTTCGGTACTACAAATACTCAGGATCACAACAAACCGGTAAGACAACCTAATGCTTATAAATTTAATGGTAAATGCTTTAACTGTAATAAGTATGGTCATAGAGAAAATGAATGTAGATCTAGAAATTATCAGAATATCAACACACCCACTGGTCAATGTTCTAAATGCAACAAAGTAGGTCACAACTCTAAAAACTGCAGAATGAATGTGAGATGTTATCTTTGTGGAAGATTTGGATATTTATCTAATCAATGCAGAACACAAACTAGCATAAGTTATGGGAAAGCTATTTAGAAGAATAATGTAACTTGTTATGCATGTAACAAGATTGGGCATATTGCTAAATTGTGTAGAAGTAAAGGAACACCAATAGACAACATAAATTCTAGCTTGAAAGGTAAAGAAAAAGTTGAAGAGGTTAAGCAAGAATTCTCAAAACAATGGATTAGAAAAGCTGATCTAAATATTGGGAATACTCCTCCATTGGTAGAACAAACTGATGCTTCACTGACAGGATAGAGTGATGCTTCACCAGAAGGACAGAGAAGTGCTCCACCGGTAGGAAGTTCTTCATCTAATTGAAGAAAGTTTCCTTGAGGGTTTAGCAATCTAATCACACATGTGCTATTATTCCCTCGATTAGAGATAAGAAGTTGGAAATTACTTATTACCGGCAAAAAATATTAAGTGAATACTTAACCGACATGCAATTAATGTTGTAGATGGCGAAAAGACACTATAAAGTTAAGGTTTCCACCCTATTTCATTTCACCGAGATTTCAAATTTTTGAAGAGCGTGAAGATTCTGAGCTAAGGCATTTCAAGCAAGAAGCAAGAACACTCCAAGCAATCATCCATCCTAAAGGCAGTAAAAGGTATTTAATCATGGCATCCACCTCTGCAATTGAATATATAGAAAACCCTACTGTTGTTGAAGTGATAAAAAGACCTAGGCCCGTATTTCAGTTAGTTCCCGAGATAGCAAAGAAGCATGATACCTTAGGTGCTTTTTCTCAAATTCCTAAGGGAGTTGTTTATGCTGAAGACCCCAGAATGTACATCCACTACAACATTGAGGAATTAGGAGATGAGGAGATTAAAACCATGTACAAAATTGTGATATGTGATAACACAGGCAATGTAAAAGATGAACACAAGATCATTGAGACACTAGTTATAGAGATCCTTAGCATTCCTAAATTCCACAAGGATGTGATTAGGATAGTCTTGAGCAGGGTACATGGAGAATTTTTCTAGTTAGATGCAATCCACAAAATCACTAAGGAAGCTATGAAAGTTGTCAGAGGGTTACCGACCACTGGTAAAAGACCAAATAAAACCAAGAAGGTTTCCAATGACCTAGTTATAAGCCTAACTGGTGCAACATTCGACAAGAGGTCTCTAAGAGTTAATGTTGTAACAGATATCAATGTGAGATTCATCAGTATGATATTAGGGTATAAAGCTACTCATGCTAATAGACTCAATTCAGTTTCAAGTTTATGCATTAAGAGTGCTTATGATATGGTCACAAATAATGCAAAAATTGATATATGTGAGTGCTTAAAGGATGAATTAATTGACAACCTTGGAAAGATCAAGAAGGACAAGAAAGGAACTTTCAGGTTTGAAAATATGTTAGTATGTTTGATGCTACACATAACAAAACAGGTTCCTGGTATTGGTTACAAAGAACTTGGATATGATATACCGGTAGGAAAACAATTAACAGAACTATTCAATAACATGGGTGAGAACAAGGAAAACAATATTAATGACTTCTTTCAAGCATTAAAGACCAAAATGAAGAAAAGAGTAAGGTTATCATAAAATATTGTAGATAAATACAAAGATGAAATATGCTTTGTAATCAAGAAAGATGAAATATGGATGGAAGCGGTCATCCCAAGGACAGTTTGGGTAACCGAGATGGGCTATGAAACAGATGATCACATAGTTGAAACATATGCTAAAGCACTTTTGGAAGCCCCCAGAGAACCTAAGGAAGAAGTATTTGGTAGTGCAGAAAATATTGAAAGACAAATTCAATCAAAGAAAAGGGTGAAAAAGGTTGAGGCAGTCGTAAGGAAAGGCTCCAGACAAGAAAAATCCATCAAGGAAGATGTATTGAAGAAAACCGGTTTAACAGAGGATGAGTTACCAGCTCCACAACCTGAAACTCACCTATCACCGATAGGTACTTCTTCGGGAAGTGACATGCCTGCAAATTTTAAAAGAGTAGTAAGGAAAAGAGATCCCTCACTGGCAACCACACCCTCACCCAGGAGGACAAGGCAAAAGCAACAAGCAGTGAGATCTCCGGTAAGAAAGGCCACACCAAAGAAGAAACTGACACCCAAGAAGAAGAAAAGGACAAACAAAGACTTGGCCCCTCTTGATATTCTACTAAATTAAATCACAGAGGAAGGTAAACTGAAGAACATAGAGAAAATATATGACACCTTAACAGCTGATGAAAAAGAGCAAGTTGAAAATAGTGGTATATTACATATGGATATGTACAAAATTTTTTTGATGTAAGTAGTCAATGAAATTCCTGATGAACTATTCAAAAGACTGGAGGCAAGAAGACAGGTAGTAATAGAATTGGATAAGAAAATAAAGATTGAAAAGTTACTTGCTGTATATCCGGTAAACTCTTCTAAAGAAATTGATGATCTAATTGCTCAAGCCAACCAGATAGTATTTTATACTGCACATTGGCATGTTGCTTTAATGGTTGGAAGAATTAATGAGGTAATAGAGGAGACATAAAATGGATGGGATATATTCCTAGTTGAGAAAGAAAAACAAGAAGAGTACAGTATCCCCAAACCCATAAAATTTTATCAGAAAGATAGAGACAAGGGGAAAGGAAAAGTTGGTGGACCACCTAGTATCAAGGTTAGAGACAACTTAACCCCACCTCCTTTGATTACTCCACCGGTAAAAACAATAACTACTGAAGATCAACTGGTAGCTGAGAGTATGGATGTAGAGAATAATAATCCTAATTCTGAAGTCCTATATACTGTGGATGTTGATACTCAGAAGATCAACATAGTAGTAGACAAAGATACAAGATATAAGACAGCTATGGCTAGTGAGCCTCTGGTAGTAGGGGAAACTGATAAATTGGTAGAAGATAAAGAACAAAAGGTAGAGACTGAGACACAGACTAAGGCAATGCAACATACATAGAAACAAACAAAGCTAAAGGCTCCAGAACAACAGTAACTGGAATAGGTACATAAAGAAACAGTGCCACCGACAACTAGTGATAAACCATTGCTTACAGAAATGCAGACACAAATAGACCTACCAGAGGTCAATACAAGCTTGGTTACTTCCACCGGTACTCAGATTGTTGGATTATCATTAGGATACAGATCAATAAATGTGACTGAGGTACTACTCGATTCTATCAAGAAAATAACTTACTGCAGCTCACAAGCTTACAAGGCAATTGATGATACCATACCAATTTTGAAGGTAATTCCTCCTAACTGTAATATGGACAACAAATATTCTTTAGGACAACTGGATACACTATGTAAATTTATCAAAGAAAACATTGAGAAAATAAAGGAAGAGTTATTGAAGGATAAACTAGAAGTTGAAAAACATAAATTCTTTGATGAGTAAATAAAGAAGTGTAATAGAGATTTTGACACACTTCTATTGGAATTATGTAATTTGTTGAAAGAGTACAAAAATCTGTACAAAGATACCTGTAAAACAAAGTTTTTGACTATAGATATAGACAAGAAAATGAGCAAGGTACAAGATGAGATCAATAAACTTGCAAATAGTTTTGTCAACTCACCTGATACACTATCAGTTTTTGAGGAGAAGATAACAAATTTTGAGGAAGAATTACTTAAATTGGAAAGAGAGAAAGAAAGAATAATAAATAAGGCAAAACATTTGAGATCAAAACTAAGTCCAAGATTGGACTATCTAGCATCTCTACGGAAGGAAATTTCTGAGGCACTAATATAGGGAAAGAAAACACCGGCAGAGCATTTGCAGCATCTCACCGGTATAGTGAAGAGAACAAAGACAACAATAAAGGATAGAAAAAAGTTTATGGATAGTATAAACTTGATTTTGGGAGATCTTTTTCAGATTATAACAACCCAGCTACAAGGTTGAAACCACAAACTCTACTGACATCTTGACAGCCTTTGTCATTGATGCCAAAGGGGGAGTAGTGGGATGAAAAAATTCAAATCATAGGAATCATATGCTCAGGGGGAGCACACACATTTTTGGTAACATTTTTTGGACTACACATTTTTGGATACTTTTTGAAATTTCTCATGAGTGTTGCCATCAATGCCAAAGGGGGAGATTGTTGGCATGTGCACACTCCAATGAGACATTGTATGTGATTGAATCTTTTTTCATTGATGGAAACCTTGCAATCCTATGGCACCGACAAAGGCATTATACCAGCATCAATAGATCACACTCTACACTGGCACTCAGGACACCGACACCGACACAAAAGAAAAGAAGTATACCAGCATAGAGGCCGACAAGATTTTGTTATATAATATTTTGTTTATTATTGTAAAACTTTGTAAGACAACTTGGCAAATTGTAAAATGACTCTTATATATAAAAGAGATCATTGTAGACATTTGGGAATGTATGGAGAAGCATTACGGAAAATATTAGGCAGACCTATTATACGAAATATAGGTTAAGGGGTATATGTAAAGAATAGAGCAGGAACTGGTACTGAATCTGGCATTGAAGATGCTATTGTAAAGCAGTACAAGTTATTGGATTTGTATAATCCTTATTGTAAGTCAGTGAGACTTCCCATTAAGCAGTGAGCTCTAGGCAGTTGGCCTTCCTGCATGTACAGGCCCCTATTGTAAGTAACATTCTCTTATTGGCCAGTGAGTGAATATTGTGGGTCACAAATCCCATCGAGGTTTTTCCCACACTGGGTTTCCTCGTTAAAATCTTGTGTTATGGTGTGCTTTTCATGTGGATGTTCTTGATTATGTTTATTGCATTATTTCTTGCATACCGGTACACTGTTATATTATGTTCTGCATGTTTTAAGAAAAGAAATTCTAAATACCGGTTAGATACTAATTCACCCCCCCCTCTCAGTATCTGTGGGATCCCTAACAATAACTTAGTATGATTTGAAGTGAATCAGTCTATGAGTTTGGTGCAGTCAACACTCAACCAGTATTGGTGTTCCAACCAGTTTTCCTTGTTTGTATGATGAGTTATCACCAACCAACACTTTGGTGGTGATTTATGTCATGTTAAGCAAGATTGTCTAGATTCACTAAACCTAGGAAATTGTGTCAAGGTTCAAGAGCTGACATGAAGTCTAATGTGTATTAAAAGATATTGTGATGAGTTATTTTATAATAGAAAATACAAGTGATGTTATCAGTTGAAGTAGATGCGATTTGTTGAAGGAGTTGCAAAGTATGTCGGTGATGCAATAATGTGTGAGAAGAAAATATCTAAACAAAAAAAATGTACTATTCTTAGAACATACCACCTATTTTTTTCTAATCACTATAACAATTAAATCCCCTAAACTAGTAAGCTCTAACAAGCTTAATTATAGAAATCCTCTAACAAGGTGATTCATTAACTTGGATCTAAATCCTCCACTGAGGTTACCTTTAACAGGGCTTGGGATCTTTAACAGGATCTGCTCCTAACAGAGCATTTGTAGACCTTAACTGGTCAGTTACCTATTCTACATATAGGGAACTTGTGAGTTCCATCTCACCATGGATTTTCCCAGTTGGGTTTTCCATGTATAAATATTTATGTTATGGTGAATGTTTTTCTTATAGTGAATGATTTTAGAACACTTTGGATTACATGCAAAGTCATTAGTAAACTGGTTAAATATTTTTACTGGTCTGCAATTAAAGTGTTATTATTTTTTCTATCACTGATTCACCCCCCCCTCTCAGTGCTTTATAAGTTTATCATTATATTGGAGATCCACTCTGCATAGTCGATTGGCTAGATGAAACTGACATCCATTAGTTTCTTTAGTTCTTCTTTGACTAGAAGTGCCTCATGTGGATTCTGTTGGTATTTTGGTATGGTTTTGTCATTGATGTCAACACCTACTGAATACACCTACTTTGGAGATCCAGCAACATTCATCGGTAAGCAAGTAAACTGTACAATATTTATTGGTATATGGTTCACCGACAGGATATATTGTTCACTGGTAACTGGAATGATATGGAAGACACTTGGTAATGTTGAAGGCATCATGTGGACACTTTGTTTTGAATAATTAATCATTGGTATATTCATATTTGCATATTTACTTTTACCGGCAAATAGGTCTAGGTTATCTAGGGTTACACCGACAGATTTATCTTTTCTAGATTAGCATGGCACGCTATGGAGATGATTTATTATTGTTTTAAATGCATTAAGCTGACATGTTCAATCGGTTATTGCATCAGATATTATATTGTTTGTAAAATGTTTTTATTGTAATATCTTGTAGAGCCGACCTACTAAAATTGGTCTTAGGGTATGGTATAAATGTAAGATCTTATTTGTAAGATCAAGTGTGGAATGCGAAAAAGAATTAAGTGAAGGTATATGTGAGATCAATCAGGGATATACATGAAGACATCATTTGAAGGTGAAGTTAGGTTTTTGTAGAAGCATATCAACATTACACCGGTACTGAATCCAACATATGAAGATGCCATTTTGAAAAATACATTCTTATTGGATTTAACCATCCAACTGTAGTTAGTGTGACTCCCATTTTGTGATTGAGCAGTGAGCTCTAGGCTGTTGTCCTTTTTGCATGTGCAGACCCCATTTATGTACACTTACTATCTGCAATAGTATCATCTGATTGTGGGTAAGGTTTCCCACTATGGTTTTTCCCCTTACAGGGTTTCCACATACAAATATTGGTGTCATGTGTCATGGATGAATTTATGTTTATATTTCATGCATTAATCCTTACCAGTATAGCAATTTACTGTTAACACTGTCTACTGACATAATTAACTGGTTTACCGGTATTAAGCATTAAGTTGGTTAATAAGTTTTTGGTTTGAATTTATTAGACAACTGATTCACCCCCCCCCTCTCAGTTGTCTTCGGAACCTAACATATTCATTTTCCTCAGCTTTTGTTTGATAGGCTTAGGTCCTAGAGCTATGCATAAATGGTGCATGACCAAATCTAGGTCTACTCCTGATGTATTTGCATACGACCAATCTAATGCCCGCCAAAATACCCTAGAGAAATAAACCAAAATCTACTAACAAAAAAAGAGAATTTTTTTTTTCTTTTAAGATAACCATTACAACTATGCTATTGCTAGTATTTATTAATGCAACATTACTACCATTATTCATCAATAAATCATTAACTACATACATGACTACATAAATCAAGAAGAACATAACCATAGAATCATATTACGCAAGCGAAACATCTATTTAATCATTAACCTAACTACACAATAAAACAATATAATGCATCTCCATTCCCTAGGGTATCTCTACGTCACTACTTGACATTAAACTAACACATCCCATATCCATATAGAACACCATATACTATCATCCAAATAAAAATTTATTTCCCTTGCAACTATGATAAAACATTAACACATATGCATAACTCTATTCCCTTCCATACTCTTTCTAAGGTTCATTTTTAAGTACTAATCAAATGTTTCTAATACCCGTCTTTACTCATTTGAACACTTAACACATCAAGAATACTATCCATAGCCATATGCAAGATCATAGCAACAAGTTCTTAGCTACATCCAAATAGGATTCCAATCTACTAAACAGGTTTGAGAGTCATATGATTCTATAAGAATAAATACAATCTACTATTTCAATCCCCTAATTTTAAACATAGGATTTCATTCTCAACATGATAAACATATCTATAATATGAACCACATACCAATACATCATCTTATAACAATAGCATAGTTATTCTATATCAAGCACATGAAGCAAGCACATAATCTCTTTGCTACATCCCATCTTAATAATACAAGTTACATAGACACATATTCATATTCCTCATTTACAAGACATCATAATATGGTAACATCTCTAATACATAGAAATCAACACCAAAGGACAATCGCATAATAAAGAGCCATGTTTCCATACCAACTACAACTACTCCCTTAACTTCCATATCTCAAGATATCTAACATTGGAGATTAACATATTCCAAATCAAGGCATATATGATAATTAACATAATCACTACTATCCATTAAATTTACTCAAGACATGGCATACATATATCTAAATCATTTAATTCCTTTATAATCAAGAACAACATCTACAATAAGAATATCCATTTACAACAATCTTATTCAATACATTTCATTCATAAATAATCTTACTGTTAGGTCCCAGAGACAACTGAGAGGGGGGGGGGGGGGGAATCAATTGTCAAATAAATTCAAACCAAAAACAACTTAACCAACCTTAATGCTTAATACCGGTAAATAAGACTTTATGTTGGTAGATAGTTTATCAGTTAATTACAATACCAGTAAAGATTAATGCATGGAACAGAAAGACAATAACATCTGCTACACATAACACCAATATTTGTATGTGAAAACCCTGTAAGGGGAAAAACCACGGTGGGAAACCTTACCCACAATCAGATGATACTACTGCAGATAGTAAGCATATACAAATGGGGTCTGCACATGCAGAAAGGCCAAGCGCCTAGAGCTCACTACTCAAACACAAATAGGAGTCACACTGACTACAATTGGATGGTTAAATCCAATAATAATGTACTACTCAAAATAGCATCTTCATATGCTGGATTCAGTACCGGTTCAGTTCTGATATGCCTTCACAAAAACCTTGCTTCATCTTAAATCATGTCTATGTGTATAGCTCTACTTATTATTGCATATACCTTCTTATAATTCTTTTTCCCAATCACCTATCAATCTTACAAATAAGATCTTACATATATACCATAACCTAGGACCAAATGTGTAGGTCGGCTCACTAAGAATATTATAATAAAATCAATTTACAAGTAAATAAATAACCGATGCAATATCTGATTCAACATGTCAGCTTAATGCATTTACAATAACAACAAAATCATCTCCAAAGCATGTTGTGCTAGTCTGGAATAGATAAGCCTACCAGTGCTTAATCTAGACCTATTTGTCGGTAACAACAAATATGCAAACACAAATAATCCAATGAACATATCTCTCAAGACAAAGTGTCCAAACGATATCTTCGACATAACTAGATATTTTCCGTGTCATTCCAAGTACTGGTGAACAATATATCCTGCTGGTGTACTAGATACCGGTGACTGTGCATAAAGTCACTTGCTTGATGGTGAGTATAACCATTTCTCCAAAGTGTCAGAGTTGATAAGTTTGATAGGTGTTGACATCAATGACAAAACCATACCAAAATACCAACAATCTCCCCCTTTGGCATTGATGGCAACACAAGATGGAAAAACCATCAAAGTGCCAAAACAGAAATGCCAGAAACCAATAAACCAATAATCTCCCAAAAGAGATCATAACAGGAATCAAAATTCAGATACAAAGAGTAATCAGTCTCTCCTCCTGAGAGTAACATTTTTTCTCCTTATGTTTTTCCATATCAATCTCTCCCCCTTTGACATCACATGCCAAAGCCAATACAAAAGCTAGTTTCAAATATAAAATACCAATTAATTCAGTACGCCAACTACTCTCCCTGAGAAGTAGCTCTCCTCATCAAAGCCAGAATAAAAGATTTCTCTATTAGTTCTGCTAGTTGATGACAAACATCAACTGTCTAAGTCTCTACCAGTGGGGGTATGACCCCAAGCTGGTCTCTGAGATATTCAAAAGTCTCCTTAGGCAAAGGCTTAATGAAAATATCTACAATATGCTCTTTAGTATTCACATAAACCAGTTTTACTTCTTTTGCTTCAACATTCTCTTTCAGAAAGTTCAATTTGATAGAAACATGTTTAGTTTTAGAATGTAGTACTGGATTCTTAGATATATCAATTGCTACAATGTTATTTGTTGGCATTTTTGATGATTAATGCTGTGATTGTCATTGATGGACACACACTTGATTTGAGATCACTTTTTGTATGTATGAGTTAAAGATCAACCGGTATTTGTTCCAACCTTTAGACTATCGGTGTTTTGCAGAAAGTGTTTACCGAATTGAAGCGGTATGAAGACCCCAAGTGGTTCGAGGATCTCAAGCAGTACGAAGGAACGAAGCAGCACAACTCATATTTCCCAGTCTTCATTATTGTCAAACTGGCAACTGATATTTCTCTTTATCTGGTATTTTGTATGAACCAGTAATACTCTATGATGAGTTACCAACCAACATTTTGTGATGAGTTACCTTCCACCGATTGTTTGGCGGTGACGACACTTTAATGGTGCTTTTTGTGTCATGTTACAGAATATGTCTAGATGCATTGAACCTAAGAAATTGTAATGTAATCCTATTGGACTGACATAAAATAAGATTCCTTGATAAGGACATCATGTCTATGGTTTTAGGTTGTTGCTAGGGTTTAAGGTGGTAGAAGAGTTTTTGTGAGTGTATAGATAGAAGAAAAGTGAAGGTCTGGAAAAAGAGGCAGAGAGTGAATGTGTTGAAGACTGAAGTAATGCTGGAATGCATTAGGAATGAGCTATCAAGGATCTAACCAAGCAATCTATGTTATTTACTAGACCACTCACTTGTTGATTACTTACATCTTCGACAAGTCTGAAGCCCTTAACCGGGTAGGCCCAAAAGCCTTTTGTAAATCCTCTAACAAGGTGGTTCACATCTATGGATCTAAAATCCTCTAGAAATGTAGTCTTTAATCAGACTTATCTCCTAACAGAGATTGAGATTCCTAGCAGGATCTGTTCTGGTAAAGAACATTGTATGACCTTAACCTGTCTGGTTCCTATTCTGCAAATAGTTACTTGTGAGTTCCATCTCACCATGGTTTTTCTAATTTGGGTTTCTATGTCAAAATCTCTCATGTTATGGTGTTTGTTCTTCTATGGGTGAATGCATTATTTTCTATTTGGTATGCATGTGTGCTAACCATTTTATCTACTAAACTATTTTACTGGTTTACTAGTAGTCTAGTAAAGTGTTTAAGTACAGTAATTTTTGGCATACTAATTCATCCCCCCTCTTAGTATTCATCAATTGGTATCAGAGCCAACCTTTCTATAAGTCTAACCACTTGGAAAGAGATATGGGGGAATACACTATGAGGGAACTTACTCATCGGCTCACTCAGTCTGAGTAAGCCTATGATGATCTTATGGTCAAATATAAGGCCTCTCAAGCAAAAAGGAGAGAACATGCTAAAAAACTGATGGAGCTATCTGAAAATAGTTCTTCTGATGAAGCGAACATGGAAGCCTTGATTCAAGAAGTAGAAAAGCTGAATGAATCCAATTCCAACCTAAGAAAGGAGTTGGAAGGACTGACTATTCGAATGTGCCGAGAGCTTGAGAACCAAAGGAAAGTTGAAGATATGGTAAAAGACAAAGATCATGAAATCTCCAAGCTGAAGCAAGAGATCAGTGCCCTAACTGCTCAACTCCATGCGAGAAAAGTGGAAAAGGAAGACATGCAAGGAGAACTGAACATGACCATCTCCGAGAATGCAAACTTGATGGAAATAAATACTGCTATTTCCAAAGAACTCTCTGAGTCAAAGGAAATACTTGCTAAGTTCAACAAGAGTACTATTAAGCTAGAGAAAAAGCTTGAATCTGCCAAACCTATAAAGAATACCAATGGACTTGGTTTCTCTAGTCATGAGGAAGGTGAGACCTCAGGTGCAAATGATGAAGCATCAAAGAAGCAACCGACATTCAAAGGTAAAGGTAAGCAAAAATTCAAACCTATTTGCTTTAACTGTCTTAAAGAATGACATACTGCCAATGTATGTAGGAATAAAGCCTATAATAATTTTTCTTACTTTATAAACAATGTACCTAGATCCAATAAGTTCAATGGTAATTGTTATGCATGGAACAAGTTTGGGCATAGAGCATCTGAATGTAGGTCTATTATGAACAATGCTGGAAGATATCCTTAGAGGACTCAAGGAGTTGGTTCGGAACCTTTTGTGAACCAGAATCACAACCGGTTTAATGCCTTTAATCATTAGTTAGGAAGCGGTGGCTATCAAGCAACAACCAGATGGAGAGAAAACTGTTTGATCTGTCATTGTCATGGTCACACTATTGCAACATGTAGGAGGAAGAACGGTAAGATGAATAATGGACCTTGGAGAGTATCTTGAATGGTCTGCTATCATTGCAACAAACCGGGTCACATTGCTAGATTCTGCAGAACAAGAAAGAACATATCGGATGACATACCAATCACTTCAGAAGGAAAGACTGATATTGAAACTGTTCAAGCGGATATGAACAAAACCTGGAAAAAGAAACTTCACAACGCGGTTTACTTCCTAGAGGATTTCTCATATGACCACATTTGAATCATTCTGAGCAGAGTTCATGGTGACAAGATGTATCTTGAGAGAACACATGATATCACACCAGAAAAGATTCATGTCGTCACCGGTTTCTACAATACAGGGGAAGTGCCAGCCCTAAGGAAGGTCAGCAAGACTGAAATGTCCAAGCTCATCGGTTCATTAAGTGACTCACGTGGCATGACCGTCAAGTCAATCAAGGATGATCTGGTCAAGTATGCCTACATGGTGATAGGTTACCGGACATTCTCTGCTAGCAGAATTAATTTTATCTTTGCTGCAGCGGTAAATGCCGCTTACAGGATGATCAAGGAGGATGCATCGTTTGATCTATGTACTTGTATGCAAAGACAACTTATGTTGAATCTTAAGTCAATCAAACAGGACAATGCACTGAGATTCAAGTTCGAACAACTACTGGTTGGGTTGTTCTTTTACTTTCAAGGCTACTTTCTAGGAGTAGGTGATATTCAGTGGTTTATCGACCAACCAGTAACAAAACAAATCAAGGAGAGCCTACAAGCAATTGGAACCGGCTATTTGGAAGCACTGAACAAATACTTTGATGAGTTCAGACGCAAAATGAGTCAAAGGATAAGAATATCCAGTGACATTGTCAAGAAATATGAAGAGGATATCTGCTTTATCATCAAAGTGGATGAATGCATAATGGAGGCCATTGAGCCCAGACAGGAAGAAGTGGAGCCTATGGGCTATGAGGTGATGTATGATATGCTGGACGGGTATGCTTCTGCCCTAATCGCCTCACCCCTTGATCCTAAGGAAAAGAGAACCGGCACCTATTTGGAAAGGGTTGCATCAGTTGTAGAACCCTCTGAAAAGAAAGGAAAGGCAGTGCCTTCAGCATCGACACTGGTTACTGCAGCTAGTCCCAAAGTGACCAAGCGGTCACCAGAAGCGGCACCTACAAAAGTCTTCGAGAGGAAGAAGAAGACAAAAATCAATACACCTGACTCAGAAGAAACTGTGTCAGAAGAACCACCTAAGAAGAAGACTAGGCAAACAAAAAAAAAGACAAAGAATGAGCCTGCATCATCTGCACCGGTAAAGATTGACATTTCTTCTTACAAACCTTTGACACATTTTCAAAGAACTATAAAGAACGTTAGGAGAAAAGTGTTGAATGATTTAATTGATTGTTTTGATGATTTCAATGATGTTGAAAAGGAAGCAGTTGAACAGGAAATCATTATGTATTTGTGTGTTAATGATCGGTCGCCTTCAGAAATTAGATCTGAGACACTAGATTCTTTGTATAATTCTTTAGACAATAAATGACGCATTGCCATAGAAAAGGAATAGGAAATGAGGGAGAAAATATTTGCTCAAAATTTTCCTGATGTATCTAATTCAGAATTTTGGAAGTTATGAATAAATACAAAGGCATCTTCTTCATGAGAAGAAGAAGACTCCTATTACTGGAAGGAAAGGGTCAAGAAGTGATCAAGGATACACATACTCATGCTCAAGAAGCTCTTAAGATGCATCAAGTGGCTGAAGCCAACAAAAAAAATGAGTGAGAACTGAAAACTGGCAAAACAGATGTAGTGTATGATAGTGAAGAAGAACCGGTCACAGAGCAAATGGACCCCATTGATTTAGATGCCTTAGATGGTGAAAATGTTACTCGGGATGCACCATTAGAAGCAATAGGACAGGAGAAGTAGGCAAAATAGGTAGAAAAGAAAAAGGCAGTAGAGGACAAAAAGGAGGAAGCAAAGAAGCAAGCGAAGGAGAAGAAAAAGGAAGAAGATGAGGAGAAAAGGAAAGAGGAGGAATAGAGAAAAGAGGATGAGAAGAAAAGGAAAGAGGGGGAAAAGAGAAAAGAGGATGAGGAGAAAAGGAAAGAGGAGGAAAAGAGAAAAGAGGATGAGAAGAAAAGGAAAGAGGAGGAAAAGAGAAAAGAGGATGAGGAGAAAAGGAAAGAGGAGGAAAAGAGAAAAGAGGATGAGAAGAAAAAGAAAGAGGAGGATAAAGCAGAGGAGAAGAGAAAGGAAATGGAGAAGAAGAAAGTAGAGGAGGATAAGGAAGAGGAGAAGAGAAAGGAAATAGAGAAGAAGAAAGAAGAGGAGGATCAGGAAGAGGAGAAGAGAAAGGAAGCAAAGAAGAAGAAAGTAGAGGAGGATAAGGAAGATGAGAAGAGAAAGGAAGTGAAGAATAAGAAAGTAGAGGAGGAAAAGGAAGAGGAGTGGAAAAAAGAAGTGGAGAAGAAAAAGAAGGAAGAAGAGAAAGAAGAAGTGGCAAAAAGCACTCAGATGGAGACTCTAAAGGCAACCGGTAGTCAAGCCAAACTGGCTGACCTCACCAGTCCTATTGACCTCCAGTCTACAAATGAAATGGAGCTACTACAGAGCATTAAGGTTGCTCAAGAATTCCTTGAAGTGATAAGGAGGAAGAATGAGAAAGATGTGATCCAAGTTACTGTGGACACTCTTACCGGTTTGTTACTCGACACAAACCTCCCCAATACTGATTCATCACTGACACAATTGAAGCTCCTATGCACCATATTGGATGATCAGGTGCAGAGCCTAGAAGAGGTAGCAGAGGCAAATGCCAAGAAAGAGCATCAAAGGGCTCTCAAAATTTCCCTAGTGAAGAAGCTAAATGAGCTCCGGTCCAATCTGCAAAAAGCTCAAAAAGATATAAGGGATGCTCTGGATGAGGGGAATCTACTACTGAGTAAGATTTACCAACCCCATCTCTTCTGTGATGATGTGCTTGTACAGAAGCAAAAGCTACAATCTGACTTGCAGTTATACATGAGCACCTTCAAGCCGCCATATGACTCTTTTTCATCTTATGGGCAAATCGTTCACCGGTTTCATATCCAGTCTGCCAAAATATAGTTGGAAATCAGCAACCAGACTCAAGATTTGTAGGAACTACAACTGGTTCTACTCCCACACCTACAAATACTTCATAAATGTTATCTCAATCTAGATGCCTTAACGGTGACTCAAGAGATGAGCACAATAGATGCCATAGCAGAACAAGTCTCCCAAATGCAAACAGAGAAAGAAGTGGCTACCTACCTATTTGAGTCCTGGTCCTTATCTATGAAACAATTTTTGGTGGACTTTAAATCAGTTTTTGACAAGTTTTCCTCTTTATTGTCATAAACACTTATTCTTTTAATACTAATGAAATAGGGGTTGGTCTGTAATATTTTTTTTTGTCATTGTTGGCAAAGGGGGAGAAGTATAAATTTTGAATGTTTTGACGTATACTTTCATGTTATTTCTGTTAAGGAGTAGTATACATTGTATTTTCTGCAAAAGGGATAGTGTATATGCTTAGGGGGAGTGATTTTGATTATGGCATATTTTTGTTGTAAAACACTTAGATGTCAAAATTTTGCCTAAGTGTTGCCATCAATGCCAAAGGGGGAGATTGTTGGCATTTTTGATGATTAATGTTGTGATTATCATTGATGGACACACACTTGATTTGAGATTACTTTTTTTATGTATGAGTTAAAGCTCAACGGGTATTTGTTCCAACCGGTATGATGTATTATAGTCTTTAGACGATCCGTGTTTTGCAGCAAGTGTTTACCGATATGAAGTGATATGAAGACCCCAAGCAGTTCTAGGATCTCAACCGGTATGAAGGAATGAAGTGGCACAACTCATATTTCCTATTCTTCATTATTGTCAAACCGACAACCGATATTTTTCTTTATCCGGTATTTTGTATGAACCGGTAATACTCTGTGATGAGTTACCAACCGGCATTTTGTGATGAGTTATCATCCACCAATTGTTTGGCGTTGTTGACACTTTAATTGTGCTTTTTGTGTCGTGTTACAGAATATGTCTAGATGCATTGAACCTAGGAAATTGTAATGTAATCCTATTGGACCGACATGAAATCAGATTCCTTGATAAGGACATTATGTCTATGGTTTTAGGTTGTTGCTAGGGTTTAAGGTGGTAGAAGAGTTTTTGTGAGTGTATAGATAGAAGAAAAGTGAAGGTCTGGAAAAAGAGGTAGAGAGTGAATGTGTTGAAGACTGAAGTAATGCAGGAATGCATTAGGAATGAGCTATCAAGGATGTAACCAAGCAATCCATGCTATTTATGAGATCACTCACTTGTTGATTACTTACATCTTCGACAAGTCTGAAGCCATTAACTAGGTAGGCCCAAAAGCCTTTTGTAAATCCTCTAACAAGGTGGTTCACATTTGTGGATGTAAAATCCTCTAGCAAGGTAATCTTTAATTGGACTTATCTCCTAACAGAGATTGAGATTCCTAACAGGATCTGTTCTGGTAAAGAACATTGTATGACCTTAACCGGTCTGGTTCCTATTCCGTAGATAGTTACTTGTGATTTCCATCTCACCATGGTTTTTCCCATTTGGGTTTCCATGTTAAAATCTCTCGTGTTATGGTGTTTGTGCTTTTGTGGGTGAATGCATTATTTGCTACTTGGTTTGTATGTGTGCTAACCTGTTTGTTTGCTAAACTGTTTTACCGGTTTATTGGTACTCTAGTAAAGTGTTTAAGTACAATAATTTTTGGCATACTAATTCACCCCCCCTCTCTAAGATATTCAAGAGTCTCCTTAGGCAAAGACTTAGTGAAAATATATACAATTTGCTCTTTAGTATTCACATAAACCAGTTTTACTTCTTTTGCTCCAGTGTTATCACGATAGATAGTTATAGGTTCCTTGCATTTTACCTTTATGTCCTTCAACATTTTCTTAAGCCATAATACCTGTGTATAGTTAGTTGTTGCTGCAACATATTCTAATTCTTCTATTGATAAAGATGTGCAACTTTGTTTCTTACTCAACCAAGAAATTAATCTGTTTCCAAGAAAAAATGTTCCGCCAGTTGTGCTTTTTCTATCATCCACATCTCCTACCCAATTTGGATCTGTGTATGCACATAATTCAAAGTTTTCATCTCTAGGATACCATAAACTAAGATTTGTAGTGCCTTGTAAGTATCAAAAAATCTTTTTTACTGCTGATTCATGATTTTCTCTAGGATTACTCTAAAATCTTGAAACAATACATACTGCATTCATAATATCAGGGCTTGTTTGTGTCAAATACAGTAGGCCTCCTATCATAGACTTTTACCTAGTTGGATTAACGGGTGTATATTCATCCCTTAGTGATAATTTGTCATTTGTAGTCATAGGTGTGCTTACCAGTTTAGAGTTCTCCATCCTGAATTTCTTTAGTAACTCCTTCAGGTACTTGGATTGACTCAAGAATATACCTTTATCAGTTTGTGAAATCTGTAATCCTAAAAATAATTTTATCTCTCCAATCATAGACATTTCAAATTCATGTTGTATTTAAATAGAAAAGTCTTTACATAATCCATCTTCTCCTCCGAAGATTATATCATCAACAAAAACTTCTATAACCAAGATGTCATCATTAGTCACTTTATAGTATAAGTTGTTGTCAGCATTACCTTTAGAAAAACCAATCTTCAAAAGGTATTTATCCAATCTAGCATACCAAGCTCTTGGAGCTTACTTCAACCCATACAAAGCTTTGCTTAGCCTACAAACCATATCTTTGTTATCTGTCAAAGAAAATCCATCAGGTTTCTCAATGTAAACTTCTTCTTCAGGATCTCCATTTAGAAATGCATATTTAATATCCATTTGATATACTTTGTAGTTCTTGTGTGCTGCAAAAGCCAAGAATAATCTCACTGCCTCAATTCTAGCTACCGGTGCAAAGGTTTCATTATAATCAATTCCTTCTTTTTGATAATACCCCTTACACACTAATCTTGCTTTATTTATGATTACCTTCCCATCTTCATTAAGTTTCTTTCTGAATACCCATTTTGTTCCAATCACATTTTTGTCTTTAGGCTAGGGAACTAATGTCCATGTGTTATTCTTCTCAATTTGTTCTAGTTCCTCTTCCATAGCTTTAATCCAGTGTTTATGTTCACATGCCTCATTAATTGATGATGGTTCAATTTGAGAAATAAGACATGCCTCTTCATTTGCCAGTCTTCCTCTTGTCATAACTCCTTGATACTTGTTCCCAATTATTTGATTTTTCGGAGTGGTTCAATCTTACATACCGAGGTGTCTTTGTTTGTTGTTGTTCCTTAGTTACAGTGGAATTGTTAGATGATACCGATGTAACTGGATCTTCATTTTGTACCGATGGATTCAATGTAGGTTCATTTGTCAGTATCTCTATTGCCGGTTCAGAGTCTATATACCTTGAAGTTCCTCTAAATTGTTCATCAATCTTCACATTTGTACTCTCAACAATTTTCTGCAATCTCTTGTTAAAACATCTATATGCTTTGCTCTTAGATGAATAACCAAGAAATATTCCTTCATCACTTCTAGGATCAAATTTGCCAATATACTCATCTCTTCTAATATACCATTTACTTCCAAATATTCTAAAATATTTAAGAGTAGGAGTAATACCAAACCATAGTTTATGAGGGGCCTTACTGGTTTCACCTTTGATATGAACTTTGTTGAATGTATAGACCGCTATGCTTACTGCCTCTCTCCAATATACATGTGGTAGATTTTCTTCAGATAACATACTTCTAGCTGTGTCCAAGATAGTTCTATTTTTCCTTTCTACAATTCCATTCTACTGTGGTGTCCAGGGTGCTGATAACTATCTTTTGATTCCATTTACTTCATAGAATGTATTAAATTCCTTAGATGTGAATTAACCTCCTTGATCTGATCTCAGACATTTGATTTTCTTACCGATTTCATTTTCTACCATTGCTTTCAATAGTTTGAACTTCCCAAGTGCTTCTGATTTTTCTCTGAGAAAAGTAACCCAACACATTCTAGAATAGTCATAAATGATTAGCATGAAATATTTGTCACCTTGTAAGCTTTTAGTTCTAGCTGGACCACATAAATTAGTGTGAATTAAGTCAAGAGCATTATTGGATTTTTATGGAATACTTTTAAAAGATGCTCTAACTTGTTTTCCAAATTGACATTCCTTACATATCGGATTGTGAGGTTTAACAATCTTAGGTAAGTCTCTAACTGCCTTAGTAGTACTGATTTTTACCATGCAATCAAAATTTACATGACATAGTCTTTTATGCCATAGCCAACTTTCATCAATGTGTGCAATCAAGCATGTCTTTTCACTATTATTTAAATGAAAGATGTTTCCTCTAGTTTGATTACTGGTTGCAATTTCCAAACCAGTTCTATTCATAATTTTGCATTTTCCATTCTTGAATATAACTGAAATCCTTTCTCAACTAATTGACCAACACTCAAAATATTATGCTTTAAACCTTCTACATAGTAAATATTATTAGTATTATGCTTACCATCAAGAGATATAGTACCTTTTCCTTTGATCAAACAATCTTTATCATCTCCAAATCTTACCAGACCTCCATTATATTCCTGAAAGTTTGAGAATTTACCTTTATCACCAGTCAAATGATGTGAACATCCTGAATCAATGATCCATTCATCCTTAACTTCAACTTTAGCTGCCAGGGCCTGCTCTACCAGTTGAACAATAGGTGTCGGTTGATCTTTTGTTATAGCAACAAAAACCCATCCATTGTCTGCTAGATTTTCATCAGAATCATCAGTGACTCCTTCATCAGCAAGATAGCAAGATTTATCTTTATCTTCTTAAATCTATATCTTTGATATTCAGGGTTAGGCTTGTATGTTCTTCTTGCTTCTTCTCTTAGTCTAGCATGTATGTCAGGGCATCTTGAAGCCATATGACCAATCTTATTATAGTTAAAGCATTTAAAGGGTGTTTTACCTTCTTACTTACTTCCAACTGGACCTTTCGGCATTTTCCTTACAAATAGTGCTTCAAGTTCTTCATTTTTTGTCTTGCTTTCCTCAAGTTCGGTTGCATAAAAGGATTTCCAATCAGATTTGTCAAAAGATGGTGCAGATGATGTTGATGCTTTAAAGGCTAAATCTGTCTTTATAGTAGCAACATGACCAAATTCTTCAATTTCAAAAGTTGAAAGTTTTCCAATCAATGTATCCTTAGTTACTGACGTATTAGGCATTGTTCTCAATTCATTTATAGCAATAACTTTCATTTTATATGCTGGTGGCAATCCTCTTAAAACTTTTGAAACAATTTCATCTTCACTTAAGGTTCCTCCACAACAGTTAATACCTAAAAAAATTTCATTTACTCTTTCCATAAAAGCAGAAATCCTTTCATCTTCTTCCATTTTCAAATTTTCATACCTGACCCGGAAGCTTTCAAGTTTTGCAATTTTGACTATGGAATCTCCTTCATTCAATCTTTCCAAATGATCCCAAATAGCTTTAGCAATTGATCTATCTGATAATCCCATGATTTTCTGATTTGATAATGCACTCAAAAGTGCTTCTCTTGCCTTGCAATCATTTTCCTCATCTTTAGCCAAGTTAGGTGGATTAGGCTGACTTTGAGTAGGAGCAATGTAGCCATTCTTTGTAACATCCCAGATGTCCTTTCCAATGAAATTTAGATGTGTCTCCATTCTGATCTTCCATATGCCATAGTTGGTTCCATCAAGTTTAGGATTGTCCTTCCTGAAATAGTTAGTAGACATTGGATCTCCTCAAGTTGTTAAACTTCTGTAAAAAGAGGACTCAACTCTGATACCAATTGTTAGGTCCCAGAGACAACTGAGAAGGGGGGGGGGAATCAGTTGTCAAATAAATTCAAACCAAAAACAATTAACCAACCTTAATGCTTAATACCAGTAAATCAAACTTTATGCTGGTAGATAGTTTATTAGTTAATTATAGTACCAGTAAAGATTAATGCATGAAACAGAAAGACAATAACATCCACTACACATAACACCAATATTTTTACGTGGAAACCCTGTAAGGGGAAAAACCATGGTGGGAAACCTTACCCACAATCAGATGATACTACTGCAGATAGTATGTCTATACAAATTAGGTCTGCACATGCAGAAAGGCCAATCGTTTAGAGCTCACTTCTCAAACACAAATAGGAGTCACATTGACTACAATTGGATGGTTAAATCCAATAATAATGTATTGCTCAAAATAACATCTTCATATGCTGGATTCAGTATCAGTTCAGTTTTGATATGCCTTCACAAAAACCTTGCTTCATCTTAAATGATGTCTACATGTATAGCTCTGCATATTCTTGCATATACCTTCTTATAATTCTTTTTTCCAGTCGCCTATCGATCTTACAAATAAGATTTTACATATATACCATAACCTAAGACCAAATGTGTAGGTCGGCTCACTAAGAATATTACAATAAAATCAATTTACAAGTAAATCAATAACCGATGCAATATCTAATTCAACATGTTAGCTTAATGCATTTACAATAACAACAAAATCATCTCCAAAGTCCGTCGTCCTGATCTAGAATAGATAAGCCTGCCAGTGCTTAATCTGGACCTATTTGCCGGTAACAGCAAATATGCAAACACAAATAATCCAATGAACATATCTCTCATGACAAAGTATCCAAACGATGTCTTCGACATAACTAGATGTTTTCAATGTCATTCCAAGTGTCGGTGAACAATATATCTTGCCGGTGTACTAGATACCAGTGACTGTGCATAAAGTCACTTGTTTGCCAATAAATATAACCATTTCTCCAAAGTGTCAGAGTTGATAAGTTTGATAGGTGTTGACATCAATGACAAAACCATATCAAAATACCAACACTTACTACATGTTCTATAATACATGATCTCAATACGCTAATTACATAGTCTTCTTTAGATTTCCATCTTTCATAACACATGATATCAATTTTGATTACATAAATATGCTTCAAGAATCCAAGATCATGATGAGATACTATAGATCCACATCCACACACACTAACATCCAAGAAGAATATTTGAATGGTAGAAGGCATCAAACCACCTGACCATGTGGAACCAAATAGGAACCACCCCACGTGCTAGGAGATGACATAAGGTTCTAACTCACACTCAAGACCTAAACCTAAACTGACACCTAAAAACCATAGGATACAACATGACACTACAAGACTCCAACATAAGAATACAACATCAAAATACATCAAATGGCTAAATCAAAGCAATCAACCTCCAAAGGCATAATTCAACAAATCAAGGCTTATGGATAATGGACACATGTGCGGTAGAGTGTCATCACATGCTATCCTCATGTGGTATCCTTCTCTACCTTGGACTCACTCAAGGGAGATCAGGTATAATTCTCCAACGGTCTCCCCAATTTAGGATCCCAAAACCATCTCCGTGGGTTTGTCCAATTGGGGCATACAACATCATATTCTTAATTCTAATTAGGTAAATTCCTAATTACCAAACCCACTATTCAATTATTAATAATGTTATCACTTTCAAATTAAACCGTAAACTCTTCATGTGGTTCCATAGGTCTAGACCCCCTTCCTACAGATCTAGTTCTCATAACCTAGGTCCACCACGTGTAAGAGCCCACTCTCCCAAAAATGGACCAAGACCATAGGGTAAAAACATAACATGATACATCTTACAAAAACATGAATCTCAACATGGGAAGCATTCACAAGTCAGTACAAAAATGATACAACTGAATCACTAAGATAGCCATCAACAAACAACCAAGAACCACTTAACAAGGATCAAGCCATACACTCATAATGCCAAAATACAATAATAAAGAAAACATCAAGAATGTCAAATATCCATAAATAGGGACAATACATGAATCCAGTAACATAGAATAATCCTCCACACCGAGGCTCAACATAACCTCTTGCTAGAGCTACAATTAACTGTTAGAATCCAAGAACATTGAGAGGCGGGGGGGTGAATCAGTGTTCTACCAGTAATGCAAGATTTTAACCTTTATAACACACATATAAACTGGTAAATGAAGAAACATATAACATGAAGTAAATAAACTAGCCACATGAATGAACACCATAACACACTGAATTTATACGTGGAAAACCTCAAAGAGGAAAAACCACGGTGGGATTTGTGACCCACAATATCAATTCACTGACCATATGAAAGATATTACATAGCATATGGGCCTACACATTCAAGAAGGCACACTTCCTAGAGCACACTTCTCAACACAAAAGAGTCACTGACTACAAGCTTCTACTGAGATAAAGCAGTAATGGTAAACTCACAAAATGCATCTACAATGCCAAAAAGAGTTTCAGTTATAGATCTGCTCTGTATCGGTTCATAAACCTTGAACCCTTCTACCGATATCTCCTTTCCTCCAAGAATGCTTTATAAACCATCTACTAATAATTGCATGATATAACATTTGCATACAAATGACCTACATACATATCCTTCGCATTACACAGTTCTTCTTCCTTGTCATATATCAAAATGACCTAATAGACTGACTTATATACCCTTTACAAACAATATGCCTTATGTCAAATTACAATATAAAAGATATTCAATGTCTGCCCTATACAATAATTACAAAATGATTATTACAAATAAAACCTTTTGGATCTCGGACTGATGTCAGCTTCACTGAAGTGTTGGATGTCGGTGTCGGTGCCGGTGATGACCCTAAATACTCTAATGCCGATATCTGCCGGTGTATGCTTTCAAATGTCTGTATCTACCGGTATATGCCTTCAATAGAATCTTGTTTCCATTAATGACAACATATTAATCTAATGTGTCAATTTCCAACAATCTACCCCTTTGGCATTGATGGCAACACTCATGTGAAAATTGGATTCCTTGTCGGTTCAATTGAAACATGAAACATGCTCCCCCTGAGCTGATTGACTCTATCTGCAATATACTTTGTCTGATATCCTCCCCCTAGGATTATATACATATACATATTTTCCACATAAGATACACTCCCCCTTTGGCATCAATGCCAAAAACCGGTGAAAGAATTGAAAGAATTGTTACATATTACTTTACTAGAGCCTGACCAATTTCAAGATTTTTGGGTAAGATTTCTCTAGAAACTGTATGTAGGTATCCCAACCAGTTTTGAATGTTTTAGATATGGATACAAGTCCACTCAGTAAATGTGCTAGTGTTTCTTTCTCAGTGGATTTTGTTGGTGTGGGTTTTGCAAGTATATCCATACATTCCCTCTTATGTACACCAAGTGAATCCAATCTTGGACTCACCAAACCTCTAAGACTCCTTTCTCTCCAAATAATCTTGTCTCTTTCCTTTGCAAAAGAAAAAAATTGGTTCTCCAAAGTCAAAATTTGTCCATCAAAAGAATTACCAATATTAGCAATCTATTCATGTAACTCCTTTAACCACTTATCTACATTTGTTGTAAGAATTTCTATATTACAACAAACCCTGTAGATGTTAGTACACTATTTCAAAGAAGTTTCAATAAGTATAAGTTTCTCTTCAACCTTCCTCTTCTCTGTCTCAATAATTTGGTCAAAAGTAGCTTTCTTGGCCAGAGTAAATCTTTCAAGTGCTTTCTTGTCGGAAATTTGCTGTAATGATTGAAAGTTTGTAGATATGTGCTATGTCAATGCCTTAAGATTTCTGGAAGGGCTTGCTTTATTTTCAATCATACAATTAGGAATCAATCTATGCAAAACTATTATTGACTAATCTATTATTCCTTTGTCTGTAGATCCTTCCTTCATTAGCTTTTGAGTAGCCATCATCATTAGCTCTATGGGACTCATCTCTATGATTGATTTCTTCTCAACTTGAGAAGTGTCAATTGCCAGAAATTTTGTTGGGGAATCAACTACCTAATGAATAATGATGAAAAATAAATGCTCAACAAGTACTGAGAGGGGGGGGCGAATTAGTACAGACAAAAATTTCTTTGACAACTTAAACTGCAAAGACTGCACTAACTAGCAAACAACATCACCAACCTAAACCAAGACAATACCGGTAAAACTGTAAAAGACATAAACTAGTAACACTTAGAACTTCTCAAAACCTAATATCTCATCTCAACTTCACCCATATTCTTAAGAAAGTAATACATCAGAAATACAATGACCATTAGATCAACATGCATTACCACTTAATAGAAAACACTAAATCATCACATGAAAAAGCATCACACATAACACACTGATTTTTCATGTGGAAACCCAACTAGGAAAAACCACAGTGGGGATGAATACCCACATGTTGTTCTTGAACTCTTCTAAAGTCCACTCTATTAGGAGCCTAGTCCAGTTAAAGACTTTACAACAGGTTCTACTAGGGATCACCCGGTTAAGGGATGGCTAAATACCCGGTTAGAGGTTAAAACCCTGTTAAAGGTTACCTCGCAAGAGGATTTGAAGAACTCAATGATTTTGAGTCACTCTATTAAAGGATTTACAAAAAGCCTATTAAAGCTACCCGGTAAAGGGATTTTCCAACTGCTGAAGTGGTTAGAAGTCAACAGGTAATACACTGATATGATAACAACACTCAATGCCAAGGCAGATCCACTTCAATTCCTTTACATCTGCAATCACACTTTGTTGATCTCTACTCACTTCTTCGGTCTGGCAAGAATCACCTCACATACATTCATTTGCCAACAACTTCAAATGAAAATCACCATCGACCTTATAGACAACAATTAGGTTGGTGGCCAAAACCTAAAACCCTAAGCATTTAGGTTAACAATACAATCGGTCCAATCCTGACCGTTTAATCACATTACATAGGGTAAAACAATCTTGAACAAATCTCAAGACGTTCTGCATCATTTGTTCTTCACCACTTCTAGAAGCTGATAACTCATCACCCGATCTCCACTGCTTACTAAGATTTTGCACATTCCTGAGGTAGATAGAATTAATCTTCTCATGCAAGATCCTCAAGAAAATCCTTCACACACACAAGGCTGACATGGAAACATGATCTAATCTTCATTTCAATGCTAACTCATCACAGGATGTCATTGATTGAATCACACAGACTTGGAATGCATCAGTCGAAAACCCTGAAGCTGAGACTACTAACCGATAGTCATATCAAATTAAACCCCGATACAAAATTTGCATATACCGGTTCACACTTCATCATACCAGTTCACTTGCTAGTTTACTTACTTCAACATACCAGTTCACACTTCATCATATTGGCATTAATGACAACATACATTATCATCATGTTATCAAACTTTGCACATATTCCTGATGAATACTAAGAGGGGGGGTGAATTAGTATGCCAAAAATTACTACACTAAAACACTTAAACAGTCTAAAGACAAACCGGTAAAACAATTTAACAGACAGACCGGTTATCACACATGCAAACCAAAATGCAAGTAAAGCATTCACCCACAAAAGCAATACAACCATAACACAAGATATTTGACGTGGAAACCCAGGGAAAAACCACGGTGAGATGGAACTCACAAGTCATGATCTGCAAAATAGAAACCAAACCGGTTAAGGTCTTACAATGTTCTTCACCAGAATAGATCTTGTTAGGAATCTCAATCTCTGTTAGGAGATAAGTCCAATTAAAGACTACCTTGCTAGATGATTTTAGATTCATAGAGGTGAACCACCTTGTTAGAGGATTTTACAAAGGCTTTTTGGGCCTACCCGATTAAGGGCTACAAACTTGTCAAAGATGTGAGTAATCAACAAGTGTTTGATCTATCTAATAGCACAAACTGCTTGGTTAGATCCAGTATTGCTCACTGTTAATGCATTCCAACATTACTTCAATCTTCTCTATCTCTCTCTCAGTTACAACTTGATCTTCTCTGATAAGATTGCTCTTACAACAACTCAACAACCACCTTAAACCCTAGCACAACATAAACCCTTTTTGCAACAACCTAAAACCCTAGACATGATGTCCTTTTAAAGGAATCTGATTTCATGTCGGTCCAATAGGATTACATTACAATTTCATAGGTTTAATGAATCTAGAAATACTCAATAACACAACACAAAAATCACCGTCAGTGTATCGACACCGTCAAACAATCGGTGGATTGGTAACTCATCACAAAATGTCGGTTGGTAACTTATCACAGAGTATTATTGGTTCATACAAAATACTGGTTGCTGGTTTGACAAAAATGAAGACTGATAAGAATGTGTTATGCCTCTTTGCTTCCTCATACTGTTTGAGATCTGTGAACCGCTTGAGGTCGACATACCGCTTCAGACTAGGAAACACATTCTGCAAAATCACCAATAGTCTAAAGACTAGAATACAACATACGGGTTGGAACAAATACCTGTTGAGCTCTAGCTCATACATATAAAGTGGATCTCAATGCAAGTGTGTGTCCATCAATGACAATCACAACATAAACATAAAAAATTCCAACAATCTCCCCCTTTGGCTTTGATGGCAACACCTTGGAAAATAAAATTTTGACATCTAAGTGTTTTACAACAAAATCATGCCATTAACAAAATTGCTCCCCCTAAGCATATACACTATCCCTTAATCAATAAACATTGAGATATCAGAGCATTTAGCATATATCAAAACATATATCAAAATTTTTAAGCCAGATACTTCTCCCTATTCTTCTCCAAAAATAGATAGAGTACTTCTCCCCCTTTGCCAACAATGACAAAGTACCGCTGGACAACCCTATTTCCATTTGATATTAAAATAATAAAAGTTTATGACAACAATGAATAATACTTGTCAAAAACTGATTTATAGTCCTGCAAAAATTATTTCATGGATAGAGACTAGGACTCAAGTAGGGAGGTGGCCACTTCTTTCTCTGTTTGCATCTAGGATACCTATTCCTCCATGGCATCAACTGTGCTTAGCTCCTACGTAACTGTCAAGGCATCCAGGTTCAGATAACACTTTTGAAGAATTTGCAGACGTGGAAGTAAAACTAGTTGAAGCTCCTACAAATCCCTAGACCATGTACTGATCTCCTGCTCCATTTTGGCTGACTAGATCTGAAACCAGTGAACGGTTTGCCCATAAGTTGCAAATGAATCATAGGGTCACTTGAATGTGCTCAAGTAGGACTGTAAGTCCATTTGAAGCTTTTACTTCTAAGCTAGCACATCATCGCAGAATAGATGGGGTTGACAGATTTTGCTTAGTAGAAAGTTTCCCTCATCCAAAGCGTCCCTTATATCCTTTTGGTCTTTCAAAAGTTCAGACCGGAGCTCATTCAACTTTTTCACCAGAGCAATGTTAAGAGCCTTTTGATGCTCTTTCTTGACATTTACCTCAGCTACTTCTTCTAGGCTCTGCACCTTATCATCCACTATAGTACATAGTAGTTTGAGTTGTGCTAGTGATGATTCAGTGTTAGGAAGATTGGTACTGGGGATCAAACCGGTAAGGGTGTCTACAGCCGCTTGAATGATATCTTGCTCCTTTTTCCTTCGTATGATTTCAAGGCACTCTTGAGAAACCTTGATGCTCTGCATAAGCTCCGACTCACTGGAAGACTGGAGATCGATAGGACTAGAGATATTAGCTGGTTTGGCTTGACTCCCAGTTGCCTTCAGAGTCTCCATCTATGTGCTCTTCATTGCTTCCGCTGCCTTGTCTGCTTCTTCCTTCTTCCTTTTCTCTGCTTCTTTCTTCTGTTCTTGTTCCTTGTCTTCCTCTTCTTTCTTTTTCCTCTTTGTTTCCTTCCTCTTCTCCTCTTCTTTCTCTTCCTCTTCCTTCTTCTTCTTCTCTTCCTCTTCCTTCTTCTTCTTCTCTTCCTTATCCTCTTCTTCTTTCTTTTTCCTCTCATCTTCCTCTTTTCGCTTTTTCTCATCTTCATCTTTTCTTTTCTCCTCTTCCTCTTTTCTCTTCTCTTCCTCTTTCTTCTTTTTCTCATCTTCATCCCTCTTCTTCTTCTCTACCTGTTCCTTAGTCACTTCCTATGTGTCCTTGGCTTGCTCACTACCCTATTCGGCTTGTTGCCCCTATTCTATTCCCTCAGAAGGTATGTCTTGAGTGACATCTTCTATGTCCAATGCATCGACATCAATAGTGTCGATTGGTTGTTCAACCGGGTTTCCTTCTTCATCAAAAACTTCATCCGGTTTGGATACAACCGGTTCTTTTTTTGCTTGTAGGTTGGCCATACGTGCTTTGTGAGAATTGATAGCATAATCCATATGTTGATGAGTGTCTTTTTCAACATCATCAATTCTCCCCTCTAACAAACAGAGTCTTCTTCTCCTTGTGAAGAAGAGTCCTTTATTTTGATCCAAAACATCAAATAATTATGAGTTTGAGAGGTCAGGAAAGTATTGTGCAAAGACTTTCTCCCTAATCTCCTGTTCTTTTTCTATGGCAATGCACCATTTATTATCAAATGCCTTAAATAATGAATCCGGTGTTTGAGATTTAATCTCTGATGGTGACCAATCATTTTTACACAAATAAAGAATAATTTCCTATAGTACTTCATCTTTCTCCTCACTATTAAAATCATCATAGTAATCAACTAAATCTTGAAGTAATTTTCTCCTAATATTCTTTACTATCCTTTGAAAATGTGTCAAAGGTTTGTATGAGGAGATATCAATATTTACCGGTGCGGATGCCTGCGGTTCATTCTTCTTCATCTTCTTTGTCTGTATGGCCTTCTTTGGCTTTTCATCAGACTTAGTCTCCTCAAAGTCTAGTTCATTTGACTTAGTCTTCCTTTTTCTTTCGAAGAATTTTTCCAGTGCTACTTCCAATTTCTTCTTTGCAGGTGACTGCTTGGTCACTCTTAGAGTTGCAGTAGTAGCCGGTGTCGATGTTGTAGGCACTACCTTTGCTTTCTTTGCTACCGGTTCTTTTCCTTTCTTAACAGAGGGTTCCTCTTCCGGTGCAATCCTCTCCAGATAGGTTCTAGTCCTCTTTGCCTTAGGATCAAGAGGTGAGGCAATAAGGGTTGAGGCATATCCTTCTAGCATATCATACATCACCTCATAGCCCATTCGCTCCACTTCCTCCATTCTAGGCTCAATAGCCTCCATTAGGCATTTGTCCACCTGGATGGTGAAACAGATGTCATCTTCATATTTCTTAACAATATCACCTGAGATCCTCACCCTTTGACTCATCTTCCTCCTGAACTCATCAAAATATTTGTTTAGTACATCAGGGTAACCGGTTCCGATAGCTTGAATGCTTTCCTTGATCTATTTGGTTACCAGTTGGTCAGGGGACCATTGGACATCTCCTACTCCAGGAAAGAAGCCTTGGAAATAGAGGAACAACCCAACCAATAGTTGTCCAAACTTGAATCACAGTGCTTTATCCTGTTTAATTGACTTCAGGCTAGACAGGAGTTGCCTCTGCATACCAGTGCATAAATCAAATGATGCATCCTCTTTAATCATTTGGTAGGCAGCATTTACCGCTATAGTAGATACAAAATTAATCTTGCTGGCTGAGAATGTTTTGTAGCCTATCACCATGTAGGCATACTTCACTAGATCATCCTTGATAGGATTAACTGTCATGCCTCATGAGTCACTTGTTGAACCGGTGAGCTTGGCCATTTCTATTTTGCTTACCGTTCTTAGGGATGGCACTTCCCCTATGTTGCAAAAATCGGTGACTGTATGAATTGCCTGTGGTGTGATATCATGTGTCCTCTCTAGGTACATCTTGTCACCATGGACTCTGCTCAAAATGATCTTGATGTGATCCTCCATAAAATCTTCCAGAAAGTATACTGCATTATGGAGTTTCTTCTTCTCTAGGATACTAAACTCCGGTTTGATTTTCTTGTCCTTGCTGCAAAATAAACCTAACTGGGTGTGAATAGCTAAAGACCCTGGGTCTTCTATTTTGCAATCAATATAGTCTAAAATTCCCTCTTCTACTATGACTCCAGCCGAAACTTGTGATAAGGCATTATATTTGGACTTCCTTTGAATGAAACTTTCCGACTCAATGGATGTGCTAGAACTGGTATGAGATGTAGAAGCCATTGTAAAGTATTTCAAGAACATGAAAAATACCTTTAAAACACAAATTTAGGGCTTCTTGATTCTGCTTCACTCTACTCTCCGTCGGTTGCCAAATCACCGCTTTGTGTTCTCCATGACCATTTGCAAACTGAATTTGAATTCTCCTTCACAATTTGTCAATCTCTTGAAATCTTAGCTCAAATTGCCTTTTCTTCATTCTGCACTTTGAAAAACTTTTCTTCGCTTGAAAATAGATAGTGAGAAATGATTTGAAATATGCTTGTATACATGTCTCTCACCTACCGCCATTAATGCTCCTCTTTTAGGGCATAAACCCTAATTTGCCTTTTTTTTACCATTTTCGGTCTTCTGCCAAGCGATAGGTATCATACACCGGTTAAGGTCTTTTACCAGTGTAAACGGGGGGTTCGAAAACATTTCGCTGTTTGCTCCCCCTAAGCCTTTTTGGAGCTTAGTTTGTCGGTTCCGATATTTCCACACTAGGTGCAGAAACTGGTTCCTCTTTCAACATTGTTGGTTTCTTCCTCCAGGTTTTGTTCATGTCTGCTTGAACTATTTCAACATCAATTTCTCCTTTTTGAGTGATCGATATATCATCAGATATACTCTTTCTGCTTCTGCAGAATCTTGCAATGTGACCTGGTTTGTTGCAGTGATAGCAAACCAATCCAGGTGCTCTCCAAGGTCCATTGTTCATGTTTTCATTCTTCCTTCTACATGTAGCAACAGTGTGACCATATCCATGACAAATCCAATAGTTTTCTCTCCATCTGGTTGCCGATTGATAACCATTGTTACTTGACTGGCAACTATAAGCATTAAACCGGTTAGGGTTCCGGTTCACAAAAGATTCCGGACCAGCTCCTTGGGTCCTCTAAGGATATCTTCTGGTATTGTTCATGACAAACCTGCATTTAGATGCTCTATGCCCAAACTTGTTGCATGCATAAAAAATGACCATTGAACTTATTGGATCTAGGTACATTGTTGATAAAATAAGGAAAATTATTGTAGGCTTTGCTCCTACATGCATTGGCAGTGTGTCCTTCTTTAAGACAGTTAAAGCAAACAGGTTTGAATTTTTGCTTACCTTTTCCTTTTAGTGTCGATTGCTTCTTTGATGCTTCATCATTTGTTCCTGAGGATTCTCCTTCCTCATGTCCAGAGAAACCAAGTCCATTGGTATTCTTTACCAGTCTAGATGACTCAAGATTTTGCTCTAGCTTGACAGTACTTTTGCTGAACTTAGCAAGTATTTCCTTTGACTCAGAGAGTTATTTGGAGATAGCAGTATTTGATTCCATTAGGCTTGCATTTTTAGAGATGGCTATGTTCAGTTCATCTTGTACTCCTTCTTTTTCCATTCTGCTCTCATGAAGGCGAGCAGATAGTGCACTAATCTCTTATTTCAACTTGGAGATCTCATGATCTCTGTCCTTTACCAAATCTTCATCTTTTCTCCGGTTCTCAAGCTCTTGACTAAATTAGATAGTCAGTCCTTCCAACTCCTTTCTTAGATTGGAGTTTGAATCATTCAGCTTATTTACTTCTGCAATCATGGCTTCCATATTTACTTCATCTTTAGAACTACTTTCAGATAGCTCCATCAGCTTCTCTGCATGTTCTCTCCTTTTTGCTTGAGATGTCTTGTATTTGACCATAAGATCATCATAGGCTTGCTTAGACTAAGGGAGCTATTGAGTAGGTTCCCTCAAGGTGTATTCCCCCATATCTCTTTCCAAGTGGTTAAACTTATAGAAAGGTAGGCTTTGATACCAATTGATGAATACTAAGAGGGGGGGTGACTTAGTATGCCAAAAATCGCTGCACTAAAACACTTAAACAGTCTGAAGACAAACCGGTAAAACAATTTAACAAACAGACTGGTTATCACACATGCAAACCAAAATGCAAGGAAAGCATTCACCCACAAAAGAAATACAACCATAACACAAGATATTTGATGTGAAAACCCAAATGGGAAAAACCACGGTGAGATGGAACTCACAAGCCACTATCTGCAGAATAGAAACCAGACCGGTTAAGGTCTTATAATGTTCTTCACCAGAACAAATCCTGTTAGGAATCTCAATCTTTGTTAGGAGATAAGTCTGATTAAAGACTACCTTGCTAGAGGATTTTAGATTCACAGAGGTGAACCACCTTGTTAGAGGATTTTACAAAGGCTTTTTGGGCCTACCCGGTTAAGGGCTACAAACTTGTCAAAGATGTGAGTAATCAACAAGTGTTTGATCTATTTAATAGCACAAACTTCTTGGTTAGATCCAGTATTGCTCACTGTTAATGCATTCCAACATTACTTCAGTCTTCTCTATCTCTCTCTTAGTTACAACTTGATCTTCTCTAATAAGATTTCTCTTACAACAACTCAACAACCACCTTAAACCCTAGCACAACATAAACCCTTTTTGCAACAACCTAAAACCCTAGACATGATGTCCTTTTAAAGGAATCTGATTTCATGTCAGTCCAATAGGATTACATTACAATTTCCTAGGTTCAATGAATCTAGACATACTCGGTAACATGACACAAAAAGCACTATCAGTGTGTCGGCACCGTGAAACAATCGGTGGATTGGTAACTCATCACAAAATGCCAGTTGGTAACTCATCACAAAGTATTACTGGTTCATACAAAATACCGGTTGCCGGTTTGACAAAAATGAAGACTGGTAAGAATGTTTTATGTTGCTTTGCTTCCTCATACCACTTGAGATATGTGAACCACTTGAGGTCGACATGCCGCTTCAGATTGGGAAACACATGCTGCAAAATCACCAATAGTTGAAAGACTAGAATACAACATACCGATTGGAACAAATACCAGTTGAGCTCTAGCTCATATATATAAAGTGGATCTCAATTCAAGTGTGTGTCCATCAATAACAATCACAACATAAACATAAAAAATGCCAACAATTCCAACACTGCCGGTACGGTACAGGGTGTCTTATCAGTCTCCTTTTCCTTATCCTCTCCTGGTGTATCCCTTTTCTCATCCTCTTTTGCACTAGTGGCTTTGCCACGTGGTGCAGTAACTATTACTGTTGGTGGAATATTATCCATAATGTTATCAATATCCTCTACATTATCTATTCTACCATGCTCAGACTATACAAATGTAGTCTTTGTCCGTTTAGTCTATACACTCTCATCAGTTTTAGGTTTAACTACTGGTTCATTCAAAATTTAATCAAAACTTCCCAAAATTCCTTTCCCTTTAGATCTGTCTGGAATCTGATTTCATGTCGGTCCAATAGGATTACATTACAATTTCCTAGGTTCAATGAATCTAGACATACTCAGTAACATGACACAAAAAGCACTATCAGTGTGTCGGCACCGTGAAACAATCGGTGGATTGGTAACTCATCACAAAATGCCAGTTGGTAACTCATCACAAAGTATGTCTAGATTCATTGAACTACTCTCATCAGTTTTAGGTTTAACTACTAGTTCATTCAAAATTTAATCAAAACTTCCCAAAATTCCTTTCCCTTTAGATCTGTCTGGAATGGCGGGAGTTGTTGCCTTAGAAAATTCTTCTTGAGAAGTGAGAAAATTGGGATTCTTTTAGAAGAATTTAGCCCAACCATCTCTGGTGTCATTTATTATCTCATTGACTCTACCCATCATTAAGCTTATTTGCCAAGGTTTGCTGCTAAAGATTGTTCTATTTGCAACTTCTATACATCTTTTCATTTCCTCATTATTTATAGAGCCACACATACTCAAAAGTTTAACTTCTTTGATCTCTTTGTCCCTTCTGATTGCATCTAATCTCCTTGCATCTAACTTATTATACAATGATAAAGTAATTTCCTCCAAAATCTCTACCAAAGCCTTCTTATATATGTCTAAATGTAACAAAATTGCTTCCTCCATTTCATTTTGCTCATTATCATCTGAATCTTCATAGAAATTTGACACATTCTTCAACATTTTGTCTTTAGTTACCTCATCAATTAGCTCTGCACAAGTCATATTACTAGATTCAATTGCTTCATCACTCTTTTTCTTCTTGCTAGGGGTTGCAGGAGCGGATGGAGCAGGTTGCCTCTTCTGAGTAGGTTTCCTTGCCGGAGGTGTGGATGCATTTGTTACCTTTCTTACTATCTTCCTCCTTGGTTCCACCTTCTTTTCTTCTACTGGAGGCTTGTCAGCTTTCTTCCTCTATACCCCTCTGAATACAAGAGGCTTATTATCCTTTGGATCAGAGTCATAAGTGATAGAAGAAATGAAAGTCTTAGGCCTCTTTACCTCGAGAGCACTAACCGTTGCTAGTTGATCTACCGATTTAGATCCAAAACCTAGTTTTGTATCTGTCTTGTAAATTACATTTTGAACAAATGTAGACATTTTGTCTATCTTCTTTTCCCTGCTTTTCTTGTTGAAACCAATTTTGACCTCAAGACCCTTCTCCTCTACAGTGCCAAAGTGTTCAGCCTTATCATCCAAAGCAACATCAATCAACATTTTAGCATATAGCTTCAAGATGTTGTCATCTACATCATAATCCAATTTAGTGACCCATATAGTTCTAAGTTCCACTGCTTCCATTAGTGTCTCGTCTATTTTTACCATGAATCAAATATCAGTGTATTTATCCACAATGTGTTTGGAGATTTTTTCCCTCAGTCTCATGTTTTCTTGAAAAGTTTTAAAGTAGCCCTAAAGCTTCTCATCCATGTTACTGCCAAGACTATTGATTGCATTTGTGATCTGCATACCTACCGGTATGTCATGAGCCCAACCATTCTTTCTTAAACCCGCTAGCTCATTCATGAAATACAACATTAAGAAGACAATAAGATTGCCAAACCAAAAAGTTCCTTTCTTAACACCTTTGATCTTGTCAATATTTTACATCAATTCACTCCTTAACCATTCACATAAGTCATACTTTTCATTATTCTTTATCATTTTATATGTATCATGGATACAGGAACTGGCAACAGACCTCAATTGACTTGATTGAGTTACCTTGTAGCCGATGATCAAGCTAGGAAATTTCACATCTGTGTCTTTGATGGTGCTGACCCTCATTGATCTTCTATTATGGGTTGTGTTGGTGAGCTTCTCAACCGCAGTGTTGGAGATCTTCTTTCCTGGTTCCTGTCCAACTTTGGGTAAGCCGGTGACCACCTGAATTGCTTCTTTGGTGATCATGTGGAGCCGATCCAGCCAAATGAATTCATTATGGAGCCTACTCAGAACATATCTAATCACTTCATCCTTGAATTCTGGTATATACAACATTCCGGTTAACCCTAGGTCTTCAATAATTTAATATTCCAGTTTGATTGTTCTGGAGCTGCCTAGTATCATAGATTGATACATTCCCTTGATTTCCTCAGTGCCTAAATCCTCCAAGGTGCATTGAATATAGGACCTGACATATTCCACACAAACCACACCATCGAAAACCCTAAAAAATGCACCAATAGAGTCTTCCTTCATAGCAATTTGGGGAACTTCCTTGAAAACAGGTCTATGACTATCCTTAACCTAAAAAATAGTGGGATTCATGATGAAAGTAGGAGCAGATGATGATCTGGATTCCATTTCAAAGAAATACCTGGATAATAGTCGTCGGTTGAAATATTTTGATTACTTCTAAGATAACTACTGGAAATCCTTTGGAATGCCTTTGCTATCTCTTGATCGCCTATGATTCGTCTTTGCTTTGCTCTTGTTTTCTCGAGTGCTGGGTGAGTGAAAATGAGTCCATTCTCCCTTTTTATCAGTGAGTAAACCCTAATTCATTACTATCATAAACACTTAGCAATGTGTCCTACTAGATGCTAGTTTCATAGTTTTATGCCAAATAAACCTTCATCAATATGCAAGATTTGTAAAGAATTTGCCAACCCCTAAGGCGTATGCCTTAGTTACTAGTTGAATTTCCTACCAATGCAGGAATGCTCTATTCTACTAGTGGAGTTAATGTTGTAGTTACCAGTGTGGATTCATCTCCACTTGGTTCTTCAGACTTTCTAACCCATGTCTTGGTGTTATCTTGTTGTATTTCATCTAACTTCTGCTTTCCTTTCTCATTTGATTTATCATTGCTGACCAGCGTAGTCTTGCTTCTGTAGTACTTAGCAATATGGCCTATTTTGTTACATGCATAACATGTAACATTGTTCTTTTGAATTTATTTGATATATCTGGTGTCATTCCTTGACCTACATTGATTAGCCAAATGTCCAAACTTTCTACATGCATGACATTTAACATTCGTTCTGCAATATTCTCACTTATGACCATATTTCTTGCAATTTGTGCATTGATCAGGAACTGAATTATAGTTTTGATTTTCTCTATTTCTACATTGTCTAGCCATATGCCCAAATTTATTACAAACAAAACATCTACCATTGAATTTGTAAGCATTATATTTCCTTACCGATTCCCTCTGGTCTGATGAGTTTTGCATACTAGTTTTCTGATCTTCATTTGCAGTATCATAGCTTTCACCTTGTACAAATCCAAGTCCTGTAGAATTTTCACTCTGCCTTTGTCTTTTCAATAAATCATCCAACTGTGCAACACTAATCCTAAATTTTTCTTTATACTCACTTGCAGTAGTTAGATCATCTCTCAGAGTCATTATTTGCCTCTCTAGCTCTTGTTCATTATTCTGAGATTGTACCAAATCAATTCTCAACAGATTATTCTCATGAGTCAATCTGCCACATTCTTCAAATTTGTTCTTCAGAGATATAGAAAGATTTTCTTCCTTCTTCTTTCTATCCTCAATATCTTTTGACATCCTCATAGTCAAGTCTTGCATTTCATTCTTCATGAGCATGTTTTCTTGACTTAGTTTTTGACATTGTTCCTTAAGTGCATTTTTCTCTTCATCATCCTGGTTTTACAAAAGTTCCTTCCTCTTAGCTTAAGCTGATGATAACCTTTCTTGCATAGCAAGAATGAATTCATTAGCAGAATTAAATTCATCTTGCAATTTTAAGTTCTTCATCCTTTCAGCATCATAATCCTCCAATGCCATCTCAAGTTGCTTCTCCATATCCATGTTCAATGATTTCGGTTTTATGATCTTCCTCAAGCTATTAAAATTCCTCTGAGGTACCAGGCTCTGATAAGATTTGATGGAATCCAAGAACACTGACAGGGGGGGTGAATCAATGTTCTGCTAATAATGCAAGATTTTAACCTTTTATAACATACACATATAAACCAGTAAATGAAGAAACATATAACATGAAGTAAATAAATGAGCCTCATGAATGAACACCATAACACACTGAATTTATACATGGAAAACCTTAGAGAGGAAAAACTACGGTGCGATTTGTGACCCACAATATCAATTCACTGGCCATATGAAAGATATTACATAATATGGGGGCCTGCACATGCAGGAAGGCACATTGCCTAGAGCACAATGCTCACTCAAAAGAGTCTCACTGACTACAAGCTTCTATTGAGATAAAACAGTAATGGTAAACACACAAAATGCATCTGAAATGCTGAAAAGAGTTTCAGTTATAGCTCTGCTTTGTACCAGTTCATAAACCCTGAACCCTTCTACTGGTATCTCCTTTCCTCCAAGAATGCTTTTCAAACCATCTATTGATCATTGCATGATATAACATTCATATACAAATGACCTACATACATATCCTTTGCATTAAACAATTCTTCTTCCTTGTCATATATCAAAATGACCTAATAGACTGACTTATATACCCTTTACAAACAATATGCCTTATGTCAGCTTACAATACAGAAGATATTCAATGTCAACCCTATACAATAATTACAAAATGATTTTACAAATAAAACCTCTTAGATCCCAGACTGATGTCGGCTTCACTGAAGTGCTGGATACTGGTGTCAATGCCGGTGATGACCCTAAGTACTCCAATACTGATATCTGCCAATGTATGCCTCTAAATACCAGTATTTGTCGGTAAATGCCTTCAATAGAATCTTGTTGCCATCAATGACAACATATGAACCCAATGAGTGTCAATTGCCAACATTAACCATCCTCAATAACAAGGAATCATTAAACTTACTGGAGCAACATATAAAAATCTCAATGGACAAGCACAAAACCACTTGCCAGAGCCCAAATGGATTCACACATATCACAAATAAATGACATAGTGCCCCAAAACCATCAAACATAACAAAACTGTTGGCCATTTAGTGGAATTAATTATGTGTTGCATTGATGTTTTGACAGTGATGTCAACACTATCTATTTGGATGCTTTACCGACACCCTTCTGGTCTTGGTAGGTTGAGTAGTTTTTGGTTAACTTGGATCCGACATGATCTGGTAGACTCCGGTATAATCTGGTGATGGAATTGGCCTATTCATAATGCTTATACTCATATTTGGTCAGTTCATTTTGGTCCGTTGATTGGATGCTATCCTCCTTCCTTAGAAGATTGGTTTCTGGTTCCAGCGAGGGTTTCCTCGACAGAGCTTTTTGTGGAGATCTTTGATGCATTGCATAATTGGTGTTGGTGCAGCTTCTGATGGACTTTTAGGATGTTGTTGGTGATCATGTTCAAGACTTGGTGTTTGGAGATCATTGTTGAAGTGTGTGGATCTATACTTGGTCCCAATTGATCTAGGTTATGGACCCGCATTAATATATCATGTGGATAGGACCTATTGTTGTATTTATAGGGTCTTATATGTTTATATTATTTGTTTGGTCTTAGGCTGACATGGTTTGCAATTATGTAATTGGTTTATTGTCTGGTGGCCGACCTGATTGTTTATGGTCGAGGGTTTCTATAAATAGTTGTAAGATCTCATTGTAGATCATTATGGTTATTGTAAGAGGTCATGGTCAAGGAATGTAATGTGCAAATAATGTAATATCATTCAAGTAGAGGAGTTGGTCTATCATTGGAGATTGAATTGGGTTTGTGTAAGAGGATCTAGTCCTCCTATATTGAGCTTAACTAGAACTGTACTTAGGCATAGGAGATGCTATCTTTTGCAGTTCAACACTTCTCCAAATTGTAGTTTGGATTTATATGTAATCAATGAGGCTCCTTTTGTGATGAATAGTGTTATTTAGGCTGTTGGCCTTCCTGCAAGTATAAGAACCTTCATTGTAATTCACATACTTACTACAAAAGTATTATTTGACTGTGGGTAGGCTTCCCACTATGGTTTTTCCCTTTACCGGGTTTTCCACATACAAATCTTGGTGTTGTGTGAATGGATTTTATTATGTGATTATTTTTTATGCTTAATTGGATTAACTGCTATTCTGGTATTATTGTTTTGGGTTCTGGCAGTAAAGTTTTAAATTGCTAATGCTTCCAGTAATCTGTGATAACTGATTCACCCCACCTCTCAGTTGTCTTCCAGATATATAAAATGTCTAATAATTGGTATTAGAGCTTTGGTCCTCTCTGTAGAAAGCTTAACTGCTTAAGGAAGATCCTATGGCGACTAACAGTTCAAGTTCATCTAGTTCTTCTGGAGCTATATTTTGAAGGGATATACCAAGGCTTGAAGGAACAAATTACATAGTATGGAAGATTCAGATGGAGGCTTATCTGAGATGTCTTGGCAAGGAGACTTGGGAGATCACATAGAATGGTGTAACACCCTTTAATCTAGGATCTCACAATCCTCCTCTAGCAAACCTGGACAAGGAGCTTGAGAATGATTGTAGAGAAAGAGAAGCCCTCTTGTGTGCACTTTTTGATGAGCAAATAATGGGATTAACAGACAAATCATCTGGAAAGGCTATATGGGATAAGTTGCAAACTCTTAATGAAGGTAAACCTACAGTGAAGATTGCTAAACTTGATGGTTACCGAGTGAGATATGAAAACCTAAAGATGGAAGAAGATGAAAGGATTAGTGCATCCATAGAAGAGTAAATGAGATTGTTATGGGAATTTGATGTTGTGGTGGAACTCTGAGTGAAGATGAAATTGTTTCTAAAGTCCTGAGAGCCCTACCACCGGCTTACAAAATGAAGGCTACTTCTATTAATTATTTGAGAACAATGGCTAATACATCTGTCAACAAAGATACTTTGGTTGGGAAGCTATCTGCTTTCGAGCTTGAGGAATTTGGATCTTCTAGAGCTATGAAGACTGAACCTGCTTTTCATGCATCTACAATCGATAAGAAAGACTGGAAAGCTTTATATGCAAAGGAACTAGAAGATATGAAGAGAGAAGATGATGAGTTTAAACAACTTGAAGCATTATTTGCTAGAAGAGTGTTGAAAGGACTGGTAGGAAGTAAGTATGAAGGAAAAGCACCTTTTAAATGTTTTGCATGTAATAAGATTTGTCATTTTGCCTCTAGATGTCCTGAAAGAAATTCAAGATTTGAAGAAAGAGTTAAAAGACCATTTAAGCCTAATCTTGGATATCAGCACAAGTATAGATTCAAGAAAAAAAGAGACAAATCATGCTACATAGAGGATGAGAAAGGCATTACTAATTCAGATGACGATGACAGAAGACTCTGCTAGTGGATCCAGCAATGAGAAGGAATGGGTATTCTTGGCTATCAAGGAAGATGATCCCACACTGGAAGAGAAAGTACCTGAGGAGATGGCACTTGCTGCTAAAATTGAGGACAAGGATGAATGGGTAATTGATAGTGGTTGTTCACATCATATGATCAGAGATAAAGGGAAGTTTTTGTCTTTGCAAGAATTTGATGGTGGAATAGTTATATTTGGAGATGAAAAGGCATGTATGATCAAAGGAAAATGAACTATATCATTGGATGGTAAGAACAATACTGACAATGTTTATTATGTTAAAGGTTTGAAGCATAATATTTTGAGTGTAGGAAAATTGGTAGATAAGGGATTTCAATTACAGTTCAAGGATGGAAAGTATAAAATCATTAACTGATTTGGCTTGGAGATTGCAATTGATACACAAACAAAAGGTAACATATTTCATGTGAACTCTGGTGAGAAGACATGTTTGATTACATAGATTGATGAGAGTTGGCTATGACATAAAAGGCCATGTCATGAGAATTTTGATTGCATTGTGAAGATCAGTTCATCTAAGGCTGTTATAGATATACTAAGATTATGAAGCCCTTGTGTCAACTTGAATTTTGTCATCAAAATACTACCCACAACATGTTAGTTTCACAAAATACAAAGGAAATGTTGCAGAAAATCCAAACTCAACCAGTGAAACTACATGAAATGAATATTAAAAGAAAAACATTATTTTTACCTTTATGATTTAAGTCTCATTATGTCCTAACTCCAATGTTGCTAGGTGCAGAAGATTTGCTCTCAGACAAGCACTGGTAGCTTCCAAGATGGCATATGAATAATAGTTTGATAACTGATAGTTAACTGATACTATGATATGCAATGCAAATGATTTAATGCTAAATGATTATGTTAAATTGCTTCAAGATTAAAACTCACGGATGCATAAGTTTTCTCAAATTGTTAACTTGAAAAATCACTTGAAGACTAACTCTTTCTCAACTCAAACTCCTACATTTATAGACTTTGAGAGGATAAGATGATGTGGCCTAGATCAACGATCATGATCAGATCTGCAAATTTGGATGGCTATGAGAAAAGGTGAAGGTTGAGAGAAAGGGGGAAGGAGAAGACAAGTGTCACTCATCTTACCTTGACTGGGTTGCTGATTGAGGGAATCTAGGGATGGCTGGAGAAGGTTTAGGCATGAGAGGACAAGTGGACTCAAGTCCTTCCTAAGATATAGGGATGTTGGAGAGAATATAGAAGAAGATTAAGAAATATGTGTACGTACACAATATTTCATTTATTTTGGAAGTTGGAGATAAGTGGCTAATAAATATTTTATTTATTTAATTTTGTTGAATTAATTTAGCCACATGATGGATGAGTTGGCAAAGGAAAGATGAAGTGGAGATGGAAGATGAGTTGGAAAATGAATTAAATAATTTAAGAAATCATTTAATAATTAAGACTATAGGATAGAAGAATAACCATTAAATATTAGATATTTAATTGATTGAAGGAATAATTAAATATTAGATATTTAATTAATTGATTAGAAAAAAAAAGGATAAATTAATTAATTGATAAAATATTTCAATTAAATTAATTAATAGAAAGACATGAAATGAATTAAATAAATTAATCTTTTTAAATTAACTATTTAATAGAAGAATAATTATTAAATAAATATAAAATATTTATTTAATCGCTCATAGCCATTTTTATGTGTATACATTTTGCCCCTCTTTGAAATGATGTCGAGACATCATTGTTTCAAATAGTAAATCAAGTCTTGAGTGTGCCTGATGGAGATAAAAATCCTGATTGTGTGCCCCCTCGAGAGATTGATCATGAAATTGTTGATAAATTTGGATAAGCAATTGATCTCATGATAATTGAAAAGGTCCTTCAATTAAATTCATTTATGAAAAATAAATAAAATTGCCCCATTTAAAAGCATTAATTACCCTTCCAAATGGTAAATATAAAATTAACCAAAGTTAATTTTAATCTCATTTGCATCCTTGTCAGCTTGTGGAGAGAATTATCATTGGTGAGGTGGCAAAATGGTGATTCCGTTTGAGAACTATCGATTTGAGCACATTCAATGATATCAGTGACCTCCTGACTATGGTTATCTGGTATGTACCTTATCTTGAGCTTTTTTGCAACTTTTCGTACGATTTTCCTTGTTTTTCAGCGCGTGTGAGGCTATTTTGATTTTTTTATATTTTCGGCTTTATGATTTAACACTTTTGTTTTGTATGTTAGCGCATATGCATTGGGTGTTAACGCTTTTGATAGTTTTAGCACATTTGTTTGTTTTGTTCATGCCTTTATGATATATGTTAGCACTTTTGTTATGTTAGCGCTTATGCTTTGAGTGTTTGCGCATATGTTAAAAAGGGTAGCACATATGACTGTTTCACACTTTTGTTCCAAGGGTTAGCACTTTTGTTTCAGATGAATTTGTTTGATGTTGTTCATGTTAAAATTTATTTTGATGATGTGATTGATGTATTTTGATGCACAATTGTGATTGATAGGTATTCGATTGATGTCTTGATTGATAGAAATTTGATATTGTTGATTGATAGGATAAACAATTGATTGATGTGATTTGATTGGTAAATTGATAGATTAGCTCTAAGAAACCGATTCAGTTTCTGATGAAGAGCATAACAGAGTTTGATTGAACTTAGTGATTGATAGAAAACCATCATTGATAGGTTTAGATTGATTTGATAGCCTGATTTGCTTCTTTTAAAAAGATGTACCAATTGTTGATGTGATAGATTAGCGATCTCTTTGATTTGATAGATAGATGAGTGATGATTGATAGAGATCAAATTCTCTTGTTAAATAAGAGAAACTCGATGTTCTCTAGTGTGGGGAGAAATTATAGGCTATGTCTCATTTAGTGCCAGAGCTTACATAGGCTGAGATTAGATACATAGATGCCCATGGATTACGCCATTTGTTATATATGCCCATGGATTACGCCATTTGTTATATATGCCTAATATTACCCATAATAGGGGATTGTTGATTGCCTTAGCAGAGAGATGGCATAGAGAGCATTACACTTTCCACCTGCCCACTGGTGAGATTAGTGTGACACTTGAGGATGTCTATAGGATTCTCCAGATCCCCGTGATAGAGGCTTGCAGAGCTGCATTTGGTGATGAGAGAATTTACAAAGGAGAGATCCGATGGGAGGATATGATTATGTATTATGAGACTCTCCCAGTGATTCTTGCAAGTTTGGTTGGTAGATTTATCTATCCAGATAGGAGATCTCAAGGTTTTGTTGTTGGTTGGGGTGAGATTCTTCAGAGCATGATGCAGTATCAGAGTCAATATGCTTGGGGTGTTTGCATGCTCGCTCATTTATATCATGATCTTCATCAGGTTGTTTTTGATGAGAGTGCTAGTTTGTCTATAGGATGGACACTTTTACAAATCTGGTGTTGGGAGCACATTGATAGTACTCAGCCTATCCATCATAGAGTTCATGGTGAGAGGCAGTTGTATGTCTATTTATATGCAGGTATCCTTACTCAACATAAGCTGGGTAAGATGGAGTATTGGCGTTGGGTTCTAGATTCAATGCATAGCGTTATCTGGAGACCTTATATCTGTTAGCATTTTTAGATTGTTGGCATTTTGCATATCGATTGCATTAATGATATGTTGTCATTGATGTCAATTGAACTGGTGAATGATATTCATGATATTGTTGATGTTATTGTTGTTATTGATATTGTCTTGTAACCGATATGATAAATATTGAGCAAGATGTAGTAAACTGATATATGGTAGTTTGTAAGTTGAATCGGTGTAAAGGGTTAAACCTTTCTATGTTATGTAACCGGTAAAACCTACAATTTTTTTTTTCTGTTAAACCCTAATCGATCAAGTTTGTTGGTGTAGACACCCAAAATTGTCATGTCTAATTAAATAAATATTTTATTTATTTAATTATCTAAGCCTAATTCTTCTATTAATTAAATAAATCTTTATTTATTTAATTAATTCATTTATCCTCTTCTAGCCTTATTTCTCATTTAAATAAATACATTTATTTATTTAAATTATCCTTTTCCTAAATTAAATAAATATCTTATTTATTTAATTATCCTACTTCTTCTATTAATTAAATAAATCTTTATTTATTTAATTAATTCATTATCTTTTTCTACACATGACACATGTCATTCATCTCTTAATTCATACACTACCTACCCCTTTCATTATTTTATTATTTCTTTTACCTACCCTCTAATCATAGCCAACCTCTTTTTACACCTCTCAATCTTATCCCTCCATTTCATATAGTGTCTTCTATATAAGGAGATGTTTCCTTCATTATCACCCTAATCAAGCATTCTAATGACCTAATCGACAATTTGGAGGACTTGACTACACTACGATCCTACTTGCAACCACATTCCGTTCTTTGTTGAGCTCTTGTGCATATAAAAATCTGAGAGCAAATATATCAAGCAAGATCAATGGAGATAGGAAGAATGGAGATCAAAACCCTATTGGACATGTGATGGTATAATCTTTGTGATTTCATGTGATTTGCATTGTCTTAAGTAATCTTCATATGTTATGGTGGATCTTTGTTGATTGTTAGGCTAGGGTTTTGTGGTTGAATTTATTTAGCCTTTCAATATTGTTATTATTGTTATCCATTTTCACCATATACATTTTGGCACGCCCCGGTGGGACTTCTTGTCCCTTTGCATTTAACCTTTTTTGTTGCAGATTTTGCGTTTTTGAAGTTGCAGAACGGACATTTTTCGACGACATTTTAGGTTTTCCGCGTCGGCGAACTTTTGGATCGCGTCTCTGATTTTCAGGAGCGTCTGCGGATACTGGAGTCGCGTCTGTGTTTTTGACAAATTTTATTTTGCAAGTCTCAGACAGGAGCATCTGTATTTTATAAGCGCGTCTGTGTTGTTTTTGATCGCGTCTGCGTCCGATAAGGGCGTCTATGATTTTTGACCGCGTCTGTGAGTCACAGAACCACGTCTGTGTCATACAGACGCGTCTGTGTCGTAGGTAACAGCGTCTGTGTTTTGAATGTTTCAGAATTTTCAAATTTTCATTGATTCGGTTTTCGGATTTCGTACTTAGGGTTTCAGATCTGGTTTATTTTTGGACTAACCCTTTCAGATCTAGCTAACTAAGTTTGTGTAGCTCGCCTTGGAAGCTAAAACGTTTTGATTGAAGGCCCCTCTTTCACAAAGTCTTTTGGGTTTCTAAAATTTACCTAACTTGTGTGCTTGCAGGAAGGGGTGATCATTTGAAACAACCCAAACTACTAACAAATTTTGTTGCAAGTCCTTGGCTAGGGTTTTGAAATTTTGTTGTGTGCCTTGTGTTCATAGATTAGCAAACACTTCCATTGGTACACTAAAATTGAATCATTGTCTTTTGTGTCTTGGGCAATAGGCTCTTTTTGTTTAATCTTTAGAGGGCCTGTCTTCCCGTGTGGTCATTAGGACTACTAGTGAGAAGAGGACGACCCAACTGGTAGCGAGGAAAACCCACCTCATCCGAACCACTATAATCAAATGTATTCATGGTGAAAACTATGGATAACATGTGCTGATTAGTTCATACCGACACTATGTCTCCCCATAAACCCGTTTGATCAAATTTATTTGATCATTTGTAGGGCGTAACCCCTACCGGCTGGGAGCCTTCTGTATTTACAGAGCTGAAAGTGCCGCATGTATGGCCACATGAGCGGATGCCCTTACTAGCACCATTTTGTTTTAGAGGCCCAAATCCTTCTAGTTGTTGGGGCAGGAGGTCGGACCTCTGGTAGCGGCCCACACACATACGGTTCTTAGTAGAGATACAAAGTTTTCCATGGGGAGTTTTCATGGGGACTGATGCTTGGCTGACCCGAGAAGTAAGTGCCGAGGGTGGAGCCAGTGAGGTCAAGAATCTAAGTATCCACTCTGAATAGCGTAGCCTCGGGGGTAAAACCCCATGTGGGATCAACAACTATTGTCTTGGCCAGCCATAAGAATTGTGCTTGACTTATGTTAAACATTCAAACAATCAAGACCAAACAACAAAACATTGTGTCTTTTGTGTCTTCAAGTGTATGCAAAACAATTTTACATCAAACAACACACTTTTCTTGGAGTCATTTTGGAGTCTAAACACTAGAAAACATTGAGTCCTCATCAACATTGTGTCCTCTTGTCACGAAAAAATAGTCAAACAGTCAGATATGGTCACAACAAAACGACTTCACAGATTGAAAAAAATTGCATAAATTTTACAAAAACGCGTCTGTGTCTGTTTTAACCGTGTTTGTGTTGTCTAAGCGCGTCTGTGAAGGGTAGAATAGCGTCTGTGTTTATAACAGCCTCTGTGTCGAACAGAAACACGTCTGTGTCTGGGAATCGCGTCTGTGCAGTATACAGTCGTGTCTGTGTCCAGAATTGTAAAATCTTTACAGTCCAGCAAACATAAACAAGAAAATCACAGAAGCGCGTCTGGGTTAAACAAAGTAGCGTCTGTGTCCGAAAACCGCGTCTGTGAAGTATACAGTCGCATCTGTGTTCAAAATTGCAAGAAAATTTCAGAGTCCAACAAACAAGAGAAATCAGTTTCGGAATACTTGAGCTTCCTAGGTTGTTTCTTTAGGTTTCATCTAGCATTCAACCTGTCTCTGGGTCTCATACAGTCCATCATTGCTTCACATCTCATTTTTCATTCATACTTGTCTAAACTTGAGTCAAAAGGTCACTTGCTTGTCCTCATCATACTTTGTCAACATACTACATACAACTACACTTTGCTAAGTGGTTCCTCATCAAGGTTTCTTACCTTTGGGTCTCATTTGGTCTTACTTAGAGTCAAGGTCAGCTTACCTCATCAAGAGAAACTATCCTCTCTTTGGAAGTCACACCTACTCTACTACTTACATACTTGGTCTTACACTTTGGACATTGCAAGTACACCTCAAGATTCATTTACACTCCATACAACTCTTGGTCTTCCATACTCTTTCCATTTTTCATCTAGTCTTATACATCTTGGTCAAACACCTAGTTCATGGTTGAAACCCGTCTTCAAAAATCTAGGAGAAAAGCTAAAGAAGCTCAAGAGTCCGCAAACATGAGTTCTTATGAGTATGACAATGATTTATTTTTCAATCCTGAGCACACTACATTACCTGACATGGATGTTTATAGACACATTCCAAATGTGGAAAACGCAAACACTACAAACAACAAGGCTACACACAATGACAATGTGGACAACTTTTCAATACAATCAGCAGATATAGAAGAATCCATAATGAATCCTCATTTCAATAGATTGGTTGAAGAGATAATGAAGAGGGATAGACAATACTTCTTACACATGATGGCACAAAGTGGAGCTAAAATACCTCATGACTTTGACATGTCTCAACTTATGGAAAACCGACCTTCGCAACAAACTCACTCCAACATGGATCAAAGGAGACCCAATAGTGGAGGAAATAGAGGACCGCATATGGTACCTGAATCACCATCAGCTTTGCTTCAAAAACCAGAAGTCTCACATACACATGGTCAAACATATGATACTTACCTTCGAAGACCATTATGGAAGCCTTATGCAGATAGATATGCTCAATCACATGCTCAAGCTATGGATCAATCAAAACAATTGGACACTCAAAGGCAGGCTCAAAATTTGGACATAAGGAAACCTCATGTCAAATTTGGGGGCAACCCAATAGAACCCGACGTGCCTATAGAATATGGTATATATGCACAAAATAGATATGGGGTTCCTCAACATGAAGCTATACCAAGTGCTCCCTATATGCCGCATCAATATAAGCCTCCTCCATATGAACATGTCTATGATCAATATCATCCATACATGCAACAAGCTCCTCCTCAAATTGGTGTCCCAAACATGGGGTATGCTACAAGAAATCGATCGCCACCTAAGAATAATTTGGAGCAACAAATCAAAGATTTACAAAAGAAAATGGAGGACATGAGTACACCAAAACCAACATACACTATGAGAGACATATGTCCTTATCCATTTGATAAGAGCATTCCAATGCCTCCATTCCCTGCACACTTTGTGACGCCAAAATTTGACAAGTATAGAGGAAAAGGAGACCCCAAGGCACACATATGACAATTTTTCACAGCTTGCATAGAGGTGGCGGCAGAAGAAACATACTTGATGAGGTTGTTCCCGCAAAGCTTAGGCGATCAAGCTATGGAATGGTCCTCTCAATTACCTCCTGGTATTAAATCATGGGGTGACTTAGCAGAGGCATTTATTCAACATTTCTCCTACAACATAGAGATAGACATATCAGTCACTACTTTGTGCAACACCAAGCAAAAAGAGGGAGAATCTTTTGCATCATTTTTACAAAGATGGAGAAATCTAGCCAGCAGATGCTCTTGTGAAATTCCACAAAAACAAATGGTAGAGATGTTCACCCAAAATGTTAACAAGGATATTGGCTATGATCTAAGGAAAGCTTGTTTGTCCACCTTCAAGGATGTTATTGAAAAGGGCTTAGCAACAGAAAAGGTCTTAATTGAACAAGGAGTCATCAAGCTATTCAAGGAAAACAAAGATGACTTTAAAGGAAAAGACAAGCCAAGATTTTGGAATAAAAACAAGAACACAGTCAATGATGGTGTTGTTGATGCCAATATAGTGAGACCCAAGTTCATCTTTTCTGGATTAAGTTCTATAAACAATCAAGTGAATACTCAAACAACTTCCAGATCACGAAGGAAGTACACCCCATTGGGAGAACCACTTGAATCAGTCTTCAAAAAGCTAGTGGCAAACAAAGTGATCACAGTTCCAGATTTTCCTCCATATGAACCAAAGGTCAAACCAAATTGGTGGAATGATGATGAGTATTGTGAGTTTCATAAGAGCAAGGGTCATAAGATAGGAAATTGCCATCGACTGAAGAATATCGTGCAAGATCTCATTGATAGAGGTGACATTGAGATTGAGGGACATTCGTCTAATCAAGAACATGAGATGTTTAAGGAACCATTCCCAAAGCATGACAAAGGAAAAGCCCAAGTCACAGATGATCAGGCCAACTATACTAGAGCACCTTACAACAATGATTCAACTATCAATCATATCTCGATGGATAATCATATCTCTACTATTACCATCAAGAACAAAAACCCTGAGAATCATCCTCAGCGACCCAAGATTGTTCTAAGAGGTGTTGGATCTTCTTCTGAACCTACCTCTGAATGTCATGTTACAACTCGTCGAGGTAAGATTATGTTTCCAGGTGCCTCCACTAAAAATACAGCTTCTTCATCAACCAAACTTGAGTATGACCTTGTAGAATAGTTAGGGAAGACACCCGTGCTCATCTCCATCCTTGAGCTCTTATGTATATCCCCCGCTCATAAAGCTATTCTTGACCAAATCTTAAGAGACACTGTCGTTCCTACTGATCTGAATGTGGACTAGTTTCAAGCCATGGTGGGATACCTTTCCATTCCACATTCCCTTACATTCACAGAAGCTGATGATGCCTCTGTAAGTCAGCCACATAATGCACCATTACATATTGAAGCCTTCATACACAAACATCGAATAAAGCGAGTCCTAATAGATGGAGGAGCTAGTCTAAACATTTGTACATTGAGCACCATTAAACAATTGGGATATTCTGATAACACTATGAATTCAAAGAATCAAATTACCATCAAGGCATATGATGATGAAGAACGCTCATCCAAGGGCACAGTCACCTTACCTCTAAGAATTGGGCCAGTTACAAAGGATGTGGTTTGTCAGGTCCTGGATTTAGATCTCACTTATAACATATTGCTAGGACGTCCTTGGATTCATGAAATGAGGGCAGTCCCATCAACATATCATCAATGCATTAAGTTTCCTCATAATGGAGTTGAGGTAATAGTTAACGGTGATCCTAATCCATTCATATATTGCAATAACCTGATATCACATACGGAGACCATCATTCCCAGTAATCGTGAAGTTGTTCCTTCTTCGGCATACATTGACCCTGAGTCATTGAAACCTTCGACATCAAAACAGGGTGAACTTAAAGGCAAATTTCAAGACAAAGGCATGGGAGAATACACTTTAAATCAGACCATGTATTTATGACAAGTCATGAGCTCTCCAAAAGAATATAGAAGGCCACATCCTAACAAGCAAATATCCATCATGATACTCAAATGGGATCCTACTACCTTTCAAAGATGGGGCGAACTAGAAGAAGAAGATTTATACAAAATGCTCTATAAAGACATTGAAGATGACACACATGATCAGATCAATATACCTTGTGAGAAATATGCCAAAGGCTTCAAGATTCTACAAAAATTTGGGTATGATGGAAAAAGCCCTCTTGGGTTACGCAAAGAAGGCATCATGGAACCCCTACAACCTGAATTGACTGTAAGAAGAGAATTCTCAAAGGGACTTGGTTTTCTGACTTCCAAGATCCACACTAAAAGGACAGAAGAGGCATCACAAATCAAAGTTGCCAAAGTTCAACAAGAAGATTACTATTCCACAGATTCCAATGAATGGGAATGGGGTTCAGACAAATCCTCCAGTGACTACGAGCTCACCGAGACATTCAGAGAGCTAGATGAACCCACAGAAGAAGAGGAATTTTATAAAAAGTTTAGAGTTGGTCAAGAAACAACCCATAAGGATTCTGCATAGTCTTTGTCTCAAGGTTCTAGGTCGAAATCACATAGGATGAGGACACCTGTCCTGGAAGGCGCTACTAGTAACAACAATTTGGATTTGCTTGCGATCGAAACTGACGAGGAGAGTGCCATCGATGACCTCGACGATTGCCTCGATATACCCGAATATAACCATATCTTCACTCTTAGCCCTGCAAACTCCGAAAACATTAAAGGCCTTCCCCTTGTTCACCACCAACTCATTGACTGGGATTATGAAGGACCAGCACAATTTGACACATTTCAAAATGACGAAGCTATTATTGACTATCTTGGCATACGAGATGATCTTCCCCCTGGGGACCACAAAGCAGGATACACCATAGAACTCAATAGCGTGGCATATTTTGGTGAGGGTGTCGGACCTTCCAGTCGCAAAAATGTGAAAATAAGAACAAATCAAGGGTCTTATGGTGAAAAACACACTGTGGCGCTATCTGACCCCAAAAAAGTAAAAAGAAAGGACGTATCTGAGGGCGAAAACCTCTTTGAGGCACCCGAAGATGGAAGGCTCGACATTCTCCCAGCATCATATGAGGAAAAATCATCCATGTTGGTAGAGGAGACTATCAAAACAAACATTGGTACAGAAGAGGTTCCACACAACATATTCCTAGCTCAATCGCTGACAGAGTCTGAAAGGTCGAAATTCATAAGTTTCTTCAAAGAGTGACAAATCAACTTTGCATGGTCATACGCTGATATGCCTGGACTGGATCCGGATTTGGTAATGCATCATTTGATAGTCAAACCGGGGGCAAAACCAGTAAAATAGAAATTAAGAAAAATGCATCCACAAGTGGCATTACTAGTCAAAGCAAAGCTTGAGAAATTACTCGATGTCGGATTCATACGCCCAATTAATTATCCCGAATGGATCTCCAATTTGGTACCTGTCAGTAAACTAGATCGCAGCATTAGAATTTGCATAGATTTCAGAGACATCAACAAAGCTTGTCCAAAGGATGACTTCCCATTACCAAACATTGACTTGATTGTTGATCTCACAGCAGGTCATGAAATGCTATCATTAATGGATGGATTCTCTGGCTATAATCAGATAAGAATTGCACCCGAGGATCAACACAAAACGGCATTTACTTGTCTGTGGGGAACTTTCTGTTGGAATGTCATGCCTTTCGGGTTAAAGAATGCAGGTGCTACATATCAAAGAGCTATGACTACTATCTTTCATGATCTCATGCACATAATCGTGGAAGATTATGTTGATGATCTCTTGGGTAAATCAATAGTAAGAGATACACATTTGGACATACTTTCAGTCATCTTTGATCAGTTGGAAAAGTACAAAGTAAGACTAAACCCTAAGAAATGTGTCTTTGGAGTAACCTCCAGGAAACTCCTAGGATTCATCGTGTCCAAAAGAGGAATTGAAGCGGATCCAGCAAAAGTCAAAGCTATCTTGGAAATGCAACCACCAAAAAATATCAGTCAACTTCGATCCTTACAAGGCAGACTCCAGTCCATACGAAGATTCATAGCACAACTGGCGGATAAGTGTAATCCTTTTCAGCACCTTCTACATAAAAACATCAAATTCAAATGGAATGACAACTGTCAACAGGCTTTCCAGATGCTCAAAGACTATCTCCTAAATCCACCGGTTCTGATGCCACCAGTTCCAGATCAACCACTGCTACTATACATATCAGCTACTCCAACAGCACTGGGGGCACTCTTAGCACAACAAATAGCTGACGGCAAGGAAAAAGCAGTATACTATATCAGTCCCACATTGGTGGGATATGAGCTAAACTACACACCAATTGAGCGTGCATGTCTCACTGTGGTCTTTGCTTCACAGAAATTATGACATTATATGCTCACTCACAAGACTAAGTTGATTGCAAGAATTAATCCATTAAAGTACCTTCTCAACAAATCTACACTTACTGGGTGACTGGCCAAATGGGTAATGATATTGAGTGAATTCGACATCGATTCTGTGGATAGAAAAGCAATAAAAGGACAAGCCATCGCAAATCAATTAGCAGATGCTCCCATGATAGATGATGTTCCTCTAAGTTCAGAATTTCCAGATGAATCCATTTTAACAGTGTCACATGCAAAGCCATGGCAACTGTACTTCGATGGCTCCTACACACAGCATGGGGCAGGAGCTGGCATCCTCTTTATAACTCCTCAAGGCGATTCTATACCAAAATCATACCGCTTATCATTTCCTTGCACTAACAATATAGCGGAATATGAGGCATTAACAACAGGATTACGAATTGCAATTCAGTGGAAGATCCAGGAACTTCATGTTTTTGGGGATTCCCAACTTGTCATCCGTCAAACAACTGATGATTACCAAACAAAAGATGAAAAATTACTGCCTTACAAGCAAATGGTGGATGATTTGAAACAACACTTCACAAAGATAGATTTTGAGCAGATACCAAGAGAGCAGAATCGCGCCGCAGATGCCATGGCTACAATTGCTTCATTGATTGATTTACCTCCAAACGAGACCCGCTATGAGTTCCTGGTAGACAACCTGTTGGTTCCTTCATATGAGATCACTCCTACTGAAATGATATGCGTTGTTGGTCCTGAATCCCAGTTATATGGTTCCATATTCACATATCTACGAGACAATACTTTACCCCCTGATCTATCAAATAACCAACGCCGCACCTTCATTCACCAATCCTCTTGATATGTCATTTTAGCTGATATCCTATACCAGCGAGGTCTAGATGGCACTCTTCTTAGATGTCTAGAAAGCGACGAAGCTTAGATTGCGTTACGTGAAGTGCATGAAGGGATATGTGGTCCACATGCTAGTGGTCCTACCTTGGCCAAGAAACTCATCAGGACTGGATATTACTGGCCCAATATGGAGAAAGACTCATATCAGTTTGTCAAGAAATGTAAGCAATGTCAAATTCATGGAGACCTCATACATGCGCCGGCACAAGAACTACAACCACTTGCGTCTCCTTGGCCCTTTTGTCAGTGGGGACTCGATCTCATAGGCAAGATTCATCCTCCTTCTTCCAATGGTCATAAATTCATTATCACTGCCACAGAGTATTTTACAAAATGGATTGAAGCCATGCCTCTCACACAAGTTACGGGAAAGCAAATTGCTACATTCATCCTTAACTATGTCATTTGCCGATACGGTATTCTGGTTTCCATTATCACTGATAACGGGCGTCCCTTCAAAAATCAGGATGTTCGCGAACTCTGTGACCGCTTCCATATTTCCCATCGTTTCTCCACACCATATTACCCCCAAGGTAATGGCCAAGTTGAAGCATCTAATAAAACAATCCTTAAAATCCTCAAGAAGACAGTCGACGACGCTGGCCGTAATTGGCATATCCAACTCAATCCTGCACTTTGGGCCTACCGCACAAGTGTCTGCACACCTACAGGAGCTACACCATATTCACTTGTCTACGGCGCTGAAGCCATCTTGCCTATTGAGGTTGAGTTACCCTCTTTACGGGTCTCTTTGCAAAACATCATCACTGATGAAGACTATAGGGTCTCTCGCTTACAAGAACTAGAACTGTTGGATGAACGGAGACAAATTGCTTTTAATCATCTCAAGGCTTACCAACAACGAATGATTCGCAGCTACAATCACAAGGTCAAGCCTCGCACATTTGAGGTAGGTGACTTGGTTCTCAGAGAAAACCCCAAGAATCAGCAAGACAGAGAAAAGAAGGGCAAGTTTGAACCAAACTGGCTTGGTCCTTACATCATCACAGCAGTATATGGCTCTGGGGCATATTAGCTCTCAACTACAGAAGGTGAACCTTTGGAGGATCCTATCAACAACATGCACCTTCGCAGGTTCTACACATAGCTCATTGGAATATCCTAATTCAAAAATACAAAAAAAATTATAAAACAAAAAAAAAATTTGTTACTTGGTGAAAACCTGGCAAACAGGCGCCTTGTGACACAAAAAACATTGAAAAAATCAAAAAGTAAAGAGAAATAATTTCGTCCAACAGTGAAAACCACTTCGGTGGCGCCCTGGGCAAGTACCATGGTGAAAACTGGGTCACCAGCGCCATGCGTAGAGACATTGCTCCTCCCTCCTTCAGGATTCACTTTCATCCTTTCACTTTGCACACACTCACAACCTATTCATCCACAATAAACTTACCCATTCCCATCATGGCTTGTTATTGATCTACCCAAGATTGGTTAGCCATTCATAATAAACATTCCTTTTCATCCCTTTTCATCCATAATAAATTAGATCCTATATGTGGCTAAGGCAAAATCCTACGTCTAGTGATGGGTGTGGAACTAAGAACATCACATGTTTCGAGGAGTACAGTTTCTTCCAGCTTCCTTCAGTCTATTCGCGCACAATCCGCAATAAAGCAACATTTGCATCACAGATTCGCAATAAAGTTTCGTCTTCTCCGCAATAAAGTATCAGTTTCATGGATTCAGTCAGTTTCAGATGAGACACAGCAACAATAATGAGCTTCAACAAATCAAATATTTCAACAGACTCAGACAACATTATGGTTCAGTGCTATCTATCCTTTCTGTGAAAGTAAACATTGTGACCACAATCAAATAAGACTTATACAAGTGACAAGAGACACTAAACTTGAGGACTACAGTGGATGTTGGTGTCGAGTTTTGGTTTTCTTTTGATTTTATCTTTCTGGTGACATGTCTTTTAGCTTTTCCAGGATGTCTTTGACTAGAGATTCTATCTCCAGGATGTCTTTGACTAGAAAGGCGAGGATGGGGTATTGTCACCTATTTGTATTTTGCTGTCTGTGGATTGTCTTTTAGTAATGCTATGACTTGTCCAAGGATATGAGGACACTGTGAGTCTAGTATGAACTAGGGCATTCCTTGTTTGTGACTGTCTTATCTCCATGCAAACAGGTACAATGACTTTCTGGGTCGAACATATGCCTCGATTGTCATAACCTACTTGCCATAATAAAGCTCAATGATGATAACGCACAAGAAGCTCTTTCACTTTCATATCTTCTATCTTCCATCCCCCCTTTCTTGATTGACTTCCATCATCCTTCTCGAGTCCGCGTAGCCCGCTATCACATGACTGAGTATAATGACACACCAAAAACATTTGCATTTCATGTAGATTCACCCGCATTACCACATATAAGCATTTCATACATACATATAGATATCACAACTGCATCACATCCTGCACACAACACCTGTTAACACAATAATCATTTGCATTATCATATTCATCTGCATTACATACATTCACATTTGCATCATGCATCGCATATACAACATAAAAGAACAAAAATATATATTGCATTGCATTATATACATATTTGCATCCATATCATAAGCATACATTCTAAGAACATCTTATCACATAGGTACACATGCATATAGCAGCCGCAAAAATGAATCATCTCTCATATATATAATAAAAAATGTCATGATACAATGATGTCAAAAAAATCATATGGCTACAATCACCCGCAGGTGTCTACAATACAAAAAATGGTACAAATACTGATACAAGGGAGCCCTCTATGGCTATGATGAACTCCCTCCCTTGGAGCCGCCTGGCCTCGACGGAATCTGAGCCCTAGAAGGACCCGCTCCAGGATCACCCTGCCTGTCTGGTGGTGGTGGAGGACCCATGACCCCACCACTCGATGCCTGTCTCCTCCGGCTCCCTCCCGTAGCTGTCGTTGTTCGTGATGGTCTATGGAAGCTCCAAGCCCGCTGATCTGTTGGCACAGCACCATAATATAGGTCCCTCCAGTAGGCAATCTCCTCTCTGGCTCGCAGGACATATGCGTAGCTTGCTCCTGTGTCCTCCGCCGCCTGCCTCCCTGCCCTCAACGTTGTCTCAGCCTCTGTGTAGTGCTGGATAGCCTGATCTCGCTCTTGCTTAGTATCCCTGAGCCTGGTCCTGAGCTGATCCCTCTCCCTCTCCAGATCCTGAATCTCATTTGCCTGGCCCTGGCAGATCTCCCTCAGATCCAGCAGCTCAGCCTCCATTGGGTCAACCCCCTCTGCCTCTGCCTCTGCCCGTGGCTCTCCCTCTGCAGGTGCCTACCCCTATACCTGTCCCTGTACCTGTACTGGTGCCTGAACGGGTACCTATCTCGGTACATGCCTAGGTCCCTGTACCTGTCTCTATCCCTGTGCCTGTACTGGCACCTGTCCCTGCACTTGTCCCTGTCTCTGTCCCTGTGCTCTAGGACCCTGTGCTGCTGGTACCTGCAGGGGCACTCCACCGCGACCCCTCACCACCTGGGCCTGTCCCTCCTGCCCACCCTCTCTCTGAGGTGCCACCCTCCTCTCCCCAACTACTCCCCTCCGCCACCGTCGGCCTCTACCCCCATCACCCCCACCATCATCATCATCATCTCCTCCTCCATCTCCATCCAGTAGCTCTCCTGGATCTGTCATTCAGGGGAATGGATGCTCTGCCCAATACGCTGTATACTTTGCATCCATCCCGACATCCTCAATCTTAGGCCACATGTCCCAAGGAAGAGGTATCATCTCTGCTAGCTGTGTGACTACCTGATCATATGACAATAAAGGCCCGAACTGCGCCTGATCCCTAACTGTACGGGCATACATACCCGAGCCTCGTGGCATCCTCTGGATCCGGCCAAACTGTCGGCCAATCCTGTCTACCAGCTGCCTCTCCAGTATATAGGGCATCCACCCAATCAAATACCTGCTTTGGAAGGTGTACGACAGCTCCACTGTGTCATCCTCCCACTCCTCGCATCATAGATACGGCCTCCAGATGACGACATCAATGTCATCTATCACTCGCCGCCAGTACTCTAACCTGCCAATCCGAGGCTATGACATGATAATGTCGTACAGATGAACAAAACTCCTTCCATGACCTCTCCCTCTGAAGTGTATCGGCCGCGTGATAGGCAGATGCTCGTATGCCCAAACCTGCAGTAGTGTCACTCCACAACTTAGTCCTACTGACCCATGGTAGACAAACTGGTGAAGCTCATAATATAGGTGGGCTAAAACACATGGACCCCACGCATATCTGGTGTGCTGCATCACCAATGTCTCCAGTGCTCCTCCCCAGCCCACTGCCAACCCCCATGTCACTCTGTCCGGACATAGGAACCCACTGATAGCTCCTCCAATCACAGCTGGCAAAGCTAACCCTGTCGCAGTCATGGTATCCCATGCCACATGTCCTACTCTCATCTCTAGGCCGGGATCCTAAAACACCCATCTCAAAGCCTCTCTATCTCCGTCGTGATCATATGGAATCAGCTCTCCATCGATCGGTATCCGCAGAATCCTGTAGACATCCTCAAGGGTGACTATCATCTCACCCATCGGCAAATGAAATGTGCATGTCTCTGAATGCCATCTCTCGGCCAGCGTAGTTAGCAAACCCATGTTTGTCCAAAACTCAGGCACATACAATACGTGTCTCAAACCCATCTCCTTGATGGCAGCTCTATCCTGAAAAGACAACTCCGGTCGCAACCTTTGTGTGGACGGGAATCTCTCCCGTGACTCTAGCATAGGCAAATACTCCTGCAGTCAAACAAATCAATCATGTCAGTCATGGTGGCATTCACTGTTCATCACAAAATGCTACTCGCTATCTAAATGCATATGGTCATCTATCCTTAGTGACACTCACTGTTCATCACAAAGTGTTGCTATTTATCCTAGTGGTACTCCCTGTTCATCACAAAGTACTACGTGTGTGACATTCCCTGTTCATCACAAAGTGTTACTCACATTTTGCACTCCCTGTTCATCACAAAGTGCTGCTCATACTTTGGGTACTCCCTGTTCATCACAAAGTACTCTATCTTGGTGCTCCCTGTTCATCACAAAGTGCCTTGATCTATCCTAGTCTTCCTAGAGGACCTGCTTGAGTGTATCCTCTCAACAGCTTATCCAATCGACAGCGTATGTTCATCGCAGAACTGCCGATTTGACCTAGAAGACCAAAACCTTGCATTTTCAGACACAAACGCGTTTCTAACTCACAAACACACCTATAGACTGCACAAGCGCGCCTGAACAACGCAAACGCACTTGTTTGACATAAACGTGCCTACATTATTCATAAACGCGACTTTGGCACACAAACGCCCCTTCAGGACGCAGACGCGCCTGGCACCAACACAGACGCACCTGGCGGACACAGACGTGCCTGGCACCGACGCAGACGCGGTTGCACGTTTTTGCACTTTTTTGTGCCCTATTCCTAAGCGCATTTATTGCTAACTAGCATGCATTAATGACAAAATTGAATGCATCAAAGTACAAGGAGGTTTGGTGGTACTTACCGGCTCTCCTGCCTCTGCTGGTCTCTGAAATCGGCGAACGTGGTCGAATCTGTGTACGAAAGCCATCGCTGCTGACTGTTGTTTCTCTTTTTCTCGCTCTGCACTGTGATCTCGTGAGGGTGTAGATGACAATGAGGATGTCTTTTGCCCGTGGTCTATCTTATAGCCTACCCTAGCCCTCGCCTTCATTTTCCGAGTCAGTCTTCATTATCTCGTGACTTTGTCACTTTATCCGGTCAATCCATTCTAGCCTTTCTTTCTTATCGAGAGATTGTCTGCAATCTTTTCAGACTTTTTCACCCAATCTCTCGAGGGGGCATATCATTCCCATCCTGGGGCAACTCTGTATCAGTTCATCTTATCTTCTTTGAAACAACGTGACAAGCCGCATTGTCTCAAAGAGGGGCAAAATGTAGACACCCAAAATTGTCATGTCTAATTAAATAAATATTTTATTTATTTAATTATCTAAGCCTAATTCTTCTATTAATTAAATAAATCTTTATTTATTTAATTAATTCATTTATCCTCTTCTAGCCTTATTTCTCATTTAAATAAATACATTTATTTATTTAAATTATCCTTTTCCTAAATTAAATAAATATCTTATTTATTTAATTATCCTACTTCTTCTATTAATTAAATAAATCTTTATTTATTTAATTAATTCATTATCTTTTTCTACACATGACACATGTCATTCATCTCTTAATTCATACACTACCTACCCCTTTCATTATTTTATTATTTCTTTTACCTACCCTCTAATCATAGCTGACCTCTTTTTACACCTCTCAATCTTATCCCTCCATTTCATATAGTGTCTTCTATATAAGGAGATGCTTCCTTCATTATCACCCTAATCAAGCATTCTAATGACCTAATTGACAATTTGGAGGACTTAACTACACTACGATCCTACTTGCAACCACATTCCGTTCTTTGTTGAGCACTTGTGCATATAAAAATCTGAGAGCAAATATATCAAGCAAGATCAATGGAGATAGGAAGAATGGAGATCAAAACCCTATTGGACATGTGATGGTATAATCTTTGTGATTTCATGTGATTTGCATTGTCTTAGGTAATCTTCATATGTTATGGTGGATCTTTGTTGATTGTTAGGCTAGGGTTTTGTGGTTGAATTCATTTAGCCTTTCAATATTGTTATTATTGTTATCCATTTTCACCATATACAGTTGGTTTAAGATCTAATGTTGAGCGGTAATGATGGAGACATGTGTGATCATTGTATGATGATAAGTTCAGATTGATTTGGCATGTTTGTTATCTTGGAAAGGAGAAAAGTGGATTGCATCTATTGCATAGCGCATGATGAGTTATAAAGTCTGATGACGTGGTGATCATGGAGCGGTTGGAATTTTCTTGATTAATGTGAAGAGATTGTTATGATTTCTAACGGTAAAGATTGTATCAACTTGTTTGTAATCTCGATGATGAGAATTAGGGTTTTGTTGTGTTACCGACCTAGTTGATTTGTATTTAAGATCGATGATATTGTTTTGTTAAGTGTTGACAAAGTTGACAAGATTGGCAAAAACCAGTTGAGTGTGTAATTGCCTAACCGGTGGATGGATTTGCGGTTTGAGTAAAGGTAGATTGAAGCTTAAGAAGGATCTGATCAAGCAGATGTAGTGCTATTCAAATAGATCAAGAGAACCTGTTGTTTTCTATTAATTACAACAAAAAATGAAATCCCCTAACCGGGTAAGCTCTAACAAGCTTGGTTACTTTCTAAATCCTCTAACAAGATGGTCCATTAGTTTGGATTCTCAAATCCTCCAGCAAGGTTACTCTTAACAGGGTATTGTGATTTTCATCAAGGCATATTTGTAAATCCCTTAACTAGGTGATTCCTAACTAGAATTAGTTCTTAACATGACTTATTGTAAAAGCTTTAATAGGCTTGGCTCCTAACAGGGCGAACTTCAGATGAGTTCAGATAGCTATCCTTGTGAATCTCATCTCACCGTGGTTTTTACCTATTTGGGTTTTCCATGTATAAATATTTGTGTCAAGTGGTGAATGCTTTTGTGGTTATGATCTTATTTATTGATTTGATTAACTACTTAGCTATTATGATAAGGCATGATAATTGGAACCATTGAGAGATGAATGAGTTGACATATGATTAATCATTTTTTATGTTTACAAGATTGAAGTTGTTTACTGTTAACTTGTCATAACAATTAAACCGATTGATGTTGGTAATCTTTGAGATATTATCTTGACTAAGTTACTTGTTGATAAGTTTATTTTTGAGTTTGGGAGTTTTTATCAGTTTTTCAGTACACTGATTCACCCCCCCTCTCAATATTCTATCGGATACTTATTCTTTCACCATACCATCAATTGGTATTAGAGTGTCTCAGGTCCTCTTTAACCTAAAGCCTAACAGCTTGAGGAAAAGATCTTGTAGATTATGATGAAGAAAGAAGGTTCGAAGTTCAACAAAGATAACTATAGGATATGGAGTGACATAATGAATATTTACATTAAGAGTCTTGGCAGTCAGTATTGGGATCATATAGAAACTAAGTATACTACACCTACTGGAACTCTGACTAATGATCAGAAGAAAGAATAGTAAGAGAATCATCAAGAATTAGAGGCCATTATCATTACCCTGTCTGATGCTGAATATGTAGATGTTCATGGTCTTTAAATTGCATATGAAGCATGGAAAAAACTTGAAGAGATTTATAGCGGTGATGAACATGTTAAGATTGCCAAAGAGGAGAGTTTAAGAGGAAAATTTGATGACATGAGAATGTCTGAAGGTGAGAATATCCAATAGTATGTTCAAAGGATAAAAGAGATAGTAGGTGAAATAAAGAGTGCAAGAGGGAAAGTGGAAGATGCCACAATGATCAGTAAGGTACTAAGAACCCTACTACCGATCTATGCTATCCAAGTTGTAGCTACTCAAGAGCTAAAATCCATCAACAAAACAAAGGTAACTCTTGACTCTATCATTGGAAAAATTACTACTTTTGAACTAAATGATTATGATGGTAGTATACAAAAATCATAATATGCATTCAGATCTTTTGTTTCTAACTCATCTATGAGAAGAAGTAGAGATAACTACCATAGCTACGAATCTAGATCCAGCAGAGATGCTGATGATGAAGACAATTTAGAATAGCTTGAAGCATTGTTGGAAAAATGACTGCTTAGAGGCACTAGGAAATACAGAGGTAAGCTACCGTTGAAATGTTTTGCTTACAATAAGATTGGTCATATAGCAACTAATTGTCCTAATGGTGAAAATGAATAAAAGAGAGACCAATTTAAGAAGTATAAGGGTAAAGGCAAGATAGATTGTCTTGTTGCTATTGGCAGTGGTATTACTAATGAAGAATATGATGATGATGCTAGTGAAGATATTGTGTTTGTAGCTATTAAGGAAGAGATATCAGATTAGAAAGTACTAGTGTCTAGGATGTATAACTCTGATGATTCGATCATTGATAGTGGTTGTTCACTGTTAGGCCCAAAATGGAAAGCTAATGTATTGAGAGGGGAGAGGTGAATCAATACTTCAAATCTTTTCTTCAACAATAAATTTACTGTTAAGCATAAACCAAAAACTGTTGTAACATAATATAATGCTAAAACAAATAAATAACAATCATACATGATTCACTCCATAACACATATTTTGGTTACACAGAAACTCTTGGTTAGAGAGAAAAACTGTGGTGGGGATGGCACCCACAACTTCACTACTACAATAATAAAGGTTGCTCGGTTAGAGCTACATGTTTAGCTATTTCTGATAGCTTACCCTGTTAGGAGTATCAAGATCGTTAGATCTACCTTGCTAAAGGATTTTACAACACTTTTTCTAAATGTTGCACCTAGTTAAAGGCTTTACAATTTATAGACTTTGTTAGAGTCTTTTACCCTGTTAAAGGTTTCTCTTACAACTCAAAATATTACAATAAAATCTTTACAAATATCTGCAACTTTACATCTGAAATGTTATAGAAAATTCTATGTGCTCAAAATGAGATTACCTTGCTTACAGCATACCTTGGTAATCCATAGACTAACTCGGTAAACCCTTCTGTTTACTCTATTCCTTGACTGTTCTCTGAAATCCTTCTCAGTGACCTCTTGTGTCTCTAACAGTCACAATACTCAGTGCTTCCTTATCTATTACACATGTCTTGCTTCATACACCTCTATATCTGATCCTTAATTCATGTTGTATAAATAGATCTCTTAGGACAGTGATCTTGTTCATGCATCGATCTTACAAACAAGATTCATCGAATTATTAACCCTAGAAATTATTTCATAAGATAGATGTCCTCAAAATCATACACAATCTAGAAGTGCAATTTCCTATGTGATAACGGTTCTTTGTTCCTCGATCTTGTAACACATTTCCACATATGTGTCCAGGTTCAATGAATCTGGTAACACGTTTCACTCGGTGTGTGTTCACTTGGTATATCATTTTTGGTGCTCGGTAGACATAGAGTGTTACTTGGTAGACAACTCGATGTATACTAGACTCTGTGACTTCTATCTTTTGTAACTGATTGCTTTAGTGCTTACCAACTAAATGTTCTAGTAGTATTAACTGACTAGAGTATATAGGATGACTTTGGATATAAAACTAATGACAACCTAGTAAATAGTAACAATCTCCCCTTTTGACATTAGTTTTGAAATGTTTGACAAAACTCCTTTCAAAGTCATAACTCAAAATATATATACTTATGAAATTTGATTAAATTGATAGTATATACAATAGTCAATAAATAGTATACTCAGATATACTCCCCTTATCAATATACTATACATAATTCTAATTTTGCATGCTCATTGATCAATGTTCTATGTTTACTGCACTTGTTCTTTTCTCTTTGATCATTGCTCAGTTTTTACTGCTCCCCTATCAAATTTAACTGTGCATTTGGATACTTTGTTCTGCTCGGTATACTCCCCCTGTATACTACACTCCCCCTTTGATACTTTAATACTATACTCCCTCTTTTTGACAAACATCAAAACTAGTTACCAGTCGATGGAGGAAACTAGTCAAAAATGGATTTATACTTTGTCCTTGCATTGGTGAGAGCAATATAGAGGGCATCCTTGACACTATCCATGAGTGAATTATGAGTTGTAATATCAACTAGGCATGAGATCAGACCATCTAGTGTGCTTCCCTCTAGTTGAGTGGATAAATGAGTGGCTCAGTTGATCTTCTCTTGAACAGATGAAAGATGAGGAATGAATAATGTCTAAAGAGCCATTATATCCATCCTAATCTTGTGTTCTTCATTTCGAAGTTCCAACTGTTGAGCCATAAGAGTTTGCAATTTGGTGTAGAAATTCTGAATAGAATTTGGCTCGATAGTCAATGTATTGGAGATATTGGTGATCTCTTGTTCAATTACTTCATTTTTATTTTTGATATCCTTAATGAATAAAGAGAATGTACAGATCTTTTGAAACAAATAAAGAATATGCTTAAGTTGAGGGGACAACTCAGCTATAAATCCAACAAGTTTAACTTTACCTACAACAATTGCTTTCTGCACTTCTTCAACCATTTTTGCAGTTAGCTCTCTATCCTTCAGCTTGCTGAGGTATTCAGATGCGTCTACTCCTGATGCTTCTAATTGAGTGAGGAGTTCATCCAGTTGCATATGGATGGCAGCATCTTTATTCACGGTAGCTTCAGGTAGCATGTCTGACAATAATGCCTTAACCTTCTGAAGTACACGGTTCTTTTTCTGAATAGCCATCTATCTTTCCTATTCAGCTTTGGCTTTGCATATCTCTCCGAAGTCAATGAGTGCTTGCCCTTTTAGTTTGGAAATGTCAACATTTGACAACACAATGGGCTTAGACAAATCTATCTTGAAACTATGTTTCTTCATCTTCTTGTCTCTAGATGATGAGGCTTTCATCAGTTGAACTAGTACAATGGCTTTGGAGGCTTCATCATTCTCAGTAGGTTGCTCGGTAGAGGAAACACTTTTGTCAGTTCTTGTAGCCTCTGTTGTGTCCTTTGGTGCCTCTGTGCTTGGGGTCTCAGTGGCAACAGTTTATGTGCTTGCAGGTGCTTGAGAAGTATGTTCCTCAATGGTTTGAGAAGTAGATTCTCCTTTGGTAGACTGTTGACCCCCTTTCCCTTGATCAGTATCCTTAGGATGCTTGGTTGGGACTTGTTGAGTGACCGGAGGATATGACTTGACTTGTTCCAAAACTGATTCACTGGATACCAGTTTGGCATAGGCATTGCCTTCTATCATTTCTTGTCCCTGATCCTTAGAAGCCATGACATCCTCATCTAATTGAATAGTTTTAGTAGTATCTTGTTCGGTGATGTCAACTATTTCAACTTCACTTTGAGGTTCAGCATGAGGTTCATCATTCTTGAGTTGGAATATTTCTTGCCATTTTTCCTTAGTTTCATTCTCGACTTCAAGATAAAGATCGTTCATCATTTTCAATGCTCTCTGCTTTACTTGAAAGTTTGTCTATGAGGTCTTTAAATGTTCTTTAATGTCATCTACCGACATTTCTAGAAAGAGATGTACCAGATTTCTTTCTCTAACCCATTTCTTTGATTCCATAGCATATTGCCACCTGGTGTCAATATGTGAATACAATGTTCTAGGAAGGAAATCAGTCACTTCCAATGGGACTATTCGGAATTTAAGTAGTGTACATACTACTGCTTCTTCTATTTGCCTCTTTTCATCTTCATTTCTGGAATCATATTTCACATATCTAAAAGCTCCAAAACCACCATATTGTTTCAGATTAGCACAAAAATTATCAACGCTATGTACATCTTCCTTTTGACTCTTAATAATCTGAAATTTGCTTGCATCTTCAGATTCGGTGTCAATGGACTCTTTAGTCAAAATGAGTCTCCAAGGCATTTTCTTATAAGTCCTTGTGACCTTAGGCATTGCAACATTTTTCTGCTTCATACTCGGTGACACTGCAGATGATCTAGTATTAGGTTGCTTTGTTGGAGGATTCGGTGATGCCTATGATGAGTCCTGTTTCTTCCTTTTCAAAATTTTGCCTTTTGGCAACTCGGTGCTCAAAGTAACAGTAGCTTCATGAGCTTCAGATTCTTCCTCAATTACAAGTAGTTCACTCTTGACAAGAGTGGAGGAAACACCTTCTCCAAATTTCTCAATTAATACTTTAATCATTTTAGTTGCTTTCCTTGTAGCCTTAGGTACTACAATGCTCATCTTAACTTTTTCTTTAACCTCTTCATAGGTTCCATACCTAATTTTTGTAGCATGCCTTGGAAGTGCAAGAAAGGCATCTATCTGCTATTGTGAAATGTCAAAATCAATCTCATAACCCATAGGTGGCAAAGATTGAGTTCTCGGTTCCACCGCATTGACATAGCAGTAGTTCGTGTCTACTTCAAAGCATATATCATCCTTGTATTTCTCCACTAACTTGGGTGGAATCCTATACCTGTTATGCATCTTTTCTTGAAACTTGCTAAAATAATCATCCATAATTTCATTGAAGTTATCACCTAGCTATTTGATGAAGTCATTGATTTGATGGGTGATTGGTCGGTGTAGCTCCCAAACTACATTACCGACTGATGGAAAGAATTTCTGAAAATAGAAAAACATGCATACCAAGAGTGATCCAAACTTCAGTGTGTTAGCTGAGTTGTTCTTCTTCGGCTTCTTTATGGTGTTTAGATTTTTAGACAGATTCTTCAACAACACTTCACAAAGATCGATCTGCATTCCCTTCTTCACAATTTTATATGCTAAATCAACAGGTGCACATGGTACACTGTTTTCCCTTGCCGATTGAAAGAAACAATAGCCTATGACTCTTATGGAAAACTTCAGCTCTGCATCTGTGACATTATTCAGTTTCAGACCTCTACAATCAGATTCAACTCCGGTTAAAGTGATCAATTCCTTATGTGAAATCATTTTCTAAGCTCGAGCATGGTCATAAATAGGGTATCTGATTATCAAGTGAATGATTTCCTTGGTGATTTTGAATGGTTGCTCCTCTAACCACATGAAGTCATCATGAAATCTACTCAAAAAAAACTTGACTGATTGGGGTTTGAAGACACGGGGATAGGTTAGGGCTTCGGTCAATCCCTTGACTTTAATGTGTTCAAACTTGTTATCTAGTTTTCCATCGGTACACAATTCATCATATGTGTCCTTGATCTCAACATGACCTAGTTCCTCAACATGACATTTGGTGAAAAATCTAATATCCTCAACCAGCAGAACCCTATCCAAAATGAGTGAAAATATCATTTTATCATCCGGTTCAGATGCTACTTTGGGAGGTACGGAGTATTTGAATGAGGGCTTCTTAATGGTTTCAACAACAGTGGGTTTCTGAATCTTTGGAGCCATTACAAACTTTGGATAATCACTTAACAAAAGATCCTTAGGGTTTGAAAACTTTTAAACGGCAGACGCTTTCCACTTAATAGATATTCACAACTGATATAATCGGTAAACTATCTTGACAATGCGTTGTGATTGATGTAAATACCTTGAATTTCACTTCAGAGGAGGTTTGATCGCCTTTGAATTGCTTTGTTCTACTCTTTGAAAACTTGGTAAGTGTGAAATGACCATGCAAAGTGCTTAAAGTACACATTTTACCTTATCAGGCTCCATCCAGTTAGGTAAGAAAATATTAAATACACTCGGTACCACTTCCTTTTTATGCATTTACCAACTAGACATGCCTCTTGCATTTACCGACTACTCTGGTGCTCCAGAAGACTAGATAGAATTTCAAACTTGCTAATGCATTTTAGCTATGCAAATTTTGGAATTAAGCACATGATAAAATAGGAACTGTTAAGATCTAACTTTGAGAGAATGCAGTCCCTTCATACCTTTACCGATTAATTCGAAGTAGATGCACCTAACTCGATAGGTAAGGTGCTTTCTTCATTAGTTGATCCATTTTCCTTCTTTTTCCAAATCATCTGTAATTTGCTTCTTATTACCTTAGTATCTCCTCTAGGTTGATCTCTGCAATCTCCAGCCAAGTGTCCAACTTTGTGACAATGAAAACATGCCATACCAGGATTTCTCCATGATCTTTGGTTGTTCATTCCAAACCTTATAAAGAAGTTGGCACTTATATGTCCATATCTTCCACAACATTCACACCATATCCTTGTATTGTAATCCCATGGTACGGCAGCATATTGTCGGTTAGGATCTGTGTCAGTTCGGTAGCTTTTAGTATTTGCTCGGTGTGCAGACCACATATAGTTCTTCTTCTTAAACCAACACTTCTTGGTACTATGTCCATATCTATTGCAGTTTTTGCAAAACCCTTTGAATTTTTCCTTCTGATAATTGCTAACAGACTTTTTCCTACATTTATTAGATGTGTGACCATACTTATTGCAGTTGTAACAATAACCATTAGACCTTGTGACATTCGGTTGCTTACCTTTTCTGATTTGGCACATGTTGGCAGTATGTCCTTGTTTTCCACAATAATTGCAAATAAGCTTATTTCCTTTGATGTTCTTCTTGCTTCCAGCTTGCTTTGATGATTCTCCTCTCTCGGTAGTATGGATTCCCTTCTCGGTAGAGTCTTTTCCTTTGTAACCGAGTCCTGCATCTTTGTTGGGTCTTCTTATATTCAGTTGCTTATCCAACATCCTTGATGCTTCATAACTTTTCATCAGTGATTATTTGGCTTTCTTCTCTGCTTCAAGTTCATCAGTCAATCTTGATAATTCAAGTTTCAATGCTTAATTCTCATTATCCTTCAGATTTGCTTCATGATGTGCATAACCCAATTGATCAGACATATTGTGTTGAATTCCAGTCATCCTTGTGATTTCATCATTCTTTTTAGTCACTAATACTTCAAGTTGATGTTTTTCTCTTTCTGTATCTCTTATCTTATCCTCAGCTATTCTTAATGCATCTAAATTTTCAGTCATCTATGTGCTAAAATGCTCATGTTCTCTTTTCATTGCTTTTAGCTGTTCAATCAGTGCTTTGTTCTTTTCTTTCAATTCTCCAATCATCTCTTCAGTCTCTTTAGATATACTATTCTCAGATGATGTCTCAATTTGTTCCACCAGCTCTTGTGAGTCTTGTAGATCATCAGACAACCTTCTTCTGACTTTCAATGATTTTTGCATTTGTCTTTGCATGTCTATAATTACTTGATTAGCATGATCCAACTCTTTTTGCAGAAACATAGTTCTTTGAGATTGTTTATAGCCTTCCATTGATAAGATTTTTTTCTTTAGGTTGTTAAACCCTTTTCCAAGATTGAAGCTCTGATACCAATTGTTAGGCCCAATATGGAAAGCTAATGTACTAAGAGGGGAGGGGTGAATCAGTACTTCAAATCTTTTCTTCAACAATAACTTTATTGTCAAGCATAAACCAAAAACTATTGTAACATAATATAATGCTAGAACAAATAAATAACAATCATACATGATTCACTCCATAACACATATATTTTGGCTATGCAAAAACTCTTGGTTAGAGAGAAAAAGTGTGGTGGGGATGGCACCCACAACTTTACTACTGCAATAATAAAGGTTGCTCAGTTAGAGATACATGTTTAGCTATTTCTGATAGCTTACCCAGTTAGGAGTATCAAGATCATTAGATCTACCTTGCTAAAGGATTTTACAATACTTATTCTAAATGTTGCACCTAGTTAAAGGCTTTACAATTTATAGTCTTTGTTAGAGTCTTCTACTCTACTAAAGGTTTCTCTTACAACTCAAAATATTACAATAAAATCTTTACAAATATCTGCAACTTTACATCTGAAATGTTATAGCAGATTCTATGTGCTCAAAATGAGATTACCTTTCTTATAGCATACCTCGGTAATCCATAGATTAACTTGGTAAACCCTTCTGTTTACTTTGTTCCTTGACTGTTCTCTGAAATCCTTCTCGATGACCTTCTATGTCTCTAACAGTCACAATACTCAGTGCTTCCTTATCTATTATACATGTCTTGCTTCATACACCTCTATATCTGATCCTTACTTCATGTTGTATAAATAGATCTCTTAGGATGGTGATCTTGTTCATGCATCAATCTTACGAACAAGATTCATCGAATGAATAACCCTAGAAATTATTTCATAAGATAGATGTCCTCAAAATCATATAGAATCTAGAAGTGCAATTTCCTATGTGATAACAGTTCTTTGTTCCTCGATCTTGTAACATGTTTCCACATGTGTCCAGGTTCAAAGAATCTAGTAACACAATTCACTCAGTGTGTGTTCACTCTGTATATCATTTTTTATGCTCGGTAGACATAGAGTGTTACTTGGTAGACAACTCGGTGTATACTAGACTCTGTGACTTCTATCTTCTGTAACCGACTACTTTAGTGCTTACTGACTGAATGTTCTGGTAGTATTAACCGACTAGAGTATATAGGATGACTTTGGATATAAAACTAATGACAACTTAGTAAATAGTAATAGTTCACATCACATGACTGGTGATCAGAGAAAATTTCTTTCCTTAAAGGAATTTAATGGCGACATTGTCAGATTTGGCAAAGACTCACCCTGTATGGTTAAAGGTAAGGGAGTTATTTCTCTTAATGAGAAAAGCAGTGTTGATGATGTCTATTGGGTTGAAGGCCTAAAGCACAATCTTCTAAGTGTAGTACAACTTAATGACAGAGGATACCCACTAGAGTTTAGAAATGGTATGTGTAAAATCTTTGACAACAAAGGTGAATTGATTGAAATCGGGAAACAGACCAGAGGTAATCTATTTCATCTTAATCCTAAAGTTAGCAATTGTTTGATTGTAAAAATAGATGATAGCTGGCTTTGGCATAGGATATTTTTTCATATAAACTTTGATAACATTGTTAAAGTGAGAAAGTCTAAGACAATAAGAGGTCTACCTCAACTAGACAAACCAATTAATGCTCTTTGTAAAGAATGTTAGTTACGAAAGATGACTTCTTCAACATTCAAGAGCAAGTCCTTCTCAACAGAGCACTCGTTAGATTTGGTTCATACAAATCTATGTGGACCAGTAAGAAGTAGAAGCATTTTAGGTGATATATATTTCATGATCTTCACTGATGATGTGGGTCACATTCTTGAAGGATAAGAATGAAGCTTTTGGTAAATTCAAGGCATTCAGAGCCTTAGCTGAGAAAGAGAGTGGCAAAAAGATAAAATGTCTGAGAACAGATCAAGGCGATGAATTTACTTATGAGGAATTCACTAAGTATTGTGATGAGAATGGTATCAAGTGGCAACTTTCTGCACCAAGGACACCATAGCAGAATGGTATAGCAGAGAGGAGGAACTGGACAATAGATGAAGGAACTAGAACTATGTTGATACAAGGAAATGTAGAAAAAACATTTTGGAGAGAAGTTGTAAGTACAGTGGTCTACACAATGAACCGAGTTCTAGTGAAAAGAGGTAAGAACAAGACATCTTATGAGTACTGGTATGGAAGAACACCTGATGTTAGCTATTTTAAGATCTTTGTTAGCAAGTGTTTTATTAAAAGAGATGATTACATAAGCAATTTTAAAGCTAAGAGTGATGAAGGTATATTTCTTGAGTATTCCACAAAGAGTAAGGCCTACAAATGCTTCAACAACCGAACACAGAGAATTGTTGAGAGTGTTGATGTTCATGTAGATGAATGTCCTAAAATTTCAAAAGGAACCTATTCAGAGAGAAAGGATGAAGATCCTTACATTTTATTTTTGGAACCTAAAATTGTTAAATCAGAAACCGGTAAAGCAAATCCTGATGTACTTGTTCAACCAAAACAAATAAATTCAGAGGAAGAAGACAATGAAGAAGCTGGACCTGATGAGAATGATCATGTTATTCCTAGGTATGTGAGACTGGATTATAGTCCTGAGAAGATTATTGGGGAAAAGGATTCTAGAGTACTAACTAGAAGGAGAATTAGAGATAACTCTTGCATGATCTCCACCATTGAACCTAGAAGTGCTAAGGAGGCATTTGGTGATGATCATTGGGTGAAAGCAATGGAGGAGGAATTGAATCAAATTGAGAAGAACAACACTTGGACCCTGATATCTCAACCAGTAAACAAGAATGTTATAGGTACTAAATGGGTGTTCAGAAACAAGTTAAATGAAGATGGTGTTGTAGTTCGCAATAAGGCAAGATTGGTTTGCAAAGGTTATGCGCATGAAGAAGGAGTAGATTATGGAGAAACTTTTGCACCAGTAGAAAGACTGGAAGGAGTTAGAACATTACTTACATTTGTAGCCCATAAGAAGTTCAAGGTATACTAGATGGATGTTAAGTCTGCATTTTTGAATGGGATATTGGAAGAAGATGTTTATATAGAGCAGCCTGATGGTTATGCATTGATAGATAAGGAAGACATGGTATGCAGATTGCATAAAGCTTTGTATGGATTAAAGCAGGCACCTAGAGCATGGTATGAATAGCTTCATACACATCTGAAGAAGATAGGCTTTGCAAGAACTAGTGATGACAATAAAATTTATCTCGAGTCTGAAGTAGATGAAATACTGGTCAGTGAAGTATTTGTTGATGACATAATATTTGGAGGTAATGATGTCATGAGCAATAGTTTTATAGATGAAATGAAGAATGAGTTTGAGATGTCATTAGTAGGGGAAATAAAAAAATTCATAGGCTTGCAGATACAGCAGATGAAGAATGGTATTTCCATTACTCAATCTAAATATGTGAAAGAGGTTTTGAAGACTTTTGGCATGAGTGACTATAAACCAGTTGGAACTCTAATGATTATAGGTTATAAATTGTCCAAGGAAGATGCATCTAAGTATGTAGATGAAAAGGAATACATGTCAATGATTGGAAAATTACACTATTTTGTTCATAGTCGACCGAATATTGCCCATGCAGTTGGTATAGTTGCTAGATTTTAGAAAAATCCAAAGGAAGCACATGTGATAGAAAACAAGAAAAAATTTAGATATATGAAAGGTACAGTTGACTATCGGTTATGATATCCATATGGAGGTAATTTTGATTTGAAGGTGTACATTGATGCTGATTGAGCAGGAAATATTGATGACCAGAAGAGTACTACCGGTGGAGCATTCTTTCTAGTAATGATCTAACGTTGAGCAGTAATGATGGAGTCATGTGTGATTACTGTATGAGGATAAGTTCAGATTGATTTGATGCATTTGTTATCTTGGAAAGGAGAAAAGTGGATTGCATCTAATGCATAGCGTGTGATGAGTTACAAAGTCCGATGAAGCAGTGATCATGGAGCGGTTGGAATTTTCTTGATTAATGTGAAGAGATTGTTATGATTTCTAAAAGTCAAGATTTTACTGACTTGTTTGTAATCTCAATGATGAGAATTATGGTTACTGACCTAGTTGATTTGTATTTAAGGTCGATGATATTGTTTTGTTAAGTGTTGGCAAAGTTGACAAGATTGGCAGAAACTAGTTGAGTGTGTGGTTGCCTAACCGGTGGATGGATCTGCAGTTTATGTAAAGGCAGATTGAAGATTAAGAAGGATATGATCAAGCAGATGTAGTTCTATTCAGACAGATAAAGAAAACCTATTGTTTTCTAACAATTACAACAGATTGAAATCCCCTAATCGGGTAAGCTCTAACAAGCTTGGTTACTTTCTAAATCCTCTAACAAGGTGGTCCATTAGTTTGGATTCTTAAATCCTCCAACAAGGTTACTCTTAATAGGGTATTATGCTTTTCATTAAGGCATATTTGTAAATCTATTAACCGGGTGATTCCTAACCGAAATTAGTTCTTAACATGACTTTTGTAAAAGCTTTAACAACCTTGGCTCCTAACAGGGAGAACTTCAGAAGAGTTCAGATAGCTATCCTTGTGAGTCTCATCTCACCATGGTTTTTTACCTATTTAGTTTTTCCATGTATAAATATTTGTGTCAAGTGGTGAATGCTTTTGTGGTTATGAAATTATTTGTTGATTTGATTAACTACTTAACTATTTTGATAAGGCATGATAATTGGAAGCATTAGGAGATGAATATTTTGGTATATGATTAAGCATTTTTTTATGTTCACAAGATTGAAGTTGTTTACTGTTAAGCTGTCATAACAGTTAAACCAGTTGATGTTGGTAATCTTTGAGATATTATCTTGATTGAGTTACTTGTTGATAAGTTTATTTTTGAGTTTGGGAGTTTGTATTAACTTTTAAATATACTGATTCACCCCCCTCTCAGTATTCTACTGGATACTTATTCTTTCATCATACCATCAATATCGACTATGAGAAATGGATGGATGATGCATGAACATTACCATATATTATGTAGAGTAGATATCTCATTGGTCGTACTCCATACATTATTGAGTGAAAGTTGATTAGTCGCATTTTGAGATAGATTGGTATCATTCAGCACATGCCTAATGGTGTCACTATATATGCACGACAGTATAAGGATAACGAGTTTGGGGACCATCTTTGTCATTTGAGATAGCATGCACAGAGTTTCTGGATACTCCTAGGGTGGCTTGAGATTACACATTCTAGATCCTGGGGTGACTGCAGATTATGCTCAGTACATGCTTGCACACCCATTTCCTCAGAAAACCGATCCACTAGACCCTCCTCCCAGCTCAAGAGATGAGGAGGATGATTTAGATGATCCCATCATTAGGAGATAGAGATGGAGGTGAGAAATTAGACCTACTCAGGAGGCCAAAGGTGATGGAGATGAGGGAGGAGATGGAGGTGGAGGGAGTAGGAGACCCAGACAAAGAGGAGGTCGATTGAGAGTCCGTGGAGGACCTTTTGGACCAATTGGTAGGATTGGGAGACCACTTCCTATGGGTGGGAGAGAGGCAAGATGGATTGGGAGGGATAATGGTAGGGAAGGTATGAGATTAGTGAGAGGGTTACTCTCTACAGGAGGAGGCAAGATTATTGCATTGATTTTGGTCAAATTTAGCTAGACCCTAGGGTTATTTTAGCTCATGGTGGGGAGGAGGAGGATCCAAAAAATCATGTTCCTCTCATTAGATGGCGGTTTCTGAGAGCTACTCAGGCTAAGATACCAGTAGGTGGACAAGGAGGTGGAGGTGAGGGGATTCAGGGTCATGTTTCTCAACAGGATGTGCCAGAGCAGGATACCTTGGAGAGTCTTAGAGAAGAGATAGATCTTCTTAGAGCACAGGTACAGACACTCATGACAGAGATAGACAAGGCTATTAGGAGACAATAGGATACTCAGGGTCTTCTTGATCACATTCAGCAAGTTGGATCTGGCACTCTCTCATCTGATACCGTTAGAGCACTATTTTGGGTCGACAAGGAGACAAAATATTGGTGACGATTATATGAGGATTTAGCCACAGAGAGACAAAGGGAAGGTAGCTATCATACCATTGTGAGGATGGATACTAGAAGTGGTGGAGTCATGGGACCTCCTCAGAGGAGTGGTGATCATGTGAGACAGGCATCTGGAGGATCTTCTCACCCACAACCACAAAGTCAGGTGGTAGTGGTACAAGATAACCTTTACTTGATTTATATTGACGAGTCACTTGTATTTTTGATCTGATATCATTGTATACTTGGTATTTTTATTGTTTTATGATGATCTATATGCAGACATGTACTCTATATGATGATATTTTATTATGCATGTTACTCTATATGATGTTATAATGATCTTTTCTTTTCTTTTACTTTTCATGATGATGATGTTCTATATGATGCAATGATGATGAAATGAAAATTGCTTTTGATTTTTTATTTTGATGATCATGGATGCAAATGAGAATGATTACTAACTTAAATAATGCAAATGTAATGATATATATGAGAATGCAAATGGATGTTGATTTAATATGTAATTCAAATGTTTTTTATTTTGATGAAAAAAAATGCAAATGATGATTATGAAATGCATTTTATGGATGTGTATATGTAATGCTTATGATGATTATGAATCTAAGTGCAAAGATGCAACTAAATGATCTTAATGGATAAAAAGAACTATAATTATAATGATCCTCATGTAAATAATAATGATGATATACTACATGATTAAATGAAATGCACTTAATGGAATGAAAATTAATGCAATGATTGAATGCAACTAAATAAAATGAATGATGGTTGAAATGGTTCTAAAGACGAATGAACCTACAATGATCAAATGCAAATTGTTTTTGTTTGTCCAAGTATACTCAATATTTATTTATGACCATTAATCTCTGAATGAAATGAAATGCTTATAATGCAACTAACAATGAATTCTTATAATGCAAATGAATAAAGAGCTAATATAAAAATGATCTAACTAAAATTATACTTCCATTCTTCATATGTTGTCTTGTAACAGTGCTTGATTTCATCATTGAGCTTTTTAAAATGTTGTAAGAAAATACAAGTAGCTTGACATAATTATTCAATCTGACCTGAGTATTTCTTACATGGATTTTGATATAGCAAGTTAATACAAGCAACTTGATATAATGAATCAAGCTAACCTGAGTATGTCTTGCAGAACAGATAAGGATTATTTGTTTTCATGCATGACTCGGACCATCCTCCATGATCTTTTTTCGATCATATCCTTAGACAAGTACATACCTTAATAAAAGATAAACCACAGACAACAAACAAATTAAATAATCATGCCCCATCATAGCTTCTCTAGTCATGGACATCCTTGAGTCGCATAGAGTACATGATTAGCAATAAAATCAAGATATAAACATTGAATCTTGTATGTCATTCACATGTTCTCATGGTCATTAACTGTTATAATCATCTTGATGAATGATCATTGATAATCCTTTATTACTTGCTAGTTGATTGTTTTCTTTCTGAGTTCCATGATTCAATTGTTACAAAATGCCTTGATCTTTGTTGCTTTGTTGCTCGTTCTATGTTTCAAAATTCTAGGTGTTTTTGGTTTTTCTAAGTTTTCTGAATGTTTTGGATTTTCAAAGATTCAAAAGATCACCTTAGCAAAAGGAATTAGGATTTTTCCCCTAGTGGATACAAGACTTTATTATGGATGTACGAATAATGATCAAGATCCAAACAATGGTAAGATATAATGCAAATATGATTGATTCTGATAAATTCCAAGATAATGACTATGATAAGTATGTCAAAGATTGATAAGTGTTGGTAAGCTGCATATTTTCTGCTAATGAGTCAGAGCAATGAATGTGAAAGATGAAATGGATGAGCTAGGATAGAGGGAAGTGATAGATGCAATTAGGATGGAGTGGATAGGTGCGCAAAGCGATCTCATAGATGGAAGAACTCACTTTTTAGATAGCACATGTTTACTAGGTTTTCACTATCTAAATTTATTGCATTTTTTTCATATTTTGATTTTTTTTCGTTGTTTTATGCTTTTTTTAGGGATTTTCTGCTCTTCTGATTTTTACTAATTTTTTCAAGGCTTTATATGCTTTTTATTAATTTTTTTCAGGACTTTATATCTCAAGCATAGAATTTATTGATATGAATATAATTGATAGGTTCATCAAACCAATCACCTTTAGGAGTAGATAACTTGTATGCTCCTAAGCCATATGTTGCTAATATGACAAAAGGACCTAACCAATTTGGTTCAAATTTACCCTTCTTTTCTCAGTCTTGCTGATTTCTTGGATTCTCCCTTAGAACTATATCTTCGATATGAAAAATACGTGGCTTGACTCTATGATTATAATTTCTTTCCATTCTCTATTGATATACCTTCAAATGATCTATTGCATTTTGGCAATGTTCCTGAATCAGCTCAAGTTCTTGAAGTCTAGAGACTTGTTCTTCTTCTTCTGGTATAAGACCTTTCAAGGAAACTCATAGATAAGTCTCTACTTCTATTGGTAATATGGCTTCTGATCCATAGACTAAGTAATATGGAGTTGCCCCCGCTAGTGTGCGGATGCTAGTTTGGTATGCCCAAAGAGCAGGATTTAGCTAAATGTGCTAGTCTTTTCCAACTTCATTGACTTTTTTCTTCAAGATTTTCAAGATAGTCATATTTGATGTCTTAGCTTGATGATTTCCTTGTGGATAATATGTAGTAGAAAACCTATTTTGGTTATGGAATTGCTCACATAGTTCTTTCACATCTTGAATCTTAAATGGTCATCCATTATCAGTGATAATGGTCATAGGAACTCCATAACGACAAATTATATAATTCAATATGAATGATGATATTTGTTTCCCTGTCACTTTTGTCAAAGGTACTAATTCAATCCATTTAGTTAAATATTTAGTACCAGTCAGAATGAACTTATGTCCATTAGAGGATGAAGGATTTATCTTACCTACCAAATCAAGGCCCCATTGAGAAAATGGCCATGATCCTGCTATAGGATGTAATTCTTGTGCTAGTGCATGGATGAGATTCCCATGGATCTGGAATTGTTTGCATTTATTGGGATATGTGAATGAATCTCTCTCCATAGTAGGCAAATAGTAACCCATACGAAGAAGTTTCTTAGCCAGTGTTAATCCACTTGAGTGTGTGCCACAAATACCTATGTGAACTTTGTTAAGAACTTTCTCATATTTTTCTTGTTCGAGACATCTCAATAAAGTGCTATCAAGACCTCACCTATATATGGTATCAACAATAATAGTATAGCATGATGAATAATGGATAAAATTTCTTCTTTTATTGTGGGATAGGTCAGGAGGAAGGATATTCTCTTTTAAGTATTGATAAGTTTGGTCATATAAGGATTGACTAGTTCCTGATATATGGCAAATCATGTAGGTATGTTGGGGTTGAATGGTAGTGGTTAGGATATCTTCCACCAGGAATTCATAACGTTGTTGATTCTCTTGATTCTGCAAGAGAGATGCTATTGTAGCCATTGTATCTACTGCTTTATTCTCATTTCTTGGGATCTGAGTGAATGATATTTCTTCAAAGTGTTCTTTAAACTCTTCTACCAACTGTTTGTAGGGCATGAGCTTGTCATCCTTAGTTTGATAATCATCATTTATTTGGTTGATGATAAGCTGTGAATCACCATAGACATGTAATTAATTGATATTCCATTCAATAGCCATTTTGAGCCCAATAGTTAATGCTTCATATTCTGTAGTATTATTTGTGCATCGAAACTATAGTCTATATGATTTTGGAATTGTGTGTCCCTAAGGTGTGATGAATAAAATTCTTGCACCTAATCCATATTGTGTATAAGTGTTTGTAAATGCACACTCCAATGAGACATTGTAGGTGATTGAAGGTTTTGTCATTAATGGCAACCTTACAATCCTATGACACCGGCAAGGCAATCCACCGGCACTAGCAAAGTTAAATTCTACACCAACACACAGACCACCATCACTGACAGTGAAAGGAAGCATACTGACACAGAAGCCAATAGGAATTTTGGTTGTAATTTATTTTGTTTATTATTGTAAAATCATTGTAAGCTGACTTGGAAAATTGTAAAATGACTCATATATATAAGAGATCATTGTAGAAAAAAAAAATTAAAAAAAGGAAGGTAATTAGGCGAAATAAGGCAGACCTATTATGCGAATTATAGGTTAAGGGTTTATGTAAGAAGCGGAGCTATAAACTGGTACTGGATATGGCATAGTAGATGCTATCTTGAAGTAGTATAATACATTGGATTTGTATAATCCATTTTTTAAGTCAGTGAGACTTCCCATTTTGTAATTGAGCAGTGAGCTCTAGACACTTGGCCTTCCTGCATGTGTAGGCCCCTCTTGTAGCAGTAATATTCTCTTATTGGCCAGTAAGTGAATATTGTGGGTCACAAATCACACCGAGGTTTTTCCCACACCGAATTTCCTCGTTAAAATGTTGTGTTATGGTGTGTTTTTCATGTGGTTGTTTTTATCTCTGTTTATTGCATTACTTTCTGTTTACTAGTACATAGTTCTAATTTGCACTACATGTTTTAAGTTAAGAAAATCTTATTACCAGTTAGATACTGATTTACCCCCCCTCTTAGTATCTATGGGAATCCTAACAATTGGTATCAGATCCTAGTCCTCTATTTTCAGAAGCCTAATAGCTTGAGGGAGATCTTGACACTGGTAGAGATGGAAAACTTGATGAAGCAACTTGAAGGATCTCTCTCAGACTATGATGCAGAAAAATTGAAAAATATCAAACTTGAAGATGATTTAAAGGCTACTCATGATATCATTCAAGCACTTCAAGAAAATCTTACTATTTCAAGAAACAAGAGAAGAGAACTTTGTGAAAAGATGCAAAATGAGAATGATGAAAAGGAAACTCTTAGTGATCTGATGAATAAGCTGAAACAAGAAAAAATGACAACAAAGAATGAGATGCAGGATATGACTATGAGATTTTGTAAAGAAATTGAAGATAGAAAGAAGAATGAAGAAGACTTGACTAGAAGACTGAATGATGCTGCAAATGAAAACACAGGACTTAGTTATGAAAATGATATGTTGAAGATGGATCTAATGCATGCACAAAATGACTCAAATGAGCTCATGAGACAAAAAGGTATCTTGGAAGGAGAACTGGCTGCTGCAAATCAACATAAAGAAAAATTCAAGAAAAGCTTAGAAGAACTTGGTGACTTGTTGAAGAATCAAAAACCTAATGGTGACACTAATGGTCTTGGCTTTGAAACTAGTGAAAGCTCCGGTACTCCAAACACACAGGATCATGGAAAACCGGTAAGACAACCTACTGCTTATAAGTTTAATGGAAAATGCTTTAACTGTAACAAGTATGGTCATAGAGCAAATCAATGTAGATCTAGAAATTATCAAAATACCAGTACACCCACCGATCAATGTTCAAAATGCAACAAAGTTGGTCATAATTCTGAAAATTGCAGAATGAATGTGAGATGTTATATTTGTGGAAGATTTGGACATTTATCTAATCAATGCAGAACACAAACCGGCATAGGTTATGGAAAGGCTATTCAAAAAAATAATGCGACTTGTTATGCATGTAACAAAATTGGGCATATTGCTAAATTTTGTAGAAGCAAGTCCTCAACGATAAACAACAAAGGTCCTAGTTTGAAAGAAAAAAAAAGATTGAAGAAGTAAAGCAGGAATTCTCAAAACAATGGATCAGGAAATCAGAACTAAATGTTGATAGGAATACTCCTCCACCGGCAGAACAGAGTAACACTCCACCGATAGAAGAAAGTAACACTCCACCAGCAGAAGAAAGTAACACTCCACCAGTAGGAGACTCTTCATCCAATTGAAGAAAATTCCCTTGAGGGTTTGGCAATCAAATGAGAAATATGCTATTATTCCCTTGGTTGATGGTAAGAAGTTAAAATTACTTCTATACCGGCAGACAAAGTTAAGTGATTACTTAACCAGCAAGCATTAAATGTGGTAGTTGGCAGATTGACATTATAAATTAATGTTTTTGGCTCCATTTTACTTCATCGAGCATTCAAACATTTGAAGAGCACAAAATTTCTAGAGCTAAGATATTTCGAGCAAAGAAGCAAAGCAATTCAGCAATCAATCTTTCCAAAGGCAGAAAAAGGTATTTATAATCATGGCATCCTCTTCTATACCTGAATTCATAGCAAACCCTACTGTAGTGGAAGCAATCAAGTGCCCTAGGCCTATTTTTTAGTTAGTTCCTAAAAGAGAAAAGAAGGATGATAATGTTGGTGTTTTTTCTCAAATCCCCAAAGGAGTAGTTTTTGCAGAAGACCCTAGGATGTATATTCATTGCCATATAGAAGAATTAGGAGATGAAGAAATTAAGAACATGTACAAGACTATTATTTGTGATGATTCTGGTAATGTGAAACCTGAACACAAAATAATTGAAACCCTAGGATTCACAGAAATTCTTTGCATTCCGGATTTCCCCAAGGAAGTTATTAAGATAGTATTGAGCAGGGTACATGGTGAATTTTTTTGGCTAGATTCAATTCACAAAATTACTAAGGAAGCTATAAAAGTTGTAATAGGGTTACCCTCCACCATTAATAGACCTGACAAGACAAAGAAGGTCTCAAATGACCTAGTAATGAACCTAATAGGTGCAACATCCGACAAAAGGTCTTTAAGGGTGAATGATGTAACTGACATAAATGTGAGATTCATTAGCATGATTCTAGGCTACAAAACAACACATGCAAATAGACTAAATTTAGTTTCCAACTTATGCATAAAGAGTGCTCACGACATGATTAAGGACAATGTGAAAATTGATGTGTGTGAATGGTTGAAGGATGAATTAATTGACAATCTGGGAAAGATCAAGAAGGATAAGAAAGGGACATTTAGATTTGGCAACTTACTTGTTTGCTTGCTACATATAACCAAACAGGTGCCTGGTATAGGTAATAAGAACCTTGGATTTGACATACTGGTAGGCAAACAATTATTTGACTTATTAAACAACATGGGTGAAAACATAGAGAAGAATATTAATGAGTACTTTCAAGCATTAAAGGCCAGAATGAATGCTAGAGTCAGACTATCACAAGAAATTGTAAATAAATATAAGGATGACATATGTTTTGTGATTAAAAAGGATGAGATCTGGATGGAGGCAGTTATCCCAAGAACAATTTGGGTCATTGAAATGGGTTATGAGACAGATGATCACATCATTGAAACATATGCAAAAGCCCTTCTGGAAGCACCCAATGAACCAGAGGAAGAGGTATTTGGCAGTGTTGAAACCATTGAAAATCAAATTCAATCCAAGAAGAGAGTGAAGAAAGTGGAAGCAACAGTGAGGAGAGGTTAAAGATAGGCTAAGGCTATCAAAGAAGATGTACTTAAAAGACGAGTTACAAGCACAACAACTAGAAACTCACCTTTCACCGGTAGCAACTTCTTTGGAGAGTGATATGTCAGCTGCATTTAAAAGAGTTGTGAGGAAAAGGGGACCTTCACCGGTATCCACACCTTCACCTAGAAGAACCAGGCAAAAACAACAGGCAGTGAGACCTCCGACTAAGAAGACAACTCCAAAGAAGAAAAAGTTAATACCAAAGAAAAGGACTCAACAAAATAATGCTCCAATTCACAAACTACTAGATGAAATAACAGAGGATGGACAGCTGAAAAACATCAACAAATTATATGATTCACTATCAGTTGATGATAAAGAAAAAGTTGAAAATAGTGTAATTCTACACTTGGATATCTACAAGAGATTTTTGATGCAAATTGTAGATGAAGTACTAGTAGAACTATTCAAGAGACTTGAAGCTAGAAGGCAAGCTATTATAGAGCTTGACAAGAAAATAAAGATTGAGAAACTAGTTGTTGTTTATCTTGTTAACTCACCAAAGGATAGATGATATGATCTCAGAGGCTAACCAGACAGTATTCTCAACTACACATCGGCATGTAGCACTTATGGTTGGTAGAGTAAATGAGGTTGCAGAGGAAACTGCTAGTGTGTGGGACATATTCCTTGTTGAGAAGGAAAAGCAGGAAGAATATAGAAACCCTGAACCAGTCAAGGTATATCAGAAAGACAAGGATAAGGGAAAAGGAAAGGTTGGTGGACCTCCAAGCATCAAAATAATAGATAATCTACATCCACCATCTCAAGATACTCCACCGGTAACAACAACTGAAGATCAACAGGTTGATGAGAGTATGGATATATCACAAGAGGATACAAATCCTAATTTTGAGGTATTATATATAGTAGATGTTGATACTCGAAAGGTCAACATTGTGGTAGATAAGGACACAACTGGTAAGACAGATATGGCTAATGAGCCACCAGTAATTGATAACACAGATAACATTGAAGGAAAACTGGCAGATAGTGTCACAAAGCAACAAGCAGAGCAATAGGCTCCAGCATAGGAACGGGTTAATATAGAATCAATGCCACCGGCAACTGCTGAGAAAAACAAACCATTGCTTAAGGAAATGGAAACACAGACTGACCTAGCAGAGGTCACTGCAAGCAAGGATATTGCTCCCACTGGCGGAATTCAAAGTGTTGGCTCTTCAACTGCAGGATTCAAGACAACAAATGTAACTAAAGTTCTTTTGGACTCCTTAAAGAAAATAATAGATTGTAGTTCACAGGCATATAAGGCTATAGATGACACAATTCCAATTTTGAAGATGATAGCTCCAAAATGTAATGTAGATAATAAGGATTCTTTGAGTCAACTTGACACTTTGTCTAAGTATATTACTGACAACACAGTGATAGTTGAACAAATAAAGGAGGACGCATTCAAAGAGAGGTTAGAAAAAGAAAAATAGAAATTCTTTGAGGAACAAATAAAGAAGTGTACAAGGCAGTTTGACACACTTCTATCAGAATTATGTAGCACATTAAAGGAATTCAAAACTTTGTACAAAGATACTTGTAAGACTAACTTTTTGACAGTTGATATAGACAAGAAGATCAGCAAGATATAGGAAGAAATAAATCAACTAGCTGACAATTTTATTAATTCATCTGATTCATTATCAGTTTTTGAGCAAAAGATAACAAGTTTTGAGGAAGAATTACTAAAGCTAGAAAGAGAGAAGGAGAGAATAAAAAGTAAGGCTAAGGATCTAAAATTAAGACTAAGTCCACAACTGGACTACCTAGCATCCTTAAGGAAAGAAATATCTGATGCATTGGTACAAGGATAGAAAACATCGACAAAGCAAATGCAACACCTCATTGGTATAGTTCAAAGGAGAGAGGCCGCAATAAAAGATAGTAAAAATTTCATTGAGAACTTGAATCTGGTTTTGGCAGATCTTTTTCAGATTATAACCAACCAGTTACAAGGTTGAGACAGGAATCTACACTCTATTGACACTTTGACAACCTTTGTCATTGATGCCAAAGGGGGAGTAGTGGTATGAGAAAAATCCAATAACATAGGTATCATCTGCTCAGGGGGAGCATACATTTTTGGTAACAATTTTTGGACTTCAATTTTTGGATACACTTTTGAATTTTTCTCATGAGTGTTGTCATCAATGCCAAAGGGGGAGATTGTTGGCAAATGCACACTCCAATGAGACATTGTAGGTGATTGAAGGTTTTTTCATTAACAGCAACCTTACAATCCTATGACATCGGCAAGGCAATCCACCGACACCAGCAAAGTTAGATTCTACAGCAGCACACAGACCACCAGCACCACCAGTGAAAGGAAGCATACCAACACAGAAGCCGACAAGAATTTTGGTTGTAATTTATTTTGTTTATTATTGTAAAATCATTGTAAGACAACTTGGCAAATTGTAAAATGACTCATATATATAAGAGATCATTGTAGAAAAAATTTTAAAAAAAAGAAAAGGAAGTAATTAGGTGAAATAAGGCAAACCTATTATATGAATTATAGGTTAAGGGTTTATGTAAGAAGCAGAGCTATAAACCAGTACTAGATCTGGCATAGTAGATGCTATCTTGAAGCAGTACAAGACATTGGATTTGTATAATCCATTTTGTAAGTCAGTGAGACTTCCCATTTTGTAATTGAGCAGTGAGCTCTAGGCACTTGGCCTTCCTACATGTGCAGGCCCCTCTTGTAGCAATAATATTCTCTTATTGGCCAGTAAGTGAATATTGTGGGTCAAAAATCCCACTGAGGTTTTTCCCACACTAGGTTTCCTCGTTAAAATATTGTGTTATGGTGTGTTTTTCTTGTGGTTGTTTTATCTCTGTTTATTGCATTGCTTTTTGTTTACTGGTACACAGTTCTAATTTGTTGTACATGTTTTAAGTTAAGAAAATCTTATTACCAATTAGATACTAATTCACCCCTCCCTCTTAGTATCTGTGGGAATCCTAACAATAAGAACCATCAAAGTACAACTCCCAAAATTTTGTACTTATTGTCAGAATGTCTGCATCAAGAAATTTAATGTGCAATGGTATGTCATCTTGTAAAGGTGCTTCAACTAATTGATCAACAATGACCTATCCTTTGATAGCTTTTTTATCAACATATTCTATATCAAACTCACTTAGTACCATAACACACATATCTAGTCTACCTGTCAAAGTTGACTTGTTCAACAAATATTTTAGTGGATCGATTTTTGCTATCAGTTTCACAGAATGAGTTAGCATATAATGTTGCATCTTCTAAGTTGTAAATACAACTTCTAGGCATGTCTTCTCTATTGATGTATAATTCAATTCATAGCCGACAAGTTTTCTACTGATGTAATACATTGCTCTTTCTTTCCCTTCTTCATCATGTTGTGCTAGGAGAGCTCCTAATGATATATTTGTCGCTAATATATAAAGTAACAATGGTTTCCCTTTGATTGGTGATATAAGTACTAGAGGATTCATGATATATTCTTTTATTTGCATAAAATCCTCTTCACACTTCTGATCTCATTTAAATATAACGTTCTTATGTACAAGATGAGTGAATGGATGACATCTATCTGCTAATTAAGAGACAAATCTTCTGATTGATTACAATCTTCCTTGTAAAGAACGCAATTGACTTATGTTCCTAGGTGACTCCATTTCCATGATATCTTTGACCTTTTTTGGATCTACTTCAATTCCATGAGCTGATATAATGTACCGAAGAATTTTTCCAGAGGTTACCACAAATGCACATTTCTTTGGATTTAATCTTAACTTATATCTTTCAAGCCTATCAAAGATCTTTCCCAAGATGTTCAAATGTTCTTTTCTTGTATGATATTTTGCAAGTATATCATCTACATAATCTTCCATAAATGTATGCATCATATCATGAAAAATTATTGTCATAGCTCTTTGATAAGTTTCTCCTGCATTCTTAAGCCCAAATGGCATAATATTCCAGTAGTAAGTACCCCATGCATAGGTGAATGATGTCTTATCTTGATCTTCAAGGGCGATTCTTATTTGATTGTATCATGAGAATCCATCCATTAATGAAAACATCTTGTGTCCTGCTAATAAGTCCACAATTATATCAATGTCGGGTAGTGGGAAATCATCTTTGGGACATGCCTTGTTCAGATCTCTGAAATTGGTGCAGAATCTTATGCTTTTATCTGGCTTTGACACTGGCACAATGCTTGAAGCCCATCTAGATAGGCAATAGGTCTTATGAAACCCACATCTAATAGTTTCTTTAGCTCAACTTTTACAAGGAGAGCGATGTGCGCATGCATCTTCCTTAGCTTTCATTTAACTGGTTTTAATTTTAGATCCACATTGAGATGATGCATGATAAGATCTGGATTAAGTCCTAGCATGTTTCCATAGGACCAAGCAAAATTTATCTATCTTTGTTTGAAGAATTATATGCATTCTTTCCTCTCTTTATCTGATAATGATGTAGTAGAATGAAGTATCTTGGGATCCTTTGGTATGCCAATGTTTATTTCTTCTATTGGTTCTATTAGAATAGCATATCTCTCTTGAAAATATGCAGTGAGGATGTCAAAATTTCCATCTTTTGGTGCCTCAAAGAGGTTCTCACTGTCAGATACGTCCTTTATTTTTCCTCTTGATTGATCTAGTGTTGCCATGAAATGGTTTTTAGCACTAGGTTTTTTTCCTTGTTTTATTTCAATTTTGTGACTAGAAAGTTTGCCATTCTCCTATCTAGAAGAAGCGTTTCTTGATTCCGCGATGGAAGATATCTTAGGTGTTATGGGTTCAACAACATTAAGATACACAACTAAGTCATGGTCATTGGAAAAGACATCCAATTTAGGGTTTTTCAGGTTATCCCAATCAATTAGTTCTGGATGAAGAAGGGGTAAGTCATAGTCATCATCATTGGTAAGTGCTTCAAGGTTCATGACATAATAATCATAATTTGGCATAGAGTAGGTAATGTGATAGATAGAATGATTTTGAGAATAGTCTCTCCCAAGTGTTCTACAATTAGTTCTAACAAAATCAGTATTAGTATTTTGTGGTTCACACTCAAGTGACTCTTCATCTGACGTTTGTCCCTCAAATGAATGAATTATATCAAAACACACATCTTTAATATTGAAAGTTCCTTCTTAATTAATTTTAATAGATTCATTTGTATTTTGAAGTTGACATACTTATGCACATGATATAGAGGATTCTTTTGCTAGCTTTTGTCTTCTCTCAAAATCAGCTTCTTCTGGACTAATAGTCAATCCTACTTTACTATCTCTTAGTTCTTATATGGTTCTTCCATACCTTGGTACATCTTTCCCCTCATTTGATAGAAATCTGATATTTCCTAATGCTTAATCAATATCTATTTGTGCTTCTTGTGGTGTTAATTTTTGGTCTTTTTCATCCTCTTTCTTTTTTTGTCTTATATATGCCTCTTTTCTTTAAATTATGAGTTCTTCTTGTTTTCTTTCTAACTCTATCTTTTGTTTTATAAAATACAAGTCTTTATTTGTGATAGTTTCTTTCTCTTCATTATTTTCTTCACTTGATACACTAGATGATACATTTGGACCTCATTCATAGTCATTTGAATCTGTCTCTGAACCATTGTCTAAGATTACAACACTGTACCATACAGAAATATTGTATGGTGCAAATAGTTCTCTGATTTCTGTCATTTCTGCTTTTACTACTTCAGGAATATCTTGTTCATATTTAGCATTTGCTCGTATTCCTTGAACTTGTTTACAAGATTCTTCTTCTCTTTTGATTGCATGTTCTTCTTGTTTTTGCTTATTGGCTACTAGTTCTGCTGCTTGATGTAGCTTTTCTTGCCATTGTTCTTCTTTAGGGACTGATTTCTTTCTCCACTTTGGTTGTTGATAATTATGTTTCTTTTGATTTGATTTTGGATATCCAATTCCCAATTTATCTTCTTTAGATTGCGAGTGAGGACAAATAGCTTCTGAAATACCTTGATGTCGCTTACCAATTGGTCCTTTTCCTTCATATCCCATTTTTTGCATGATCTTATAACCATTGACATATTGCTCTATGGGAATATTGACTTATATAACTGTTGCTATATTTTCATTTTCATCTTTGTACAACCGACAAAGAATGTCCTTGTCTTCAGTTCTTCTGCAAGTGTTCTTGCTCTAACAAATGCTCCATTAAACATTTCTTTCAATTTTTCTGAGATCTGTGGTTGAATATTTGTAGGCTTTCCATATGATTTAGGTGAAAGTGGAAAATTGTGCAAAGAATATTTTCCCATTCCTTCATCATTTAATCTGAACTTTTTCTCGAAGGTTTCTCATAACTTTTCTTGAATTTATTTGGTGGGATATATTGATTCTCTGTTATGTGGAACTCTTGTATCTTGTGTTGGCTTTAGATTATTGCAATATTGGCTAGAATATGCAATTATGGTGACCTCTTGTCCCTCACGAGGAAACTTTACACATTGGTGATATGTAGAAGGAACTACTTGCATGTTGTGAATCCATGGCCTTCCCAGAAGAATGTTATAAGAGAGATTCAAATCTAGAACCTGACATAATGTATTCCTTTACATGGGTCCTATTTTGATTGGTAACACCACAGTTCCTTTAGAAGAATGCTCATCTTCATCATAAGCCTTAATGGTTATTTTATTCTTTGGATCTACTGCATTTTTTGAATATCCCAAAGCCTTTATTAAACTTAATGCACAAATGTTTAAGCCAGCTCCACCATCTATGAGAACGTGTTTGACATGAGTTTTATTAATGGTGACTTCAACATGTAAGGGAGAATTGTGAGGATGTTGCAATGATGCATTATCATTTTCAGAAAATGATAGGAAATGAGGGGCTATAAGGTGTCCCACCATGTTTTGGAATTGATTTACATCCAAGTCTTTTGAAACTATTGTTTCCATTAGAGGTTTTTCTAAAATTTCCTTATGCATAAGTGAAACTTTGAGAAGTTCCAAAATTGATATTTGAGCTAGTATTATGTGCAATTGTTTCACTAAGTTATATTGTCGTGAAGTGGAGGTTGATTCATTTGTTATAACTAGAAATGTGACCTTCGCTTTGCTTCTCGTAATAATGTTGATTGATTATGAAGGTGTGTTATCTTTAGCGATGATGATATTACCACATCATCATATGTATAAGTGTAGTTCAATTTGGCTTTGCCTTTGTCATATTTTGATTTAGATTGGTCACCTTTTTCATAGTTTGGAAGTGAAGTTTTGAAGGCTAGGTGGGATTCATATGTCTTATGACTATCCACTGTGATAGTTCCATTATCTATTGAATCTTGGATAAGGTGTTTCAATATTTGACAATCATTAGTTTGGTGTCCTTTATTTCGATGGCAATTGCAAAAATGATTGTCGTTCCACCAATTAGGTTTGACTTGTGGTTCATAACTTCTTATTTCTGGTAAAATAATTAGTTTGTTTGCAACAAGAGTTTTCAAAGCTGATTCCAAGGGTTCTCCAATGTTTGTGAATTTCCTGTGGGGATTGGAGAAGAAAGACTTGGATTTATTGTTTTCTTGATTGTCATTGCTTGGGATTTGACTCGATAGATTAAAGATTGGTTGTTGTTTCATAGCATTATTGTCGTCATTTCCTCCATTGATGAGATTCCTATTCTTTGACCAGAACTTGGGTTTTGTTATTGTTGTTGTTGTTGTGGTTTTTGTAAGAATTATTGTAAAGCTTTAACTCTCCTTTCTTTACCATTGCGTCTTCTATTTTTACACCATTCTCAATCATCTTGGCGAAAGGAGGACATTGAATTTTTAGATGATAACTCACTTCACTGATAAGATTATCAATGTATATGTCCATTTTTTCTTGACCAAGTACATCTCTCGGATACCTATTAAACATTCATTTCCATCGCTGCAAGCAGATCATGAAAGATTCACCATTCTTTTGTTTAACATTGCATAAATCCAGCATTGTTATCTCATTCCTTACATTGTAGGAGTATTGTGAAATAAACCTATTCACGAGTTCTTCAAAAGATTTGATTCTAGATGGTAATCTTAAAAAACCATTCCATTGATTTTCCATTTAAACTCCTAGGGAATAGACGCATCAAGTAAGTTTTGTCATGTGCAAATTCCATACTTATAGTACAAAACTCCCTAATGTGATCTTGAGGAGTAGATTTCCCATTGTATTGATCATATTTAGGGATCTCGCAATGCTTTAGAAATGGTATCATATTCAATTTTTTATCGAAAGGATATGGGCAGATATCTTCTAATGAATACTTCTTGGAACTTGTTCCGTTCTGCATATCTTGTATTTGTTGTTGTAGAGTTTGCATTTGCTGAGTGAGATTTAACAATGGATTATCCATATGGTTTCTCCTTGTCTCTTCATAAGTTCTTCTATCACTTGTTGGCATTTGGCATTATAACAGACAAGGAGAGATTTTTGGCATTTCAATAAGGATATTGAGAAGGTTGTTGATGATTATGGATAAAACTGATTAACGATGTTTACTATCTTAATATTATTATTTTGTCATTCATGTCAAGAAATTGATTTTCTAATTCAGTATAATGTTGCCATATCTTGAGAAGTATGATTTGATGAGTATGAAGATGTTGGTAAAAGACATAGAAAGAATATGATGGATAAGGGGAGAAATAAGTTATTCAATGGGCAACTATTACCGAGTTAGACAATGATGAGATCATGATGATTAGATTGTTTTGATATCCTACATATGTTATTAATTGAAAGGTTAATACTATATTATGTTACCAAGCAAAGAACCTAGTCGGTAAACCCTAAGCTTATCACTATCGGTTAATGAAGGCAGAATGTCTACTGAGTGAAGTTTAGTATTTACCAAGTTGCAACCGAGTAATAGCAGAATGCATTAAATGATTACATGCATTATTTAATGAAGGAAGTTGATGAGTTGGCTATGATTAAATGATTGGTATGCCTTGAATGAAGTTTGTTAAAGAATCTATGGTGAAGGAAAATCAGCAGGAAGATCTACAGCTTAGATTGAACCGCAATACCCTAGCACAAGTTCCAAGAAATACATGCAAGTTCCAAGGCAGGGTAAAAAAATTTCAGATCGAAGGATACATTGAACTTGGTCAAAGTTTGAAGATCTGATGGCTATGATTGATCATGGGAAATGTGATCAAGGAGATTAAGCAGTTGGCAAATTGTTTATAAATAGGGAACTATTGATAAACAATGTATGCGGGCAAGTGTATGCACAGGGATGCTACATAGTGATTACCAAGAACAGAAGCTTGAAGATCTGTTTTGAATAACAGAGTATAGAGCCCAGCAGATGGACAAGATTAGTTCTATGTCTATATTGTATTGAGCAAATAAGAATCTGCTTTAGCATTTTAGATGTGAAGTTGCAAATAGATTTTTATTACTGTTATTTTGTGAAGTGACAGAAAATCTCTTAACCGAGTGGACTTAACAGTCTTATTTGTAAAACCCTCTAGCAAGGTGACATTCAAATTGAGTGTTTGAAATCCTTTAACAAGGTCACTTCTAAGAAGGTGGAGATCCTAACAGATCTGAGGGAAATCCCTTAACCAGGTCACATCTAGCAATGTGTTTGTAATCTTTAACAGGATTTGCTTTTAGCCGAGCATACTCTAGAAGAGTATATTTCTTAGTGGATCTGAAATCCCACAGTGGTTTTCCCCTATTTCAGTTTCCATGTTAAATCTGGTGTTATGAGTGTTATCATGTTTATATGCTTTTGAGTTTGCATGTTTAGCAGTTTTGGTTATATTACTGAAGTATATGCTACCGAGGTTGAATCTAATGTTTGAATGGAAGATTAATTTTGTATGATTCACACCCCCCCCCCTCTCATCTTATTAGCTTGGCATCTGTACTTATCTTTAAGTATAAGAACTATCAATTGGTATCAAAGCTTTGGACTCCAGAAGGAAAAGTTTAAAGGTACTTGAGGAAAAGATCCAAAGATGTATAAGAGGGATGCATCGAAGCTGAACAAGTCAAGTTTCTCTACATGGCAAAAAAGGATGAAGCTGCACCTATCAGGAGTTGGAGAATATGTTGTATATTATCTGGAGAATGATTTCATCACACCGAGCACCTATCCATTGACAATGGAAGAGATAAAAGCAAAGAAAGAACATATCCAAGATATGATTGAAATAACATCTGCATTGACTGATTCAAAGTTTAATGATCTAGAAGGCTGCAATGATGCGAAGGCAATGTGGGACAACCTCATATCTATGTATGGTGGAGATGAACATGTTCAAAGAGCAAAAGTGGATAGTCTAAGAGGAAAACTTGAATCTATGAGGATGAATGAAGGTGAGAACATAACCCAGTATAGTACAAGACTAAAGGAGATTGTCAATCAAATCAAAGGAGCAGGTGTAACTATTGAAGAAAAGGATATAACAAGTAAGTTGTTAAGAACCCTTCTACCAACTTATGCAATCCAAGTCTCGACAATCAATGAATTGAGGTCTGTACCAAATATGCTAGTTTCTTTAGATGCTACTATTGGTAAGCTACATGCATTTGAGTTAAGTAACTTTGATAATAGTGGGTCATCAATAAATAAAGTTGAACCTGCATTTAGTTCTTTTCATATTGGTGAATTTGATGATTACAATGATAGAATGAGTAAGTACACTAAAGGGGATCACAGTGGAGCAAGTGAAAGATTTAGCAAGAACATGGAGGAAGTACACAAACTGTATGAGGAAATCAGAAATCAAGAAGAGTTTGAAGCACTATTAGCCAGAAGGTTACTGAGAGGCAAAGGTAAGTATAAAGGAAAACTACCTTTGAAATGTTTTAATTGTGATAAGATAGGACATATGGCTTCTAACTGTCTTGACAAAGATTCTACTGAAAAGAGAGAGTACCGAGATGATAGATAGAAAGATAATCATTATAGAGGACACCAAGACTTCAGAAGAAGAGATAGAAAGTCATGCTTAATAGCCGATGAGGAATCCAATGATGATAAATTAGATGAAACTGATATAGAGGAAGTAGTTTATGTGGCTATCAAAGATGGATCAGATGAAGAAAGGTATGAACAAAAAGCCCTTATATCTCACATAAATACTAATGATTCTTGGATCATAGATAGTGGATGCTCACATCACATGACAGGTGATAAACATAAGTTTGTTATGTTAGATGACTATGATGGAGGCTATGTAAGATTTGGTAATGATGCACCATGTCCGGTAAGAGGTAAAGGATCTATAACACTTCTTGACAATGCAAGATGCAATGTTGTTTATTGGGTTGAAGGTTTGAAATACAATTTGTTGAGTGTAGCACAGCTAAACAATACAAGATACTAAATAGAATTTCAGAAAGGAATTGTCAAAGTTCATGACAAGCATGGAAAGTTAGCTGCTACCGGGACACAACCAAAAGGTAACACATTTCACTTTGACTCAACTTAGAATAAATGTCTGTATGCAAAGATAGATGATACCTGGTTGTGGTAAAAAAGGTTTTGCCATGTAAATTTTGATAATCTGATCAAAATAAGCAAGAAGCACCGAGTAAGAGGTCTACTGAGTTTGGAAAAGCCTAAGAATGCTATGTGCTAAGGATGCCAGATGGGTAAAATGACAAGATCAAGCTTTACATCTTGTGCACACTGATCTTTGTGGTCCTATGAAAGTTCAAAGTTATTACGGTGATAAATATTTCATATTATTTGTGGATGATTACTCAAGGATGATGTCAGTAATGTTTTTAAAAGAAAAATCAAAAGCTTTTCAAATGTTTAAATGGTACAAGGCAAGAGTTGAAAATGAAATAGGAAGACAACTAAAATGTCTTAGATCAGATAGAGGAGGAGAGTTCACATTTGATGAGTTCAACTTATTCTGCAATGGTAATGGTATAAAAAGACAAGTCTCTACACCGAGAACTCTACAACAAAATGGAATTGCTGAGAGAAGAATAAGATCTATTGTGGATTGTGCCAGAACCCTGATGATTGAAAAGAAAGTGTCACAAACATTTTGGAGAGAAACAATAAGCATAATAGTTTACACCCTGGACTGAGTACAACTGAAGAAAGGTACTTTGAAGACACCATATGAAATCTGGTATGACAAGAAACCTAATGTAAGTTATTTTAAAATCTTTGGAATTAGATGCTATGTACACAAGGATGATAGAAATGGCAAGTTTGATCATAAAAGTGAAGAAGGAACATTTCTTGGTTATTCTTCTAGAAGTAAAGCATTTAAACGTCTGATCAAATCATCTAACAAAATAGTAGAAAGTGCAAATGTAAAAATTGATGAATTTGCAGAAAGAAATGATGAAGGTAATTCCAAGGAACCAGAAGATTATGATGAATTTGTCTATGTTCAACTGACAATTCCTACCGAGAAAACTGCAGAAGGAAATGAAGAGAATATCCAGTTGCTGAGTGATGAAGAAGATCATATAGAGCCTACCGAGCCTATATTAGCCAAATATGTCATAAGACATCATGCACCAAGTCAGATTATAGGAGATAAGGATGATCTAGTGATGACAAGGAGCAAACTAAGACAGAACACATGTCTGATATCTGAATTTGAACCAAGAATAGTGAAAGAGGCATTTAATAGTGAAGATTGGATAAATGCTATGACAGAAGAGATTGATCAAATCAAGAAGAATGACACATGGACACTGGTCCCAAGACCAAAGGACAAAATGTAATCGGTACAAAATGGATTTTCAAAAACAAGCTGGATGAAAAAGGAGAGGTCATTTGAAATAAAGCAAGACTAGTTTGCAAAGGTTATGCCTAAGAAGAAGGAATTGATTATGGTGAGACTTTTGCACCTATAGCAAGACTTGAAGGAGTAAGAACATTGTTGGCATATGCTGCTTACAAGAACTTCAAGGTATATCAAATGGATGTCAAATCTGCATTTCTGAATGGTATATTAGAAGAAGAAGTTTTTATTGAACAACATGAAGGATTTGCTGAAGACAATAATAAAGATCAGGTATGTAAATTGAACAAAGCTTTATATGGTCTGAAACAAGCACCTAGAGCATGGTATGAAAGATTGCACTCTTATTTAATCAAGATTGGTTTTATAAGAACAAGTGGAAACAACAATATTTACATGAAGAATGATGAAAATGGAATACTGATCTCAGCCATATTTGTTGATGATATTATATTTTGTGGGAATGACTCTCTATGTAAGAACTTTGGAAATGAAATGAGCAAAGAATTTGAGATGTCATTAATCGGTGAGAAAGTATTTTATAGGTTTACAGATACTGCAAATGAAAGATGAGATTTTCATTACTCAATCCAAGTACATAAAGGAAATCTTGAAGAATTTTGGAATGGAGGATTCAAAACCAGTAAGTACTCCTATGACTACCAACTGTAAACTATCAAAGAATGATGAATCTGCATCTATTGATGAGACACTTTACCGATCCATGATTGGAAAGTTGCAATATGTTGTTCATAGCAGGCCAGACATAACACATGCAGTAGGTATAGTTGCAAGATTCTCGGCAGATCCTAAGGAAACACACATGACAGCAATCAAGAGAATTTTTAGATACTTGAAAGCCACTGAGGATTATGGCTTAGTATATCAGAAAAGAAATGATTTTGATTTAAAAGTTTATACTGATGCTGATTGGGTAGGCAACATTGATGACAGAAAAAGCACAAGTGGAGGAGCTTTCTTTTTAGGAGAAATACTAGTGAGTTGGCTTAGCAAGAAACTAGGATGTGTTTCACAGTCAACAACAAAAGCTGAATACGTTGCTGCAGCATTGAATTGTACCAACATAGCATGGATCAAACAACTGTTGGAAGGTATAAATGAGAAAGTTACCGAGCCAGTAACTATATTATGTGACAATAATAGTGCCATTAACGTTTCAAAGAATCCTATTATGCACTCTAAGACAAAGCACATCTCTATCAAATATCATTATCTTAGAGAAGAAGCTCAAGAGAAGAAAGTGGTGTTGGAGTATGTTAGCACAAAGGAACAAATAGTAGATATCTTCACCAAGCCACTACCAAGGGACACTTTTGAGCATCTCAGAAGTAAGTTAGGGGTCCTACCCCTATCTTCTACTCACTGACCGAGTTCGGTGAAAGCATCAATTCAATGACTCTACAGAATATCTTTTAGGAGTTGATGTTGATTTACACACTTTAGGAGGTTTTCTAAAGGTGTATAGGAAACAAGAATTGAAGACATAATGCTCTGACTGAGACTAAGTTGACACATAACAATAGGAAATCACTTTATACAGGAAGAAATTATGTTTTAGTTCTTTACTTTTTGGCATTGTTGTCAAAGGGGGAGAAGACAGAAGAAAAGAGGAGAAGACTGAAGAAGAGGAGAAGACTAATGTATGGGGGAGAACTCTAATGACAGAAGGAGAGCATTTCAGCATTTGGCATTGTTGTCATAGGGGGAGAAGACAAAAGAGAAGAGGAGAAGACAGAAGAGAAGAGGAGAAGACTAATGTATGGGGGAGAACTCTAATGACAGAAGGAGAGCATTTCAACATTTCAGAATCTCACAGCAATCCAAATCAATTAGGTCAAATCAATTGGTTTTTCCATCAATGCCAAAGGGGGAGATTGTTGGTAATTGGCATTGTAACAGACAAGGAGAGATTGTTGGCATTTCAATAAGGATATTGAGAAGGTTGTTGATGATTATGGATAAAACTGATTAAGGATGTTTACTGTCTTAATATTATTATTTTGTCATTGATGTCAAGAAATTGATTTTCTAATTCAGTATGATGTTGCCATATCTTGAGAAGTATGATTTGATGAGTATAAAGATGTCAGTAAAAGACACAAAAAGAATATGATGGATAAGGGGAGAAATAAGTTATTCAATGGGCAACTATTACCAAGCTAGACAATGATGAGATCATGATGATTAGATTGTTTTGATATCCTACATATGTTATTAATTGAAAGGTTAATACTATACTATGTTACCAAGCAAAGAACCTAGTCGATAAACCCTAAAGAACCTAGTTGGTAAACCCTAAGGTTATCGCTATCGGTTAATGAAGGTAGAATGTCTACTGAGTGAAGTTTAGTATTTACCGAGTTGCAACTAAGTAATAACAGAATGCATTAAATGATTACATGCATTATTTAATGAAGGAAGCTGATGAGCTAGCTATGATTAAATGACTGGTATGTCATGAATGAAGTTTGTTAAAGAATCTATGGTGAAGGAAAATCAGCAGGAAGATCTATAGCTTAGATTGAACCGCAATACCCTAGCACAAGTTCCAAGAAATATATGCAAGTTCCAAGGTGAGGTAAAACATTTTCAGATTGAAGGATACATTGAACCTGGTCAAAGTTTGAAGATCTGATGGCTATGATTGATCATGGGAAATGTGATCAAGGAGATTAAGCGGTTGGAAAATTGTTTATAAATAGGGAACTGTTGATAAACAATGTATGCGAGCAAGTTTATGCACAGGGATGCTACATAGTGATTACCGAGCACAAAAGCTTGAAGATCTATTTTGAATAATAGAGTATAGAGCTTAGTAGATGGACAAGATTAGTTCTATGTCTATATTGTATTGAGCAAATAAGAATCTGCTTTAACATTTTAGATGTGAAGTTACAGATAGAGTTTTATTACTATTATTTTGTGAAGTGATAGAAAATCTCTTAACCGAGTGGACTTAACAGTCTTATTTGTAAAACCCTCTAGCAAGGTGACATTTAGATTGAGTGTTTGAAATCCTTTAACAAGGTCACTTCTAACAAAGTGAAGATCCTAATAGATCTAAGGGAAATCCCTTAACTAGGTCACATCTAGCAATGTGTTTGTAATATTTAATAGGATTTGCTTTGAACCGAGCATACTCTAGAAGAGTATATTTCTTAGTGGGTCTGAAATCCCACAGTGGTTTTTCCCTATTTTGGTTTCCACGTTAAATCTGGCGTTATGAGTGTTATGATATTTATATGCTTTTGAGTTTGCATGTTTAGCAATTTTGGTTATAATACTGAATTATATGCTACCGAGGTTGAATCTGATGTTTGAATGGAAGATTAAGTTTGTATGATTCACCCCCCCTCTCATCTTATTAGCTTGGCATATGTACTTATCTTTAAGTATCAGAACTATCAATCACTATGCTCTCTTCTTGTGTCATCATGTTCTTTTCTTGTTTCTTCATGGATTTCTTTGTTTATATCTTCGTTATTTGGATCACCTATGTTTTTAGTGTTACTTGTCTCTGCATCTTGTTTCAAGCCTTGTATGTTAAATTCTTGTGGTAATTTAGCTCCTGCATTTGCCAACATCAAAAGATATTTTTCTTTTTGCTTGGCTAATAATTTTTCTCTTAGTCTATCAAATTTGAAATCTTGCTCAAGGTCTCTAATGGTGTTATTCATCATTTCTTCATCAACAAGCGTATACCCAAAAGTTTGGAACGCTGAATTATCTTCTTCTTCCATTTATTTTTGTTATTTTCTGAGTTGTTCATATTGAGCTCTAGTCCAAACTGGCATGTGACTATTTTGAAATTTTTGAAATTTTTGAAATTTTCTAAAGATAACTCAATAGGTGATTATTGGTTTAGGAAGGTATGCTTTGTTGATTTTACCATTGTTGTTTGTTCATTATGATAAAGTGTCTCTTTGTTGAAAAGAACGTCCTTGCAAAATTTCTCTGTCAAATTATGTCTTGCAACCATGTAAATAGTGACAAAAATAGTATAGGAATGTCCTATGTTTTAATATCTTGTGATTGATATACAAGAATCTTATCCTTTTCTAAGTATCTTTATAATTGGGCTTTCTTTTCTTAAGGAAACACTTAAAAGTCATATAAGCATATGATGGTTTACAATTTTTCTTGATTCCAATGTGAGCGCAATTCTAATTTTGATATAACCGAGGTTCAAAATAGGAAAGATATATCCAAGGTAATGAACACAAGGTAGATTGATCAAGTTTCGTGATAGAGGATTTGATATATCCTGATGAGAAACTGATAATGATGTTGATTTTTGTACTTAAGATGTTTGAATCAATAGTTTTTTGAATGTTTTATGCTTATGGAAACCTTTTTGTAAATAGTCTTTTGGATTGGTGACCTAGTTATCGAACTAGTTTGAAAATGTGTGATAGTTTAAAGACAATTCTACTCAAGAAGTGTTTTGATACTGACTTTAAAATTTTGGTTTAATATGCTTTGTCTCAGATGTGAGAAAGCATTTGTGCTAACTTTATGGTCAAAAGTGCTAACTGATGGGACAAATGCATTGTTTTCTTGCTTGAAAGCGTTGCTTTGACTATGTTTCAAGGATTATTTTTTTTCAATTTTTCTAGCAAGTTGTTGGATTTTTGCTCATTTTTAGATGATGACTTTCTTCAATTTTTACCATTCTGAGCATGTTATAGACATAGAAGACACAATGTTTGAAAAACAAAATGCACAAGAAAGTACAAATCTTATGGCAGGCTGAGACAATAATTGTTGAACCTCACATGGGGTTTCCCCCAAGGCTACACAATTCAAAGTGGATATTTAGATTCTTGACCCCACTGACTCCACCCTCGACGCTCACTTCTTTAAGGTAGCCAAGCACTAGTTTCCATGAAAACTCCCCATGGCAAAATTTATATCTCTACTAAGAACCCTATGTGTGTGAGTCGCTTTAGAGGTCTGACCTCCTGCGCCAATGATTGGAAGGATTTTGTCAACTAGTACAAGTGGTTTTTAGTAAAGGATTTTGGTCTTGTGCCCATACATGCGACACTTTCACCTATGTAAATACAGAAGGTTCCTAGCCTATAGAGGTTATGCTCTATAGGGTTTATGGGGAAACTGTTGGTATTATGGATGACTTCGTCATGTGTTGCATTGGTTTTGTCATTGATGTCAACACTTGTCTTCTTGGAGGTTTGCATTATGTTCATCGGTATGTGTTCACTAGCAAGTTATATTGTTCACCGGCAGTGATGATGACTTGTTATCATCTAGAGATAATTTGGTTATGTCGAAGACATAGATGTGAAGTCTGGATTTGGTGTTTTTCTTATTGGTCTGATCAGGTTGACAGATTTTCCTTTACTGACAAATAGGTCTAGGTTATGGACTGGTATTCCAAATTAGCACGACACCTTATGGAGTTGGTTTATTGATTGGATAATATGGTAAATGTATTGAGCCGACATGTTGTATCGCATCAAGACTTATTTGTAATTGATTTTAATTGTAATATCTTTAGTGAGCCGACCTATACATTTGGTTTTAGGTTTTGTATAAATGATTGTAAGATCTTATTGAAGATCGGCATGTGGTTATGGTATGATTGTGTTCAAATATTGAAGAGTAAAAATAAGATCCTTGTGTGAATCACATAGACATTATTTGAACGTTGAAGGAAGGTTATGAAGGTGTTTGACACTCATTTTTTAGAGCTTAAACTAGTACTGAATCCAACATTGCAGATGCTATTTTGAGTAGTACAATTGTTAGGATTCCCAAAGATACTGAGAGGGGGGGGTGAATCAGTATCTTGCTAGTTAATGGATTTTCTTAACTTATTAAATGAAAGGCATTCCAAAACTGTGTACCAGTAAACAAAAATTAATGCAGTAAATAAGAACAATAAGCACAACATGAAAAGAACACAATAACACAATATTTTTAATGAGGAAACCCGGTGTGGGAAAAACCTTGGTGGGATTTGTGACCCACAATATTCGCTTACTGGCCAATAAGAGAATATTACTGATACAATAGGGGCCTGCACATGCAAGAAGGCCAACTGCCTAAAGTTCACTGCTTACATACAAAAAAGGAAGTCTCACTGACTTACAAAAGTGGATTATGAAAATCCAATGTCATGTACTGCTACAAAAGGGCATCTTCTATGCCAGATCTAGTACCAGTTTAAGCTCTGCAACTTCCAAAACCTTATACCAAACTCTGCCTTAGTATTCGCACATAATATCCATCACATATCCTGCATACAAATATTCTCTAAGATCTCATACTTATATATGAGCCTTATTACAATATGCCTTGTCAACTTTTAAAAAGATATTATAATTAATTACATTTTTGCAATAGTAAAATCCTGTCGGCTAGGGTGCCAGTAATCAATCTTTTCGGTGTCGGTGAACTAATGCTAGTGTAGAGTCCGTCGATGTCGATGCCTGTCGATATCATATGATTGTAAGGTTTCCATCAATGACAATACCTTCAATCACCTACAATTTCTCATTGGAGTGTGCATTTGCCAACAACAATATCATTGGATTTAACCATCCAATTGTGTAGTCAGTGTGACTCCTAATTTGTGATTGAGCAGTGAGCTCTAGGCGGTTGGCCTTTCTGGATGTGCAGACCCCATTTGTATACACATACTATCTATAGTAGTATCATCTAATTGTGGGTAAGGTTTCTCACCATGGTTTTTCCCTTACCGGGTTTCCACGTCAATTTTTTTGTGTCATGTGGATGTTGTTTCTCTATGTTAGGTCCTAGAGACAACTGAGAGGGGGGGGGGGGGGGGGCTGAATCAATTGTCCAATAAATTTAGCCAAAATTAACTTAACCAAAACTTAATGCTTAATGTCGGTAAACCAAAATTTATGTCGATAGACAGTTTTATCAGTTAATTGCAGTAGCGGTAAAGATTAATGCATGAAGCAAAAAGAAAATAACATCCACAACACATAACACAAATATTTGTATGTGGAAACATTGTAAGGGGAAAAACCATGGTGGGAAGCCTTGCCCACAATCAAATGATACTACTGCAGATAGTATGTGTGTACAATATGGAGTTTGCACATGCAGAAGGGCCAGCTGCCTAGAGCTCACTACTCAAACACAAAATGGGAGTCACACTAACTACAATTGGATGGTTCAATCCAATGATAATGTACTGCTTAAAATAACATCTTCATAAGTTGGATTCAGTACCAGTTAAGCTCTGATTATCTTCTCAAAAACTTCCTTCAATCTTCAAATGATGTATGTGTGTATAGCTCTGCTTATTTTCGCATATACCTTATTACAATCCTTTTTCCTAATCCTATTACAATCTCACAAATGAGATCTTACATTTATACCATAACCTAAGACCAATTGAATAGGTTAGCTTACAAAGAATATTACAATAAAATCAATTACATATAAATCAATATGTGATGCATCATGTCAGCTCAATGCATTTACAATAATAATAAATCATCTCCATAACGTGTCGTGCTGATCTAGCATAGTGTAAAGCAGAAAATCGCGATCGAACCCTAGTTGCTCTCCCCTCTTCCAACTCCAAGGAGAGAGAAGGGAGATTCACTCTAGGGTTGATGGTTTTCACTTAGGGGAGAGACTTTACATTCAAAAGAGGGGTTGAAACCCACAAGATCCAATCCCACGCAATGCAAGATTGGATGCTAAATGAGTTTCAAGGGTTATGACAGCAAGGCTACCCTCTTTTGTAAAGAATGTGCATAGAAGAATTAAGCTAGGAATGCATAGAAAGTGAGAAAGATTCACTTATGAACTGAGATAGGAATACAGTATGAAGCTACGGACCTGGAATTAGCAGTAAAATGTCGATACGGCGCTGTCCTGCAAATTTGAGCAAAAGTTGCCGAGACGATGGCGTCCGAGCGCCACGGTCCTCCGAAAAATCCGCGAAACGAAGGGGGATCTGTTCATCTCTGCACAAGGATTTCAGATCTTCAATTTCAGCCGCGTACCTGCAACCTACACACAGAAAAGTGAAGACGATTGGGGGGTTAGGGATTAGGGGTTTGCCTTTAGGTCAAACCCCGGTTTTGGAATTAACCAAGAAATGAGCAATGCTGTAAATGTAAATGTCTGTAATGTAAAACAAGTACTAATACCTTGTTGTAAGGATGTTTGTATCCTTATGTGCGAAGGTATAGATGTTGTATGTTGTATGTTGTATGTTGTAGTAGTATGTTGTAAGTGATCTCCTCTTCAATGGTTGAATCATTGTCTTGAATGCAACACTTAGCCTTGAATGGAGACTTGAAATGATCAATTGCTTGAAGGAATGCTTGAATGCTTGAATGCTTGAGTATAGTTTCCACGCTTTTTCCATCATATCGAATGAAAGAGGAAAATGTAGTTTATATACTTGTCAATTAGGGCTGATAGACTGATTTTCCTGACCTTAGGCCGACTAGGAAAGATAATTTTCCAATTTGCAAACATAAAGACCCGAAGTCCAAAAGAGACTGGGCCCAAAATAGGACCCAGGGACCAGGGCGCTGGGCACCATGGTCCTGGGGGACCAGGGCGCTGGGCGCCTTGGTCCTGAAGGACCAGGGCGCTGGGCGCTCTGGTCCCACCTCCCGGGACAGCAGGGTGCAAAGGAGGTTCAGGCCAGGGTGCAAGAAAATGCAGTTTTCAGTGTCATAATCAGGTTTCGGGGTCTCCATTCAGGTTGCGTGTTGCGTCACCATCGTGAAGACCCAAATGCAGTCAAAATTGCAAGTGTCGCAATTTTAGGACGCTACATTTAGCCCCCACTTTAGCAGGAGTATAGGCGTATGCTCATACTTCCAGTAAAGTACAAGGAAACAACATTGAAAGACTTTCACCACGTCAAGGAGGCAAGATACACCAAGCCCCCAGGGGACTAAGGATCTTATGACTTCGATTGACAAAGTAAAAGGGAAGATCACGAGGGAGAACCATGACTGTCAGTAGTAAGGTTCCCTCACTATGAGTCATGCAAGAAAGATATCAAAAATTTTCAAGGCAAAGCTAAATTTGTCAAGAAATTTTCAAGTATCTTGAAAAGATATGAACGGGATGTATGCCCCCCTACGTTAAAGCGATCGCACACGCCTCACCGGGGGTGATTTCTTTAAGGTAGTGATACATATAAGAAAATGAAAAAGGGAAAGGAGCATGTTATCACAAGGATTTAGCCCCCAAGTGTGAGATAAGCCCAAGGATAATAGACACAAAACACAAAGCACGAGGTGACTTCACTTTCCTCGGGGTCAGTATGTTGTATGATAATTCATGTATATCATATGTATGTATGCATAATTGTTCTTCATTCCCCAATCAAGGAAGGTCACCTAGAAGAAGGGAACACATGTGTCTTTTGAGTCAACATGAGAGAGATTGAGAGATCTCAATGCTTTGCATCGTCCTCAAGTAGACAACACTAAGGACAACAAATAGAAGAATGAGAGTAACGTATAGAAGAAGTAACACAAGAGAGGAGGAGAGAATCTGCTATGCTAATGTAACTAGTCTAGCACGTCATCTACCCCCCGATCTTGCTGATCAATGTTTCGGGAAGGCAGGGAACACGCTAGAGGAGGAACATTCAACACAGCAGATGGAGCTATCACAAGATCCAAACAAGGGCTATGTTCATGTTCCAAGCCACGTTGTTCTTGTCTAGGAGCTAGGATAAGTTCTTTAGAAAATTTATTAGATAAATGGTTATCAATATCAACAAGTTCATATTCACTATCAGAAGCAAGAGAAGCAACATTTTCATCATGAATAACATTTTCATCTATAGCATCATCAAGATTTATAAAAATAGGGTCTTTAATTCACATAGGATCAAGACCATCATGCATCTTATGTTTTGGAGATTTTGGAGAAAATGGAATAATGCTTGTTGAAGGTGTTTTTGGAGATTGCAAAGTTTGAGAAGCAGCTGCTTGAGCTCTAAGATGATGCTTTCGTCGGCGTTCACGTGCAGAACGATTTCGTCTAGTCTTAGTAGGAAGTGGAGAAGATTGAGGAGGAGGAATGTTCTCAGCCTTATCACTTGGGTGTTTAGGTTGTGGTCTCTTAGGTTGGATAATAGGAGAAGAAGAAGGTCTCTTCTCTCTATAAAAAGAAGGAGGAGGAACTGCTCCATATAAAGGAGGAATTTTTGGTTTAGGAAGGAGACCAAATCCATCATGACGAGGAGGGATAGGTCTACTTTTAGGAAGTTTATTAGATATAGACATAGTCACATCCATAGGGATGGGTTGGGAATCTTCTTGAGGAAAGACATTAGTTTTATCTTTCAAAGGAAGAACTTCCTTCTCAAGAACGATAGGAATGTCAAGTTTGGGTGTTCTAGGTTCACTTAGAGATAGGATCATATCTGTTTTCCACTTTTGATAAGATTTAAAAAGATGATCACTTCGCGGAGGAAGAGACTGGAATTGTTTAGGCCAAAAGTAATCAATAGGAACGCTAGAAGTTCTTTCAGCTGGTTTAAAGAGACTATGATTGACAGTAACAACTTCACCATTATGGGGAAATTTCAAACACTTATGAATAGGAGAAGCAATAGCTTTCATGGAAGATAGCCAAGGATAGCCAAGCTTCACACGAAATTGTTCGGAAGATGGAATAATAGCAAAGTTCACATCAAGGGATTTGTTATGGACCTCAATAGGCAATGTAATAGAACCAATTGCAGGAGAAGAAAATGCATCAAATAGTTTCACAATCACATCTGTTTTGTCATATATCACTTGATTCAATTGCAAAGTAAAAAGAAATTCTTCAGTAATAACATTAACCATGCACGAAGGATCAATAAGCACTCCACGGCAAGGTGTATTCTTGACTTTTGCAACTATGTATAAAGGACCATCAGGTGCCCTAATGGTTTCACTGGAATCAAATGTGATGGAAGGTTCTTTAGGGTTTTCTTGCTGCTCTACAAAGTTAATCACATTCGGAGTCATAGACACAAGACCATCAGATGAAAAAGAGGAATCATTAGTCTCAATCGCATTAGAGGTATGAGAAGGTAATGGATCAGTGAAAATCTGAAGATTTTGATTAGGAGGAGCTATAGATGTATTGCCTTTATCATTCACTCCAGAAACAGAAATAGTATTATTATCAATCAAATCTTGAATTTTACCCTTTAAAGAAAAACATTTTTCAGTATCATGCCCAGGCTGACGATGAAATTGACAAAAAGCTTTGTTATCAAAATAAGGTGAAGTAATCTTTGCAGGATCAATTTGCCTTATAGGAGGAAGAGTAAGCACATTTTGTTCCAATAACTTATTCATAATACTATGCAATGATTCATTCAAAGGAGTATACTTTCTTTCTTTCTTGAAAAATTTAGAAATAGGAGGCACACCTGATGTTGCATTCACATTGTTGTTGATGATGTTTTCATTGAATTTGATGGAATCTCTGTTCGGTTTAAACTTCCCAAATGGTTGTTGACTGCTATCACCCTTATCACTCGGAGCCATAGGATGTGATTGTTCCATTTGACTCACAGTCAGTTGATAATTGTGAAGAGTTGCACACAACTGTTGGAAAGAAGTAAACTCAGAAAACAGAAGTTTGTCTCGAATATCTTTTTGTAAATTAGAAATAAAGATTCTTTGAATATCATTGTCAGGCACTGGAAAAGAAATTTGAGCATACAAATGCTTATATCTACCAATGAAATCAGTCACTTTTTCTTTAACACCTTGTTTACAATTCATTAAATCAATCAAAGTAACTTTAGGACTTATATTGTTTTGAAATTGTTGAATGAAAACATTTGCAAGTTGTTCGGAAGAAGTAATAGAATAAGAAGGCAACGAGCAATACCATTGTAGGGCTTTGTCTCTTAATGTTCTAGTAAACAATTTTGCAAGCAACCTTTGGTCATAGGCAAAATCAGTACAGATTGTTTGAAAAGTCTTAACATGTGTTAGAGGATCACCTTTACCATTATAAAGCTCCAAATGCGGAATTTCAACATGTTTAGGAGGGATAGCTCGAACAATGTCAAGAGAAAGTGGGCTCGCAACATCAAATGTGGGCACACTAAACTTAGATTGATTCATAGAGGCAATTTGTTGCTGTAAAGAAGAGACAGTTTGTGCAAGATTGTTAATGGTCGCTTCAGTCGAAGAGTTCATATTAGACGTGTTAGATTGTGATGGAGGTGTTATGTTATTGAAAGAAGGTAAAGAGTAAGGTGGTGGGACTCTATGATAATTAGTCATAGGAGATGATTAGACAGGAGGAACACTACAAGGAGGAATGAAATGATTGAATGAATTGCCCCCTTGCGTCATGTTCATTTGTGGAGATGTAATAGGAACACTCATTGAAGGGACGAATGAAGAAATCGGATTGAATGAAGGAAGAGGGTTAATTGAAGAGGAAGGATTGCCCCCATGACTAGTGATCATAGGAGGAATGTCTTGTGTAGAATTAGCCATTATGTTTGATGTAAAGGTAGGTATGCTAGCAATAGAAGTCATCAAAGGAATAGAATGATTGACTTGAGTAGGAGGTTGTGTATAACCCAAATTTTCAGCACAACTCTTCATAGGCATCACATTCGAATCCACAATGTGTGCAATACCACGCAAAATATCAATTCCATTCTTATCACTTTGAAGCATACGTTTTAGACCCTCAATTAAAGGAAGAGCTTGACTATCGGGGTATTCTTGAGACATCCATTGTCGAAAATCGTCAAATTGGTTATCCAATTTTGAAAGTTTTTCTTCAGAAACCTCATGGAGAGCTTCTTCATCATTAGGAGGATTAGAGGAATTACCCATGTCCTCGTTAAAAAGGCTATTCAAATTAGGTTCCATCTCCTTGGTAATTAAACCTCGGAAAGACTTAATTCTATGGCTTCATCTAATGGGAATAGTGTAAGTAGGGCTTATTGTTGTAAAACTCATGCACTAGAGAGAGAGAGAGAAAGTTTTGAATTTAGAGGTAGCAATTTTCAGTAAAATCAGCCAATCTTCCAGATTTAAGCTGTTAAATACAATCAGGACAATCTCCCGAAATTTCAGAAAAAATGTCAGGGACCGTGGCGCTTCGGAGTGCACACGGTCCTGACAACTTTTTTCGAAATTTGCAGGGATGAAAGTTATGATGATTTTGGAGCTAATCTAAAAAAATTGAGTGGTTTTACGATCTGTAGATAGGCCAAATTAAAGTTGCAATCTCGAAATTGAACCCTACCAAGATTGTCGAAAAATGCAAAAATTTGAATTTTGAAAAAGAGAGGGAAACTGAAATTTTGAATTTTATGATTTAAGAGGGAATACCGAAAGCAATGCAAGTTTTGAAATTCAAAAGTTGACTCAATTTCACGCAAAATTCAATTTTGAAAGCGGAAATTGAAGTTGTTGTAATTAAGCACTTAATTTCAAAAGTCACAAATTGCAAGAATTTAAATAAAGCACTGAAATTTTTAATGAATGCAAACACACTTTTCAGATTTAGGACAGTAAGAACACAATTTTGACACAAAATTTCAGTTTCAATGATTTTTGAATGATTAGAAGCGTTAATCCAAGCAATCCCTAGACCAACTTTGACTGTAATTTTGAAAGTGTTAGATTTGATAAAATCAGCCAAAATTCTGGATTTTAGCAGGAAAATACAGTAAGATCTAGCTCCCGAAATTTCAAAAAAAATGTCGGGGACGATGGCGCTCGGAGTGCACACGGTCCTCGCAACTTTTTTCCAAATTTTCAGGGATGAAAGATATTGTGATTTTATTGCGGAATCCAAAGTTACAGCTGATTTGGGGATGTTTTGATCAGTGAAATTGTCGGACAAAGGTTGAATCAAGAGGGTTTTAAAAATTAGGGTTTTGACACTTAACCACTTAATTTTCAAAATCAAAGCACAAATATGAATTGATAATTTGTAATAGAAGGGCAGATCTGAAACAAGCATCAACAATTAAACATTTCACAAGTTTAATTACTTAAAAAGAAAATTTAGGGTTTTTATGCAATTAACCTCTAAAATTTTGTAAAAGATCAAACATGGAAATGTAATCAAGGAATCCAATTTTCAGATCTAATTATGAATAATCAGAAAGGATGTTCACGTCGGGTTCACCAAAATGTAAAGCAGAAAATCGCGATCGAACCCTAGTTGCTCTCCCCTCTTCCAACTCCAAGGAGAGAGAAGGGAGATTCACTCTAGGGTTGATGGTTTTCACTTAGGGGAGAGACTTTACATTCAAAAGAGGGGTTGAAACCCACAAGATCCAATCCCACGCAATGCAAGATTGGATGCTAAATGAGTTTCAAGGGTTATGACAGCAAGGCTACCCTCTTTTGTAAAGAATGTGCATAGAAGAATTAAGCTAGGAATGCATAGAAAGTGAGAAAGATTCACTTATGAACTGAGATAGGAATACAGTATGAAGCTGCGGACCTGGAATTAGCAGTAAAATGTCGATACGGCGGTGTCCTGCAAATTTGAGCAAAAGTTGCCGAGACGATGGCGCCCGAGCGCCACGGTCCTCTGAAAAATCCGCGAAACGAAGGGGGATCTGTTCATCTCTGCACAAGGATTCCAGATCTTCAATTTCAGCCGCATACCTGCAACCTACACACAGAAAAGTGAAGACGATTGGGGGGTTAGGGATTAGGGGTTTGCCTTTAGGTCAAACCCCGGTTTTGGAATTAACCAAGAAATGAGCAATGCTGTAAATGTAAATGTCTGTAATGTAAAACAAGTACTAATACCTTGTTGTAAGGATGTTTGTATCCTTATGTGCGAAGGTATAGATGTTGTATGTTGTATGTTGTATGTTGTAGTAGTATGTTGTAAGTGATCTCCTCTTCAATGGTTGAATCATTGTCTTGAATGCAACACTTAGCCTTGAATGGAGACTTGAAATGATCAATTGCTTGAAGGAATGCTTGAATGCTTGAATGCTTGAGTATAGTTTCCACGCTTTTTCCATCATATCGAATGAAAGAGGAAAATGTAGTTGATATACTTGTCAATTAGGGCTGATAGACTGATTTTCCTGACCTTAGGCCGACCAGGAAAGATAATTTTCCAATTTGCAAACATAAAGACCCGAAGTCCAAAAGAGACCGGGCCCAAAATAGGACCCAGGGACCAGGGCGCTGGGTGCTCTGGTCCCACCTCCTGAGACAGTAGGGTGCAAAGGAGGTTCAGGCCAGGGTGCAAGAAAATGCAGTTTTCAGTGTCATAATCAGGTTTCGGGGTCTCCATTCAGGTTCCATGTTGCGTCGCCATCATGAAAACCCAAATGTGGTCGAAATTGCAAGTGTCGCAATTTTAGGATGCTACACATAGATATGCTTGTCGGTGCATAACATGGACCTATTTGCCGATAACAGCAAATATGCAAACCTAGATAGATCAATAACCAAATTGCCAAAACCAAGTGATCAAATAATGTCTTTGACATAACCAAGTAGTCTCCAATTTACTCCACGTGTCGGTGAACAATATAACCTGTCGGTGAACCAAATACCAGTGACTATGCATAAGTCACTGACTTGTCGGTGAACATAACCAAAGATCTCAAAGTGCTGATATGTGTTGACAAGTGTTAACAAGTGTTGACATCAATGACAAAACTATATCAACATATCCAAAATACCAACAATCTCCCCCTTTGGCATTGATGGCAACACAAGATAGAAAAACCATCAAAGTCAAAATGCCAAAACAGAAATGCCAAAAACCAAAAAACCAACAAACTCCCAAAGAGATTATTAATTAGGAAATAATGTCTTGCCCCTAGGAATAATCTCACCCAAAAGATAATGTGTTTTTCCATAATATATCTCCCCATTTGACATAAAATGCCAAAGCAATACAAAAACTAGATTCAAATACAAAATACCAACTCATTACAAGATACCAATTAACCAATTTATCCATCTACTCCCTCTGAGAAGTAGCTCTCCTCATCAAAGCCAGAATAAAAGATTTATCTGTTAATTCTGGTGGTTGATGACAAACATCAACTATCTAAGTCTCTACCGGTGGGGGTATAACTCCAAGCTACTCTCTGAGATATTGAAAAGTCTCCTTAGGCAAAGGCTTAGTAAAGATATCTGCAATCTGCTCTTTAGTATTCACATAAACCAATTTCACTTCTTTTGCTTCAACATTCTCTTTCAAAAAATTGAATTTGATAGAAACATGTTTAGTCTTTGAGTGAAATACCAGATTCTTAGATATATCAATTGCTTCCATATTATCGTAGTAAATAATTTAGGTTCCTTGCATTTTACCTTTATGTCCTTCAACATTTATTTAATCCATAATACCTTTGTACAATTAGTTGTTGCTGCAACATATTCTGATTCAGCTGTTGATAGTGATGTACAACTCTGTTTCTTGCTCAACCAAGAAATTAATCTGCTACCAAGAAAAAATGCTCCATCAGTGGTACTTTTTCTATCATCTACATCTCCTGCCCAATTAGCATCTATGTACGCACATAAATAAAAAATTTCATCTCCAGGATACCATAGACCAAGATTTGTAGTGCCTTGTAGGTACCAGAAAATCTTTTTTACTATTGATTCATGATTTTCTTTAGGATTACTCTGAAATGTTGAGACAATACATACTGCATTCATAATATCAAGTCTTGTTTGTGTCAAATACAGTAAACCTCCTATCGTAGAGTATCTAGTCCGATTAATAGGTGTTGATTCATCCTTCAAAGATAATTTATTAGTTGTAGTCATAGGTGTTCTTACCGGTTTAGAGTTTTCCATGTCAATTTTCTTTAGTAATTCCTTAAAGTACTTAGATTGACATAAGAATATACATTTATCAGTTTGTGGAATTTGCAATCCTAAAAAGAATTTGATCTCCCCAATCATAGACATTTCAAAATATTGATGCATTTTATTAGAAAAGTCTTTACACAATCCATCTTCTCCTCCAAAGATTATATCATCAACAAAAAATTCAATAACCAAGATGTCATCATTAGTCACTTTGTAGTATAGATTATTGTCAGCATTACCTTTAGTGTATCCAAGCTTCAAAATATATTTTTCCAATCTAGCATACCAAGCTCTAAGAGCTTTCTTTAGTCCATATAAAGCTTTCCTTGACCTGCAAACCATATCTTTGTCATTTGTCAAAGAAAATCCTTTAGGTTATTCAATGTAAACTTCTTCTTCAAGATCTCCATTCAGAAATGCACATTTAATAACCATTTGATATACTTTATAGTTCTTATGTGCTGCAAAAGCCAATAATAATCTGACTACCTCAATTCTAGCTACCAGTGCAAAGGTTTCATTGTAATCAATTCCTTCTTTCTATGAGTATCCTTTACACACTAATCTTGCTTTTTTTCTGATTACCTTGCCATCTTCATTAAGTTTATTTCTGAAAACTCATTTAGTTCCAATTACATTTTTGTCTTTAGGTCGGGGAACTAATGACCAAGTGTTATTCCTTTCAATTTGTTCTAATTCATCTTCCATAGCTTTAATCCAATATTTATCTTCACATGCCTCATTAATTGATGTAGGTTCAATTTGAGAAATAATACATACCTCTTCATTTGTCAATATTCCTCTAGTCATAACTCCTTGAAACTTGTTTCCAATTATCTGATCTTCAGAGTGATTCAATCTTACATATTGAGGTGTTTTTACTTGTTGTTTTTCTTCTATGACTGTTGAATCCTCAGATGATGCCGATGTAAATGGATCAACATTCTGTACTAGTGTACTCATAGTGGGTTTATTTGTGATTATCTCTATTACCGGTTTAGAGTCCATTGACCTTGAATTTCCTCTAAACTGTTCATCAATCTTCACATTTTCACTCTCAACAATTTTTTGCAATCTCTTATTAAAACATCTATATGCCTTTCTCTTAGATGAATAAGCAATAAATATTCCTTCATCACTTCTAGGATCAAATTTACCAATATACTCATCTCTTCTAATATAGCAATTACTTCCAAATATTCTAAAATATTTAAGAGTAGGAGTATTGCCAAACCATAGTTCATGAGGGGTCTTACCGGTTTCACCTTTGATGTGAACTCTACTGAATGGATAAATTGTTGTATTGACTGCTTCTCTCCAATATATATGAGGTAGATTTTCTTATGATATCATGCTTCTAGCTGCATCTAATATAGTTCTATTTTTCCTTTCCACAACTCCATTTTGATGGGGTGTCTGGGGTGCTGATAACTGTCTTCTGATCCCATTCACTTCACAAAATGTATTAAATTCCTTAGATGTGAATTCACCTCCTTGATCTGATCTCAACCATTTGATTTTCTTTTCGGTTTCATTATCTACCATCACCTTGAATAGTTTGAATCTCTCAAATGCTTTAGATTTCTCCCTGAGAAAATTAACCCAACTCATTCTAGAATAGTCATCAATGATTAGCATAAAATACCTATTTCCTTGTATACATCTGGTTCTTGCTGGACCACATAAATCAGTATGAATTAAATCAAGAACATTGTTAGATTTCTCTGCAATACTCTTGAAAGTTTCTCTAACTTGCTTTCCAAATTGACATTCCTTACATACCAGATTGTGAGGTTTAACAATCTTAGGTAAATCTCTTATTGCCTTAGTTGTACTAATATTCACAATGCAATCAAAATTTACATGACAAAGTCTCTTATGCCATAACCAACTTTCATCAATATGTGCAATCAAACATGCTTTCTCCTTGTTATTAAAATGAAAGATATTACCTTTAGTCTGATTACCGGTTGCAATTTCCAAACCAGTTCTGTTTAAGATTTTGCATTTACCATTCTTGAATTGTAACTGAAATTCTTTTTCAAATAATTGACCAATACTCAAAAGATTATGTTTCAAACCTTCAACATAGTAAACATTATCAGTATTGTGCTTACCATCAAAAGATATAGTTCCTTTTCCTTTTATCATATAAGCTTTATCATATCCAAATCTTACTAGACCTCCATTATATTCCTGAAAGGTTAAGAATTTACTCTTATCACCAGTCATGTGATGTGAATATCCTCAATCAATAATCCATTCATCCTTATCTTCAGTTTTAGTTGCCAAGGCCTGCTCTACCAATTGAACAGTAGGTGTCGGTTGATCTTCTATTATAGAAACAAAAGCCCATCCATTGTCTGTCGGATCCTCATCAGAATCATCAGTAACTCTTTCATCAAAATAGTAACAAGATTTGTCTCTATTCTTCTTAAATTTGTATCTTTGATAATCAAGGTTAGGCTTATATGTTCTTTTAGCTTCTTCTTGTAATCTTGCATGTCTATCAGGACACCTAGAAGTCATATGACCAATCTTATTACAATTAAAACATTTAAAGGGTGTTTTACTTTTATACTTGCTTCCAATTGGACCTTTAGGCATTTTCCTTACAAATAATGCTTCAAGCTCTTCCAGTTCTTCATTCTCCTTCCTGATTTCTTCAAGTTCTCTTACATAAAAGGCTTTCCAATCAGATTTCTTAGATGATGATGATGATGTTGCAGGTGATGATGATGCCTTGAAAGCTAGATATAACACGACCAAATTCCTCAAGTTCAAAAGCTGAAAGTTTTCCAACCAAAGTGTCTCTAGATACTAATGCATTAGGCATTGTTCTAAATTCATTTATAGCAGTAACTTTCATTTTATATGCTGGTGGCAATACTCTTAAAACTCTATAAACAATCTCATCTTCACTTAAGGTTCCTCTGCAACATTGTATACCCAAAACAATTTCACCTACTTTTTCCATAAAAGCATAAATTCTTTCATCCTCTTCCATTTTCAGATTGTCATACCTGACTTGGAAGCATTCAATTTTTGCAATTTTGACTGTGGAACCTCCTTCATTCAATATTTCCAATTTGTCCCAAATAGCTATAGCAGTAGATCTGTCTGATAATCCCATGATTTGCTGATCTGACAATGCGCTCAAAAGTGCTTCTCTTGCTTTGCAATCATTTTCCTCATCTTTAGCCAAGTTTGGTGGATTAGGTTGACCTTGAGTAGGAGAAGTATAACTATTCTTTGTAACATGCCATATGTCCTTTCCAATGCAATTCAAATGTGTCTCCATCCTGATCTTCCATATGCCATAGTTGGTTCCATCAAGTTTCGGATTGTCCTTCCTGAAATAGTTAGAAGACATTGGATCTCCACAAGCTGTTAAACTTCTCCAAAAAGAGGACTAGGCTCTAATACCAATTGTTAGGTCCCAGAGACAATTGAGAGGGGGGGTGAATTAGTTGTCCAATAAATTCAACCAAAATTAACTTAACCAAAACTTAATGCTTAATGCTGGTAAACCAAACTTTATGTCGGTAGATAGTTTTATCAGTTAATTGCAGTACTAGTTAAAATTAATGAATGAAACAGAAAGACAATAACATCCACAACACATAACACAAATATTTGTACATGGAAACCCTGTAAGGCAAAAAGCCATGGTGGCAAGCCTTACCCACAATCAAATGATACTATTGCAGATAGTATGTGTGTACAATATGGAGTCTGCACATGCATAAAGGCTAGCTGCCTAGAGCTCATTGCTCAAACACAAAATGGGAGTCACGCTGACTATAATTGGACAATTAAATCCAATGATAATGTACTGCTTAAAATAGAATCTTCATATGCTGAATTCAATACCAGTTAAGCTCTAATTATCTTCTCAAAACCTTCCTTCAATATTCAAATGATGTCTACATGTATAGCTCTGCTTATTTTCGCATATACCTTATTACAATCCTTTTTCCTAATCCTATTACAATATCACAAATAGACCTTACATTTATACCATAACCTAAGACCAATTGAATAGGTTGGCTTACAAAGAATATTACAATAAAATCAATTACAAATAAATCAATATGTGATGCATCTTGTCAACTCAATGCATTTACAATAATAATAAATCATCTCCATAATGTGTCGTGTTGATCTGGAATAGATATGCTTGTCCATGCATAACATGGACCTATTTTCTAGTAATAGCAAATATTTAAACCCGAATAGATCAATAACCAAATCGCCAAAACCAAGTTATAAAATTATGTCTTTGACATAACCAAGTAGTCTCCAAGTCACTCCACGTGCCAGTGAAGAATATAACCTACTAGTGAACCAAATACCGGTGACTGTGTATAAGTCACTGACTTGTCGGTGAACATAACCAAAGATCTCCAAGTGGTGATAAGTGTTGACATCAATGACAAAACCATATTAACATATCCAAAATACCAACACTCTTTATGTTTCATGTGTTAAGTTACACCGACACTGCTATAACTGTTAATTTGTTTTACTAACATTTAAGTTTGGTTTACCGGCATTAAGTTTAAGTTGAAATAATTTGAATTTGGATTATAATTCATTGAAAACTGGTTTACAACTAATTCACCCCCCCTCTTAGTTTTCCTTCTTGGTTCCTAACAGTTGGTATCAGAGCTAAGTCCTCTTTTTATAGAAGCCTAACAACTTGAGGAGATCCTATGGCAACAAATATTTTCAGGAAGGACAATCTGAAACTTGATGGAACTAATAATGGTATATGGAAGATTAGAATGGAAACACATTTGAACTACATTGGAAGAGATATATGAGATGTTACAAAGAATGGCTATGTTGCTCATATTTTGAATCAACCTCATCCACCAACATTGGCTAAGGAGTTGGAGAATGATTGCAAAGCAAGAGAAGCACTTCTGAGCACATTATCATATCAACAAATCATGAGATTATCAGATCGATCTACTACTAAAGCTATTTGGGATAAACTGGAAATACTGAATGAAGGAGATACCACTATCAAGATTGGAAAACTGGAATGTTACCGGGTCAAGTATGAAAATTTAAAAAAGGAAGAAGATGAAAGAATTTCTGCATTTATGGAAAGAGTTAATGAATTTGTTTTAGGAATACAATGTTGTGGAGGATCCTTAAGTGAAGATTAAATTGTGTCTAAAGTTTTAAGAGTTTTTCCATCAGCTTACAAAATGAAAGTGACTGCTATTAATGAGATGAGAACAATATCGAATACTGACTACAACTGATAAATTAATATTGAAGGATGATTCAGCTCCTATTAATCTGACAAGGTACAAATTTATGATTGGAGGATTATTATATTCAACACAAACCAGACCTAATCTAATGAATGCAGTGTGTATTGTTTCAAGATTTCAAAGAAATCATAAAGAAAATCATGAATCAGCAGTTAAAAGGATTTTTTGGTACTTACAAGGCACAACAAATCTTGGTTTATGGTATCCTAAAGATGAAATTTTTTATTTATGTGCATACACCGATGCAATTTGGGCAAGAGATGTAGATGACAGAAAGAGTACCACTGGCGGCGCATTCTTTCTTGGAAAAAGATTTATTTCATGGATAAGCAAGAAGCAGACTTGTACATCATTATCTACAGCAAAATCATAATATGTTGCAGCAACACCTAATTGTACTCAGGTATTATGGATCAAGCAAATGTTGAAGGATATAAAAGTAAAATACAAATAACCAATAATTATCTATTGTGATAATTTAGCAACAATTGATATATCAAAGAATCCAGTATTTCACTCTAAGACAAAGCATGTTTCTATTAAGTATAATTTTTTGAAAGAGAATGTTGAAGAAAATGAAGTGAAATTGGTTTATGTGAATACTAAAGAGCAAATTGCAGATATCTTTACAAAGCCTTTGCCTAAGGCAATATGTGAATATCTCAGAGAGCGGCTTGGGGTAATTTCCCCACCGGCAGAGACTTGAATAATGAAGATTGGCATCAAACTGACAAGGACTAACAGAAAAATCTTTTTCCAGCTTTGATAAAGGAGAGATACTTCTCAGGGGGAGTAGTTGGCTGAATGTTATGTTTTGTTTCTTAACTGCTTTGGCATTTGATGTCAAAGTGGGAGAGATATCTATGGAAAAACATTATACCTTGAGGAAGAGATATACTCTTTGGATATATGTATTTTTTTTGTTTTGGTTTTTGTTTCTGTTACACAACTTTGTATTGATCTATCTTTGGGAGATTGTTGGTTTATTGGTTTTTGGCATTCTGTTTTTGGCACCTATATGTTTTTCCATTTAGTGTTTCCATCAATGCCAAAGGGGGAGATTGTTGGTATTATGGATGACTTCATCATGTGTTGCATTGGTTTTGTCATTGATGTCAACGCTTGTCTTCTTGGAGGTTTACATTATGTTCACCAGTATGGTTAGTGGATTATGCACAGCCATTGGTATATGTTGACCAGCATGTTATATTGTTCACCAGAAGTGATGATGACTTGTTATCATCTGGAGATCATTTGGTTATGTCGAAGACATAGATTGGAAGTTTGGATTTGATGTTTTTCTTATTGGTCTAATCGGGTTGACAAATTTTCCTTTACCGACAAATAGGTCTAGGTTATGGACCAGTATTCCAAATCAATACGACACGTTATGGAGTTGGTTTATTGATTGGATAATATGATAAATGTATTGAGTCAATGTGTTGTAGCTCATCAAGACTTATTTGTAATTGATTTTAATTGTAATATCTTTAGTGAGCCGACCTATACATTTGATCTTAGGTTTTGTATATATGATTGTAAGATCTTATTGAAGAACGGGATATGGTTATGGTATGAGTGTGTTTGAATATTGAAGAGTGAAAATAAGCAAATCCTTGTGTGAATCACGCAGACATTATTTGAAGGTTGAAGGAAGGTTATGAAGGTGTTTGACACTCATTTTTAGAGCTTAAACTAGTACTGAATCCAGCATTACAGATGCTATTTTGAGCAGTACATTATCATTGGATTTGACCATCCAATTATGTAGTCAGTATGACTCCTATTTTTTGCTTGAGTAGTGAGCTCTAGGTGGTTGGCCTTTCTGCATGTGCAGACCCCATTTGTATACACATACTATCTGCAGTAGTATCATCTGATTGTGGGTAAGTTTTCCCACTAGGGTTTTTCCCTTACTGATTTTCCACATCAAAATCTTTGTGTCATGTGTTGTGGATGTTGTTTCTCTTTTTGTTTCATGCATTAAGTTACACTGAAACTACTATAACTGTTAATTTGTTTTACTGACATTTAAGTTTGGTTTATCGGCATTAAGTTTAAGTGAGAATAATTTGCATTTGGATTAAAATTTATTGAAAAGTAGCTTACAACTGATTCACCCCCCCTCTCAGTTGTCCTTCCCAGTTCCTAACAAAAACATAGTGTCGGTATGAACTTAGCAGCACATGTTGCTTGTGTCTTTTGTTGGCATATGCACACTCCAATGAGACATTGTATGTGATTGAAGGTTTTGTCATTGATGGCAACCTTGCAATCCTATGGCACTGGCAAAGGCATTGTACCGCCATCAGTTGATCACACTCTACACTGGCACTCAGGATACCGGTACCAGTACAGAAGAAAGAAAGTATACCAGCATAGAGGCCGACAGGATTTTTGTTATATTATATTTTGTTTATTATTGTAAAACTTTGTAAGCCGACTTGGCAAATTGTAAAATGACTCTTATATATAAAAAAGATCATTGTAGACATTTGATAGAAGAGATAGAAGCATTAAGGAAAATATTAGGCAGACCTATTGTGCGAAATATATGTTAAAGGGTATATGTAAAGAACAGAGCAGGAACCAGTATTGAATCTGGCATTGAAGATGCTATTGTAAAGCAGTACAAGATATTGGATTTGCATAATCCTTATTGTAAGTCAGTGAGACTTCCCACTGAGCAGTGAGCTCTAGGCAGTTGGCCTTCCTACATGTGCAGGTCTCTATTGTAAGTAATATTCTCTTATTGGCCAGTGAGTGAATATTGTGGGTCATAAATCCCACTGAGATTTTTTCCACACCAGGTTTCCTCGTTAAAATCTTGTGTTATGATGTTCTTTTCATGTGGATGTTCTTGATTATGTTTATTGCATTATTTCTTGCATACCGGTACACTATTATATTATGTTCTGCATGTTTTAAGTTTAGTAATTCCATTCACCGGTTAGATATTCATTCACCCCCCCTCTCAGTATTTGTGGAATTCCTAACAATCGGTATCAGAGCTTGGTCATCAATTTTTAGAAGCCTAACGACTTGAGGGATATCTTGACATCGGTAAAGATGAAAAATCTGATGAAGCAATTGGAAGGAGCTCTTTCAAACTATGATACAGAGAAATTGAAAAATATCAAACTAGAAGATGATTTAAGGGCAGCTCAAGATATCATTTAGGCACTTCAAGAAAATTTTACTGTTACGAGAAATAAGAGAAGAGAACTTTGTGAAAAATTGCAAAATGAGAATGATGAAAAGGAATCACTTAATGATATGATAAGCAAGTTGAAACAAGAGAACATGACAACAAAGAATGAGATGTAGGATATGACTATGATATTTTTCAAAGAGATTAAGGATAGGAAGAAGAATGAAGAAGAATTGACCAGAAGACTAAGTGATGCAACAAATGAGAACACAAGACTTAGCTATGAAAATGACTCAAATGAACTGATGAGACAAAAAGGAGTCTGAGAAAGAGAACTAGAAACTGTAAATCAACATAAAGAAAAGTTCAAGAAAAGCTCAGAGGAACTTGGCACCTTGCTAAAGAATCAAAAACCTAAAGGTGACACTTCTGGAATTGGCTTTGAAGTTGGTAAAAGCTCTGGTACTGCAAATACTTAGGATCACAGCAAACCGGTAAGACAACCTAATGCTTATAAATTCAATGGAAAATGCTTTAACTGTAATAAGTATGGTCATAGAGCAAATAAATGTAGATCTAGAAATTATTATAATATCAACACACCCACCGGTCAATGTTCTAAATGCAACAAAATAGGTCACAACTCTGAAAACTATAGAATGAATGTGAGATGTTATGTTTGTGGAAGATTTGGACATTTATCTAATCAATGCAGAACACAAACCGACATAGGTTATGGGAAAGCTATTTAGAAGAATAATGTAACTTTTTATGCATGTAACAAGATTGGGCATATTGCTAAATTTTGTAGAAGTAAAGGAACACCAGTAGACAACAAAAGTTCTAGCTTGAAAGGTAAAGAAAAAGTTGAAGAAGTTAAGCAACAATTCTCAAAACAATGGATTAGAAAAGCTGATCTAAATATTGGGAATACTCCTCCACCGGTAGAACAAACTAATGCTTCACCGGCAGAACAGAGTGATGCTTCACTAGAAGAACAAAGCAGTGCTCCACTGGTAGTAATTTCTTCATCTAATTGAACAAAATTTCCTTGAGGGTTTGGCAATCTATTGACACGTGCTATTATTCCCTCGATTAGAGATAAGAAGTTGGAAATTACTTATTACCGGTAAACAATGTTAAGTGAATACTTAACCGGCATGCAATTAAAGTGGTAGATGGCGAAAAGACACTATAAAATCAAGGTTTTGGCTCCATTTTGTTTCACCGAGATTTCAAACTTACGAAGAGCACAAATATTCTGAGCTAAGGGATTTCGAGCAAGAAGCAAGAACACTCCAAGCAATCATCCATCCTAAAGGCAATAAGAGGTATTTAATCATGGCATCCACCTCTGCAATTGAATATGTAGCAAACCCTAGTGTTGTTGAAGTGATAAAAAGACCTAGGCCCGTATTTCAGTTAGTTCCTGAGGTAGCAAAGAAAGAAGATACCTTAGGTGCTTTTTCTCAAATTCCTAAGGGAGTTGTTTATGCCGAAGACCCCAGAATGTACATCCAATACAACATTGAGGAACTAGGAGATGAAGAAATTAAGAATGTTTAAAACTGTGATATGTGATAAAACCGGCAATGTAAAAGATGAGCACAAGATAATTGAGACCCTAGGATTTACAAAGATCTTTAGCATTCCTGAATTCCCCAAGGATGTGATTAGGATAGTCTTAAGTAGGGTACATGGTGAATTTTTCTGGTTAGATGCAGTGCACAAAATCACCAAGGAAGCTATGAAAGTTGTCACAGGGTTACCGACCACCGGTAAAAGGCTAGATAAAACCAAGAAAGTATCTAATGACCTAGTTACAAACCTAACTGGTGCAACATTTGACAAAAGGTCCCTAGGAGTTAATGATGTAATAGACATTAATGTGAGATTTATCAATATGATATTAGGATATAAAGCTACTCATGCAAAAAGACTCAATTTAGTTTCAAGTTTATGCATTAAGAGTGCTTATGATATGGTCACAAATAATGCAAAGATTGATATATGTGAATGGTTAAAAGATGAACTAATTGACAACCTTGGAAAGATTAAAAAGGACAAGAAAGGAACTTTCAGGTTTGGAAATTTGTTAGTATGTCTGATGCTACACATAACCAAACAGGTTCCTGGTATAGGCTACAAAGAACTTGGATATGATATACCGGTAGGCAAACAGTTAACAGAACTATTCAATAACATGGGTGAAAACAAGGAAAACAATATTCATGACTTCTTTCAAGCATTAAAGGCCAAAATGAAGAAAAGAATCAAGTTATCACAAAATATTGTCAACAAATACAAAGATGAAATATGCTTTGTAATCAAGAAAGATGAAATCTGGATGGAAGCAGTCATCCCTAGGACAGTTTGGGTAACCGAGATAGGCTATGAAATAGATCATCACATAGTTGAAACATATGCTAAAGAACTTCTAGAAGCCCCCAGAGAACCTAAGGAAGAAGTATTTGGTAGTGCAAAAACCATTGAAAGCCAAATACAATCAAAGAAAAGAGTGAAAGGCTGAGGCAGTTGTAAGGAAAGGTTCCAGACAAGCAAAAGCCATCAAAGAAGATGTGTTGAAGAAAACTGATATAACAGAGGATGAGTTAGTAGCTCCACAACCTGAAACTCATCTATCATCAATAGGTACTTCTTTAGGGAGTGACATGCCTACAACTTTCAAAAGAGTTGTAAGGAAAAGAGATCCCTCACTGGCAACCACACCCTCACCCAGAAGGACAAGGAAAAAACAACAAGAAGTGAGATCTCCGGTAAGAAAGGCTACACCAAAGAAGAAACTGACACCCAAGAAGAAGAAGAGGACAAACAAAGACTTGGCCCCTCTTGATATACTGTTGAATGAAATCACAAAGCAAGGTAAATTAAAGAACATAGAGAAAATATATGACACCTTAACAGCTGATGAAAAAGAGCAAGTTGAAAATAGTGTTATATTACATATGGATATGTATAAGAATTTTTTTATGGAAGTAGTCAATGAAATTCTAGATGAGCTATTTAAAAGACTAGAAGCAAGAAGACAAGCAGTAATAGAACTAGATAAGAAAATAAAGATTGAAAAGCTACTTGTTGTATATCCGGTAAACTCACCCAAAGAAATTGATGAACTAATTTCTCAAGCCAACCAGAAAGTATTTTCTATTGCACACTGGCACGTTGCTTTAATGGTTGGAAGAATTAATGAGGTGACTGAGGAGACAGAAAATGGATGGGATATATTCCTAGTTGAGAAAGAAAAACAAGAAGAGTACAGGAACCCCAAACCCATAAAAGTTTATTAGAAAGATAGAGACAAGGGTAAAGGTAAAGTTGGTGGACCACCTAGTACCAAGGTTAGAGACAACTTACCCCTACCTCCTTTAATTACTCCACCGGTAAAAATAACAGCTATAGAAGATCAACCGGTAGCTAAGAGTATGGATGCATAGGATGATAATCCTAATCCTGAAGTTTTATATACTGTGGATGTTGATACTCAAAAGATCAACATAGTGGTAGATAAAGATACAACTAATAAGACTCATATGGCTAGTGAGCCTTCGGTAGTTAAGGAAACTGATAACACACAGGAGAAACCGATAGAAGACAAAGAGAAAAAGCCTCCGGAATAGGATCAACAGCAATAGGAACAGGTACATAAGGAAACAGTACCACCAGCAACTAGTGAAGTAGAAAAACCATTGCTTAAAGAAATACAAACACAAACAGACCTACCAGAGGTCAATACAAGCTTGGTTACTTCCACCGGTACTTAGATTGTTGATTCATCATCAAGCTTCAAATCAACTAATGTGACTGAGGTATTATTAGATTCAATCAAGAAGATAACCGACTGTAGCTCACAAGCTTACAAGGCAATTGATGATACCATACCAATTTTGAAGGTAATTGCCCCTAACTGTAATATAGATAACAAATATTCTTTAGGATAACTTGATACACTGTGTAAATATATCACTGAAAATATTGAGAAAATAAAGGAAGACTCATTAAAGGATAAAGTAGAAGTTGAAAAATAGAAATTTTTTGATGAGCAAATAAAGAAGTGTAACATAAATTTTGACACACTTCTACCAGAATTATGTAATTTATTGAAAGAATACAAAAATTTGTACAAAGATACCTGTAAAACAAACTTTTTGACTTTAGATATAGACAAGAAAATGAGAAAGGTACAGGATGAGATCAATAAACTTGCAGATAGTTTTGTCAACTCACCTGATACACTATCAGTTTTTAAGGACAAGATAACAACTTTTGAAGAAGAATTACTTAAATTGGAAAGAGAGAAAGAAAGAATAGTGAATAAGGCAAAACATTTGAGATCAAAACTAAGTCCAAGATTGGACTATCTAGCATCACTATGGAAGAAAGTATTTGAGGCACTAATACAAGGAAAGAGAACACCGACAGAGCATTTGTAGCATCTCACCGGTACAGTGAAAAGAACAGAGACAACAATAAAGGATAGCAAAAAGTTTATGGACAGTATAAACTTAATTTTGGGAGATCTTTTTCAAATTGTAACTACCTAGTTACAAGGTTGAAACTACAAACTCTACTGACATCTTGACAACCTTTGTCATTGATGCCAAAGGAGGAGTAGTAGGATGAGAAAATTCAAATCACAGGAATCATATGCTCAGGGGGAGCTCACACATTTTTGGTAACATTTTTGGACTTCACATTTTTGGATACATTTTTGAAATTTCTCATGAGTGTTGTCATCAATGCCAAAGGGGGAGATTGTTGGCATATGCACACTCCAATGAGACATTGTATGTGATTGAAGGTTTTGTCATTGATGGCAACCTTGCAATCCTATGGCACCGGCAAAGGCATTATACTGGCATTAGTTGATCACACTCTACATCGGCACTCAAGATACCGACACTGGCACAGAAGAAAGAAAGTATACCGGCACAGAGGCCGACATGATTTTTTTATATTATATTTTGTTTATTATTGTAAAACTTTGTAAGATGACTTGGAAAATTGTAAAATGACTCTTATATATAAAAGAGATCATTGTAGACATTTGATAGAAGAGATAGAAGCATTAAGGAAAATATTAGGTAGACCTATTGTGCGAAATATAGGTTAAAGGGTATATGTAAAGAACAAAGCAGGAACCGGTACTGAATTTGGCATTGAAGATGCTATTGTAAAGCAGTACAAGATATTGAATTTGTATAATCATTATTGTAAGTCAGTGAGACTTCCCATTGAGAAGTGAGCTCTAGGCAGTTGGTCTTCCTGCATGTGCAGGCCCCTATTGTAAGTAATATTCTCTTATTGGCCAATGAGTGAATATTGTGGGTCACAAATCCCACCGAGGTTTTTCCCACACCAGGTTTCCTCATTAAAATCTTCTGTTATGGTGTGCTTTTCATGTGGATGTTCTTGATTCTTCTTATTGCATTATTTCTTGCATACCGGTACACTGTTATATTATGTTTTGCATCCGGTTAGATACTGATTCACCCCCCCTCTTAGTATCTGTGGGATTCCTAACAACTTTTTTCATAAACATGATTTATTTAGAGTGAATCGAAAGGACTCAGTATTAGCCCGTTTCCACTTTTGGTCATTCCCCTCTCACTGGCCCCCTCAAGGCAGCTCAGGAAGGCAAGCCCTCTAAAGGTTACACATAAAAGAAAGTAGGTCTGGTTTTTCGATCACCATATGAGGGTGGGAGCATACTTACCTACTACTTCATCAAACATGGAAAACACAAGTTTATTTTAGCCCTCTACAATCTGTGTGCAACTAATTTGAAGAAGTCACTCAAAATGCAAGTTGCATGCTGTCAATTTATCCCGTTAGTTAAGCTAAATGAGGAAGATATGATGTTTTACTTTCCAAAATAAAAAAATCAATTAACTACGTGAGGAAATGCATGAAATTTTCGTAAAAACAATCTTGCACATAGATATGTCAGTAGTTTAAAAATTTTAGTTCCTAGACATTCAGACTTGTAGTTTTTTTGTTAGTTGCAAATAAAAGCGCTATCTAACCAATGTGTTGTCTTTCACCTGAAAAGCGCTAACCTAGAGGACAAAAGTGTGAACCTGCGATAGAAAAACACTACTCTGCAGACTAAAAAGTGAGAAATCACTAACAAAAGTGCTAACCAAAATGCATTAACCTGTGAGATAAAAGCGCTAATCTAAGGATTAAATGAGTAGATTTGCCGACAAAAGCGCTAACCTAAATGCCAAATGCGCTAACCTACAAGACAAAAGCACTAACCTATTAAATAAAAGCATTGTCAGAACTCACAGAGGCATGAATCTAGATTACAAATACATTAAACTTGTTTTTGCGAGAACTAGACAGGATATTAGAAAGACATATGTGAGGGTCCAACCCCACAATGGGTGCCAAAATGTGTCGACTTGAATTTCATCATCAGAATACTACCTGCAACATGTTAGTTTCACAGAATATAAAGGAAATACTACAGGAAATCCAAACTCAACCAATGAAACTACATGAAATGAATATTAAAATAAAATCATTATTTTTACCATCATGATTTAAGTCTCATTGTAACCTAACTCCACTGTTCTTGGTTGCAGATGATTTTCTCTCAGACAAGCACTGGTAGCTTCCAAGATGACATATGAAGAATGGACTGATAACTAATAGTTAACTGATACTATGATATGCAATGAAAATAATTTAAGGCTAAATGATTATGCTAAATTACTTCAAGATTAAAACTCACAGATGCATAGGTTTTCTCAAATTGTTAACTTGAAAAATCACTTGAAGACTAACTCTTTCTCAACTCAAACTCCTACATTTACAGACTTTGAGAGGATAAGATGATGTGGCCTAGATTAACGGTCATGATCAGATCTACAAATTTGGATTGATGTGAGCAAAGGTGAAGGTTGAGAGAAAGGGAGAAGGAGAAGACAAGTGTCACTCATCTTACCTTGACTGGGTTGCTGACTGAGGGAATCTAGGGATGGTTGGAGAAGATTTAGGCATGAGAGGACAAGTGGACTCAAGTCCTTCCTAAGATATAAAGATGTTGGAGAGAATATAGAAGAAGGTTAAGAAATATGTGTACATACACAATATTTCATTTATTTTGGAAGTTGGAGATAAGTGGCTAATAAATGTTTTATTTATTTAATTTTTTTGAATTAATTTAGAAGCATGATAGATGAGTTGGCAAAGGAAAGATGAAGTGGAGATGGAAGATGAGTTGGAAAATGAATTAAATAATTGAGACTATAGGATAGAAGAATAATCATTAAATATTAGATATTTAATTGATTGAAGGAATAATTAAATATTAGATATTTAATTAATTAATTAATTAATTAGAAGAAAAGGATAAATGAATTAATTGATAAAATATTTCAATTAAATTAATCAATAGAAAGACATGAAATGAATTAAATAAATTAATATTTTCAAATTAACTATTTAATAGAAGAATAATTATTAAATAAATATAAAATATTTATTTAATCGCTCATAGCCATTTTTATGTGTATACAACCCTATAATCTAGTATGTAAAGAATGTCAAATGGGTAAATAGATCAGAACCTCTTTTAGGAGTATACAAGATGAATCAAATAATGTTCTTGATCTTATTCATACTGATTTGTGTGGCCCTGCTAGAGTTAAAAGTTTTCTTGGTGATAGATATTTCATGCTAATCATTGATGATTATTCTAGAATGATATGGGTTACTTTTTTGAGAGAAAAATTTGAAGCATTTGAAAATTTTAAAATCTTTAAGGCTAAAGTGGAAACTGAGATAGGATTAAAGATTAAATGTTTGAGATCATATCATGGTGGAGAATTCACATCCGGTAATTTTAATAAATTTTGTGACAAGCATGGTATAAGAAGACAATTTTCTGCTCCCCAGACACCTCAACAGAATGGAGTTGTGGAAAGGAAAAATAGAACTATCTTGGATGCTACTAGAACAATGATGATGGAACCTAATCTACCTCATATCTACTGGAGAGAAGCAGTTAGTACAATGGTTTACACATTCAATAGAGTACATATCAAAGGAGAAACCGGTAAGACACCTTATGAATTATGGTTTGGCAATACACCTAGAGTTAAGTATTTCAAAAAATTTGGTAGTAAATGTTATATCAGGAGAGATGATACTATTGAGAAATTTAATCATAAAAGTGATGAAGCTATATTTCTTGGTTATTCTAATGAAAGCAAAGCATATAGATGTTATAACAAGAGATTGCATAGAATTGTAGAGAGTGCTAATGTCAAAGTAGATGAGCTGAGAAAAAGTCAATTCAGAGTTTATGAGAAGGAACCAGTAGTGGAAATAATTATATCTGAACCGGTAGCACCTTTATCAGAACAAAGAGTTGAACCAGTTACTCTGGAAACATCAGAGAATTCTATAGTAACTGAAGAACAGGGAAGAGGAATAGAGAGTCAGAAGACTCCTTGGTATGTGAGATTGAATCATTGCAAAGATCAAATCATTGGGGATAAGAGCAATGGAGTGATGACAAGAAGAAGATTGGCAACTAATGAGGTAAGTTTAATTTCACAAGTTGAACCAATATCAGTAATTGAGGCATGTAAAGATGAATTTTGGTTAAAAGATATGGAAGAAGAATTAGATCAGATTGAGAAAAATAGCACATGGACTTTGGTTCCCTTGCCTAAAAATAAAAATATCATTGGAACTATTGGGTTTATAGGAATAAATTAAATAAGGATGGTCAAGTTATAAGGAATAAGACTAGATTGGTTTGTAAAGGATATTCTCAGAAGGAAGGAATTGTTTATGGAGAAATGTTTGCACCAGTTGCTAGGATTGAAGTTGTAAGATTATTTCTTGCCTATGTTGCTTATAAAAACTACAAGGTTTATCAGATGGATGTTAAATGTGAATTCTTGAATGGGGATCTTGATGAGGAAGTTTATATTGAGCAACCTGATGGTTTTTTACTATCAAATGATACTGATATGGTTTGCAAGTCAAGGAAAGCTTTATATGGATTGAAACAAGCACCTAGAGCTTGGTATGCAAGGTTGGATAAATATCTTTTGAAGCTTGGTTTTACTAAGGGAAGTGGTGATAGTAATTTATATTATAAAATCATTGATGATGATATATTGATTGTTGAAGTATTTGTTGATGATATTATTTTTGGAGGTGAAGATAAATTATGTATAGAATTCTCTAAAAATATGGAGAAAGAATCTGAGATATCTATGTTGGTGAGATGAATTTTTTTTAGGTTTGTAGATTACTCAGACTAATAAAGGTATTTTTATCTATCAAACTAAATATGCTAAGGAATTGTTGAAGAAATTTGGTATGGGATATTCTAAACCGGTAAGTACACCTATGGTTACAAGTGAGAAATTGACAAGGAAATATGTTTCTACACCAGTAAATCCTACAAGATACAAATCTATGATTGGAGGTCTACTTTATTTGACTCAGACTAGGCCTAACATTATGAATGTTGTTTGTATTGTTTCAAGATTTCAGAGTGATCCTAGAGAAAATCAGGAGATGGCCGTAAAAAATATTTTTAGATACTTGCAAGGTACATCAGAATATGGCTTATGGTACCCTAAGAATGATAAATTTACTTTATGTGCATTTATAGATGTTGATTGGGCTAGAGATGTTGATGCCTGAAAAAGTAGTTTTGATGGAGCTTTCTTTCTTGGAAAGAAGTTGGTTTCATGGATCGGCAAGAAATAGTCATGTACTTCCTTATCTATTGTTGAAGATGAGTATGTTGTTGTTGCTACTAACTATACATGAAGCAAATGTTGAAGGATATAAAGGTGGATTGTGATGCACCAGTAGTTATTCACTATGATAACTCTGTTGTTGTTGATATATTAAATAATCTGGTATTTCATTCTAAGACAAAGCACATATCTATCAAGTATAACTTTTTGAAGGAGAAGGTGGAAGCAAATGAAGTTAAATTGGTTTATGTGAACACTAAAGAACAGATTGCAGATATTTTCACTAAACCTTTATCCAAGGAATCATTTGAGTACCTGAGAGACAAATTGGTGGTTTCTGCCCCTCCGGTAGAGACTTGATTGATGTGGTTTGGAATCAGTCTGACATGCATTATCTGAGAGACTATTTATTCTTGCACTGATGTGGGATGCTACTGCTCAGGGAGAGTACTCAACTTTGAGATTCAAAGGCTTATGTTTTTGCTTTGATATTTCTGTCAGACTTCTGGCATTGATGTGAAAGGGGAAGAGATAGTTATGTGAAAAATAAATTCAGAACTTGACAAAGATATTATTCGAAGGGGGAGAGAGATTGATATTCAAAGCTATATACGAGAGATTGTTGGTTGTCTTCCATAGGGGGAGACTTGTTTGGTATTTCTTGGTACTTAGATGTTTTTCACATCTAGTGTTTCTATCAATGCCCAAGGGGGAGATTGTTGGTCATTTGGTGGAATTGATTATGTGTTGCATTGATGTCAACACTAGTTGTTTGGATGCTTTACCGACACCCTTTTGGTCCCAGTAGGTTGAGTAGTTTTTGGTTAACTTGGATCCCGTATAATCTGGTGATAGAATTGGCTTGTTCATAATGCTTATACTCATATTTGGGTAGTTGGTTTTGGTCTGGTGATTGGATGCTATCCTACTTGCTTAGAAGATTGGTTTCTAGTTCTGATGAGGGTTTCACTGACAGAGCTTTTGGTGGATATCTTTGATGCATTGCATAATTGGTGTTGGTGCAGCTTCTAATGGAGTTTTAGGATGATGTTGGTGATCATGTTTGAGACTTGGCATTTGGAGATCATTGTTGAAGCGTGTGGACCTATACTTGGTCCTGGTTGATCTAGGTTATGGACCAAGATTAATGTAATGTGTGGATAGGACCTATTGTTGTATTTCGGGGATGTCTTGTGTGTGGATATTATTTGTTTGGTCTTAGGCTGACATGGTTTGTAATTATGTAATTGGTTTATTGTCTGGTGGCCAACCTGATTGTTTATGGTCAAGGGTTTGTATAAATAATTGTAAGATCTCATTGTAGATCATCATGGTTATTGTAAGAGGTCATGGTCAAGGAATGTAATGTGTGAATAATGTAATATCATTTAGCCAAAGGAGTTGGTCGATCATTGGAGATCGAGTTGGGTTTGTGTAAAAGAATTTAGTCCTTTGGTATTGAGCTTAACCAAAACTGTACTCAGGTATAGGAGATGCTATCTTTTGCAGTTCAACATTTCTCTGGATTGTAGTATGGATTTGTATGTAGTCAGTGGGGCTCATTTTTATGATGAACACTATGATCTAGGTTGTTGGCCTCCCTACAAGTGCAGACCCCTTCATTATAATTCACATACTTACTACAAAAGTATTATTTAACTGTGGGTAGGCTTCCCACCGTGGTTTTTCCCTTTACCAGGTTTTCTACATACAAATCTTGGTGTTGTGTGGATGGGTTTTATCCTATGATTATTATTTATGCTTAATTGGATTAACTGCTATTCCAATATTATTGTATAGGGTTATGGTATTAAAGTTTAAATTGCTAATGCTTTCGGCAATCTGTGACAACTGATTCACCCCCCCTCTTAGTTGTCTTCTGCTTATCTGAATTGTCTAACAAAAATAAGCCTATGGAATAAAGACCAAGTGGAGAAATCAACTAAGGGACTAAAAAACCAACCCATAAATCTTTTGACACTACTTTGGCGTTATTGAAGCCCATAGTAGTGCTATTGTAACAAGGGACTCACAAAAAATGGAATACATAAATATTCAAATTTGCCCATATTCAGGCACGGGCCTTACAATGGCATTAATACGACCAAGAAGTCACTAAAAGCAAATAAGAAACCAAAAAAAAGGCTTGTTAAGGCCAACATACAATGCATCCAAGAATTCCACCTTATACTGACAATAACTTGCACATAAATGATTATAGACATAGCCACTCTAGATCTAATCAAACCAAATGGACACAAGATATGGTATGCAACAACAAATAAACCTCACAAAACCAACTGTTACCACAATGCATTCAACATATCAACATACACAAATGCCCTTTTCCAGCAATACAACACACAAATTCATAAAATCATATATATATCTTTTCCCAAAATATTACTCCCAATTACTGATAATAGAATAATCATTCATTCTTAAATCTCCCCAAATAATCTTTTAGAAGTCACGAAGAAAACATCTCTTTTCAAAAATCAAAATGCAATAATGGAAAAAGATCTCCAACTTGGAAGTAGAGTGATGGTAATGCAATCGTAGAAGAGAAAAAATCCAAACCAACAAGCTTTCCAAAATTCAACCCAACCAAGCAATTCTAAAATCCAAAAGTCATAGAAAGATATCTAGAAGCACACCCACAAAAATGCTCACAAAGCCAATAAATAGAATCTCATTCAAAAATATAGAAGAATATCTGCCAATCAAAATATTCCAATTAAATATATTCTATAACAACCCCCTTCCAAAAATCGAAGTAAGAATATAAAATAATATTTTTTACTTACCCTCAAATCTCAACTAATAAAATAATTGGGTAGGTATAAACATAATATTTAGTTACTCAAATAGTAAAAAAAGAATGTAATAATAATAAATTAAAGCCCAATAAAATAAATCAAAGGCAATATAAATAAATGCTCCAATTAACTATAAAACCACAAATAATATAAATAAACAATTAAATAACATTATCCTCACAATCACAACTCCAAAGAGGGCCAATCATAACAAGGGGTAAGTACATGAAAAATAGAAAATAAATAAAGCAACAATTGAAATAAATAAATAAATAAATAATCAAAACAATAAATTATCCAACAGTAAATAAATAAGTAAATAATCAATAAAGAAGATAAATAAATAAATGTACGGACATACATAAATACCTATCCAATAATTAAATAATAAATAAATAAATAATAATCCAATAAATCAAAGGCTCAAATAATAAATCAAAACCAATATAAATAAATAGATGAGCCAAAAATAAATAAATAAATAGATAAACAATAAACAAATAATTAAATGACCAAGCAAGTGATAGAGAATCGCAACATCATATCGCACTCGCAATGAGTGGTATGGCATTGTCTCTAATCATGAAGACACTAGAAGACAATCACAAACATTGTATCAATGCAGTCATCATAATCATAGAGTAGGGTTAGTGTAATCATAATGTCATCAAAATCCCATAAGCAATATGATCCATCATGAATAATGATCAAATATAGATCCATCATCATATCCAATACAATCATGAAATAGGGTTAGTACATAACATGATACCATCAAATCATCATAAAGTAGACTAAGCTAGATCAATATATTTCTTTGATGTACAAAAAAATAAGATAAATTAGGGAGGGGCACTACATCCTCCCCTCCTTAGGCTTGACTTACTCCTAGAAGTCGTTAAGGGTTAAGTTGAAAGCATACACACATCAACCCAAAACTTCTTAACTCAATCATTTCCTAGCCCAATGTATGATAATGACAACAAGAGTTTCCTTTCTATGCTTCAATTATCCAAAGTAAATATGTTACACAAGAGATATAACAAGTCACAAAACTCTTACTAGTTACAATAAGCATGCTAAATTTTTAAAATTTCTTCGAGGAAACTTTATTTAACCACGTTTTGCAAGACCAAACCTATAATTCTTGTCACCGAGTTAGCATTTATAAGAAAAAATAATAATAATAACTCCCAACAATCCAAGCATGACAACACTCCTTTAGCATCTAGTTTCACACAATTAAGAAGAAAAATATACATTTTAGACAATACTTTACACATAGGCACATCTTTATATTATTTAAGAAATCACATGTCATACATCTATATGAGAAAAATTTGAATAATCTACCTTCAAGACCAATTAAATCAAGAGAATCTCGCAATCACTAGGAATCTATATCCTATAATCTCAAGGAAAGCAAGATTTTTCAGTATCCAAACTAAGTCTTTACCGCACTTCCGCTACGCTACTCTGATACAAACATTCACACATATTTCATCCAATAAAGTTATTAAAAAAACTCTAATCCATTAATTATGCATGATATATTCATAAGCACTCATTGAAGGTATGAAATCAACAGTTCTTTCGCATTAAACTATTTCATATGTTACAACCTTCTCAAATCCAAATGCATTTCTATCTAACATTCCATAAAATCCTAAAAACTACTAGTACATTTCATCTTATTAACATAATTCATTTATTCAATTGATATTGACATTATCTAATTGCTCCTTAAGTCTAGTGCACTTTTGTGTGGTGTCCCCCCTTGCACACACTATCAGAGGTTCGAAATGAATATGATAGAAACAACACTTGACTCATGATCAGGGCCCATAATACTTCAACATTCGGAATGACCACTATGGACAACACAAGAAAGAAAGTCAAAGGAAAGATAATTAAATCCAACATAAAATCATGAAAAGAAAGAAAATTTGCCAGTGAAATCAATCAAGAAATATAGTGTGACAAGTGCCACCACAAGAACAAAATAAATGAAAGAAGAAATTAGTGGTGAGTCCTAAAGTAAAGAAATCCAAAGTCAAATTAACTCCAATGATACTTCACACAATTCTCAAAATAACTCAAAACAAAATAACCAACTCATCTAAATCTACATCATGAGGTGACCAATATCAGTCACACCAAAGGGAGTAACCACTACACAACACCCTGAATGTGTTAGAGAGTGCATGCCAAATATTTAAAACCATAAGTTTATTTATCTATATACATTTTAATGTAATACAATCCTTTACGATATTCTAGACAAGTATCCTTCATGAAAGATAACATATGCAAAGAGGAAATAAGTTGTCTCGTACATTCACAAGGAATACAGTCATACATGTTCAAGATATCCTATCTATAAATTGATCATATTTACGGAGTTATAATATAAACAAATGTTAGAAATTCAATTAAGCACTTGATGATATACTATAACATACACCATTTCAAGTTCAATGCTCAATAAATAGCATGCACATGATCAAAATGTTCTACATGATGTCATCAAACAATTTAATCAATCATATATATTCACAAAAGTAACTTATTCATAACAAATAAATCTCATTATTTTAGGAAAAAATTAATATCAGATTTCAATCACTCCCACTCCAACCACCTATGATCATTTACCAACATACCCTTAGCTAATCCATTGTCTATACTAAGCATAGAACTAGATATCATAGCCTAACATACAACTTACTTTATCTCCATTTTCATTTCATGTCATGCAAATCTAGGAAAATTATCATTTAGAGTCACAATAAAACTTCATACAATTTATTATTAATCCATCCTAATAGAATTCGTTAAGCAAACACTTTCTCAAAATTCAAATAAGGTAAGGATAGAGAATCTTTTCTTAATCTATCCATTTGATCAAGCAAAACCGTACCACTCCTACTCAAAGTTGAGTTTTATCTTGCCAAACCAAATAAAGGCACAATGGTATGATTTCATTTTCCTATACATCCAATGCATCAATCCTTACTTAATTCAGCACACATATTATAACAAGATTTTTGAACCAATTAGCTCATAAAAACTTTATACATTCTTTATAAAAAGATATTCTATCTAACTAATTCTTCAAAAAAAAATCATGAATGTAATGCATAAATTTTGATTGTCGATGCAAATTTATTCCATACAAACTTCTCTTTTAATGTATTCGAAATCATATTTTCCATTGAGTATTCAATGCTTCTACTTAGTGTTAAGAAGATCTTAAGTTCTATAAATATTTTATCCAAATAGAGAGAAGAGGAAGAAAAGCATGGTCAAACAATCAATATATGCACAACAAAATTGTACATGGACAATTTAAATTTTCCTAGACATGACATATTTATCGTACCATGCAACTATTTACATCATTTTTTTAAGATATGCAAATTCAACCTCCCATGAGGTCTCCTATCATTACAATTGCAGCTAAAAATCTAAAGTCCTTATTGAAAGATATGATTTACTCAAACAAACTTTTCTTAAATTTAGATTCACAAACATATGTAAACACCCGATAGTTCTATTTGGTACCCACACAACACCAATTAACTCTTTACATCTTACGAAGAAGGGTAAGGGAAGGAGAAGGACATTATTAAGCTACTATTTTCTATATATTGATGCAACTCTTGCAAATTCTTCTATTTTCTCATCATGATCTATAGTAATTCATTCTTATATGCATAATACAAACAATTCATCTTACTATTCATAAGAAAATCAATGTAACAAGATAATTAGTAAAAGATCACACATAATTTTCTATCATTTTATAGTGTAATCATTTATATATGGAAAACAACTTCTAATACTCATGTAAGCACTACAAATTACAAAGAAACCAAGACTGCTTAGAATCATATATACATCACTCACATCCAAGAGACATGTATAAGAAATGAATACATATATTGCACACAAGTATGATTTCTAGAAGATATTAGGGAGAAACGCAAAGCATAAACATATAAGATCTCCTAAGTTCCAATGACATTCTCCTTCACAAATCTCAAAAAACAACTCAAGTCAAGAGAACATTATATTACACCACACAAGGCCAATAGCAATGACCTTAACCAAAGATCCCAGTGTTTGCAACACGAGCTCTAATACCAGATGTAATACCCACCAAAATACCCTAGAGAAATAAACCATAATCTACTAACAAAAAACGATTAAAAAAAAATTCTTTTAAGATAACTATTACAACTATGTTATTACTAGTATTTATTAATGCAACGTTACTACCATTATTCATCAATGCATCATTAACTATATACATGAATACATAAATCAACAATAACATAACAAAAGAATCATATTACGCAAGCTAAACATCTATTTAATCATTAACCTAACTACATAACTAAACCAGCAATGCCTCAACCGATACTAGAAACTGAGATAGTTACACCGGCACAATCAGAAAATTCAATTGTGACTGATGATCAGAGCGATGAACTTGAAGTTCAGAAGACACCAAGGTATGTAAGATTAAATCATTTTGAAGATCAAATTATTGGAGATAGAAACAAGGGAGTTATGACAAGAAGAAGATTGGCAAATGAAGAGGTATGTCTTATTTCTCAAATTGAACCGACATCTGTTATTGAAGCTTGTTAGGATAAACATTGGTTAAAAGCTATGGAAGATGAATTAGATCAGATAGAGAAAAATGAAACTTGGACTTTAGTTCCCCAACCTAAAAATAAGAATGTTATTGGAACTAAATGGGTTTTTGGAATAAACTAAATGAGGATGGTCAAGTTGTAAGAAACAAGGCTAGATTGGTTTGTAAAGGATATTCTCAAATGGAAGAAATTGATTATGGCAAGACATTTGTACCTGTAGCTAGAATTGAAGTTGTTAGACTATTTCTTGCCTATGCAGCTTATAAGAACTATAAGGTTTATCAATGGATGTTAAATGTGCATTTCTGAATGGTGAACTTGAGGAAGAAGAATACATTGAGCAACCTGATGGATTTTCATTGACAAATGATAAAGATATGGTTTGCAGATTGAAGAAAACTTTATATGGTTGAAACAAGCTCCTAGAGCTTGGTATGCAAGGTTTGATAAATATCATTTGAAGCTTGGTTTTACTAAAGGCAGTGCTGATAGTAATTTATATTATAAGATCACTGATAATGATATTCTAATTATTGAAGTATTTGTTGATGATATCATTTTTGGAGGAGAAGATAAATTGTGCATGGAATTTGCTAACAATATGTAGAATGAATTTAAAATGTCCATGATTGGTGAGATGAGATTTTTCTTAGGTTTGCAAATTACTCAAACTTACAAAGGCATTTTTATTTGTCAAACTAAGTATCTGAGGGAATTGTTGAAGAAATTTGGTATGGATAATTCCAAACCAGTAAGTACTCCTATGGTGAAAAGTGATAAATTATCTATCAAGGATACTTCTACACTGGTAAATCCAACAAGGTATAAGTCTATGATTGGTAGTTTGTTATATTTAACTCAGACTAGACTGGATGTTATGAATGCAGTAAGTATTATTTCTAGATATCAACATAATCCTAAAGAAAATCATGAATGTGCAGTAAAGAGGATATTTCGGTATTTGCAAGGAACAACAGAATATGGTTTATGGTATTCCAAAAATGATGATTTCACTTTATGTGCATATACTAACTCAGATTGGGCAGGAGATACTAATGACAGGAAGAGAACCTCTGGTGGAGCTTCTTTCTTGGAAAGAAACTAGTTTCATGGATCAGCAAAAAATAGTCATGCATTTCTTTATCTAGTGCAGAAGTTGAGTATGTTGCAATAGCAACTAATTGCACTCAAGTCTTGTGGATGAAGCAAATGTTGAAGGATATCAAGATAAATTGTAGTGAACCGGTAGTTATCTACTATGATAACTCTGCAGTTATCTACTATGATAACTTTTTGAAGGACAAGGTAGAAGGAAAGGAAGTCAAATTGGTTTATGTGAACACTAAAGAACAGGTTGCAGATATATTCACTAAACTGTTGTCTAAGGAATCATTTAAGTATTTGAGAGACAGGTTAGGGGTTTTCACCCCTCTGGCAGAGACTCGATTGATGCAGTTTGTCATCAGTCTGACATGCATTATCAAAGATATTATTCATTATGGCATTGATGAGTGGTGCTACTACTCAGGGGGAGTAGTCAACTTTGAGATTCAGAGGTTTATATTCTTGCTTTGATATTTTTGTCAAATTTCTAGCATTAATGTCAAAGGGGGAGTGATAATGATATGAAAAATAAATTCAGAACCTTATAGAGATATCATTCACATGGGGAGAGTTACTGATATTCAGGAGATTGTTGGTTGTCTTCCACAGGGGGAGACTTGTTTTCTATTTCTTGGTACTTAGATGTTTTTCACATCTAGCGTTCTCATCAATGCCAAAGGGGGAGATTGTTAGCATTATGGATGAATTGATTATGTGTTATATTGATGTTTTTTCATTGATGTCAACACTAGCTATTATGGTTGGTTATCGGCAGATAGGTTTTGGTTATCGACATATAGGTTTTGGTTACCGGTAGAAGATGTAGTGTTACCAATAGAAGAGACTATCTATTGGATACTTCTGGCATGATTGGATCAATGGAGTATGTTTGATTTCATGTGTCACATGTTCCTTGAGCATGTTTTGGTCAGTTGGTATTGACTTGGTAATCAGATGTTATCATACACTCTTGTAAACCCTTACCAGCATTGGTTTAAGGTTTAACCGGCAGACCTTTTATTGAGGAATCTTGACAGGATGCATAAGTGGTGTTGGTGTGGCTTCTAGATGGATTTCAAGATGTTGAAGATGTTATTTGATTGTGCTTCAACTGCTTGAAGACATTGCTTTGGCATGGTGGACCAAGGATAGGTTCAGTGCCTATCTAGGTTATGGACCGGTATCATGTTAACGTGTACTCTACACGTTACTGGGATGTTTCGGGATATTCTATGGATTGGTTATTGTTGTTTTGGTCTTAAGATGACATGGAATATCATTGTAATATGGATTTATGTAATGATCTTATTGTAATATCTTTTAGGTGGCTGACCTAATTGGTTTAGGCCTTAGGGTTGGTATAAAATGATGTAAGACCTCATTGTAATAAAAGTGTCATGTTCATGGAATGTAATATCATATGCGAAGGAGATTTGGTCGATCATAGGTGATCAAATTGGGATTAAGGAAGAGGGCAAAGGCCTCTAGTATTAAGCTTAACCGGGACTGTAATCAGGCATGGTAGATGCTATCTCTGGCAGTTCACTCTATTGGATTATTGTACACTTATCTTGAGATGGTTGTTGCCTCTCTGTAGTCAGTGAGACTCTTTTGTTATGAGCAGTACACTCTAGGCAGTGTGCCTTCTTGCATGTGTAGGTCCCTCATTGTATCACATACTTTCTGCAGAAGTATCATCTGACTGTGGGTAGGCTTCCCACCGTGGTTTTTCCCTTTCCGGGTTTTCCACGTACAAATCATGGTGTTATGTGGTATGGTTGCATTGTGTTGATTATCTGTTTAATTGTTAAGTTGTATTGTTTATGGTTATTTGTTTTTTCTTTACCGGTACTTAATCAGGTTTAAGGTTATTAAGTGGATTAAATGATATAATTTGTTAACAATTGATTCACCTCCCCCCCTTTCTTAGTTGTTCACTGGTTATCCTAACATATTTTACATCTCAACTTAAAGGTATGTCATCTTTTTCATTCCTAGTTGAAGGTACACTATATATTCTTAATGTTGATGATGAGAGGTGGTTAATAAACCCAAAAGGTGTAAAACTCAACTAACTAAAATGGTTGGGAATGACATAATTGATGGATATATACAACATGCTCTCATAATAACCAAGCCTAATTAACCTAAAAATGCATAATATTGTGTGAGCAAACAAATATCCCTAAACATAAGAGAATAAAAACCTACACTAATGCTCTCTAAATCTTCAAGGGATGGCATTGGGACTAGTTTTGACTCAACCAAGTCACTGAATTTTGTTTGCTCAAGTGACTTTGGATTAGTGTGTTTGTTCTATTGCTACTACCAAGAAGGATATTGGTTCAAGGTATAATTTCCAATGTTCATATGCTAATATTATTGGTTATAGGGTTCCTCCTCATCCTCAACAAGATAAATTATGTCCTTTGTGCATAGTCCTCCCTTGGGGTGGTTTGTGGCCAAAATTTTCATCTACATAGGGGTTTGATTTGTAAATTTAGCAATGGTTTATCTTCCCTTACCAATATTCACAATGGGGCCTTGGACTCTTATAGGCCTATCTTTCAAGGAAAGATTGAGCTCTTCCCTTTTGGTGAGGGCTTCATTCCATTTTTTTATTCTTTAAAGGACAAGAATTTAGTACTTGATGATGGGTTATTGTTGTGGGGACAATACTCTCAATCAAGCCTTGGTCTCCTTCCTTAAACCCTTTTTTAAATATCTAAGCATAAAACCTATGTGGATTCACCTTTTAAATATTTCTCTCCAATTTGGGGAATATTCTTGTTATAAGGCCATAGGCAACTTTATTGGATATTTCTTGAAGTTTTGCCACTTGTTACTATAGGAAATATGAGTTATGTTAACATTGACGTCAAACTTGTTGGTATCGATGGAGTCTTGTGTTGTGAAAAATATTGTTGCTAACAATTGGTGATCGGTGAGTTATCTTGTGTTGTGCCAAATATTGTTGGTTATAGTTGGCGACACGTGAGTTATTATTATGTTGTCATGCAAGTATATGAAGGTTTCTCTATTTTGTATTATTGATTAAGAGTGTCAGAAATTAGTGTTGTTGTTGAGTTTGATTGGTGCCTTAGATGAATTTTGTTGTGGAAGATGATTATTGATGTATGAGGTCAATATGTGTTGCATGGTGTTGTTGTTGAGTTTGATTGGTGCCTCTGTTGAAGTTTGTTGTGGAAGATGATTAGAGATGAATGATATCAATATGTGTTTCTTGGTGTTACTATTGAGTTTGAGTTGAGGTTGTGTTGTCATTGGTGTTACAATAAATTATATAAAGTTGTAGTAAATTTTTAGTGGTATTAAGCATTCAGATGTTGTAATATTGTCTAGTGAAGATGTCATGCTTACATGAGGAGTTTCTGAAAGATCAATGTTTCATGTATTAAATTTCATTGGTATTGATATTAACTATCAATATGTTAACCGGCATTAAGTTTGGTTTACCGGTATTAAGTATCAAGTTTGATTAAGTTATAATTGGGTTGAAATTCATTGACAACTGATTCACCCCCTTCCCCTCTCAATTGCCTTTCGGGTCCTAACAGAAATTATATTTGTGATTTATTTTACTTGTTATGTAATATATTTTTTTGCATCTTGAATATCTTGTAGGTGGTTGTCATGTAAAGAAGTCCATGAAGATATAAAATATTGGAAGAGAAAAATTCCTCATTTAATGTGTGAAATGCAAAAGTGTCTACCTTCATCTTTTTTCAATGCACAAGAACACTACCTCATACACCAAGTTGAGGAGATTGAATTGTGTGGACCTATACACACTAGGTCAATGTGGATGGTTGAGAGGCACTTGAAATTTTTGAAGGCTTTGGTTCGACAAAGAGCACATCTTGAGGGTTCTATGGTGGAGGGATATATGGTATACCAGACTATGGTGTACATTTCTAAATATCTTCCTAAGTAAACACCTGACTGATACCACCTGCTTACCCCCTACTGCAGTCACAATACAAAATAATCAAATTTAGTTTTTATTTTTTAAATAAGAAGACATCAGAATTCCAACGGCAAGTAAACTTTGCACCAACGGCCAAACTATTGGACCAACAACATCCTCATTGGTGCAAAGTTTCTAGCAGCCATCGGAATTTTGATGCCAACTAAAGAAACACCCAACGAGGATGTTGCATGTCCAATAGCACTTTCTTGTCAGATGGTCATCGATGCATATTCGTGGGAGAGCATCAAAATTCTGATGTCCATCTAACGATATTTTTGGCCAGAGGAGCGATCATAGCCACTATTAGAAGAGTTCATGATTTCGTCAGAATTTTGACATTAAATGGCATCATCGTGAATTCTGATGATGAGTTTTCGATGGCTTCATTTGTCTGCAGTCTGACAAAAAGTAGTTGAAATTCTGATGATAGTCTGTCGGAAATTAGCCCCAATGTACTAGTGAATCTTATTACTGTAGTCACATAAATCTGTCCATTTTAATTAAATGAATATTTCGTATTTATTTGATTAAAAATCCACTAGCCATCAGTTAATTAAATTAATATTTAATTAATTCATCTCCAAACATTCTTCTATTAATTAAATAAATTATTTAATTTATTTTAATTAATTCATTAAATCAAATTCACAATCAATTAAATAAATAAAATCTATTTATTTAATTAAATCCCCCTATTCCTCTTTTAAATAAATTAAATAAAACATTTATTTAAATTATTATCCCCCCCCACTTGCATTTTCCTACAAATGCAACTTGCACACATTTATTGAAATAAATGAATTTTCATCTTAATAAAATCCTATTTTCCCTCACCCACCAAATCCACTTGCAAAATCTAATCCCCTTCTAGATTCTTCTAAACCCTTCCTAATTAGCCTAATCCATCCCCTAATTATTGTCGCATTCCTAAACAAAATGGAGTCACTTCTCAAAGCCTAAAAGTCTTTGATAACCATTAAAGGCTTTCAACCTTCAACCACTAAATGTCTCAAAGTCTTGGATAACCTTTGAAAGCTTCCAACCTTCAACCACTTAATCCACAAAGTCTTCAAAAACCATTAATGGTTAACCCAAACCCTCCTACATGGTTAAAACATTTGTTTTGACTCAACCTCTACCCAACCCAAGGGTCTCATCAGGCCTTTAATGCTTTGACCATGATTATCTCTTAATCATTTGTACAAAGGTTTATCCTTGGATTAACTCTTAATCCAATGGGTAATCTTAATTTAGACTTGACCCTTAGCCTTTAGATAACCATGAGGTCTTCTCAGGCCTTTAATGCCTCCAACCTCTTCTCTCAACCCAATCCTGTGTTGACACTTGTCACTATTTTATTGGTGCCAATTGTGCACATGGATCCCCAACTTTCAAGCTTGACCCTTGATTAAACCCTTCAATCCTGGCCATCCATTGCTCCATTTTTCCTATAAATAGAGCCCATTCCTTCATAATCCAGATCCTGGAAAACTTGTAAGCATTTAGACTATAGACATTTTAGAGAGCATTTAGCATAGCATAACTAAATCTTGTCTTTTTGGTTAAAATATATCATTTTAGCATAAAAATAGCTTTTTATTTCATATTTGGAGCTATACTACAAATCTCAATCCTCCATAAGCATCCATAGTGCAAAAAGCTGCTGAGAGCTACACTATTTTGGAACTTGGAGAGGAGAGGAACAAGGGAGAAGAAGCTAAGGCCATGCTAAGAGGCAGTTGGAGATGTCTCATGATCTTTGTTTTACTTATTAGATATATTAGCATGTCTCTTTGTGTCTCTTTTGGAATGCCTTCATATGTTTAGTTTTAGATTGACTAACACTAATGTTTTGTGTGTTTTGTGTTCTTTGATCATAGACTAATCTTGTGCCATTTAGGAGGGCATCAATTACAATTTGGAAAAACATAAAAAATAAAAAAAATCTAGATCGCAGTCCAAGATACAAACAATGCTTACAATGCAATTACAAGATCTGCAGATCATCCTCATATCAAATCAGCTTCCAGTAATAATCTACCAATTCTCTCCTAATCTGGATCCCAGCCTTCTGGCCTCAGTCCTACTGGATCAGAATCCAACCGGTTCAACATCTTCGCTAAGTCTCAATGCTTTGTCTTCAATCTTCTAACTTTTCTTAGTCTTCAAATGATTCACAAGCTTCCATATATACCGCCCACAAATAATTACAACTTAATCAAGTTGGCCCGAAAGACCAACCGACTCATGAAACATGCAACGGTAATATGTCAACTCAAATCACTAAGAACAATCTCCAAATGATGCACAAACCTCCGAGAATACCAGCCAAGGCCCAAAGCAACACCTCAAATGATTTGCAAGTCACAGAGATAAACCGCAACCCAAAATCATCTTTGCTCATCATACAACTAGGCTAACTGGTAAGAACACATCAACCGGGACAATACCGAAATCCACATCTTACCAGAAACAAAGCCAAAAGCTATGAAACTCGAATATGACAATGACCATGAACACAAGGGAATAAAACCAAAAACCATAATTATAAACACTCAAATATGAAGAAATGTCATGCTCTCAAGCAATTTCACTAAAAACTGCTCAACCAGTAAGAACTAGACTAGTGCTCTTGCATCACTTTTTGTATTTTTTCTAGAAGATACGAAGGCCTAGGAGCATCTTTCGCATTGTAAATATGTAAAAAAATCTCTATATAATACAAAGATGGCTTTATTTTTTGACTTAAATGTGGTTTTTTTGGACTGAAGATGCTTGTTATTTCTTTCGTTTTCTTTGCTTTGGTTCAAATATAACTTCAAAAGGAAAAAGATTTAAGACAAAAAGACCTCTGAAGAATAGAAATCACACTATTTACAATATTCACAAACACAAGGAAACACTTTAATAAAATGCCTTGAGGTGGATCTCATTAACTAGGATCCCTAATAGCTCACCTTGCAAGTCCTCTAACACAAAAGTGTTAAAACCTTTGCATTCAACAACGTGAAAAGGGTCTTCCCACAAACTGTCAAATTTGGCATGATGTCCCAGTTGAGCATCGTGCTCATTGTATTTTAGGATGAGGTCCCCTGGTTTAAAACCAGGATGTGAAATTTTTCTATCAAACCATTTTTTGACAACTTGTTGGCAGTTTTAGAGTGACTCGAAGGCTGACTCTCTTTCTTCATGAAGCTCCATGAGTTCTTCCAGTCTTACTTCCATATGGTCATTCCCTTCTAGTTCAAAAGACTTCAGGAGTTGTAGCACTAGAATCTCTAATGAGATTGGAAAATGTGCCTCCTTCACGTATACAAGTTTGTAAGGGGATTTTTTTAGCACCTTCTTAGGGGTGACCCTGTCTACCCAAAGAACACTTTTTAGATGATGATGCAATTCTCTTTTATTCTCTTCTTCAATCCTCTTGATAAGTTGAATCAGGTTATTGTTTGTAGATTCAGCCAAACCATTCCATTGCGGGTAATAATTCAAAGAGGTCTTTAAATAGATATTGTGATTGAGAGAGAACTGGATAACTTTGGACCTGGTGAATTCTCTAGCATTGTCGGATATGATGATTTTAGGCAAACCAAAACGCGTAGCTAGCGCTTCAAGGAAACTGACAATTTCCACTTCAATGGAATTTTTAAGGGGCACCGCCTCTATCCAGTGGGTGAAGTAATCTGTGGTCATAAGGATCCATTTATGACTGGCAGTGGACACTGGATTAATCATTCCTATGAAATCCAGGCCCCATTGAGCAAAAGGTTCATCTACCACTATAGGCTTGAGTGGCATTGCTGCACTTTTGTGCTTTCCATCATAGAATTGGCATTCTTTGCATCCTCGAATCAAAGTGTGCACATCTTTGAACAATGAGGGCTAATAATAGCCCGTGTGGATGATCTTCATGACAGTGGTTTGAGCTGAGAAGTGGCCTCCCGAGGGGCCACTATGGAATTCACATGGAATTTTTTTGTCTTGCTTCCTATCAACACAACGGAGTAAGATTCCATCAAAATTTCATTTGAATAGAACACCATCCAACAACTGATAGCCACTATTTTGGAGCCTGTAAAATCTTTTCTTCTCTACAGGGAGATTTGGGGGGAAAAATACAGTTTGCATGAAATTCTAGCGATCGGCCATCCACCCCTCTTCCTCTACTCCTGTATGTATTAGGAATATTTCATCTTGATCTTTTTCTAATTGTTTTGTCTCTTGAGCTAAATACTCGCAAAGACCTTTGCCTCGGATCACTTTGGTAGGTCTGACATCTATGTCGTACTCAAGGATCTTAGTGATCCAATTTGATCTTTTCTCTAGATCTCCCCTTCCATGATATCATCTTTCTGAGTTAGTACAACAACAATACTGAAATTGTTGGCAAAGACATGCATTATAAAATCCTGGGACATGTCTAGGTTAGCTAGAATAGGGGTGGACGAAATAGCTTTTTTGATTTTTTCAAACACTTTGTTGGCTTTAGGGGTCCACTTAAAATGCATATCCTTTTTTAGCATGAGCGTGATAGGTCTTACCATACCAATGAAATCTGAAATGAATCTACTAACAAAATTTATTTTTCCTAAAAAGGACTGGACACCCTTTTTGTTCACTAGCAAGGAAAGCTCCTTGATGGATTTCACGCTATCTGGGTTGATTGATCCTCCTTCTTTGGACACCACATGTCCGAACAGCTTTCCTTATGGTACCCCAAAGATGCATTTCTTTGGATTCAAAGAGACACCAAATTCTAAGCATTTTTAGAAAACCAGTTCCAGGTGGTCAAAATGATCTTTATGTTTTGAAAATAGAGTTAGATCATCTAAATAAATCAGGATAATTTTGTTGATCAGTTCACGGAAAGCTATGTCCATGGATCTCTGAAAGGTAGCACCAGCATTAGATAACCTGAAACTCATCTTTTGATAGGTGAATGTTCCCCACTTGGTGGTGAATGTGGTTTTATGTTGGTCTTCTGACTTGATGAGGACATGATTATAACCCAAAAATTCATCGAGCATGGAAAGCATTTTGGACCCGACCACCGTATTTAGGATCTACTCCATCGAAGGCAAAAGATAGTGATCTTTCAAGGAGGCTCTATTCAAATCCCAGAAATCCACACAAAGGTGGATATCTTTGTTCTTCTTCTGAACTAGCACCAAGTTGGAAACACAGGTGTTGTGTTTAATAGGATATATATCTTGGAATCAATCAGTTTTTGTAGCTCCTGTGACATGAGAGACTCAATCTTTGGGTCGACCGGACATGGTTTTTTTCAGATGGGCTTTGCTCCTTCCTCCAATTTGATTGTATGTTGGATAACCTCTAGATTGTAACCCTTCAACTCATCATATGACCATGAGATCACCCCTACGTATTCATCATAGAAGTGGATGAGCTTTTCCCTGTCACGTTGGGGAACATCTTTTCCCACTTTCAGTTTCTGACCATCTCCAACTTGGAACTCGGTATAATCCCCTTTGTCTATGGTGAATTTCCTCTTGTCATTTCTGGAATTTTCACAATCAAAGAGGTTATTGAGAGTAATCAAACCCTTGGGGAGTTTGTTTGTTTCCAGCTAAATTACCTAATCATCATATGCCTCAGACACTTTAGGCTGCAATTGGTCCACAAACTCCCCAGATTGTTGAATGAACATAGTTATGTGTTAATCACTCTCAAAAACTTGCCAATGGATATCATTATCGGCCATGACGGATCTCACAACTACTTGAACTAAATGCTCATTTTCCAATAATGGGTTGCAGGATCAAAGTGGGATCCTATGATTTCCATGCGATCAGCCACTTCATTTTCTCTGTGAGGAATTCTCTGAATATTGAAGGCTTCAAAACTCTCAATCAAGTCCTAGACCCTGTGACAGTGTGACTGCATGCGAACATGCTTAGTGGCTGAAATTCCTTTGACTTGATGGACCACCAACTTTGAATCTCCCAACACTACCAATTGCTTGAGTCTAAGGTGCTTCGCAAGGCTTAAACCATGGACCAAGCCCTTGTACTCCACCTCATTGTTAGAACAAGCAAACTAGAGATAGAAAGACCTCAAGGTTTGTTTCTTGGAAGGTGAAGTAAGGAAAATACCCACTCTGGATCCTGTTTCTTGGAAGGTGAAGTAAGGAAAATACCCACTCTGGATCCTGCATTGGGCTCCATCAAAATGGAGAGTCCATAATTTAGAGACTTGATCTTCCTTTTCTCATTTTATATCCTATGGGTCCTTTGACACCTTAGTAATTGGTTGGTCTTCATCAAAAATTACATAGGTCCCAAGTCTAGTAGCATGGTAATTGCCATAAGGGTTTGCATCTATAAATTCATTCAGGAAGACTTCTTGATCCATGAATCAGTCCCCAGTTACCTCTTCATCTTCTAATAACTCCACACACTTCATTTCTTCTCCTGAGATGGACGTGTGGGTGGCTTCAAAGTTTATCATAGCTTCATTAGCTATATGCTCTATATGAAGGGGTTCTGACAATGTTTTTAACTTGGATCCATGCTTGGTTCTAATTATAAGGGGAGACCAATCTAGGGATAGATACCTCCCAACCTTGGTAGTGAAATCTCGAGAAAAGAAGAGGCCAAAAATAGGGGAAAGTCAATGACTGCTACCTCCTGAGCCACTATGATGCTAGGGCGGGAAAACAAAGTAAGCGGGAGGTTTTTTATAATACCTATGGTTTGGAATCTGTTTCCATCTAACTGCATGACTCCTCTGCTCGCAAGATCATATTTCAAATTTAGAACCTCTACAATTTGTTTAGGCATTACAGTGGTGTTAGAATAGGAGTCTATCATAGAATTATGGAGTAGCTTATCCCCAACAATGAGAGTCAGAAAGAAAGGGTTAGGATTTGTCTTACCTTTCCTTGTATCACCAGTTCTTTCAAGGCCTTCATTGGTAAGCACCATAGGAATTTGTGGTTGGTTTCCTAAAACATGACCACTTCTCTTCGTGTGCGCTCCAATTGTTGTCGGCCTAGCGGGTAATTTTTTGTTTTCACCGAGTGCCTCACGCAAATTGTCCTTCTCCTTAGGAACTGAGAGGATGTGCCATAGAGATACATTCATGGGATATCTCTTCAACTACTCCACTATATCAAGAATTGTGGGGACGGAAGCCTTTGAGTCTTTGGCCTTGTAAGGTGTGAAACCTTTCGTGTTTTGAGAGTTGGTGACCATGACAGGTTGTTCTGCCAGCCTCTCTGCATTTACATTTGGTTGTTGGACCATGGGTTCCCCTGTAAACCAATGCTTGGAGCGAATGTTATAATCGGATTGTACTTGCAGCATCTTCATAGATGATGTGGAAGCATTGTTTGTGAGAACTGCATCTTCGTCCTCCATTTATGAAAAGAGACCATGGTCTGGGGCAATCTCAACCTCTTGTTCTATTAACATGCCTTGCATTTGAGAAGTTAGTGAGGCGTTATCCATACCAGGGGAAGCATACACTCCAATATTAGGATTCATTCCCTGGCTCCTCTACTCTCAGACCTTCTTTTGTAAATTTCCTCTCAAGCAATTTCGCGGCATGTGAGCATCATTACAAGGGAAACACCAAGAGTTGGCATCCTCTGCTAGGTTGTTATGTCCCACAATTAGCTCTTTTTTTTTATTAGGGGGAATAGCTTGCAAAGGATTTGGAATTGGCACCAGCCAATTGTTGGGTTGAGTGTGATTAGCCCTTGCATCACCTTGTTACTGATTTTGCTAGTAAGGGGGCCTCCCACCTTGATAATTTTAGAAATGGGTTCTAGCGGGAGTTTGTTGAATCTTGAGATTAATGATCTCATTTGAAAAGGTTCAAAGAAAATTCTACATGTTGTTTACCTCTACAGCCAGAGCGAAAGGAGCAAAAGTGCTCCTTTGCAGAGCATTCGGGTAAGCAGACATGGATTGAGGGGTGGAGGTGCTCGGAGATGGCAGCTTGACTCTCTGGCTTGTCAACTCTGGGAAAACCCACATGGGTGACCTCGAGGGAAGTTTATCTGCATCAATTAAGTTATTTTCCGCCCGAACCGCTAGCTCATAGGCATCCGGAAGAGTGCTCCCTCCTAAAGACTAGATCATGATAGATATGTCATAATTAAAAGCTTTTAAGTAGAATACAAAAGCCATGTTTGCAGGAGGCCGAGAAGACAAAGGAATCCTCTACCATGTCTTCTAGAATCCAGTATTGAAATCGGTGACTGCCTCTTGCAAAGCTCTCCTTATTGTTATCAACTACTACATAAGGGAAGACTGATCTCCCTTCTCAATGAACCACTCAAAGAAATGATCTCCAAGCTGGTCACAGCTTCCTATCAATTTTTTTTGTGAGAGATTTGTACCAGTCTTGTGCTTTCCCCTTGAAAAAAGATACGAGCAATCCTAAAGCTACATTTTGTTTTGTGACATTGTGTACAATGCATACGTCAGCCACATCTTGCAAATGCTCCTCGGGGGTCTTGGAACCATCCCCTATGAATTTTGGTAATGCTTTTAAGGTAGAAGGAGGGATAGCACCCCATTGAGCATGAGGGGTTGGCACAATAAAAGGAATTTCGCTATCCCAAGTGACAAATTTTCTTGGAGGTTGGATTGCCATTGGCATGTGAGTTGCCTGAATAGGGATTTGTGTTCCAACACTTGACACTGCTTGGACCGCAACTAGGGGTGGTAGTAATATGCTCAGGTTAGCTATAGATTAACTCCTAGTGACTGGCCTATGGTCCATGCACCCTCTTTAGACTAAGACAAAATGGTCCCACCGAGTGTGCTAGAAAAAGAATTGTTGATCAATAAAATTTGATTTTATGAATACAGCCTTATGGGAAACTCAGTGATGGGGGACCTGCGCGTATTCACTGAGTGACCTCTGAGATTTTAGAAGTCAGCTCTCTGTATGTAGGGGGTGAAAAGGGATATAAGGAAAACTGAAAGCAAAACTACTCTATAGCGATGTGCTGAGATAATTTTGGAATTAAGGCATATAGAAAACTTCATAAACATGCAACTCTGAGGCCCATTCAACAATCTACATGCCCAAAAACTTGAAAATGAAACATAGACAACAACTCATTTAATATAAAGAAATATATACCATTCATCCACTAAATAACAAGTTCATATAAACATAGTTTAATTTGTGGAGTCTTATAGCATATATTTTTGAAGTCGTACAAAATTGCACAGAAACACAATGATCATAAAGGCCAAAGGAACAATTTTATTAGAGTCTCAAAAGCACAACTACAAATTAAAGGCGTAATTCTACTAGCAATTATTTGTCTTCTTCTTCCTAATTTTTGAACCCTTACAAAAGAAAAAAGCATCTTTTAAATAAGCCCGAGCTAACCACCCGGCAGAGAAAATAGAGAGAGTGCTTAAACAATAAGCATCACTGGCAATGTCATTAGCAACTATGAAATGGCCTCCTAAAAGCTAAAACAAAAAAGATTCGGCCTATCACGCAACTGCTATTAAATCTTCTAACGGCTAATCAGATTAAAGGAATTTGCAACCACTATCGAAACTACAAGCCATTAGTGACCAAAAACCCATCTCCTCAGGTCATTAAACAACAACGCCCAGTGGTTGCATCAATTCCAACATGGCAGAAGGAGGGAGGTCCTGGGGACACAATAAAAATGCATAGAGTGCCTCGCAAGGAACTGCCACTTGGTGCGGGTGAAAAACTTGCAAACACATGGGTTCAAAGATGCGGACCCACCAAAACAGCGAAAACAACATACTGTCACATGTCAACACCGCTCGGCTTCCTGTCAAAAGGAAAGGAGAAGCTCGAACATTACAATTTGTGCTGCCCCATGGACGCAAAGAGGCAAAAAATTTGGGCTAAAAAGAACTAAGGCCCGAGGACATTAAAAAAAAAAGCTAACTCCCCAAAAGGGCCAGGGGAGACTTAAAGTCTACAATATGAACAAAAATTTTGCACTTATAACATATGACATTATAATCCAACAAAGGAGAAAATGAATTGTACTCTCTCTAAGAACCCAAAAGAACTTCTATTTTTGTTCCACATAAAATCATTTCTTGCATTTTCCCTACAATCAATTACTTTCTGAAAAAAATTATCAGAGAAAAAGCAATAACCAAAGAAAGAATTTTGGAACCTAGTCATATGATACTATTTCACAGAGAAAGATCTTCAAAATGTTGTTTATCATGTTTTCCTTCGTGAGGAACATCATCTTCTCTTTGCTTTCATTCTTAATAGTTCTCTTAAGTGCATCTATATAGCTTAGATTTTTTGCATTTATCTTCTTTGGTGGTTTTGTAACCTTTTGATTCTAACCATCTTCAATATTCTTCTAATTTTGTTCATATCCAAGACCATTCTTAATGAATGGTGACCTTTCAAAATTGTAAATTTCATCAAAGGTTTAATTACTCTTCTCAAACTTTAAGCTTATGTTCAAATGTGTGGTTGTTTTATCCAGTTCCTTCCTTAAGGAAACAATTTTATATTCTATTTCTTTATAGTTTTCTTTCTTTGCCTTTAGCTAGATTCTCACCTCCTCATCTATCCTTTTTGCCTCTTCTAATTTAATCTTTAGACTAATGATGATCTTTTCTAATTCCTATAGGTTTTGTTAAAAAAAATCTTTTGAATCAAACTCTTCTTTTTCATATTTCTACAGTTGCAATTTTTGTTTCAAACTTTTTTTCTTAAGTTTCTTGATCTCACATAATGCACAAATGAGTTCTTCAAAATCCACCTCTTCAATTTCAGCATCTTCTTACTCTTCTAAATCTATCTTTCTTTCACACAATTGTTTTCACTTTTCATGACATCAATCCTTGTTTCTGGTGCCATGAATGGAGTTTCTGATTTGCCACTATCTAAGATGCCTTCATCACTCTCTTCATATGAGTTGTTGTCCCTTTTTGAGTATAGGCTTTTCTTGTGTTTATAGTTCTTTTTTATTGATGTTGTATATTTCCTTTTGTCTTGTATGATCTCCTTTATAATTATTATCATCCTTTTTTGCATATGGGCACTTAGCAACAAACTGTCCTAATTAACCACAATTAAAACATGTAAATGGTAGCTTGCCTTTGTATTTGTTATATTCTTCAAATTTCTCACAAAATGGGCTTCCTAAGCAATTGACTCATTGCTTAATTCAAGCTCTTCATTATTCATGTTCTTTGAAGCTTTGAAAACCACTTCTCTTTTTTATGGCGTCACATTTTCAATCCTCATTTCATGTGCAATGAGGTCCCATGCAATTCATCCATTGCTAATGAATTCAAATCCTTCATTTCTTCAATGGTAGAAACTTTGACATCAAATCTTAAGGGGAGAGACCTTAGCACATTTTGCACAATCATTTGTTCTTCATTTTTTTCACCAAAGTCCTCTAATGGTGTTGACAACTTCATCCACATGAAGGAGGTAGACTATAACATTTTCTCTATCTTTCATTTTCAAGCTCTCAAATTGTCCTCTATGAGTTTGGAGCTTAGCCTTCTTGACCTTGTCATCACCTTCATAGATGTGACAAAATTTGTCTCAAATCTCTTTTGTTGATTGATAATGGATAACTTTGACAAATTCAAATTATGTTAGGTCACACAAGATAGCATTCATGGTTTTTGCATTGTTTTCATTAACCTTCTTTTGAGCCTTCACTAACCTTCTTTATAGCCTAATATATTGGCAGGGATGATGGATATGTATAACCGTTCATTATTGATTTCCAAATATCAAAGTCAAGAGCCACTGGATAAATTTGCATCCTTATGCTCAAGAATGCATAGTTTGTTCAGAGAAATCTTCTTCACTGGCTATATGTGCTCTTGAGATCTACCTTCTTGTGGTTAGATTATTTATAAAGGAACCTTCTCTAATATCAATTGATGAGAAAACACGTATACTAAGAGGGCGTGAATCAATATAAAACAAACTTTTGCTTATTTAAAATTTAACAACCACAATAATAGCAAAAACACAAAATTCGTACAATTAAGAACACAATATTTATGTGGAAACCCTTTTGAGGAAAAACCATGGGGGATTGCTTGGATCTACTTTATAAACCTAGCCACAACACAAATAAATGATCTTGCGATATTTGGAAGCACCAACCCACTAGAGACACCAATCCCCAATTACAAAGTTTTGAGTACTACCTATTGGAAACGCTAATGCCCACTTATTGAATTTGTAGGCACCATCCTACTAGAGACACCAATTCCCACAACTAAGCATCAACTTATTAAGAGACACCAATCTCTTCTTTTATAAGGCACCAACCTCTTCTACAAAATTTCACCTTCTAGATGTTGCTTCTTCAATGGATGATGAACATATTTTTTTGCACTAATACACTTCACAAAATATGCTATGTATTAATTGTACTCTGCAATAAATATACTATTGTCTATATTCAAATGATAAAACATTTCCTCACACAATGCTTACAAACATGCTTCGCCTTTTTATACCTGTTTAGGCACCAAAATTAACTACACAAAACACATAGGTCAACCAATAAAATTAAACCATAATAATAAAACTCCATGAGTCAACCTCTAAGTACACCTATTTCAAAATAATAAAATTCTATGAGTTGTTTTCCAATTATAGCTAGTATAACAAGCAATCTCCAAAAATTTGACATCGACAACCTTTGTCTTCAATGACAGTATTTCTGGAACAATCTCACTTTTACATCAATGACCATATTTCCAACAATCTCCCTTCTTGAACAAAACATAATTTGACATCAATGATAACATTTCCAAGATTGGCATCTCCAAGCCTCTTCATGGGGATGTGGTTTTGATGGTACGAGATAAGCCTTGGACTCAACTTCTTCACTATGAAGGTCTCCCCTTTTATGTAGATGATGGTTTACCACTAGCTACCTAGCTATTTATTGTCCACTCGCCAACATAAGTTCATGGTGATGTGGTGAAAAAATGATCAAAAAGATCACTTGACTATTCATGCCTCCAAATTTCTAGTAGATGACCCTCTCCAGATGTTTCTTCTTAAGGTGTTGGTTCTTGAGAGCCTGACACAACTCAAACAAATCCTACCCCTACTACTCCATCTATGCCCATTAGGGACCCATGCACCTCATGCTCTAAATGTTGAATCTACTATGCCTTTGACTTAAGCTCAACTTCAACCTACTTGTGCAATGACAATTTTATTTAACTTCTTTGCCTTGTCATTCCATTTTTCCTTCAACACATATTTATGGGCCCTCTGTGAAGGAATCCCCACCTACTTCTCCTTGTTCTATGGACTTGGATGTTAATATTGATGGAAAATTGTACAAAGACGAAAGAAAGGTCTTCTCAAATCTATCTCTCAATCTCATACTAGAGTGAAGAATGTAAGATTCGTAGGGGCTTCACTAGTTGGGAAATATTATATCACGTGCATTCATATTGGGGAGTTTAATATCTCAAAAATATTTAACAATATATTGCCTATCTAGTGAAAATAGGGAGGGTTTTAATTTGGGATATGAAAAAATACAATATTTGGTGAAAATAGGGGGGGTTTTAATTCGGGTGTGTATTGGGAGGGGTGACAAAAAAGGAGTTTAGGGCAATATTTTTTGAAAATAGGGTGATTCTTTAGTATCCCATGAACGCACGTGATATAATCCAAATTCAATAAGTGAAGCCCTCATGGTGAGATTGAACAAGGTTTTGGCATTGTTTAATCTGGGCTCCAAGGTCTCATGTTTCTTCTTTAATTAGTATTGTGTGTGGCAACTAGGATACAAATGTGTATCATTCTAATTTTTTTTTTTGGTCTATTTGGTTTGTCCCATATCTTATGGCACTCACTTTGTCTACCTTCTTGTTGCTCCATTGTACAAAGGTTCAATCCCTTTCAGTCTTTCTTTTATCAATATTAAGAATAAGTGCAAGTTCAAGAAAAATCAAAAGTATTATGCATACTAGTTAAAAGGCCAACCAACATCATTCATTACTTACTCTTACTATAGATTTAACTTAAACTATGCAACCATTTCTCAACCAGATAGCTAATTGTTAAATACATTTGTGATTCTCTTTAAAGCCAAAACACCTTCAATGTTTCATTTATGGTATATGCATTTATATTTGTTGTTCCTTGTCCTCCTTGTCATCATGTAGTCTTGCTTCTTACTAGATGCTTCTTGATGATTAAAAACCTTGTCAATTCTCATATTCGCACCTAGAATGTCTATTAAGATTTCTTGCTCTTGTTCCTTTCTATTAACACTTAGTTTTGATTAGATAAGCTCGAGAAGGGCCCGGTCCCATTACAAAGTAGACATCAAGGCAAATAGCGTGAATCTCACAAGCACTAGGATTAGGAAAATAAAAGAAAATATAATGCTTTTGATTGAAGCAAGGAACCAATGCGAAACAAGGGTCCCAGCCCTATGCTAAAGCTAAGAGGAATCAGCTGGAACAACAGGGGCCAAGCATGAAGCAGGAGGAGCCACAATACAAGATAGAGTGGAAGACAATCTATTAGCACTTAGTTTTTCTTTCAATTTGTTTGATTACTGTAATGTGTGAAGATGGGGGTTCACTAATCTAACTATCTGAACTAGGAGAAAAATGCATTGTCAACCAAATTAAATTAAGGGGAATCAGAATCAATTGGCTTAGCCTCAAATCTATTGAAAAGGGGTTGAGCACAAATTGGACTTCTTTACTCTCCTTGTTTGAGTTGAAATTGAATTGATAATGGAAAGGGTATGAATTGGAGATAATAATGTGAAAATGATAATGATTAGCACAAACATGCAATTTCAAAACAGATATGCAAACATCAATTAGAGATCTAGAAATGGGAAGCAAAGAGGAACTTGTATGTGAAATCTGAGCTTTAAAATGTGAGACAATGGGACTAGGCGACCTTGTCCCAAAATTATCAAATGTGGATATCAAAAACAATTTCCAAATCAAGATGTTGCTTTAAGTATCTCCCCAAATTCTATCAGAATAGTGTCGAACAATGGGGCTAAGAGACCTTGTCCTAGTTTTTTTGTTTCTTCAAAAGATGGTCATGTATGTCTCTATCTGCACTTTCTGGTTTTATGTTAACCGTCCTGCACACACGAGGGAAAAATGGTGTTGGATTGATAGGGGTTTGCCTTAGGTCAAACCCTGAGTTTGAAATTAACCCTTAATAAAATAGATATGAATGAAAGGTTCTAAAGTAATACGTTGAATTATACCTCATGCTTCATGTTGTTGATAATGGCGATGATACAGTGCTCTTTGAATAAAACCCACAAATGTTGATACAATAATACGACATGACAAGACCTCAAAGAATCACTCATGAAAACATGCTTGCATGAAGATTGTTGCAACTTGTTGCTCCATAATGCTCAAATCTGAAGATTATTTTAAAGATATGGTGGGATAACATGATGTCTTCTTGATATCTCATTATATGCTTGTGGATGGATGCGGTATCATATAATTGATGGATTAGAAAGATGCTCTTATATAGGGTTCCCAAGGTATTTCATAAATTAGGTTGACTCCAACAGACATATTAAAATATCAAGATCGAGAATCAACTGGTAGGAACTGGTACCCCAACATATTTAATGATGGGCCCATTCAAGAGGGACAAGGGTGTCATAGTCCAACCAAAAATTTGTAGAACAAAGGTGATTCAAGGGTACACAAACTCAAGACAAAGACCTAGATCAACATATGATCATATGACATCAATTTTATAGTTTAAAGGCCAAAAATAGGCTTGGAAAAGGGCTAGGAGACACTAAGACAAGGGCACAAAAATGACTAAAATTGTAAGGGGTTAAAATTTATGACACTGCAATTTGATGTGAGGTATTCACACATCACCCCATTGCAAATGGAGACCCCCACCTTTTGCTTTCTAGGATTAGTCCTTTTCCCTTTCTAGTTTGTCTTAGAGTCTTTGTTGTTAATCTTTGCATTGAAGGGATAGAGTTTTTTTCAAGTTGCTAGAGGGTTCATCATGTCAGGATGGTCTCTTGAGTGGAGTGAATTAAGTCATCAAGCATGTTGCAAGAATGATTTATGGGTGAAAGACTTGACGATTGAACAAATTGAGAAAAGTCAGGTGAAAGAACTAAGTCAAGAGTCTTTCCTAAGGGTGTGCACCTTGCTCCCTCACTGGAGCAAAATTTACCTAAGTTCCTTGACTTTATACCTTGATGAGGTCCTAGAGTGAAATTCTTTCAACAAGCCATGTCCTTGCCAAGGTCCTAGAGTGAAAATTTCATCAAGGGCATGTACCTTCCAAGGTCAGAGAGTGAATTTCCTCCATAGGTGTTCTTAAGGGTCGAATTGATAATGCTCTCATATGGATAGATTGGAAATTCAAGGTCAAAACCAACCAAGTGAAAGAATGACTTCAAGTCATGTTCTTGGAGAGATCCTAGAGAGAATTTCATCATGTACCTTCCAAAGGACACGAGCGAACTTTGACTTATTGATGTACCTTCCTAAGGGTCCAGAGCGAAATTTTGCTAAGTTGGGCGAATTTGTTCAAGCATGTACCCTGTTGAAATTTGAGATCAAAATTTCCTAGCAAGTCTTGTCCTTGGAGAGGTCCAAGAGCAAATTTTAAGTCTTTTCCTTTCAAAGGACATAGAGCGAACTTTTTTACCTTGACCCTATCCTTCCAAAGGACAAAGAGTGAATTTTATTTTAGATCTTGTCCTTGTCAAGGTTAGAGAGTGAATTTCATCATGTCCCTATTAAGGTCCTAGAGCAAATTATTTCCAATCGATGTACCTCCCAAAGGTCTTGAAGCAAATTTCAATACAAGGTCACGTACCTTAGAAAGGACATGCAGCGAATTTTTCATCCAAGTCATGTCCTTGGAGAGAACACAAAGAGAATTTTATTTTTTGAGTCATGTCCTTGCTAAGGACACGAGTGAAATTCTTATCAAGATTCATGTCCTTGCTAAGGACATAGAGCGAACTTATTTCAAGATGTGTACCTCCCTAAGGACCAAGAGTGAATTTTTTTATCAAGGCGTGTACCTTATTAAGGTCATAGAGCAAATGTCCTTCCAAGGGTCCTAGAGCGAACTTCAACTTATGTCCTTCAAAGGGTCCTGGAGTGAAATTTTTATCAAGGTGATGTCCTTGCTAAGGTCCTAGAGCGAATTTCTTACCTTGACCTTGTCCTTGCTAAGGTCCTAGAGTGAATTTCTTACCTTGACCTTGTCCTTGCTAAGGACATAGAGCGAACTTTCTTACCTTGACCCTGTCCTTGCTAAGGACATGGAGCGACTATTTGAAATCATGTACCTTGCCCCTTGTCTTGAGTGAATTCCTCAAATTCAATCATTTTGGTAGGAGGTGAAGTCAGCCAGCATGGGAAAGGTGATTTGTTATCAAATCGGCCTTATGGAAAGACATGACCTTTACCCTAAGCGCCTATAAAGGAGAAGTTAGAACATTCATTTTAACCATCAACTCAAACATTTTCTTCTCTCCAAATGCGAATTTGGGAGTAGATTTAGTGAACTTCTTCAGCTAGGCATCAAATTTTGTCAACACATAAGCGAATTTATCAAAATATAGGCGAATTGCTCGAGCACAAGGGCGAAATTGGACATTCAAGGTGCAGACCTGGTAATCAAAGAAGATAAATTCAACCATTAAAGATACAAATATGATGTTTTAGGAAGGTGAATTTACCTTGAAGCATCTGAATTAATCAAGAAGGAGTGAATTGTACTCAGCTGGGAGACATATCAATCAGTAAATTTGATCATTAAGACAACCCAAATTTGCCCTAGGACATTAAGTTTGCCTTCCACATAGTGAACTCATTAATTATTGTCAGTCCTTTGATCGGATTTAGAAAGAAATCATTAAAAATCAAAGATTAGATCAAGCTATATACCATGTGTGTTTGATGTGCAATTGTTCATTTTGCAGGAGGTAAGGAAAGAGATCAAATGGGCCAAGTTGAAGGAAGATTGGAATAAGGATCTCAAGGAGAGAATTTCAGCACTAAGGTTAAGATACAAGGAAGACCCCTTCAAGAAGCTCCATCAGCATCAAGAACACTTCAAGTGCATGAAGAAGACTCAAAGTGCTAAATACCTGCAAGTAGTAGAGTGGGATATCTTCAAGGTTCTCATTCTATCACATTGACATGGAGAGATCATAAGATGGCAAAGGGGAGATCATACAACCATCATAAGGCAAGATATACAAGCAAGGATTGAAGGAATGAATTGACCATGACAAATACTTCTTACCACCACTATGCAAGATCAAGAGGAAACTTCATCAACAAACACTAGAGCATGAACGAAGGATAACATACATGATGGAAGAATGTTTTACAATCTTGAATTCCCTTCAGGAATCCATGAATAGAAGTCAATGTAAGGAAGAGCTACATTCAACCAGGTGCACCTTTCATCAAGTATATCAAGGAAAAATCAACCAAAATCATCACAAGACCTACATTGAACATGATTGAAGAAGCATATAGTTTCAAAAGAGTTAATCAAAATTCACTTCTCATCAATCATCACATTGAGTGATTGAATAATGTTGAGTATCAAGAGATATCTCTCAATATCCCTTCATGGTGATGAATCAGCTCAAGTATACAAAGTGCAAAGATTGAGCTAGCATCTCAGTCGCTACCTCCACCAATCAGAGAGGTCCACATCAACATGTCCAAGCTCAATGAATCAAGCTCACCAATGATGGCACAAACTCCGAGGCACTTACCCTTGATATCTATTGGTACATGCTCATTGAATGTAATTTTTTCATTGGCTAAGGAGATTTTGTTGTAACAAACCCTAATTAGGGTTTTCATTGTAGAATCTTGGCCATTGATGGAGAATCAATCCCGGTTGCTCATTGTAAATGAGCTCTCTATAAAAGGCTCAAACTCTTCATTTATAAAAGTTAATAGTTGGAGAATAGTTAATAGTGAATAGAATAGGGAGTAGCTAATAATTAGTGAATAATAATAGAATAGAGGATAGAATAGAAGTAGATTAAGAGAGGGAAGAATTGTTGGTATGACTTGTAAATGAGATACTCTTTTCATTGGAGTTATGGTGAAATTTGTTATTTCAACAAGCCTCATGGTTCTACCTTCTCAATTTATTTTCATGTTGATTAGATTGAATGGAAGAAATCGTTGAATGAATTTGTGTAGAATTTGTTTTGTTCATACCACTAGCCTCTTGTTGATTGTAAGTGTGCCCTGCATGGTCAACTGTAGGGATATGAGCTTAACTTGGAATCATTATACATCCATTTCTTATGCATTAACTTGAATGGTGATCAATGTTGATGGTAATGATTTGAACATTTTTGAAATGTCCTTAGAAGATTGCACTGAGCTTGTGTCAAATTGTTTAGTTTGATGGTGAGACCTTGCCCAGTAGGATTCCACCTAGCCATTCATCTATACTCTTACATTCTAAGTCCTACAATAGACTCTCTCACCCCTATCCTTTTGCCATTTTTTCAAACTCAAGTAAGCTTAAGATCAAAAAAGCATCACCATATTGAAATATTAGATGATCGTGTCCTAGAAAATCAAGCATTTAGGCATTCGAATGTAAGTCCCCTTTGTGATTCTAGCATAATCACATCAAACCAATGAGCTTATCCACATGTAGTGGCCCTACCTTCATGAACCTTGGATTCTTCTCAAGCGATCCTTAAGCTAATCTTCAACATTTGACAGATTTTGTTCAAGAGAGGATAAGACACTTTTGGGTATCTTATTTTGTGTTCGCATGTGCATAAAAACACATAAACACAATTATCTTTAGCATTTTTAGCAACAAGATAGTTAAAACCTCCTTGTCAATTCATGTTGTGTGGTCCTACACCATGAGTAAAATTATAGTATCATTGCATAGTGTCACAACAAAGGTAATACAAGAAAGAGACAAATGTAGAACAACAATGGAACATTTATTAAAGCTAGAAAGAAAATCCTCAAATGGAACTCAAAAACTAAGAAACCTAGCCAAAAGAAATACTTGACTAAAGACTCTATGCATGCAATCTACCCAACAACCACCTTGCATAGATCTTAACCCAAATCCCTTTCATAATTAGCCAACCTTCAACTACTAAATTCTCAATACCTTCTTTAGAAAGAAGAAATCCTTATATAAAAGATTCCGATGATGCTTGGCATGCAACAAAAAAATGAACATATAAAGAGAAATCTATAAGTTCCCATGACCTAGAGAAAACTAGCATTCCAAGAAAAAACAAACTAAACTCTAATCATGTCATTTCTATTCTTATAACTAACCATGTATGTGTAATTTATATGGAATCTCCCTAAATGTAATTTATACAAAATCTTATATCAACCCTTAAGGTTTAGCCACTAGGTGTGTGATTCATCCTTAAAGAATTGGGAACTAAAACTCATACAATTCAAACAATCTAGTGTAAAGAAGACATATAGCACAAACAAGTGTGAATGATAGAAGTAAACTCATAACTTTAGGGACCATTCCATTTAAGTCCTACAAGCATGGTAATTGCACAAAATGCATAGAAACAATGGAAGCTTGCATGATAGCACAATGGATGCATAGGCAACAAGCATGCACTTGACTTGTGCAAAATACATCCAACATGCTTTACTCAAGGTGTGTGGAATGAAATTTTGCAATAGCTTGAATAGGAAACAAATATCCAAGGTGTCGAAAGTTGCACACCCAACACCTATCTAAAACAAACACAAAATAGGTCAAAAGCATGCACACACAAAACAAAACGCAAGGCACACGAGACAAAATGAGTGCGCACAACCAAACAATAATGCATGCCAAGAAAACAAAATGTGCAACAAGCAAAAACATTTTGGTATGCGAATATCCAAGGTGCCCAAAGTTGCATGCCCAACACCTATCTAAAACGGCTGTAGCTATTCTGGCTCCAAAATGGCATGCCATGCCATGATGCGGCTCCCCAAAATCGCATGCCCTTTCATGTCATACAGCCCCATACAACATGTTCTGGGACCCACTATCAGGCTTCTGATGTGGAGGCATGTTGCCGTTTGCGGTTGACAGAAAGCATTTGCACATGGCTAATATTTGTCGGCCACTCTCCTGGTCATGCCTCACGGGCACGGCTACAGTTTGTAGCCACGTGTGTCCAAAAATTTGAATTTCAATTTTAAAACTCCTCTCCCGCTCCCGCCCAAACATAATTTCAAACATATTTGTTTTGAATTCTACCGCTATTGAATTCCATTTTCATTTTCCGATGTTGCAATTTTATTTCCATTTTTTGATGCTAGGTTTGGATGTCGCAGTCGGACTGGGGTTAAGAGGTTTTTCTTGCTGGTGCTAGTCGTTGTCGTCATGGGAAGCGTGGGGATGAAGGGTTTGTCTTATAGAAGCGGTGCTCCCGACGTTTTGTCTCAAATCTATAAGGAGCCGCCTTATTTTCCTAGCGTGGATGGAGCAAAGACTTTTCTGGGAGATTTCTGGCATTATTCTTTCATGCTAATATGCATTTTGGCAACTTCAGCTAAGGCATTGAATGACATAGGTTTGAGTTACATATTAATGAAATCTATTAGTCTATATTGTAGTTGTTAATAACAGTGATGATTTCTACAAATATTTATGTTGCCCATGGTCAAATCAGTTTGCATGGGAAAGATTTCAATGGCAGACCAATCTTAGGAGATAAGGTATTGATACTTAAAATACCCATAACATATTTTTTCCTCCAACTGCATATTTAGTGTTTTGTTTCTTTTATCTATCATGCACAAGCATGAATTGTTGTTTCTTTATCTGTAACAACTTGGAGAAGCCAAAAGAAAGAAAGAAATCATATTTTTTCCAGAAGGGTATGGGTACAAAACCAAAAGTATTAAAGAAGGGAGAGCAGAAATTTGGATTCATCAATCTGATTATCATGATCCTACCACCCATCCAGTTGCTCCGTCTCCATGATAAACATAAAATTGGGTTTATTGTTCAAAGTTTGCATTGCAATATTTGAAGGATGTATGGACAGAAAGTAGTGTGTGAATGTTATTTTTGAGCATCTAATTATCATAACATTATCTAAGCACAGAATGCATGGATTGCTAGGGTTGTAAATGCTTGATATTTTATCTTTTCTTAAGTACGAACGACATAGTGTAAAGAAAAATTTTGTCTTGTTTTTTTGCTGTAGCTGGGTATGATTAAAATTATGTCTAGAGTTATAGAAGAATAATTTCCCTTGGTTCTTTTGTAGTCTTTGTCATGCTTCTCTAATGGTGTTTTTGAATCTGAAATATTGAAATCAATGTCGTTGTAGATATAGAGTTTATTTTGTGAGGTTTTTTCCATCATAGAGTTTGATCGAACATCAGTGGAAAAAGTTTGTACTCTCATACCTAGAGACATTTCATGTTAATCAATGTCACATTCTTTGAATAAGAAAAGTTTTGTCTATATTTTAATGTGACTCTTGGGTGCTATGAATGTGAAGTGATTGTAGTTTATAAAATGTGTGAATGAATTGCACTTCATAATCTGTGAATGAATCACACTTCATAATCTACCAGTGTATGAAGAAAATAGATAACATTTTTTCCCCTTTACATTTCAGAGATATTTCAGTCTATTATTATTATTGTAGACTACAAAAAAAATTGTCTTCAATTTTTTTTCATTTTTTTTCTTCGTATTGCTTTATGAAATTCACAGTCACGTTTACTTTATAATTTTTACAGTCCCAATGCTTAGTGTAGATAATGGACAAGGCATATGTAACATATGCTCAAGTTTTACCTACAGCCTTATCAATATGGCTTTGAAGCCCCCAAAATTACAGTTTAGTTTTCTGAAGCGAAAAATTATTAATAATTATAATTTATTATTATTGGTTCGCAGACTGCGTGGCCACCATTTCCTTTTGCCCCGCGAAACAACGAATTCGACTAACATATCGTGTTAGTAGCTTTTGTTGATTCATGGGCTATGTGGCCACCATTTTCTTTTGCCCTGCGAAACCTGTGAATTCGACTAACATGTCGTGTTAATCGCTTTTGCTGATTCGCAGGTTGCGTGGCTGCCATTTATTTTTCCTTGCAAAATAGCGAATTCAACTAACATGGCGTGTTAGTCGCTTTCATCGATTCACGGACTGTGTGGCCACCATTTCCTTTTGCCTCGCGAAACATCCTAGTCTAATCTATCAGGCCCACCATCCTTTCGTTGCTTCGTGAAAGATAAACTCCTCGCTATTTCGCCCACCGAAATAACGCAGATTGTCGGATCCTTTTCAAGATGCGCCTTCTTTACTTTCCACGTCATCCTACATCGGGGAAGCCTACGTCGATAAGATCGAAACAACCCGAAAGTGACTAACACGCTATGTTAGTCAAATTCGTTGTTTCGCGGTCCACAAGGAAACAGCGGCCACGTAGTCTGCGAATTAGCGAAAGTGACTAACACGCTATGTTAGTCAAATTTGTTGTTTCATGAGGCAAAAGGAAATGGTGGCCACACAGTCCGCGAATCAGTGAAAGTGACTAACACACCATGTTAGTTGAATTCTCTATTTCGTGGGGCAAAAGGAAATGGCGGCCACGCAGCTCGCGAATCAGCGAAAGCCCTTTATTGTCATCGGGATAACATACACTATCGGCAATGAGGAAAAAATGTCATCCCAATACCCGATGGGGCTATCGTTGGAGCTCTTGCCAATAACCGATGGAATCATGTCTTCATAGCGGTGACATCGGGTTATCGGGAGGTCCCAATTTATGTTACCCTGATACCTGATGCACTAAATGGAGAAGGGGACTCTATCAGAGAGACTCTCTCCGATAAATTGATACCAAGCAAGAAGGGGAGTCAGACTCATCAGGATAACATACATTGTCGGGGAGATGCATTTTGAGTTATCCCGATGCCCGATGAGGAAGATGAGCTCAGCACAAAAGAAGTGACTACATCGAGGAAGCCTAAAAGGGGTCATAGGAGAGGGTGAGAGATAGAGAGAGTCTGAGTGAGAGGGAGGAAGGGATGGAAGGAGAGTACAGGATGCTAAAAGGGGTCATAGGATGCCATATGACCCCTTAAGACACCATACGACCCATAACAACACCATTTGGTGTCGTTATAGGTCCTATGGTGTGCTAAGGGATCATATAGTGTCCTATGACCCCTTAGGACACCCTATGACCCCTTAGATGTCGTTAGGGATCATATTGTGTCCTAAGGGTCATATGGTGTCCTATGACCCCTTAAGACACCATATGGTGTCGTTATGTGTCTTATGTTGTCCTATGACCCCCTAGGACACCATATGGTGTCATTAGGGGTCGTATGGTGTCCTAAGGGGTCATATGGTCTCCTACGACCCCTTACAACACCATTTGACCCCTTAGGACTCCATATGGTGTCGTTATGGGTCGTATGGTGTCCTAAGAGGTCATATAGTGTTCTATGACCCCTTAGGACACTATTTGGTGCCATTATGGGTCGTATGGTGTCCTATGACCCCTTAGGACTTCATATGACATCTTATGTGTCGTTACGGGTCATATGGTATCCTCTGACCCAATAGGACATATGTATGGATCCCTAGGATACCATATGAGCCCTAAGAATACCATATGACCCTAAAGAGGGAGAGAGGAGGAGGAGAGGGAGGAAATGGGGGAGAGACACACCTAAGAGAGGAGAGTGAGATAGAGAGATAGAGACTGAGAAGGAGAGACAAGAGATAAATGAGAGAAAGAGAGATGGAGAGAGAGAGCGGGAGATAGAGATAAAGATAGGGAGAGAGAGAGAGAGAGGGAGAGAGAGAGAGAGAGAGGGTGAGAGAGAGATGGGGAATGGGGGAGATATAGAGAGATCTAAGAGGTGGATAGAGGGATTGGGAGAGAAAGAGAGACCAAAGAGATGGAGGGAGGTAAGGTGAGAGAGAGAGAGAGAAGGTGACAGAGAGAGAGAAAAAGAGAGGGTGAGATAGACAAAGTCTGAGTGAGAGGGAAGAAGGGATGGAAGGAGAGTACATGAGACTAGAGAGAGAGAGGTGCGAAGAGAGGGAGAGAGTGAGAAAGAGAGGTAATGAGAAAGGGAGAGAGGGACAGGGAGGAGAGAGGGAGAGAATAAGAGAGAGATACACCTGAGAGAAGGTGAGAGTGAGATAGATAGAGAGAGGATAAGAGGGAGAGACTTAAGAGAGAAAGAATGGGAGAGAGATATGCTTGATAGAGGAGGAGAGTGAGATAGAGAGATAGAGGCAGAGAGAGGGAGAGAGAGTTAAGAGAGAAAGAATGAAAGAGAGAAGATTCATGGAACATTGTTTAGGCACATATCGTGTTGATGGAAGATTCAACTAACATAGCGTGTTAGTAGCTTTCGTTGATTCGCGAACTAAGTGGTCGTCATTTCCTTTTGCCTCGCGAAATAGTGAATTCAACTAACATAGCGTGTTAGTAGCTTTCGTTGATTCATGGGTTGTGTGGCCGCCATTTTCTTTTGCCCTACGAAACCTGTGAATTCGACTAACATGGCGTGTTAGTCACTTTCGCTGATTTGCAGGCTGCATGGCCGCCATTTATTTTTCCTCGCGAAATAGTGAATTTGATTAACATGGCATGTTAGTCACTTTTGGGTTGTTTTGGTCGTATCGGCATAGGCTTCCTTGATGTAGTCACTTCATTTATGTTGAGCTCATCTTCCTCATCGGGCATCGGGATAACTCAAAATGCATCTCCCCGACAATGTATGTTATCCCAATGAGTTTGACTCCCCTTCTTGCTTGGTATCACTTTATCAGAGAGAGTCTCTCTGATAGAGTCCCCTTCTCCATTTAGTGCATTGGGTATCGGGGTAACATAAATTGGCACCTCCTGATAACCCGATGTCACCGCTATGAAGACATGACTTCATCGGTTATCGGCAAGAGCTCCACCGATAGCCCCATCGGGTATCAGGATGACATTTTTTCCTCATTGCCGATAGTGTATGTTATCCCGATGACAATAAAGGGCTTTTGCTGATTCGCGGGCTGCATGGCCGCCATTTCCTTTTGCCCCACGAAACAACGAATTTGACTAACATGGTGTGTTAGTCGCTTTCGCTGATTCGCAGACTATGTGGCCACCATTTCTTTTTGCCTCATGAAACAGCAAATTCGACTAACATAGCATGTTAGTCACTTTCGTTGATTCGCAGACTACATGGCCGCCATTTCCTTTTGGACCACGAAACAACAAATTCGACTAACATAGCGTGTTAGTCGCTTTCGGGTTGTTTCGGTTTTATCAACGTAGGCTTCCCCAATATAGGATGACGTGGAAAGTAAAGAAGGTGCATCTTGAAAAGGATCCGATGGTCTGCGTTATTTCGGTGGGCGAAATAGCATGGAGTTTATCTTTCACGAAGTAGCGAAAGGATGGTGGGCCCGATAGATGAGACTATGGCTCCAAAAAGGCAGTACGGAGGGACTAACACGCGTGTTAGTCGTGCATTTTACACTGTCAATTTTGCATTTAAGGGTCGCGATTGACTAACCTATCACTAACATGTTGTACGTGTAGCGTCGTAAATTGTACACACTTGCTAAAGCAGTACAATTTCACACCTAGTTTAGCACCCGCCTTGGCGCAGTTTGCATTTTGCATTGCATTTCCCCTTTAGCACTTAATTAATCAAATTAATTAGGTCTAAGGTCCTGTTTCATCATCCTCCACATCATAAAGGTGGGCCCTTTCATTAAAGTGTGCCCCTTTTCATTTTATTCCTCCAATACATCATTTAATCAAAAACCCTAATTAGGCCTTCTTTTGAACTTGGGGGCTTGATTTCGGGGGTCAAAACATCTCGAAATCACCTGTAACTTCGGGATTCTCTCTAAAATCATCATATCTGACGGCCCTGAAAATTTGGTGAAAAGTTGTCGGGACCATGGCGCCCGGAGTGCACACGGTCCCAGACATTTTTCCCAAAATTTTAGGAGCGCGATCCAATCATAAAATAAAGCTTAACCCCAAGAAATTGGCGGGATATTCAATCTCTAGGTCGGCCAAAAGTTGGAATTAAGACCTAGGGTTTCATACATAAGAGCTCTCTTTCTTAATTGGAAAGGATCGGAATTTTGTTTTCAGGACCTTCTATGCAATGAAAGAGCAGATCTTTGAAGACTTCAGCAACACTCAACATCTGTCCATCAAGCATCCATCAATTTCATTCATTTAGGGCTTTGAAGGCATTGAAGAGCAATAAGGGATCACCGACTGAAGATTGGCTTGTATCCCCCCCCCTTGGGGTTGGGTATGATTTCATGTTGTTTTCATGTCTTTGCATAAGATTTCTTACATCATTTGTATTCATGCTTTAGATCACTCTACATCTTGATTTGGAGCATTTACATTGTCATTTACAAGCAATTAGGGTTTACTTTCTAGGTTGCTCTAGTTTGCTTACTTGCATTTTAGATCTTGCACACACACTACTTTTACAATACAACTTGGCTATTCGTGGAGGTGGAAATCACCAAAGCGGGAGTTTGACTAAGGCAAAACCCTATATAGCCGCCCAAACACCTTTTCAGATATAAGTGCAGATTTCGGGATTCAGACGACGCCGCAAGTTGCAGATCCTAAAGAAGCAGACGGAGACTAAACCATACACCAAGTTTCAGAGCAGAAGACCAGGACAGGGGCGTGGGGTGCCCTGGTCCTGCCAGGATAGGGGCGCTGGGTGCCCTGGTCCTCCTGACAGACAGCAAGTTTTGGCAGTTCCGACAGTTTTCCAGGTTGCAAAGTGGCAGTTTCAGGTGCAGTTTCAGGAACAGAATCAGGACAGTGGCGCCCGCGCCCCCGTCCCAAACATTTTCACTCAGATTTTGACTCTGGGTACACATCTGCATTCTTGTCTTGTCCTTATGTTTGCAGCTTTCCATTGTTTAAGTTCAATTCTGCAATCTTGTTATTAGTTCATACTTGCATTTTGGGGTTAGGAATTGAACTTGCATAATCTTACCTTTCAATTACAACAAAGGAATAGAAACCCTAATAGGTAGCCCGTGGCTCTCTCTTTCACCAAAAAGAAGTAGCCAATTGTGCGATACCTCTAGGCTCTTTCGTATTCCGTAATGTGTGTCAAAAGGTAGGATTAGGACATGTTAGCCTAGTCTCGCTTTTTCCCCCACACATTTTGGTGAACCCGACGTGAATCGAATTATTTCTTTCTCTCGCATTGCATTTGTTAGATCTAGATCTAGATTTAGTGTGTTTCATTTAAGTTTCATTTTCAAAAAAAAAAAAAAAAAAAAGAGTGTGTTTCTTTGTTTCTTTGCATTGTGTGTCTCAGTTTTATGCAACTTTTATTTCAAAATGTCGGATTTTTATTTGCAAGATGTTCATATTTATGATGATGTATGCAATTATGCCGATTATGAGTATAGCCAAGATGAATTAGATGAAGCTTTAGATGAGTTTTTGAATCCTAAAGAGGCCAAACCTTCATTTTACCAAAGATTCATAAACCTTGTTACTATGCCATTTTGTTGTGATGAGAAAGATAAGTTGAATGATTCCTCTCAAGGGTACATTCCTATCAACTCTTCCACTGAATCTAGTAACATGGTTGTTTTCAATAATCCCCTCTATGAGGAGATGTCTCCTTTTGAATCAAAAGATAAACCTTTTAATAGATATGATCATGCTTTGTTGGATGATGCTCTTGATGACTTTGTGGCTTTATCGAAATCTCTAAACAAGAACAAGACTTCTAAATTAGTTAACATGATAAACCTGAATGAGCATAATAAGCCTCTCTTTGAAGTCCAAGGTGCTTGTCCTTCTACCACCTTTCAAGTTCCTAAATCACCTCTCCTTACTATCCAAGGGGGGTATGATTCCTTTCTTACTCCAAATAAACCTATCATCACTGTGCAAGGAAGAAAACCTATAAGTCCTTATAGTTATGCCAAGCAATTAACTAGAGAGAGTTATCATGCGGTTGCCCATACTTATCATACTAGAAATAATAGGCAGCCTAATCCTCCTCCGGTTACTCCAGTTTCTCTTCCTAATCCTCAACCAATTCTTCCGCAAGCTCCACGTATTTCACAAGTTCTTAGTAAGGAATATGATCTCATAGAACAACTTAAAGCTACCCCTGCTAAGATATCCCTTTGGGATTTGATTCAAACTTCTTCTGCTCATCACGGAATGTTACAAGATGCTTTGAAAGATTTGAATGTTCCTCCACCGAATACATCTAGTAATATAGTGTCTTTGGTTAACTCTGTGATGAATCCTAAAGCTCATATTGTGTTTACTCAAGATGAGTTGCCCACTAGTGAAATTCAATATCAATATGATCCCTTGATGATTGTGGTTATCATAAATGATACTGCTATAAGACGAACACTAGTAGATAATTGCTCTGGTCTTAATGTGTGTAGCATTAATCTCTTGCATAAGATGAATGTACATCCCTAATTGAGCCTGACTCTCATCCTATTCGAGGCTTTGATAATGTGGCTAAAACTTCATTAGGTACTATCACCTTACCCATCACAGTGGGGCCTATTACTTTGCCTACTCCTATCCATGTTATGTCAGAAAAATCTAACATACAACTTGCTATTAGGGAGACCTTGGATTCATAGTATGCAAGTGGTCCCCTCTACATTGCATAGACAAGTTAAATTTATTTATAATAATAAGACATATACCTTGATAGGTGATACTAATTTCCAAGCTTGTTTACAAACATCTACTTCCAAAGGGGGTTCTTCTAAGCCTTCCTCGTCTAGTGATGACTCTTTAAACAAGATACCTATCGATGAATCCTCGCTCTCTGATGATCAAAATTCTTTGGATGAGTCTGGAGCTCCTGAAGAAGATTCTTCTCGACTTGAATCTACACTTAAGAAGGATTTTGATCCTGAGAAGGTTCTCGCAGAAGATGATTGGGGATCTCTTGATTTTAATCCCACCTTTGTAGGTGAATATAAGGTTTCTTCTAGAGAGCTTAAGGTTGAAAAGAAGGAAGAAGCTAAAAATCAATCAACATTACCTGAGCCTATGAGCAATAACTTCGTGGCCGCTTCTCAAACTTCTTCTCCTCACACTTCCAATTCTGAAGGGTTTGATTCTTTGTCTTATGAAAAACCACCACCTCTTTCTGAAATGGCTGATCGTTATGGTCGTGGTTTTCGTATTCTAGCTAAGCATGGGTATAATGGAAATGGTTGTGGCGCTCACGAACAAGGAATAAAGGTTCCTCTAGAGAAGAATCTTTATGATTATGCCTTTGGACTTGGTTATAATCCCTACAAGCGCACTAAAGCTTCTAGAAGACCATGTATTAGTGTTAATGTTATTTCTACATCTCTACCAATGAGACACCCTGAGTATATTGATCCTTCGTATGCCTGTGCTTTGGATGTTTTTCCTACCGATGATGCTTTAGCTGAGTTTTTAGGAGAATATGATACTCTTCCTCGTTATCATCACAATAGGGGATTCCCTTATTGTTTCAACACTGAAGCCTATTTTGGAAAAGAGACTAATAACGATGAGATTGTGAAAGAATTTCCTCAGTTAAAGGATACTCCTCAACAAAGTAATCTTCTTATAAGTGACACCATTGATGTTAAGATGGACTCTGGCAACAAAGAAAAAGTTATTAAAATTGGAAAATGTCTGGACGAAGAGGAACAAAAACAATATGAAGATTTATTGCGTGAATTCCCTGAGATCTTTGCTTGGACATATTCTGACATGCCTGGTATAGATCCTAAGATTGTCACTCATAATATTGTCTTAGTTCCTGATGCTAAGCCTGTGAAACAAAAGATTCGAAAAATGAATCCTAAGGTGGCTTTGCTTGTTAAGGCTGAGATTGAAAAATTATTGGAGGCTGGATTTATCCGCCCTATTGATTATTCCCCATGGATTTCAAATATTGTCACTGTGGCTAAATCAGATAATAAAATAAGAATGTGTACTGACTTTCGAGATTTAAATAAAGCTTCTTTGAAAGATGATTTTCCCCTCCCAAACATTGACATGATAGTTGATTCTACAGCAGGACATGCTTTGTTATCCTTCATGGATGGTTTTTCAGGATACAATCAAATTTATATTAATCCTCAAGATCAATTCAAAACTGCTTTCACCACTCCTTGGGGTACGTTTTGTTGGGTAATGATGCCTTTCGGACTTAAAAACGTCGGCGCAACTTATCAACGAGCGATGACCCTTATCTTTCACGATTACATGCATAAGATTTTAGAAGATTATGTTGATGATGTTTTAGCCAAATCCATTCTCCGCATAGATCATATTAAGATCCTTCGTCAAATCTTTGAAAGGATTCGTAAATATCACATGCGCTTGAATCCTCGAAAATGTGTTTTTGGTGCGGATAGTGGAAAACTCTTAGGATTCATAGTTTCGCATCATGGGATTGAGGTGGATACTAAGAAAATAGATGCTATTGTCAACATGCCACCTCCTAGAAATGTGTCTCAACTCATAAGCTTACAAGGAAAGATTCAAGCTATTCGCAGGTTTGTATCTCAACTTACGGATCGTACTTTTCCTTTTACTCAACTTCTCAAAAAGAATATCACTTTTCAATGGAATGAAGATTGTCAGCAAGCATTTGAAGATTTAAAAGTGTATTTGGCTAATCCTCCTATCCTTCAACCTGCCGAACCTTCTAAACCCTTTCTTCTTTATACAGCTGCTTCCTCTCATGCTCTTGCAGCATTATTGGCACAACATGATAAAGATGGTAAGGAGTGTCTGATTTATTATATAAGTCGTACCTTACTCGATTATGAGACCCGATATTCTGTGATAGAAAGACAATGCTTGGCCTTGGTGTTTGCGACTCAGAAATTGAGACATTATCTTTTAAATTCAGAAGTCCACGTCATGGTAAAGTTTGATCCATTGAAGCATCTTTTCTCTAAAACTGATTTATCAGGATGCCTAGCTAAGTGGGTTATGATGTTAACTGAATTTGACCTTAAATTTGTTTCACAAAGAACAATTAAAGGGCAAGCGTTGACCGATCACCTAGTTGAGGCCCCTTCACCTTTCTCCTTCCCTAACCCTAAGTCTTTTCCTGACGACTTCATCCTTTGTACAGAGAAAGATGAAACTTGGGAGTTATACTTTGATGGCTCTAAGTGTCATACGGGATCGGGGGCAGGTGTTGTTCTGATTTCTCCTACAAAGAAGTCCATTCCCTTATCTTATCGTCTCAATTTCCTATGTACCAATAACATTGCTGAGTATGAGGCTCTTATAGCAGGAATAAAGGCAGCCTTAGCTTTGAATATAAAACACATACATATTTTTGGAGATTCTCAACTGATTATAAGACAAGTAACAGGAATGTATCAAGCGAAACAAGGCAAATTATCACAATATAAAGACCTTGTTATCTCTTTGTTACAAAAATTTGATTCTTACACCATGGAACCTGTTCCTCGAAAAGATAATCGACATGCGGACGCAATGGCATGTGTGGTTTCTCTGGTATCTTTAGAGGACCCTGTGGTTGATCTTAAATTTGTTATTCACAACCTTATTTCTCCAGCTATTGTAGATGATTCTAGCTTGGTGACATGTTGTGACTTTATAGACTCAGATGAATGGTATTCGCATATCATAAGATACTTGACCGATGGTACCTTTCCTAATTCCGCCAATAGGAACACTAGGGCTAGAATTCGCAAGCTGTCCGCTAGATATATCATTCTTTCTAATGTTCTTTACCGAAGGGGTTATAACGGTCTTCTCCTTCGTTGTCTTAACAAATTGGAAATCCCTATTGCTCTTGAAGAGGCGCATTCAGGTACCTGTGGGGGGCATTTTGGAGGCAAATCCTTGGTTCAAAGGTTGCTCCGTATGGGATATTATTGGCAAACTATGCAGCAGGATTCTTTTTCATTTGTTAAGAAATGTCATCAATGTCAACAATACAATAATTTGATTCATGCTCCTGCCCAAGAACTTCGTTCTCATGTAGCTTCTTGGCCTTTCTCTGCATGGGGGTTGGATCTTATCAGTAAAATCTCTCCTCCTTCATCTCAAGGACATACTTTCATTATAACCGCAACAGATTACTTTACAAAATGGGTAGAAGCTATTCCCCTTCGCTCTACTACTGCTGAAGTGATTTGTCGATTTCTTCTAGAAAACATTATTTCTCGATTTGGGATACCTTCCACTATAATCTCTGATAATGGGACATCATTTAAGAACAAGGACGTGAAGAAATTCCTCGAGAAGTATCATATCAAACATCGATTTTCTACACCATACTATCCTCAATCAAATGGTCAAGCCGAATCATCCAATAAGATAATTGAACAAATTCTTCGTAAAACCGTGAATAAGCATGGTAAGGATTGGAGTACTTAGCTAATCTATGCTCTTTGGGCCTACCGAACGAGTGTATGAATTACTATCGGAACTACCCCTTATAATCTTGTTTATGGTGTTGATGCTATTATGCCTTTAGAATTAGAGATTCCATCACTTAGAGTTTCTCTCAAAGGTATAGTAGATGATGACGCTTATAGAGAACAAAGACTTCAACAGCTTGAGATGCTTGAGATGCTTGATGAACAGCGTATAAATGCTCTTGAGCATATTCAAGCGTATCACAAAACTCTACAACAAAGCTATAATGATAAGGTTATTCAACGTTCCTTCTCAGTGGGTGACTTAGTTCTCTATGAGAATCAGCGCAATGTGAATGTCTTATCTGAAGAAAAGGGAAAATGTAGTCCTAATTGGCTTGGACCGTATATCGTTATTGAAGATTATGGATCAGGTGCTTATAAAATAACGGGTGTAGACGGTATGTCTCTTAAAGACCCTATAAACGCTATGCACTTGCGTAGATAATATGCTTAATTCCTCATTCCTTATCATTCATCTATTTCCTTTCTCACTTCTTCAAAATTGGATAATATGTTAGCATATCTTTGTTAGAGCAAATAGAATTAAATGATGTTTTGTTTAATCTATATCGCTTCGTTCCTGACAAGCGTGTTTCTTTACTTTATGGTTTGTCTTGAATTCATTTATGTAAATTGCAAAAGATTTACATTTTTCATTATGTTGGCATATTATACAATGTCTTTATGTGTTAAGTTGAATCGTGTCATGTTGTGTTTAAATTCAAATTAAATCACATTAGTTATATGATTCTTAGGCTTAACACATATTTTCTTCCCTATCATCAATGTAGTACTTGATCAAATATTTTAATTAGGTCACACATGTATCAATTTAATCATGGAGCACTGAGAAATCAATCACATGGAAATTAAATTCAGAACATACATATACATCTACCAAATGTATTTACTTTAATCAAAATACACATTGTTTTAGGCATTAAAGATAACACGTTTGAGACAAAGAAGCATATATGTGTGTGTGTGTGTGTGTGTGTGTGTGTGTGTGTGTGTGTGGATCAATATACAAAGGTAGGTCACTATACATCCAAAATGTGACCTACCCTACATCATAAGATCATCTCCTATCCCTAGGGTTGGTGGCTGGAGAGTGACGACTAGATGCTCCCTCCTGATCCGGCCGTGCAGGTGGACCCATAGGGGTATACCGTGATATAGATCGTGAGTAACTCCGAGAGGAACTCCTACAATCCCTATCCATAAGGATCGCGCGATACGAGGTAGCCTCGACCTGAGCTACTGCTAGATCATGCTGTGCCTGCTGAAGGTCCTCTGATAGAGCTCGCTCTCTCTCCCTCCATATCTCTACCTGTACTCAAAATGGGGAAAACAAATCATCATGCCGACCCGCGTTCCCTTGAGGTCTATAAGCAACCTGTGAGGAACTAGGGATCTGCGCCATCGTAGAAATATCTGTCACTGCCTGCTGGATCAAGGAACGCTACTCTTGCACACTAGCTGTAGCAGTAGAACAGATTTTGTATTAGTTCTATTTTATATCATCAAAACATTAATCAATCAATATAAACCTACTATACCTGGATCTCCCTCACGCCAGTAGGGATCGTGATATGGTAGCATCTGTGACTGGGAACTACTAGGCTCCCCACGCTCGAATGATCTATGCGCGATGGGTACAGGTCTTCGTATCGCCTCATGTTCCCCCCTTTTGGGGAATAATGGGAGGATCTAAGGCTATGGTATCATCTCCTGAATGATGGGGAGCTGCATCTGACTTCTCCTCATCATCTCTATCCTCTTCCTCCTCGTCATCCTCATCCTCATCTGCATCCTCGTTCTCCTCATCATCATCTCTATCTGTGTCATCTTCCTCTCCTTCCTCCTCCTCGGCACTAGGCTGATCTCCTATGGGTGGATCAGGCCCTCCTGCCTCCTCATGACCCTCTCCCTCCTCTGGCTCCTCCGATCTGGATCCCTGATCCTCATCTCGGTCTCCATGTCTCCATGGACCTGGATGGCTTGTTGGGTGATCTGGTGGAAAGATAGGCCCCGGGTATGTCCTCACAAACCATGAGAGATACCTGCGTTGTGCTTCGGGGTCTGCAGCATAATCAGTGACCACATCCTGGTCGGACCCCTCTATATCTGTGATCTTGATATCATCTATCGTAGGTCTCGCTATTGCTCTGGGTCTGGGAAGGACTCGTGAGTGTCGAGTGTAGATGGGTACATCGGCTGGAACACACTGCTCTAGCCCAAACTGCCTCCGTACTCGGTCAAAGTAGAATGGGACTATGATATGTGGATATCGCCCTCTCAGTAGGCGGTTCCTCTGTAAGCATGCTAACTGTCTCTCCATCCCATCCCATTTGTGCATCCGCAGATATGGTCTCCATACAGTTACCTCAGCTGTCAATCTGTCAAATGTCACTCTCCAATATAGTAGATCTCCAAATCTCCACTCGCTGGTAAGTGGATAAGCAAATACCCTAGGTCGTTCGCTAGCCGCACTCATCGGATAGCCGACAGGCCTGGTGCATGTAAAGTGCTCAAATATCCACACCTGCAGAAGTGTGCATGTCATCAAGCTGCAACCCTGTAAAAAAATATACTCCTCGAGGTCGTGATAGAGATGTGCAAGCATACTCCGACCCCAAGCGTATACTCTCCTATGTCTCTCCATAGCCCTGATGCACCATGTGAGACCCCCATGCATGTGTGTACCTCGCCCATTAGGGCAGACAGCTAGTGCGATGATGGCTATCATAAGACGTCTCACGAGGGGCACCTCTCCTATAGGATGTAAGAGCCAGCTGACCATGATGCGACCTCTCGTCTCACTCGGCATGACTCTCCCTACGCAGTATACCTGCTCCCTCTGATGATCCTCTACTGACCGATCGGTCGCATATGTCACGGTAGCTCCTCTGATCGGTAGGCGAAGAATGCGGTACACATCCTCAAGTGTCACCGTCATCTCCCCTACTGGAAGCTGGAATGTGCACGTGTCAGGATCCCATCGCTCCATGAGTGCCATCAGCATCGCAGGATGAAATCGAATGGCCGGCATAAGAATCATAGACCACAAACCTACTATAGACAATGTATCTCTCTCTGCCTGAGTTAGTCGGGGAATCTGATCTCGCAAACTACGAAGAATCTGCCCCGCCATGTGCTCTCTCATGTATGGGAAACCCTGCAATACAAAAACATCAATGTAATCAATAATCAATCATCAAAATCATCTATGCCAAATACGCAAACTGACGAACATCGAAGGTTGACCCCTACCAAGTCCTGATTGGGACCATGGCGCCCTGAGGGGACCATGGCGCCCCACAGGGACCATGGCGCCCTGAAGGGACCATGGCGCCCCATAGGGACCATGGCGCCCTGAAAGGACCATGGCACCTTGGGTGGGACCCAGGGTCAGATTCCAAGGCCTGCATTCGATCACAGAAAATCAGAGTCAACAGAAATGCAGAAAGTCAAAGTTCAGTCAACTCACTTCGTCCAGTGGTTCGTCGTCGATCACGGCCTGTCGCATGATCTCAATCCTCGCGAGACGCTCCGGTCATCGTGAAGGCATGATGATGGCTATGTGGGCTCCGCTGCAATGAACAATACTCAGAATCAACAAAGTGACAAAGGCAATAGTCACTTTCAAGGTATATACTTTCATTCCTTTACCTTTACTTTCAAAACCCTAATTTTCCCTAAATCACTCATTTCATCATAACTTGAGTTTGGGAGATGCGATTTTCGAACCGTTTTTTGCGTAGGAATCGTATTTTCGTTCCCTTACTCCCTTGATGTTCCAAAATGTGCTCTGATGAAGCCTTTGTAGTGAACATCTCTCATCAATAATTGTTCACATAATTTGTTGTAAGTAAACATGCTACCCTGTTTCACCTCCCTAATAAGCAAGCCGAAACAGGGGGGCATATAGCTACTCACAAATTTCATCACTTTCCTTAGTAAGCATTAGGTGATTTGGTGATCTAACGTGTGTTTTGTAGGGTGCGGTTCCTAACTGTGTACTACAGATACCGCTGGAGGCTTCGTTCGACGAACTTATGGATATATCCTTTTTCAAATAATGTTTATTTTCCTATACTTTAGCTTGCATATGCACGTAGTACTCATATGACCGCTAAAGTGGGGGCTAAATGTAGCGTCGTAAATTGTACGCACTTGCTAAAGCAATACAATTTCACACCTAGTTTAGCACCCGCCTTGGCGCAGTTTGCATTTTGCATTGCATTTCCCCTTTAGCACTTAATTAATCAAATTAATTAGGTCTAAGGTCCTATTTCATCATCCTCCACATCATAAAGGTGGGCCCTTTCATTAAAGTGTGCCCCTTTTCATTTTATTCCTCCAATACATCATCTAATCAAAAACCCTAATTAGGCCTTCTTTTGAACTTGGGGGCTTGATTTTGGGGGTCAAAACATCTCGAAATCACCTGTAACTTCGAGATTCTCTCTAAAATCATCATATCTGACGGCCCTGAAAATTTGGTGAAAAGTTGTCGGGACCATGGCGCCCGGAGTGCACACGGTCCCGGACATTTTTCCCAAAATTTTAGGAGCGTGATCCAATCATAAAATAAAGCTTAACCCCAAGAAATTGGCGGGATATTCAATCTCTAGGTCGGACAAAAGTTGGAATTAAGACCTAGGGTTTCATACATAAGAGCTCTCTTTCTTCATTGGAAAGGATCGGAATTTTGTTTTCAAGACCTATGCAACGAAAGAGCAGATCTTTGAAGACTTCAGCAACACTCAACATCCGTCCATCAAGCATCCATCAATTTCATTCATTTAGGGCTTTGAAGGCATTGAAGAGCAATAAGGGATCACCGACTGAAGATTGGCTTGTATCCCCCCCCCTTGGGGTTGGGTATGATTTCATGTTGTTTTCATGTCTTTGCATAAGCTTTCTTACATCATTTGTATTCATGCTTTAGATCACTCTACATCTTGATTTGGAGCATTTACATTGTCATTTACAAGCAATTAGGGTTTACTTTCTAGGTTGCTCTAGTTTGCTTACTTGCATTTTAGATCTTGCACACACACAAGGTCTGCACACACACTACTTTTACAATACAACTTGGCTATTCGTGGAGGTGGAAATCACCAAAGCGGGGGTTTGACTAAGGCAAAACCCTATATAGCCGCCCAAACACCTTTTCAGATATAAGTGCAGATTTCGGGATTCAGACGACGCCGCAAGTTGCAGATCCGAAAGAAGCAAACGGAGATTGAACCATACACCAAGTTTCAGAGCAGAAGACCAAGACAGGGGCGTGGGGCGCCCTGGTCCTGCCAGGACAGGGGCGCTAGGCGCCCTGGTCCCTGGGACAGGGGGGCTGGGCGCCCTGGTCCTCCTAACAGACAGCAAGTTTTGGCAGTTCCGACAGTTTTCCAGGTTGCAAAGTGGCAGTTTCATGTGCAGTTTCAGGAACAGAATCAGGACAGTGGCGCCTACGCCCCCGTCCCGAACATTTTCACTCAGATTTTGACTCCGGGTACGCATCTGCATTCTTGTCTTGTCCTTATGTTTGTAGCTTTCCATTGTTTAAGTTCAATTCTGCAATCTTGTTATTAGTTCATACTTGCATTTTGGGGTTAGGAATTGAACTTGCATAATCTTACCTTTCAATTACAACAAAGGAATAGAAACCCTGATAGGTAGCCCGTGGCTCTCTCTTTCACCAAAAAGAAGTAGCCAATTGTGCGATACCTCTAGGCTCTTTCGTATTCCGTAATGTGTGTCAAAAGGTAGGATTAGGACATGTTAGCCTAGTCTCGCTTTTTCCCCCACACAGTACGAAAGGTCTGTTTTGGAGCCAGAATAGCCGCGACCGGATGTTTCGCGAGGCAAAAGGAAATGTTGGCCACACAGTCCGCGAATCAACGAAAGCGACTAACACGCCATGATAGTTGAATTAGCTATTTGGCGAGGAAAAATAAATGGCGGCCACGCAGCCCGTGAATCAGCGAAAGCGACTAACACGCCATGTTAGTCGAATTCATAGGTTTTACAAGGCAAAAGAAAATGGCGACCATACAGCCCATGAATCAGCGAAAGCTACTAACACGCTATGTTAGTCAAATTCGTTGTTTCGCGGGGCAAAAGGAAATGGCGGCCATGCAGTCTGTGAATCAGCGAAAGCGACTAACACGCTATGTTAGTTGAATCTTCCATCAACACGCTATGTGCATAAACAATGTTCCATGAATCTTCTCTCTCTCTTTCCCTCTCTCTCCCATTCTTTCTATCTTAAGTCTCTCTCCCTCTCTACCTCTATCTCTCTATCTCACTCTCCTCCTTTGTCAAGCGTATCTCTTTCCCACTCTCTCCCTACCTCCCCCCCTCCCTTTCTCTTTTTCATTTAACTCTCTCTCTCTCTCTCTCTCTCTCTCTCTCTCTCTCTCTCTCTCCCATTCTTTATCTCTAAAGTCTCTCCCTCGCATCCTCTCTATCTCACTCTCCCCTTCTCTCAAGTGTATCTCTCTCTTATTCTCTCCCTCTCTACTCCCTCTCCCTCTCTCTCTTTCTCATTACCTCTCTTTCTCACTCTCTCCCTCTCTCCCTCTCTTTGCACCAATTAGGGTGACCTCCAATGGTTAAATTGAGACACCAAGATCCAAAATCAACAAGAAGGGGAAGTGCACTAACATATTTAAATGTCTTTTTTAAGGAAGGCAAGGATGCCCTGGGCACCCCCTATACAAAAAAGGGTGCCTCGAGTGCACCTATTCGTCGATAATAGGGCAAATAAATGAGAAATGAAGAGCAAACAACTCAATGTTAGGGTTTAGATTACCATGCAAAAAGATGACATTAGTTTTGAGGTAAAAAGGCTTGAAATGGACTCGGGTGAGAGCTAAGATGGGACACATGAAAGTAGGGGCACATAAAGTTGTGTAAATTGTGCTAGGTTACAAGTTACAACACTTCACTATCTCGCTCACTCATACACACACTCCTTATTTCTATCTCTCTATAAACTCCTTTCCACCTCTCTCTATCTCTTTGTTCCTCTCTTTGTTCTATCTATATCTCTCTACCTCTATCTCATTATCTATACCCCTTAGGACACTATTTGGTGTTGTTATAGGTCCTATTGTGTGCTAAGGGATCATATAGTGTCCTATGACCCCTTAGGAATCCATATGACATCTTATGTATCATTACATTACAAGTCATATGGTATCCTAAGGACTCATATGGTGTCCTATGACCCCGTAGGACACATGCATGGATCCCTAGGATACCATATGAACCCTAAGAATACCATATGACCCTAGAGAGGGAGAGAGGGGTAGGAGAGCAAGGGAATGGTAGAGAGACACACCTAATAGAGGAGGAGAGTGAGATAGAGAGATAGATACTGAGAGGGAGAGACAAGAGATAAATGAGAGAAAGAGAGATGGAGAGAGAGAGGAGGGGAGACTGAGATAGAGAAAACATAATATTGATGAATCAACACCTTGAGGTCAACATAATTTGTATTCTGATGATGTTTCAAAATCGTTGTTGAGTTATTATAGATGTATCTTCTTCTTCATCAATAACATACAAAGGTAGCTCATTAAACAAAACAAGCATTCTCTCGTCATATTGCTCAATATAACTAGGTGACTCATTAAACAAAACAACCAAAAACCTATTATCAACACTTTTTCCTTGCTCTTTAACCTATTGTTCTATATCATCATACATATCATTTTATTGCAATAAATTTAATTTTTCTATTTCTATGTCATTTGCAGGTGTATTGACAAAAGATAACTTTGTTTCTACCTCAAAAAAGTCTCTCTTTTGTTCAACAAAATAGCTCTTTAGATATATAATAGGACCTCTTGGACAAAGGACTTTGATAAGATTCAGGGGCTCCTTGAGGTGGAGACATCTCTTTAAAGGGTTTCTCTTGGGGAATGATGACCTAATTTTCTACATACATTTAACATCTTGCACGCGTTGAAAGCTTCTAAATCTTGGGATTTCAACTTTAGAAGAATCACTTGAAGGTTGAATAGGCTTCACTTGAAGGTTGAATCTCTAGTCTCTTCTTCTCTTTCCATCAACCTCTCTCTCTCTCTCTAAACCCTTCCCTTCCTCCACCCCTCTCTCTCACCTGGGATCTTTCTCTAGTCTCATACTCATTTTCTATCCCTTCCTCCCTCTCACTTAGTATCTATCTCTCTTTTAGGTCTCTCTCTCTCTTAGGTTACGCTTGGGAGGGAGAGAGGGAGAGAGAAGAGAGGATGGAGGGAGAGAGGGAAAGAGAGGGTGAGAAGGAGAGATACTTGAGAGAGAAAGAGAAAGCGAATGGGACAGAAAGAAAGAGTGTTAGAGGGAAAGAGAGAGACTTGAGAGAGAAAGGGAGAGAGGGAGAGAGGGCAAGAATGTGAGAGAGAGAGACACTTGAGAGAGGGGGAGGGAAATAATGGGAAGGAGAGAGGGCGAGGGAAGAGAGAGGATGGGGGAGGGAGGGAGAGAGGGAAAGAATGGAAAGAGTGGAAAGAATGGGAGAGAGACACCTACGAGAGAGGGAGAGAGAGAGATAGAGAAAGGGAAAGGGAGTGATAGGGAGAGATGGAGAGAGAGAGAGAGAGGGAGATAATGAGAGAAAGAGAGAGACACCTAAGGGAGGGGGAGTGAGAGAGATAGAGATAGAGGGTGAGAAGGAGAAGGGGGTTGGGAGGGAGAGAGGTAAAAAGAGTTAGAGGGAAAGAGATAGAGACCATATGGTATCCTAAGGGGTCATATGGTGTTTTACGACCCCTCAGGACACCATATGACTCCTTAGGACACCATATGGTGTCATTATTGGTTGTATTGTGTCCTAAGGGGTCATATGGTGTTCTATGATCCCTTAGTACACCATATAACCCCTTAGGTGTTGTTAGGGGTCATATTGTGTCCTAAGGGGTCAGATAGTGTCTTATGACCCCTTAGGACACCAAATGGTGTTGTTATGTTTCATATGGTGTCCTCATGACCCCTTAGAACACCATATGACCCCTTAGGACACCATGTGGTGTCGTTAGGGGTCGTATGGTGTCCTAATGGGTCATATGGTGTCCTATGACCCCTCAGGACACCATATGGTATCATTATGGGTCGTATGGTGTCCTAAGAGGTCATATGGTGTTCTACAACCCCTTAGGACGCCATAGAACCCCTTAGGACACCATTTGGTGTCATTATATGGTGTCCTAAGGGGTCATATGGTGTTTTATGACCTCTTAGTAGACCATATGACCCCTTACGACACCACATGGTGTTTTTATGGTTCATATGGTGTCCTATGACCCCTTCGGACACCATATGACCCCTTATGTGTCATTAGGGTCATATGGTCTCCTGTGACCCCTTAGGACACCATATGACCCCTTTAGGACACCATATGGTGTCGTTATGAGTTGTATGGTTTCCTAATAGGTCATATGGTGTTCTATGATCCTTTAGGACACCATTTGGTGTTGTTATGGACCGTATGGTATACTAAGGGGTCATATGGTGTCTTATGTCCCCTTAGGACTCCATATGACCCCTTAGGTGTCGTTATGGGTCATATGGTGTCCTAAGGGGTCATATGGTGTTCTATGATCCATTAGGACACCATATAACCCCTTAGGAGTCCATATGGTGTCGTTATGGGTCATATGGTGTCTTAAGGGGTCATATGGTGTTTTATAACACCTTAGGACACCAGATGACCCCTTAGGACACCATATGACCCCTTAGTATACCATACGATCCATAACGACACCAAACGGTGTCCTAAAGGATCATAGAACACCATATGACCTCTTAGGACACCATAAAACTCATAATGACACCATATGGAGTCCTAAGGGGTCATATGGTGTCCTAAGGGGTCATAGGAGACCATATGACCCTAATGACACATAAGGGGTCATATGGTGTCCGAAGGGGTCATAGGACACCATATGAACCCTTAAGACACCATATGAACTATAAAAACACCATGTGGTGTCCTAAGGGGTCATATGGTCTCTTAAGAGGTCATAGAACACCATATGACCCCTTAGGACACCATATAATGACACCAAATGGTGTCCTAAGGGGTTCTATGGTGTCATAAGGGGTCGTAGAACACTATATGACCTCTTAGGACACCATACGACCCATAACGACAACATATGGAGTCCTAAGGGGTCATATGGTGTCCTGAGGGGTCATAGGACACCATATGACCCTTTAGGACACCATACGACCCCTAACGACACCACATGGTGTCCTAAGGGGTCATATGGTGTTCTAAGGGGTCATATGGTGTCCTAAGGGGTCATAGGACCCCATATGACCCCTCAGGACACCATATGACCCCTTAGAACACCATTTGGTGTCCTAAGGGGTCATAAGACACTATCTGACCCCTTAGGACACAATATGACCCCTAACAACACCTAAGGGGTTATATGGTGTACTAAGGGATCATAAAACACCATATGACCCCTTAGGACACACAATAACGACACCATATGGTGTCCTAAGGAGTCATATGGTGTCCTGAGGGGTTGTAGAACACCATATGACCCCTTAGGATACCTTATGGTCTCTATCTCTTTCCCTCTAACTCTTTTTACCTCTCTCCCTCCCAACCCCCTTCTCCCTCTCACCCTCTATCTCTATCTCTCTCACTCCCCCTCCCTTAGGTATCTCTCTCTCTCTCTCATTATCTCCCTCTCTCTCTCTCTCCATCTCTCCCTATCCCTCCCTTTCCCTTTCTCTATCTCTCTCTCCCTCTCTTGTAGGTGTCTCTCTCCCATTCTTTCGATTCTCTCCATTCTTTCCCTCTCTCCCTCCCTCCCCATCCATCTCTCTCTCCCCTCTCTCCCTCTCTCTCTCTCTCTAGTGTCTCTCCCTACCCTTCTATCTCTATTTTCTCAGCTCTCTCTCTCTCTCTCTCTCTCTCTCTCTCTCTCTCTCTCTCTCTCTAGTCTCTCTCCCTCCCTCTCTCTTAGGTGTCTCTCTTTCCTATTATGTTCATCTTTCCCTCTCTCCCTCCCCCATCCTCTCTCTTCCCTCGCCCTCTCTCCTTCCCATTATTTCCCTCCCCCTCTCTCAAGTGTCTCTCTCTCATATTCTTTCCCTCTCTCCCTTTCTCTCTCAAGTCTCTCTCTTTCCCTCTAACACTCTCTTTCTCTCCCATTCCCTTTCTCTTTCTCTCTCAAGTATCTCTCCTTCTCACCCTCTCTTTCCCTCTCTCCTTCCATCCTCTCTTCTCTCTCCCTCTCTCCCTCCCAAGCCTAACCTAAGAGAGAGAGACCTAAGAGAGAGAGAGATATATACTAAATGAGAGAGAGGAAGGGATGCAAAATGAGTATGAGACTAGAGAAACATCCCAGGTGAGAGAGAGGGGTGGAGGAAGGGAAGGGTTTAGAGAGAGAGAGAGAGGTTGATGGAAAGAGAAGAAGAGACTAGAGATTCAACCTTCAAGTGAAGCCTATTCAACCTTCAAGTGAAGCCTATTCAACCTTCAAGTGATTCTTCTAAAGTTGAAATCCCAAGATTTAGAAGCTTTCAACGCATGCAAGATGTTAAATGTATGTAGAAAACTAGGTCATCATTCCCCAAGAGAAACCCTTTAAAGAGATGTCTCCACCTCAAGAAACCCCCAAATCTTATCAAAGTCCTTTTGCAAATCAACTTTCATGCCCTAGCATCATTTTCCTTTGTCCAAGAGGTCCTATTATATATCTAAAGAGCTATTTTGTTGAACAAAAGAGAGACTTTTTTGAGGTAGAAACAAAGTTATCTTTTGTCAATACACCTGCAAATGACATAGAAATAGAAAAATTAAATTTATTGCAATAAAATGATATGTATGATGATATAGAACAATAGGTTAAAGAGCAAGGAAAAAGTGTTGATAACAAGTTTTTGATTGTTTTGTTTAAAGAGTTACCTAGTTATATTGAGCAATATGATGAGATAATGCTTGTTTTGTTTAATGAGCTACCTTTGTATGTTATTGATGAAGAAGAAGATACATCTATAATAACTCAACAATGATTTTGAAACATCATCAGAATACAAATTATGTTGACCTCAAGGTGTTGATTCATCAATATTATGTTTTCTCTATCTCGGTCTCCCCTCCTCTCTCTCTCCATTATCTTGTCTCTCCCTCTCAGTATCTATCTCTCTATCTCACTCTCCTCCTCTATTAGGTGTGTGTCTCTCCCATTCCCTCGCTCTCCTACCCCTCTCTCCCTCTCTAGGGACATATGGTATTCTTAAGGTTCATATGGTATCCTAGGGATCCATGCATGTGTCCTACGGGGTCATAGGACACCATATGAGTCCTTAGGACACCATATGACTTGTAACGATACATAAGATGTCATATGGAGTCCTAAGGGGTCAAAGGTTGTCTCAATTTAAATATGTTAGTGCACTTCCCCTTCTTGGTGATTTTGGATCTTGGTGTCTCAATTTAACCATTGGAGGTCACCCTAATTGGTGCAAAGAGAGGGAGAGAGGGAGAGAGTGAGAAAGAGAGTTAATGAGAAAGGGAGAGAGGGAGGGGGAGGAGAGAGGGAGAGAATAAGAGAGAGATACACCTGAGAGAAGGGGAGAGTGAGATAGAGAGGATGAGAGGGAGAGACTTTAGAGATAAAGAATGAGAGAGAGAGAGAGAGAGAGAGAGAGAGAGACTTAAGTGAAAAAGAGAAAGGGAGGAGGGGAGGTAGGGAGAGAGTGGGAAAAAGATACACTAGACAGAGGAGGAGAGTGAGATAGAGATATAGAGGCAGAGAGGGAGAGAGAATTAAGAAAGAAAGAATGGGATCGGAGAGAGAGAGAGAGAGAGAGAGAGAGAGAGAGAGAGAGAAGAAGATTCATGGAACATTGTTTAGGCACATAGCGTGTTGATGGAAGATTCGACTAACATAGCGTGTTAGTCACTTTCGCTGATTCGCGGACTGTGTGGCCGCCATTTCCTTTTGTCCCACGAAACAGCGAATTCGACTAACATAGCGTGTTAGTAGATTTCGCTAATTCGTGGATTGCGTGGCTGCCATTTTCTTTTGCCCTACGAACCCTGTGAATTAGACTAACATGGCGTGTTAGTCGCTTTCGCTGATTCGCGGACTGCGTGGCCGCCATTTCTTTTTCCTCGCGAAACAGCGAATTTGACTAACATAGCGTGTTAGTCACTTTCGCTGATTCGTGGGCTGCGTGGCACAAACGAAGTGACTACTTTCTTTCTAATAATGGGGGGAATATTAATTTAGTTTGAAAGCTCCCATTTTGGCTTACGAGCAAGAGAAAAGAGTTTGAAAAAATCAAACTTTGAGCGGGATTACGAATGACGGAAATGGTGACCGGTAATGGCGAAGCGGATGGGTCAAAGGGGCCCACACCAGCCACCCTAAACGGTCAACGCTTCGAGTGCATTCGTTAAGCCTTTCTGTCAACCGAAAAACGGCAACATGCCTCCAGATCAGCCTAATGGTGGGTCCCAGAACGTGACTCATCGCATTATGGGAGGGCATGGGAGGGATGTATGTCGTTTGTACGACAGGTCACTTTTGGAGCCAGAATAGACGCATCCATCTAAAACAAACACAACATAGGTCAAAAGCACGCACGCACACACAAAACAAAATGCAAGGCACACGAGAGAAAACGAGTGCGCACAACCAAACAATAACACATGCCAAGAAAACAAAATGTGCCACAAGCAAAAACATTTTGGTATGCAAGATTGCTTGATACCTAGGGTAGTCCTACATCAGTGTGATAACTAGAATGTTGATTAATATTTCATGCTCGTATCTCTTTCCGTTTGACACCAAGTTATTTTCTCAGCATATTTGATTATCGTTGGGAATTTTTAGAAAGGAATCCAAAAGCAAAAGTGATTTTGGCATCACTAAGATGGCAATTTCACGGTCAACTTTACTTGTCCATTCTTAGCTTTCAAAACACTTAAACATACACCTTCAAAAGCTGTTAGTTTATAGCCTCAGGAATATGAATAATAGTTTTGAAGATATTTATTATAACAGTTAAAATGCAAACAACCACTGATGTATAGCTAAAGGAACATAACGCAAGCTAATACCTTGGCCAACCATTCCCATTATGTCACTACTGCAGTCTAAATTTTTATGTTAAACCACCAGTAAAATAACAGCAGTAATGAAACAACCATAATCCTAGGTCAAAAATTTGGAACAGTTCTTCACGAACAAAAATGAAGACAATGAAACCTTCAAAGATAAATTTGCATTTTGTGCTTGGTGTAACGCTCTAAATGGAGGGAAGTTCTGTGTAGGTACAGAAAACGTGCCAATTTTGAGTACCATCCAATTGTTAAAAAAAAAATTAAAAGATAAATTTGTGAATTCCTCCTTTTTATTGCCTACCACTCGAAGTATTTAAGGGGGAATACTGAAGATATTAAGCAATGCACTTTGAAGAAGTTGGTCTTGACTTTTGGACAAAATAATCATGCATGTCATCAAACACAACTTTATTGACCTTGGTAATAGCTGACCTCCAATGTGAAAATCTTAGACAATCACAATGAAAGAAGGAAACAAATATTACATTAGCAACTGGAACACCACGCATGGATTCCAGGCTAAAAATATCTAAGCAGATAACCCTTCCAAGATATGCTCATGGATCGCTAGAAACTTGAGATAGATAAGAAAATTGACCCAGGACTAATGGCAGACTTTGCATGAGGCTATCACCACAAAAAATAACAAATATCAGGACCTCAAATGGACTTCATAATTTATCTGTGACAAATACTTGAAATGACTTTGCCCCAGTAATACTTAAGAAATGAATACAGAAAATGAGAACTCAAGCAAGACAATGGAAGTAAATCAGATGACAAGTTTTCCCTGTCACCAAGGAATGTGGAATACAGGAGCAAGGACATCATAACAGGACAATATGATTAAGGGTGCAGCTACATTACATTGAAATGCAATCATCAGCATTGAAATAGTCACCATGAGATGTGGCTATTGATACAACAACGCAGTACCCATACATGAAGGCAAGTTTCCTGGTGACTGTTTTCTTGGAAACTAAAATTTCAGTGCCCTGACTGGATTTGTCAATGACAATCCTTTCTCTTTGAGGAGTTCAAAACTAAAATTCTTCATCCACAGATTTTTTGAATCTCTTCCGTCAATGATTGACCGATCATGCTGAAACTTGAAGAAGGGGAGCCTTTTAGGAGATTCACTTCTAACATGAATATCTCTAGTTCCATCTACTTTTGTAGAGATGACTGACAATACACCTGTAAAGGCGAAACAAGCAACAAAGAAATTCTTAACAAACTAAATGGCTAATAAACATGTCAAGACACAATAAAATCAATTAGGTTTATGTGCAGGATCCAAGTTTACTACCTGGTATTACATTTGGAGGAAGTACTTCATCTGCAGGTGCAGTAAACATGTCACTTGTCCGTGGAATTAATGACTGCAGAATTCTTCTTGCATTTTCATTGGCCTCTTTTTGTGCTTTCTCACGTATGTGATTTCTCACTCTTCTAGATCTTTTACCTATTTTTGTATGTCTAACAGTAGGTAATGCCAGACCAAAGTGGAGATGTGCCCTTGTTCCAGATCCAGTAAGAATAGAGTCATTAATGGGACTAGTCCGTAGACAAAACCTCTTCTTTTGTGAAGGAAACTTCAAAGCAGATACAGTCAGAAACAAATTAAGAGAAAGAATGCTAGCAAAGCTGTGTGCAAAATATGGATACTTTGAATCATTGAAACCCTTCATCTGACCTACTTTTCTACTTTCATTAGATTGTTTATGGTTGTGGCTGTACCGTTTAACTACTGAATCTGCAGGGCATTCTTTTGGTTGAACTTCTATAAAAGATTTTGAAATATCCAAAGCTTCTGGTTTAATGGAGTTCAAAATGTCATTATGTGACTTAAATGCCTGGGAACTATCAATCACAGGAGTACATTCAGTAGGTAAACTTCTTTCATTTTTAACTGATGTTTGAGTAGACAAGCCATCAACTGTGCCACATAATGCATGATTCGACAGCAAATTCAACTGAGCTTTACTTTCGAGGTCAGCTAACCACAGGGTTTCAGCAACTTGAGGTGAAAACTGGCATATTTGTGTGGCCGGCTTATATCTCATAATATTACATCTTGTTCCCCCATGATTGACAACAGACTGCTCCAAAGATACTGGTGAAAGTGAATGTGCCATCAAGTCACATGTTTTTACTTGTGAAGATGCCCTGGCCAATAGAAAACCCTCCAGACCAATGATTGGCATTATACCCACTCTGCGGCAAAAAATGTATAGTTAAAACTTGCAGAGATTTCTATGAGAAGGTTGCTGATTCATCATAATGAGAGTGAAAATGTCACGTAATTAAATAAAAATATATTGCTAAAACTCAACATCATAGAAATGAGAAAGTTTTCGGTAAAAATACTGAACAGGAAAAGCATTGGCTAAACAATCCTTGTACTGAAAATGCATCTGACCTGCTTAACAGAATATCAATCAAAATCAAAGCATAATAGTAATGAAGCCTAAAACCAGAAAGATGTTTGAGGACTCGGCATGGTTACAATTCAATTATTCGTCAGCATATTTATATTTCCTGCACTTGGATTGATTGTATTGTAGCTCAGTTATCAAGTAAATAACAGTTATTCAAGGACCTTCAGTACTATGTTGCAAGATTGGTAGTTGTGTTAGCTGAGAGACAGATAAAGTAAAATCAATTTGCAAAGTGTACAAAAAACTGTAATTATTAAAGCCACCACAGTGAGCAATAAAAAATTGTTCAGGTCAAAATTGCAGAATCTGAAACTGCAGATAAAGGCAAAGCTTCTTTTATCAGTTTTTGGAACACTTTCATACATATTATGGGGCATTGAGGAAGTTGTAAAGTTTGAAGTACATGTTTTAGACTTGCAGTGGAAACTAGTGTAAGTGAGCAAGGACCCTGTCGCTGTTCCTGTAAGTTTGTAACCTTACATCTTCTGGTAACTATTATATCCAGCAGGACAAGGACATATGCCCATCCACATACCAGGAGACTTGAGGTATGGAGATGATACTTCAAACAAAGGTAGAGGAATACATAAATAAGGGTAGAATATGTTTTCACATACTAACTACCCTGATTTGAACTGCTGTCCTCGTACCCCATTCTCCTGGTAACCATGGTTGTACCCAATAAGGAAACATGTCAAAACAAAGTTGTAGAAAAATCCTATACATAATAAGTCATAATAAAAAGAGCCAGAAAACACATGAGCTAATTAGAAACTCCAGAATGAACACTGAGTGAGTAAGTCAAAAGCTAGCTTTGATATTGTGGAGGCCACTTTCTGATCCTTTGGGAGGTCTTAATTCCTAAGTGAAGAGGATCATATTTATTCAGTAATAGTTCAGTATAGTCCTAAGAGTAGTCAATGTTTATTCAAGAATCTATATGTTATATGGGTTGATTGCATAGCAATTGATGCAAATGAAAACCAATATTGAAACAAGTTCCTGACTGAAGGATCAAATCAAGGAGAAGGAGAAATATCCTCATGGTAAAATGTGTAATGTCCCAAGCCAAATAAATAATGCAAGTCCAACTTTTAACCTTCCAAAAACACCTATTATTTGATAAACAACACTATTGGCCCTAGCATTCACTCAGATCTTAGACAGCTCAGATTATAACTACTATTTATGCATCAGCAGTGTCCTTACATTTCAAACAGCAAATGACAAAAATAACTCCCAATCTTCTTATAACTAACAGCAAATAACAGGTGTAAATTCCTATCTCTTTCTTATTACAATATTGGTTGTATTACATTCAAAAAGTTCCACAATATCAGTAACTACAACAGCAATTCATGCCAATGGCAATGGCAAATCGAATAATACAATGCAGCTGGAGTCTGTCCAACAAAGCTCAAATACAAACTCTATATGAGATCATCCTCCAAAATCACTAGGGTTTTCGTCCTAGGATTCCCATGCTTGAACACAAGTGCTCAAAACAGATTCTGAAAGGAGTTTAATTCAGTGTAAATTATGATCCGGATGAAAACATTCACTCTTTCATATCTTCCACAAACAGAACAAGCTGGCCGCCATGTGCACCCAAAACTTCAATTTTGAACAGTTATCATGGGAAGGAAAGATTTCACTTTGAAAGTGATGGTGTCAAAAATAGACTACTGGAAACAATGCGACACATGCTAGGAAGTTGAAGGGGAATGGAATAATAGGAATAAATATCAGGGATCAGGTTTCAGCCATATCACAAGACTCAAAACTATGTGATGAGGTGTCAAGCATTAAGCAACAAGCATGCCGACAAGGTTGAGTCTGGGAGTCCAACAAATACAACAGCTAGGTGGGTGACAGATGGAAGGTATAACAAGATGGAGAAGTCTGAAACTCCAATGACAAGAAGGGAAGAGTGAAATTGGAAGAGAACGCATACTCAAGACGGGAAAACACACAGCAGATGGAAACAATGAAGACCTAATACATATATACTTAGATTGACTGGAGATGAGTGATGACAGAATGTTCTATAGGTCGTGAAAAACAAATTAACAATGAAATGTGTCAAATAAAGAATGTGTATGAATGAAAAAGTAAGCTATTGGGATGGTAACAGAAAGTATATGTGCAGTACTCAGTAATGTCATACACAAGAATCTAATTGCTAGACGTATCAGCTCTCATTGACCTTGTTCTCTTGAAGATGCATGTGTTTTACCTATATAATCCAAACCCTTCAGTTATAAGATACTTATCTAGGGTTAAAATTAAATTAATAGAGCATGCAGATCCCTCTTAGTAGCTTGACATAAAGAAAAAATAAATCTTAAGTATATGTTTGGATGCCAAAAGATTGTATTCCCTCTTTTTCTGAATAAATGAATCTTATATTACATCAGAAAACATGATGATAATATCAGTTTTAGATAAATGTCAGAAAAGCTAGCATCTGATTGTGTGCCTTGTTGATTCAACATCTCTGCAAAAACACAAAATCTTGGCTTTGACAAGTAAAGCCAAATCCTGACTCAAACCTGCATCTTCTATTTACAGAAACATGTATATGCATTAATGCAATTTTTTCTATAGAATTCAATAGAAGAAAAAGTTTATCCTTTGTATCAAAATTAGAATTTGAAAAAAATACCCTTCACAAAACCAGCAAGGCATATTTGATGCATGTCCTCCTGTAGTAATCATGAGACCCGATCCTTTACATCTTGGGCATTTTGAGTACTTTCCATTTTGTCCTTGAAAGACCGTTATGAAACTACTCAAAAACTTGTCCACTGCTTTGCACTGGTTGTCACCAAAAAAAAAAAAAGTGGAAGAAACAAATCTCAGAACCAGCCAAAAAAATAATGAACTGATTCCTTTGTCACTCATAAAACCATCTACCTAGGATCCTAAAAGTGTGAAGCCGTAATGGCATTTTTTAAAAGCATTAAAATAATAAGTGTGAAAAATTAACTTTAAAGCCAACAACCATCATGGAAGCTTTAAAAAACATATCTAATCTACAACAAAAATATATCCTAAAAATTAATTTACCTTCTGTTCAATAAACTCCATTTACTGCGAACACATGTACAAAATACATGTATCAGCTACTTAAGACTGATACACTCAATATTCTGCCCCTTTCAATGTATGATGAGATACGTGCACACCAGTTTCCAGCCCCTGCTATGGAAGCAAATTCATGTCCATTGGCATGGTTTAACAAAACATCCACACTGCAACATCAAATACAAGATGCTGAAGCTTTGTGTCTATAGAGTAATATTCCTCTAGAAGCAACAGCAATAACGACTCAGATAAAAGAAACACATGCATAAGCATGACATGATAAGCGATTTGGCATATGATTATTAATTACTTTGAATCATAAACTAATCATCGTTTGAAGAGATACATTAAGCTGGGAGCAAAAAGAGAAACAATTCACCAAACAAAGTTAGAATGCTCCATGATGCTTTTGTCAGCATCCATCTAAAAATATGACACAATCCAGGATTACAAAATATACAAAATAATGGAAAGGATCCAGAACTATGATAGAATACATTAACTAAAAAATTGGGAACAATGACCTTTCTAAATAATACAATATGCACATTAGAGAAAACATAAATTAGATCCATAATTAAAGTGTAACTGTTTTAATGCAGGATGAATCCAAATAGTTGTAATATGCCTTTAAATGTGGACAGTAAATGCATAATTCCTCATGACATATTTCTGAATTTCGTTTTGATATAGTGAGGATATACTATATGTTGCTTTTCTCAGTTTTGCATAAATGGCAGTTTATTTTTGTTCTTTATATCAGCCCAAGCAACATTAAGCATATATTCTAACAGGGAAACAATTATTTCATATTACTAAAAGTAAAACAGACATTTCAAAAGTCTCATAGATTTGTTAAGATCTTGAAGATTGGCATCCTTAAATTGGCCTTAAAATTTCCTCCAATATTCATATCTGAATTTAGAGGAATTTCTCACACTAGTTATACCAATGTCAGTCCCTGATCAGGCAGATGCTGAACTTCCACCATTAACTGTAACTTTAAGGTATATAACAACCATGGTAATAATCTTAAATCCAAAAAACTATGAGAGTAGATGATCTCCAATGAAAATAGGTCCATATACATATAGTGGATTTGCTATTACATTCTGTTGATAAAATGTTGTCATTGATGTCAAAATGTGTTTCATGAAGGTCAGATTTATGGCACTATAGTTGAGATTTTTGTTTTACAAGAATAATATAATTAATTTGTAAAATCAATTAATTATAGCCTACACAGGCTGACCTATGTCTTGTACCAATTTGGAGAACATTCAAAATGCAATTAATTATTTTTTGCATGCATCCGACTTCCCTTCCTTTGTTGCCCCATTCAAGAAATTTAAAATAAATAAAATGACCTATTTTTGGAAGCCCGACCTAGGCTTTGGCACCCACTTTGGGCAATGTAATTTAAAAAAAAAAGAAGTAAATGCATGCTGGCCAACCTGTTTTGAGGAGTTGTAACTTTTGGTAAAGAGGTGCCTTGAGAGGTATATATGAAGGATGGCTTGAGGGTTAGTAAGCAAGAATTTCATTGAATATCATTTTCCATTCAAGGCAGACTTAAGCAGACTTTACAAGCAAATCTGAAGAGTTCAGGTGAGCAGATTTTTGAAAATTATTTTAGACGTTAATGTGCACATGATTTCAGACTTGTGAGCAGCTTATTTCAGATCTGTTCAGCAGAAAATTTTGAAGAGTATAAGCAGATTTTGGAGGTGATTTATTGCAGACTTTAAGGTAATTAGTTGCAGACCTATAAGCATAGATTCTTGAAGATCATTAGCAGATTTAAGCAGCTTGTTGAGCAGATTTGTGAAGGAAAATCAAATCAGATTCAAGAAGATCCATCACTTTTCGCTTTATTCTATTGGAGTTTGGTGCCTCAAAGAGATTGGTGTCTCTTGCTGAGTTGGTGCTCAATTGTGGGAATTGGTGTCTCTAGTAGGTTGGTGCATATGATGAAGAGATGTGACCTCTCCCTCTCATGGGAAGACATAGAGGGGAAAAGGTTCATTTGAGGAAGAGATGGAAGGGAGATCAATTTGGAGAGTAATATATCGTTCTCAAAAGCAGCAATGAAAGGTGGTGACTCAATTGTTATGGGTGCCTCAATTCCAATGAAAGGTGGTAACTCTTCCACCAATAAAGTATAAAGGAGAGATCATTCCAAGCATTCAAGGATGACTAACTCAATCGTTACCCATCACTCATGGATTCACAAAAGCAATCATCAATTATCAAATCAAGCAAACAATCAATCAGTAACTCATACTATCAAATCACCATTCAGTCAATCATCATTCACCAATATATGAAACCAGCATTCATTACATCATCACTCTTCAATCACCTTATCAACCTGTTGATGTAGTTTTTAGCACAATCGAACACAAAATAAAATACCAAGGTATCTTATCCTCTCTTGAATAAAGTCTCTCAAATGCTATGCTTCACGATCAAATGAGAGAACTCCAATGTTTCTACTGTCAGGTCTTGACTCGTGGATAAGCTCAATTGGTTGATGTGATTGTTGGTAATCCAAGGGGCCTTATGTTGAATAGTTGAAAGTTGAACATTCGGATGTTGCCGGAACTTAAATTCTAACTATTTGCTTGGAAAATAAAATGGCAAAAGAGATAGAGTTTAGGGATTCTAATCCTAAGAATTTGGGAACAATGAACAATCTTTGGTAAAACTCGACTAAGCCTTGCTTTGACATGCAAAGCAAAAACTCTGCAAAGCTTAATGCGATCTTCTAAGGAAACTAGATAATTTTTCAAATTATTACCAAGCATAGACACCATTAATTGAATGCATATCAATGATTGAATAACAATTGACCTTAAGATCATTCAAGAATTCCAATCGACCACACAAGGCAAACTTACAATCAGCAAATTGCTAGTGCTATGGATAAATGAATTTCACCATTAATCATTCACAATCCCTATCATTCATCTAATCAACATAAAAATGAATTGAGAAGTAGAGACCATGCAACTTGTTGAAATGACACATTAATTCACCATAGCTTCAATGAAATCATATGCTCTTTACAACAAGATTTTGGCAACAATCTTTGCCTTCTCCTAATCTAACTTCTACTTCCTAATTGTCTGACTACTATCTATCTTCTATTACTCTACTATTGTTAACTTGCTATTAATCTCCTTAACAAATGAGAAAACTGAGCCTTATATAGATAGCTCTTTACATTGAATGGATCAAATTGATTCACAATCAATGGCCGAGATCACAGGATAGAAAACCTAAATTAGGGTTTGTTATAACAAACTCCATCTGACCAATGAGAAAATTACATTTGAGTTCAATATTAGTTGTGAAACGATAGAAAATGAGGGTAGGTAGCTCAAAGTTTGTGCCTTCATAGGATGAATCAGGTGCATTGCATCTAGACATGCTGATGTGGAATCTTTTGATTAGTTGAGTGGTGACTAGGATGTCATCTCAACTTGCACTTGTAGACTTGATTCATCATCATGAATGAGTATTGAGTAATATCTCTTGATACTCAACATTATGCAGTTTGCTCAATGTGATGATGATAATTGATCTTCTCTTATTCATGATCTACTTGATGAATGGTGCACCTAGTTGGGGTTAACTTCTCAACGTACTAACTTTGATTCTTAGATTCCCGAAGGGAATTCAAGATTGTAAAACATTTCTTCGTCAAATAAGTTGTCTCCTTCATGCTTCACGACCTTGACTTTGTTCTCTGCTTTGCATGACTCGAACTTTATCTTGATGTTGAACTACCCCTCTAGAGTGTTATTCTGATCTTCCTGCAATCAGATTTGTCCTTGACTTTTTCCTTTGTCACCTGCAAAGCAAACAAAAGGATATCAAATATATAAAATACAAATCAACTTCACTTACCTTTCACTTCCATATGTCTGATTTTGTGCTTGCTATAGGTCTTATGCAATGTGAATTTTCACACAATTCTGCCCAGGCTGCCCTCAAATTGGATTGAAAACCTCTCAAACTAGGACAAAGATCCCTCTAATCAAGTTCGCCTTTCTTGAAAGTGTATTTTGATCAATGAAATGATCAAAATCTGGTTGTCCAAATTGCTGATCCCTTTGTCAAATCGCTGTCTTGAAGATAGGAAATCGCCCTTCAAAATTATTGCCTTGAATGTATTGTAGATAAAAATTGCTAGTGTTTTTAAATGCAGATCTGATTTTGCTTGAATGATGCTTTGATGTGTGACAAAATGAATTACAAATTCCCCCCTTTATAGGCGCTAAGGGCTAAAAATCACCACTTCACTTCAACTTCTCATTAGGCCGACTTGTTTAGATAAAATAAAAATCTCCTTGTTGAGCGCTTTACCCTTGAGACAACCGACTTCTTCTCCTTGTCAAATCGGTGATTGTCCTTTCAATTGCACAAGATTTTCGAAATTTAGGCTCTCATTTGTACCTATGTTAAATCGGCTTTTCATATTTCATTTGTACTTTAGTGTTTTGCACTTCGTTTGCACCATTTTCATTTGGCCCAAGTCTGACTTGATGTGGCGGCTTTTGAGACTTCATTTGCATGTTCGAACAATGCAAACCCTAGTTTCTTCAAGCGATCAATCAATCTTATTTCAAAATGTGATGGGGTTTTGAAGCCTCATTTGTACTAAGTTGTCTTGATCCTTTGATCATCTAGCCTTATCAAGGTGGATCATCATTCAACCTTGCATTTGTTTTAAGTAAAACTTGGGCAGCACAGTACTATTGGTTTGCACTTAACATCCTTGGCGGCAATTTTGACTTTGTTTGTACTTGACAACATGAGCGGCTTTTTGATGTTCATTTGGATTTCTTCACTTGGGCGGCTTTCTCATCTTCATTTGGACTTGAAGGCTTGGACGGCTTTTTCTCCTTCATTTAGACTTCTTGAATTTGGCGGCTTTTCTCCTTCATTTGGACTTGATCACTTGGGCTGCTTTCTCATCTTCATTTGGACATGAAGGCTTGGGCGGCTTTCTCATCTTCATTTGGACTTGAAGGCTTGGGCGGCTTTTTATGCCTCATTTGGACTTGATGAACTTGGCGGCTTTTTCTACTTCATTTGGACCTCTTGAACTTGGCAGCTATTTCATGTTCATTTGGACTTGACAACCTTGGCGGCAATTTTGAGTTTGTTTGTACTAAGGTTGATTGATGTAATTTGTCTCTGGCTCTTTGCATGAACAAAACTACTTTGTCAAATCGGCCATTCCACCTTTATTTGCACAAGCAATTTGGTGTTTGCATCTTCATTTGTGCCTTACTCATCTTGCATTTTGTTCGTACCTCGATTCTTCATCAATCTCAAACTTGGATGGGGTGGCATTTTGACATCGATTTGTACCAAATTCGTTTCACGTTTCATTTGCATCATATTCATTTCATCAATCTCAAATTTGATGGGGCAAAATTTTGACCTTCATTCATACCAAGTTCGTTCCTCATTTCGTTTGTACCTCTTCCAAGTCTTAAACTCTCCAACTTGAAGGGCGGAAATTTCACCTTCATTCATACCTCAATCAAATTGACATTTCAAGGTTCTCATTTGCACAAACTTGAACTTGCTAAGAAAACACTCGTCAAGGTGACCTTTTTGGACCAAATTCATGCCCTTGTCCAATTTTCACATCAAAACCCTAGTTCATGCCATTTCAAACCCTAAGATTTTTTCTTGCAAATTGACAACTTTCAGCAACACTAACCACCTTAGCAAGGTTGGCAAGTGGCAACACAACCCCAATCTTGACTTTACAAGACCTATTCACTTCTCATAAGCAAGGGCTAACAGCTACTAAACATACCAAGCTAAGACGACCTAACTAAACACCTAAAAAAGTGGGGGTTCCCATTTGCAATGGGGTGATGTGTGAAAACGTCACAACACAACCATCACTTAATCATGACTTACCAATACTTTGAGTCATACAATCAAGGTAATTCATTCAATTGAAGAGATCAGATTTGATATTGATAATGAATTAGGCATACAGCAGATTGATCATATACAGTGATTTTGGTATGAGTTTCTTGTGATAAACATAGCATAATGAATCTTGTTTATGAATGCTCACTGTTGACTAATGTGCATACAATTTCGAAATATGATATTTGTTTATGATTGCTTATATATATATATATATATATATATATGCCATAATGTAGGACTTCGTATGTTTTGCTTAAATGTTATAATCAGCCATGATAGGGGTTTTAAGGGCTCACAAGGAGGGGAAACAGCGTTCAGATCCTCTTCTAAGTACGCCACTTCATGGTGGTGACCGGGGATCCCATGAGGCCAAGGGGGTTCAAGGAGTGATGCCCTTGGGCTTAGAAGGGAATTATTTCCAGGACCCCCTATTGTAAATGCACCCCAACCCTCTATCATGGTGGATCACTATGCAAAGGAATTCAATCATAGGAAGTGGAAAAGGATGTCATAATGAAGGCGAACAGTTATAGAACACCTCATTAGGTACACCACCTCATATGAATGGCAAGGGCCACATGAGGTACCCTATCAAGTAACCTTACTCTAGCTTCCCTATGGTTGAATTCCATCAAATTAGGTATATCATATGATTAATTTAATGTTCCTCTATTCCATTTCTTGTTTTACTTGAAATTGTGATTTTAGGGTAGAAGTTAGGGCGTTTACAAAAAGGGGATGTTACATATGGTATCAAAGCATTGTTCTTGCCAGCCTGCAAGAAAAACCTACTTTAACTGCCATTCAATTAGGGTTAACTATTTAGCCCTTCTCTTAAATAAGTCAAAAATAAAATCAAAAGGCCAACATTGCAATTCTATGTGTGTGCCTTTCAAACGTATATTGCATGCCTTATGTGTATTAATGTGTATGATTTACACCTTACAAGTATTTGTGTGTATGCTTCATGCCTTACATGTATTCATGTGTACACTTCATGCTTTACGCCTTACATGTAATTGTGTGTATGATTCATGCCTTACGTGTATTTGTGTGTATACTACATGCTTTACACTCTACATGTATTCATGTGTATGATGTGTAATCAAGAGTATACTTGAAGTGATTACTTTATGTCTTACATGTATGCTTCATGCCTTGCATGCATTTATGTAATCCTGCCTTCCACGTAATTACGTTCGTGCTTCATGTGTAATCATGGATATGCTTCATATCTTATGTGTATTTACATGTTCACTTCACGTCTGATGTGTTTTCAGCATGTTTACTCTATGTGTGTTTGATATATGCTTTGTGCTTCAAGTATTTATGTGTTTGCCCCATGTCTATCATGTTATTAGCATGACTACTTCATGGTGTGTGTGCCTTCCTAATGTATGCCTTATGTCTTGAATATGCTTTGCATCATGTTTGATGTGTTTTCAACAAGTTTGTTCCATGTGTGTTTCCAAAGCCATTTCATATTGGGAATCATCTTGAACACTCCATGATCATTGCTTGAGGACAAGCAATCTTGGGCGGGGCGGACTGTAATGCCCCCATTTTGAAATAGGAATTAATAATAAATTAAAATATAATATATATAATGTAATTAAGTTATTGAATGGTCAAAAGACATAGAAAGAAGAGTTGTGACTCTCTCAAACATGAGAAATAGAGGGAGAAGAGATCATTTAAAAAGGGGAAGGAGGAAAGAAATGAATAAGCAAGTGAATCAAGGAAGGATTAATGAAAGAAGAAATGAATGAGAAGTAGATAAGGAAGTGACTCTTTCAAATGGCAGAAATTATAAAGGATTGCACTCTGTCAGAGGGTGCTAATTCTAAAAGGTTGTGTCTCTTCCAAAGGGCAAGAATTATGAAGGGTTGTACTAATTCAAAGGGTGGAAATTGTGAAAGTTTGTGTCTCTTGCCAAAGGGCAAGCATGATGAACAGATGCGATCTCTCCCTCTCATGGGAAGATATAAATGGAAGAAGGTTCATTTGAGGAAGAGATGGAAGGGAGATCAATTTGGAGAATTATATATTATTCCAGTGTTCCACCGGCATTGGGGATAGGGGGAAGCGGGGACACAGGGACGGGTTTCTGGGACGGGGGGACCAAAAGCCTAAGTTTGGGGACAACTGTGGGGGGTGGCGGGGTGGTGGTGCTGATATAGTTATACATATACATATAGTACTTGAAAAACTAGTTTTGAAAAGATGTATGACAATATAACAGTATAAGAATTACATTTCAAATTAAACTATAGGAAATTTGAAATACTAAACCTAAATACCAAGATTTCTTCAATGCTAATTGCTAATTGCTAATTGTTAAATAAAATTTGACAAATGAAATTGTCAAATTGGAGATTTCTATTATATCAAAAAAGGAAAATATGAATATCTGATGCCATTGGAAAGTCTATAATAATAAAGATGATCACATGATTCATCATTACAATGAGTAGCCAAATACAAATACTAATAGCAATAGCATTACAAAAGAGACTAGAGTCAAAGACAAAATGACAAATCTCACTTTTTTTTTAAAAATTAAATTTAAACATTGCATATACGTGGGGGTGACGGAGACGTCTCCTTGGGAGACGCGGAGACATCCAAGGAGATGTGGAGACGTCTCCCTGTCTCCAGCAGCGCTTGGGTGGCGGTGGCGGGACGGCGGGGGACGTTGCGTGCCCGTCCCCCCATCTTGGAGACGTCCCCGTCTCCAAGACGCAGCCAAAAAAGGGGGGGACACGTCCCCATGGAACACTGTATTATTCTCAAAAGCAGCAATGAAAAGTGGTGACTCAATTGTTATGGAAGGTGGTGCCTCAATTCCTATGAAAGGTGGTGACTATTCCACAAATAAAGTATAGAGGAGAGCTCATTCCAAGCATTCAAGGATGATTAACTCGATCATTACTCATCACTTATGGATTCACAAAAGCAATCATCAATTATCAAATCAAGCAGACAATCAATCAGCGACTCATACTATCAAATCATCATTCACCAATAAATGAAACCAGCATTCATTACATCATCACTCTTCAATCACCTAATCAACCATCACTTAATCATGACTCACCAATACTCGAGTCATACAATCAAAGTAATTCATTCAATCCAACGAGATCAGATTTGATGATTGATATTGATGATAAATTAAGGCATACAGCAGATTGATCATATACTGTGATTTTGGTATGAGTTTCTTGTGATATACATACCATAATGAATCTTGTTTATGACTGCTCACTGTTGATTAATGTGCATACAGTTCAGAAATATGATAGTTGTTTATATGTATATATGTATACGTGTGTGTGTGTGTGTGTATCTATATGTATGTATATATATCTATATGTATGTATGTATATATATATATATATAAAATGTAGGACTCTTTGTATGTTTGCCTTAAATGTTATGATCAGCCATGATAAGGGTTTTAAGGGCTTATAAGAAAGGGAAACAGCATTGGGATCCTCTTCTATGTACACCACCTCATGGTGGTGATCGAGGGATCCCATGATGCCAAGGGGGTACAAGGAGTGCTGCCCTTGGGCTTAGAGGGGAAGGATTTCCGGGACACCCTATTGTAAATGCACCCCAACCCTCCGTCATGGTGGATCACTATGCTAAGGAATCCAATCATAAGAAGTGGGAAAGGATGCCATGGTGAAGGGGAACAGTTATAGCACACCTCACTAGGTACACCACCTCATATGAATGGCAAGGGCCACGTGAGGACAAGAACGATGGTATATCCACTCTTGGGCCTAGGGTAAAGGATCTCTAGGGAACCCTATCACCTTATTCTAGCTGCCCTATGGTTGAATTCCATCAAATTAGGTATATCATATGACTAAGTTATTGTTCCCCTATCCAATTTCTTGTTTTGATTTTAGGGCAAAAGTTAGGGCATTTGCAAAAGGGGGACATTACAAAGATCATTGGCAGGTTAAAGCAGCTTGTTGAGCAGATTTGTGAAGGAGGATCAGATCAAATTCAAGAAGATCCGTCACTTTTCACTTTATTCTTTTAGAGGTTGGTGCCTCAAAGAGAATGGTGTCTCTTACTGAGTTGGTGCTCAGTTGTGGGAATTGGTGTCTCCAATGGGTTGGTGCCTATGAATTTTCTAAAGGGGATTGATATCTCCTACATGAGTATTATCTACTTTAGGCAGTAGCATTCTTGTTCACTTGTGGTATGCATGAGTATATGTTTGATATGCATGCTTAATATATGCAATGAGGATAATGTTGAGACATGGACCAGCTAGGACTCGAACCTAGGACCTTCCATACACTGTTGGAGTGCTCTACCACTGAGCTATTGGCCCCTCTTGGACCAGTCCATCGTCGGTTCGGGTGTGGCTTATTTCCAACACCAACACCCCCCCTTAAGCCACACCTCTCGTGTGCTTGGGGCTCCTAGCCTGGACCTGGCTCTGATACCATGTTGAGACATGCACCAGCTAGGACTCGAACCTAGGACCTTCCATACACTGCTGGAGTGCTCTACCACTGAGCTACTGGCCCCTCTTGGACCAGTCCATCGTCGGTCTGGGTGTGGCTTATTTCCAACACCAACAGATAAATATTATCTTATGCATCTATGATCTTTTATTAGTTCTTACTAGGTGTTAATAAACTTGTTATACTTCTTAATCTATCCCCAATGGCAATCATATGGGAATGGAAAGAATTATGTTAGGAAGAGGTGGTAGACATAGGTTCCCCCGAATTAAGTAGTCCACCCCAAGGGATGGAATCATCATGGGATGTTCCTACCGTTGTGGGCCATGAGGCGAGTTGTCTTGGTCAGGCGTTGCGCGCTCTTGGGCTTAATTGGGCTGAACAGTCTTCCTCTATAACCCAGGTTCCCTTGAATTAATTAGCCCATCCCAAGGGATGGAATCATCACGGGATGTTCTTTCCGCTTGTGGACCAAGGGACGTGTTGTCTTGGTCAAGCACTGGGCACTTTTGGGCTTAATTGAGTTGAACAATAACCAGGCACTCTTTGTGGATTTCCTCTCTAAACCCTAAATATGATCAATTATGGGAATGGAACCATGGATAGTTATTGTATGATTTATCTAATTAGAATAAGACAATTATTGTTATGTAAGTGCTTGTAATTGTTGATTAGGATCCCCAACCCTAAATAGAAATAATTGGTCTTATGAATTATATTTCAAATATTTTCTAAAATGATTGCAAGATCTAAACCAAGGTTTATGTTGATAACTATATTACATTCCTTACAATTAAATTTGTGATTCTAGGGCAAAATCCAAGGTCCTCCCAAAAGGGGACATTACATAATACTTGCATAATGAATAATTAATATTAATTTAACTTTAAACTTTTAATTTTGATAATTATAAACTTCAGATTTGAAGTTATAATACAATTTTGAAAATCTAAAATGTCGTGAAATATTTCCTAAATTTCTATCTAAAGTTAGAGGTTTTTGTCCACTAACTTGGCAAGAGAAATCAAGGGTTTTCATCCTTAGATCTCTAGTCTTTGGGGGGTTTCGTCCTCTATTTATAGAACCACATTCTACATTCCACAAGGAATGATAATCAAATATAAAATATATGTTCCATAATGATCCTTTCTCCTTGCTTGGCCTCCTTTAAATAGAATTTTTCCCCAATTGGCGTACCTCTTCAAATGTCCCTGGATTGCAAATAAACTTAATTATGATTTCATTTTATATTAATCTTGCTGGAAATCACATTTTCTCTTGTGTTGAGGAGCCACCTTGCAAACTTGTTTGCGACACACAAGCACACAACTACACATAGTGCCAGTAACATTGAGCTGAGGGAAAAAAGCTCCTTTCTACCATAGTTCATCACTCCATATTGTGATTTTTGTTTTTTGATGTCATGGATATTATAATCCATGAGTTTTGTACACCTTAAACACTTGACAGTATTTACATATCTAAAAATGTTGTTTCCTTCAGCTAAAATCTGCATTTTTACTCATGCTATTGTTGCACACTTGTGTATGTAATCAAAGTAGCTTCTATTTTGATTAGTTTATTGTGTTTTTGAAGTTTATTTATTAAGGGTGCAAGATACAAGTTTTAAATCCTTAAAAATCTTTATATTTCATGGTGATTTCAATTTGTCAAATCTGCAATGAGTGAGTATTGTATTATGATTTTAAATAATTTTGAAGTAACATTTATTATATATTTATTCCAATTTAAGAAAGGCATATATATATAAGAACCATTTCTTATATGCAACCTCTAAATATCCTATTTCTTGTCATGTTGTTTTTATTGTTGAAGTTTATGTTTCTTGTTTCTGGTAACATAAATGTGGACAACTAGCGGAGCCTTTTTTTAAAACCTTATGTTTATATGTATTGAAACTTCAACTCGTTTTTGGTTTATTAAGTACATTGAACTCTAAATTTGATCAATATATGAAGGAAATCAATAATATGGTTCATAATTTCTTTTTTTATGCCTGGTAAGCTTTTTAATGTGACCAGTGACACTGACATGACACGCCCTCTGGCTCCACTGAGGCCATAAACAAGGAACCTCATCCCCACACTTCACTTGTTCAAACCCACAAGTTCAATGGCCCAGTGAGAAGGCACAAGCTCTGCGAGCATAATGGCCTGGCAGGGGTTTGAACCTTGGTGGCCGCTTCACCAACGAAGTGTTTTAACCGCGACACTACACATCCGAAGACAATTCATAAATTCATTAGCATGTGTCTTCAAAGCATTTTTTTTAAATTATGTATTTTTTTATGTTTGATAGATTTGCAAAGTTTTTTCCAATTCTCAAGTAGTCAAAGATTTTGGCTCAATCAAATAATTGTCAAATCCAAATTTTTAAACTATGGTGCCAGGAATAGTTCATAATCTTTTGAGTGTTGGACAGCTTGTTGAAAAAGGATGTTTTGCTATTTTAAAAAACAGTGAATGTGTTATCAATGATAAAAGTGATAGCAATCACATTGCTGCAAAACAAAAATTTCATCTTTGAATGTTAGTGCACATTGATATTTTTTGGTCCAATGCAGACTGTATCACTCAATAAAAACATGTATTTTTGTATTTTTGTTGATGCCTGCAATAGAAGAACTTGGGTATATTTTGTCAAAGAAAATTTAGAATTGTTTTCTATATTCCAACAATTTAAAGCTTATGTTGAAAAACAAAGTGCTTGTTCCTTGAAGACACTACATACAAATAGAAAGGAAGAATTTACTTCAAATGAATTTCAAGATTTTTGCTAAAAAAATGGTATTCAAAGGCAATTGACAGAAAGTTATACTCCTCAACAAAATGGAGTAGGTGTAAATTAGAACCGTAGAATTGTAAAGACGACTAAAAGCATGCTCAAGGTTAAGAATCTTTTCAATATTTTTGGGTTGAAGCAATAGCTACATCTATTTACTTGCTAAATTGATGTCCAACACAATGTGTGAAATGTTGACTTGGTGGTCAGCACCTCCTTCGGGACTCATCGCATGGCTTAACCGCCTCCTGTGGGTTGGGTTAAATCTGGCGTTTGTATCGGGCATTGATAGTTCGAACTTTTGTCGCAACGGCAAATGATTCCAACAATTGGTATCAGAGCCTTGGGTCACAGGTTTGAGTCTCCCTTCAATGGGTGTTGAAGGCTCAGTCAGTGCTAAGGGGGAGATTGTTGACTTGGTGGTCAGCACCTCCTTGGGGACTCGTGGCATGGCTTAACCACCTCTTGTGGGTCGGGTTAAATCTGGGGTTTGTATCGGGTGTGTAAAGCGGAAAAATCGAACCCTAGTTGTTCTCCCCTCCCCGACTCCAAGGAGAGAGAAGGGAGAGTCACTAGGGTTGATGGTTTTCATTTAGGAGAGACTTTACATTCAAAAGAGGGGTTGAAACCCACAAGATCCAATCCCACGCAATGCAAGATTGGATTCTAAATGAGTTTCAAGGGTTAAGACATCAAGGATACCCTCTTTTGTAAAGAATGTAGATAGAAAGATTGAACTAGGAATGCATGTAAAGTAGGAAAGATTCGCTTATAAACAGAGATAGGGATATGGGATGAAGCTGCGGACCTGGAATTAGCAGTAAAATGTCGAGACGGTGCTGTTCTGCAAATTTGAGCGAAAGTTGACGGGACGATGGCGCCCGGCGTGCACACGGTCCTCCGAAAAATCCGTGAAACGAAGGGGGATCTGTTCGTCTCTGCACAAGGATTCCAGATCTTCAATTACAGCCGCGTACCTGCAACCTACACACAGAAAAGAGAGGACGATTGGGGGGTTAGGGATGAGGGGTTTGCCTTTAGGTCAAACCCCGGTTTTGGAATTAACCAAGAAATGAGAATGTTGTAAATGTAAATGTTTGTAATGTAAACAAGTACTGATACCTTGTTGTAAGAATGTTTGTATTCTTACATGCGAAGGTGTAATGTATGTAGTATGTTGTATGTGATCTCCTCTTCAATGGTTGAATCCTTGTCTTGAATGCAACACCTAGCCTTGAATGGAGACTTAGAATGCTCAATTGCTTGAAGGAATGCTTGAATGCTTGAATGTTTGAATATCGCTTTTGCCTTTTGTTCTTGCTTATTTCCTCTTTTCGACCTCCTCAAATGGGAGAGGAAATGTAGTTTATATACTTGTCAATTAGGGCTGATAGACTGATTTTCCTGACCTTAGGCCGACCAAGAAACATTATTTTCCAATTTGCAAACTTAAAGACCCGAAGCCCCATAAGAGACCGGGCCCAAAATAGGGCCAGGGACCAGGGCGCTAGGCGCCATGGTCCTGGGGGACCAGGGCGCTGGGCGCCATGGTCCCACCTCCAGGGACAGCAGGGTGCAAGGAGGATCAGGCCAAGGTGCTGAAAAATGCAGTTTTTGATGTCATGAACAAGTTTCGGGGTCTCCATTCAGGTTCCGTGTTGCATCGCCATCGTGAAGACCCAAATGCAGTCGAAATTGCAAGTGTCGCAATTTTAGGACGCTACATTTAGCCCCCACTTTAGCGGGAGTATAAGCGTACGCTCATACTTCCGGTAAAGTACAAGGAAACAACATTGAAAAACTTTCACCACGTCAAGGAGGCAAGATACACCAAGCCCCCGGTGGACTAAGGATCTTACGACTTCGATTGACAAAGTAAAAGGGAAGATCACGAGGGAGAACCATGACTGTCAGTAGTAAGGTTCCCTCACTATGAGTCACGCAAGAAAGATATCAAAAATTTTCAAGGCAAAGCTAAATTTGTCAAGAAATTTTCAAGTATCTTGAAAAGATATGAACGGGATGTATGCCCCCCTATGTTAAAGCGATCGCACACGCCTCACCGGGGGTGATTGCTTTAAGGTAGTGATACATATAAGAAATGAGAAAGGAGCACGTTATCACAAGGATTTAGCCCCCAAGTGTGAGATAAGCCCAAGGATAATAGACACAAAACACAAAGCACAAGGTGACTTCGCTTTCCTCGGGGTCAATATGCTGTATGATAATTCATGTATATCATATGTATGTATGCATAATTGTTCTTCATTCCCCAATCAAGTAAGGTCACCTAGAAGAAGGGAACACATGTGTCTTTTGAGTCAACATGAGAGAGACCAAAAGAGATCTCAATGTTTTGCATCGTCCTCAAGTAGACAACACTACGGACAACAAATAGAAGAATGAGAATAACACATAGAAGAAGTAACAAAAGGAGGAGAGAATCTGCTATGCTAATGAACTAGTCTAGCATGTCATCTACCCCCCGATCTTGCTGATCAATATTTCGGGAAGGTAGGAAACACGCTAGAGGAGGAACATCCAACACAGCAGATGGAGCTATCACAAGATCTAAACAAGGGCTATGTTCATATCCCAAGCCACGGTGTTCTTGTCTAGGAGCTAGGATAAGTGCTTTAGAAAATTCGTTAGATAAATGGTTATCAACATCAACATGTTCATACTCACTATCAGAATGAACAGGAGTAACATTTTCATCATGAATAACATTTTCATCTATGTCATCATCAAGATTTATAAAAATAGGATCTTTAACTCGCACAGGATCAAGACCATCATGCATCTTATGTTTAGGAGATTTCGGCTCAATCGTCAGCTGAGGAGAAAATGGAATAATATTGGTTGAAGGTGTTTTTGGGGATTGCAAAGTTTGAGAAGCAGCTGCCTGAGCTCTAAGACGATGCTTTCGTCGGCGTTCACGTGCAAAACGATTTCGTCTAGTCTTAGTAGGAAGTTGAGAAGAGTGAGGAGGAGGAATATTCTCATCCTTATCACTTGGGTGTTTAGGTTGTGGTCTCTTAGGTTGAACAATAGGAGAAGAGGAAGGTCTCTTCTCTCCATAAGAGGAAGGAGGAGGAACTGCTCCATATAAAGGAGGAATATTTGGTTTAGGAAGTAGACCAAGCCCCCCATGACGAGGAGGTATAGGTCTACTTTTAGGAAGTTTATTAGATATAGGCATAGTCACATTCATAGGAATGGGTTGGGAATCTTCTTGAGGAAAGACATTAGTTTTATCTTTCAAAGGAAGAACTTCCTTCTCAAGAACGATAGGAATGTCAAGTTTGGGTGTTCTAGGTTCACTTAGAGATAGGATCATATCTTTTTTCCACTTTTGATAAGATTTGAAAAGATGATCACTTCGCGGAGGAAGAGATTGGAATTGTTTGGGCCAAAAGTAATCAATAGAAACGCTAGAAGTTCTTTCAGCTGGTTTAAAGAGACTATGATTGACAGTAACAACTTCACCATTATGGGGAAATTTCAAACACTTGTGAATAGGAGAAGCAATAGCTTTCATGGAAGATAGCCAAGGATAGCCTAGCTTCACACGAAATTGTTCGGACGATGGAATAATAGCAAAGTCCACATCAAGGGATTTGTTATGGACCTCAATAGGTAATGTAATAGAACCAATTGCAGGAGAAGAAAATGCATCAAATAGTTTCACAACCACATTTGTTTCATCAAGATCACTTGATTCAATTGCAAAGTAAAAAGAAATTCTTCAGTAATGATATTAACCATACAAGAAGGATCAATAAGCACTCCATGGCAAGGTGTATTCTTGACTTTTGCAACTATATATAAAGGACCATCAGGTGCCCTGATAGTTTCACTAGAATCAAAGGTGATGGAAGGTTCTTTAGGGATTTTCTGCTGCTCTACAAAGTTAATCACATTCGGAGTCATGGACACAAGATCATCAGGTGAGACAAAGGAATCAGTAGTATCAATCGCATTAGAGGTATGAGAAGGCAATGGATCAGTAAAAATCTTAAGATTTTGGTTAGGAGGAGCTACAGATGTGTTGCCTTTATCATTCACACCAGAAACAGAGATAGTATTATTATCAATCAGATCTTGAATTTTACCCTTTAAAGCAAAACATTTTTCAGTATCATGCCCAGGATGACGATGAAATTGACAAAAAGATTTGTTATCAAAATAGGGCAAATTAATCTTTGTAGGATCTATTTGCCTTATAGGAGGAAGAGTAAGCACATTTTGTTCCAATAACTTATTCATAATACTATGCAATGATTCATTCAAAGGAGTGAACTTTCTTTCTTTCTTGAAAAACTTAGAAATAGGAGGCACACCTGATGCTGCATTCACATTGTTGTTGATGATGTTTTCATTGAATTTAATGGACTCTCTGTTCGGTTTAAACTTCCCAAATGGTTGTTGACTACTATCACCCTTATCACTCGGAGCCATAGGATTTGCTTGTTCCATTTGACTCACAGTCAGTTGATAATTGTGAAGAGTTGCGCACAACTGGTGGAAAGAAGTAAACTCAGAAAACAGAAGTTTTTCTCTAATATCTTTTTGTAAATTAGAAATAAAGATTCTTTGAATATCATTGTTAGGCACTGGAAAGGAAATTTGAGCATACAAATGCTTATATCTACCAATGAAATCAGTCACTTTTTCTTTAACACCTTGTTTACAATGCATTAAATCAATCAAAGTAACTTTAGGACTTATATTGTTTTGAAATTGTTGAATAAAAGCATTTGCAAGTTGTTCGAAAGAAGTAATAGAATAAGAAGGCAACGAGCAATACCATTGTAGGGCTTTATCTCTTAATGTTCTAGTAAACAGTTTTGCAAGCAACCTTTGGTCATAAGCAAAATCAGTGCATATTGTTTGAAAGGTCTTAACATGTGTTAGAGGATCACCCTTACCATTATAAAGCTCCAAATGCGGAATTTCAACATGTTTAGGGGGGATAGCTCGAACAATGTCAAGAGAAAGTGGGCTCGCAACATCAAATGTGGGCACACTAAACTTAGATTGATTCATAGAGGCAATTTGTTGCTGTAAAGAAGAGACAGTTTGTGCAAGATTATTAATGGTCGCTTCAGTCGAAGAGTTCATATTAGATGTGTTAGATTGTGATGGAGGTGTTATGTTATTGAAAGAAGGTAGAGAGTAAGGTGGTGGGACACTATGATAGTTAGTCATAGGAGATGATTGGAAAGGAGGAACACTACAAGGAGGAATGGAAGGGTTAAATGAATTGCCCCCTTGCGTCGTGTTCCTTTGTGGAGATATAATAGGAACACTCATTGAAGGAATGAATGAAGAAGTCAGATTGAATGAAGGAAGAGGGTTGATTGAAGAAGAAGGATTGCCCCCATGACTTGTGATCATAGGTGGAATGTCTTGTATTGAAGTAGTCATTATGTTTGATGTAAAAGTAGGTATACTAGCAATAGAAGTTGTCAAAGGAATAGAATGATTAACTTGAGTAGGAGGTTGTGTATAACCTAAGGTTTCGGCACAACTTTTCATCGGCATCACATTCGAATCCACAATGTGTGCAATACCACGCAAAATATCAATTCCATTCTTATCACTTTGAACCATACGTTTTAGACCCTCAATTAATGAAAGAGCTTCACTATCAGGGTATTCTTGAGACATCCATTGTCGAAAATCATCAAATTGGTTATCCAATTTCGAAAGTTGTTCTACAGAAACCTCATGGAGAGCTTCTTCATCATTAAGAGGATTAGAGGAATTACCCACGTCCTCGTTAAAAAGGCCATTCAAATTAGGTTTCATCTCCTCAGTAATTAAACCTTGGAAAGACTTAATTCTAAGGCTTCGTCTAACGGGAATAGTGTAAGTAGGATTTATTGTTGTAAAACTCATGTACTAAAGAAAGAGAGAAGATTTTGAATTTTAGAGGTAGCAAATTTCAATAAAATCAGCCAATCTCCTAGATTTAAGCTGTTAAATGCAATCAGGACAATCTCCCGAAATTTCGAAAAAAATGTCCGGGACCGTGGCGAACGGAGTGCACACGGTCCTCGCAACTTTTTTCGAAATTTTCAGGGATGAAAGTTATGATGATTTTAAAGCTAATCTGAAAAAATTGAGTGATTTTACGATTTGTAGATAGGCCAAATTAAAGTTGCAATCTCAAAATTGAACCCTACCAAGATTGTTGAAAAATGTAAATTTTGAATTTTGAAAAAGAGAGGGAAACTGAAATTTTGAATTTTATGATTTTAGAGGGAATACTAAAAGCAATAAAAGTTTTGAAATTTAAAAGTTGACTCGATTTCATGCAAAATTCGAATTTGAAAGTGGAAATCAAGTTTGTTGCAATTAAACACTTAATTTCAAAAGTCACAAACTGCAAAAATTTGAATAAAACACTGAAATTTCGAATGAATGCTAACACACTTTTCAGATTTAGGACTATAAGAAACACAATTTTGATATGAATTTCAATTTCAATGATTTTTGAATGATTAGAAGCCTCAATCCAAGCAATCGCTAGACCAACTTTGACTTTAATTTTGAAGGTGTTAAAATCGATAAAATCAGCCAAAATTCTGGATTTTAGCAGAAAAATATAGTAAGATCTAGCTCCCGAAATTTCGGAAAAAATGTCGGGGACGATGGCGCTCGAGGTGCACACGGTCCTCGCAACTTTTTTCCAAATTTTCAGGGACGAAAGATATTGTGATTTTATTGCGGAATCCAAAGTTACAGCCGATTTGGAGGTGTTTTGATTAGTGAAATTATCAGTCAAAGGTTGAATCAAGAAGGTCTTAAAAATTAGGGTTTTGACATTTAACCACTTAATTTTCAGAATTGAAGCACAAATATGAATTGACAATTTGCAATAGAAGGGTAGATCTGAAACAAGCATTAACAATTAAACATTTCACAAGTTTAATTACTTAAAAAGAAAATTTTAGGGTTTTTATGCAATTAGCCTCTAAAATTTGCAAAAGATCAAACATGGAAATGTAATTAAGGAAGCAAATTTTTCAGATCTAACTATGAATAATCAGAATGAGGATGTTCACGTTGGGGTCACCAAAATGTAAAGCGGAAAAATCGAACCCTAGTTGTTCTCCCCTCCCCGACTCCAAGGAGAGAGAAGGGAGAGTCACTAGGGTTGATGGTTTTCATTTAGGAGAGACTTTACATTCAAAAGAGGGGTTGAAACCCACAAGATCCAATCCCACGCAATGCAAGATTGGATTCTAAATGAGTTTCAAGGGTTAAGACATCAAGGATACCCTCTTTTGTAGAGAATGTAGATAGAAAGATTGAACTAGGAATGCATGTAAAGTAGGAAAGATTCGCTTATAAATAGAGATAGGGATATGGGATGAAGCTGCGGACCTGGAATTAGCAGTAAAATGTCGAGACGGTGCTGTTCTGCAAATTTGAGCGAAAGTTGACGGGACGATGGCGCCCAGCGTGCACACGGTCCTCCGAAAAATCCGTGAAACGAAGGGGGATCTGTTCGTCTCTGCACAAGGATTCCAGATCTTCAATTATAGCCGCGTACCTGCAACCTACACACAGAAAAGAGAGGACGATTGGGGGGTTAGGGATGAGGGGTTTGCCTTTAGGTCAAACCCCGGTTTTGGAATTAACCAAGAAATGAGAATGTTGTAAATGTAAATGTTTGTAATGTAAACAAGTACTGATACCTTGTTGTAAGAATGTTTGTATTCTTACATGCGAAGGTGTAATGTATGTAGTATGTTGTATGTGATCTCCTCTTCAATGGTTGAATCCTTGTCTTGAATGCAACACCTAGCCTTGAATGGAGACTTAGAATGCTCAATTGCTTGAAGGAATGCTTGAATGCTTGAATGCTTGAATGTTTGAATATCGCTTTTGCCTTTTGTTCTTTCTTATTTCCTTTTTTCGACCTCCTCAAATGGGAGAGGAAATGTAGTTTATATACTTGTCAATTAGGGCTGATAGACTGATTTTCCCGACCTTAGGCCGACCAGGAAACATTATTTTCCAATTTGCAAACTTAAAGACCCGAAGCCCCATAAGAGACCAGGCCCAAAATAGGGCCAGGGACTAGGGCGCTGGGCGCCATGGTCCCACCTCCAGGGATAGTAGGGTGCAAGGAGGATCAGGCCAGGGTGCTGAAAAATGCAGTTTTTGATGTCATGAACAAGTTTCGGGGTCTCCATTCAGGTTCCGTGTTGCATCGCCATCGTGAAGACCCAAATGCAGTCGAAATTGCAAGTGTCGCAATTTTAGGATGCTACAGGGTGTTCATAGTTCGAGCTTTTGGCGCAATGGCAAACGATTTCAACATAAAGAATATGACTCCTTATGAGGCAAGGAGTGGAAGAAAACCAGGTGTAGCTCATCTTAATGTATTTGGTTGCATTGCTTATGCTCATATGGAAGAACAAAAGAGATAAACAATTAATGATAAAAGTGAGAAATGTATTTTTATTGGGTACAATGAGGAGATAAAGGGTTATTGGTTATATAATCTAGTAACCACAGACTTGATAGTCATTCATGATGTAATTTTTGTTGAAAAAGATACCTGAAAATGAAATTAGAAAAAAAAAAAAAAAAACAATAAAAATAGAAACGGTACAAGATGCTCCATCTCTATTAGCCCAAGCAGCAGATCACATTCTACTCAAACACCTTCATCAAGTAGTCCTCCTTCAAGTTCTAGTCCTCCTCATATGAAGGTAAAAGCTCTCAAAGAAATTTATGAAAAAACTACTAGTCTTGATTCATTTACAAAATTTGTTTTACTATTTCATATTCATATAGAACCAAGACAATTTGTAGATGCAGTAAAATAATGAAATTTGGATTAAGGCCATGGATGAGGAGATTACTTTTATTGAAAGAAATGGAACATTGAAGTTAGTAGATCTTCCACCAGAAAAGGATGTTATTGGACTAAAATAGGTCTAGAAACAAAATATAAGGCTGATGGATCCATTGAAAGACACAAAGCAAGATTGATAGCAAAAGGCTTCTCACTACAGACAAGTATAGATTACAATGAATCTATGCTCTTGTAGGGAGATTGGATACTATAAGGACTGTTTTGGCATTGGCAACACAATCTAAGGATTAGTATATCAGTTTGATAGCAAAAGGCTTCTCACAACAGACGAGTATAGATTCCAATAGATTCCAATGAATCTATGCTCTTGTAGGGAGATTGGATACTATAAGGACTGTTCTGGCATTGGCAACACAATCTAAGGATTAGTATATCAGTTTGATGTTAAATCAGCTTTCCTAAATGGTTTCTTGAATGTAAGAAAAGTTTATAGAACAACTACCAGGATATGAGATTACTAGAACAAAGAGATTACAAGTTAAAAATAACTCTATGCTCACAAGCAAGCACCAAGAGCTTGGTACAGTAGAATAAATGAATATTTAAAAAAAAGCTTCAACAGGACTGAAAATGAACATACAATATATCAAATCCAACGGTATTGATGACTTATTTACAGTCTGTTTGTATGTTCATGATTTGATTTACACTAGCAATAGTGAAGTTTAAAAGACGAATTCAATAATGTCATGTAGAGTGAATTTTAAATTACAGATTTAGGCTTGATGCATTACTTTTTTGTAAAAGAATGATAGCATTTTTATCTCTTAAGAAAAGTACACAATTGATTTATGTAATGCCCCTGCCTAAATAATGACCTAAATTTTTATCTCACAAGAGAAGTACACAATTGATTTATCTGTAATCGCCGCCTCAACACATCATACTTGTAAATACTGCCTCATGTTAACAATTGTTAATAGATTTTATCTTTATCTGCTCTTCCACCGCTTCAGTCTGCACCGCTAACAACATTGGAGTTTATAAATAAACTTTTGGACATGAGTTCTATGTATATGTGTGGAAATCAATGTACAGGGAAAATCAATAAGAATGATATGCTGCAGCATTCTTGTTTAATATCATATGTATTTTGTGTCCTTTCTTGTTATTCTCTATTCAAATTCTGTTATATTCTCTCTGAAATCCAACAACATGTATACTGCAAATTATTGCTACAGATACACATAGCATCCAAAATGAAAGAGAGTCATGACCCATGATAGAGGTAAGGCCAACACCTCCAAGATCAAATCAACTCCCTCCAAAATCAAAATCCATCTGGGCCAAATAATATCATCAACAGCTATCAAACCATTTACACAAAAGGTCAACAATTCTGTGGCATTTTAAATGCCATGAAATCTTTAAGCCTGGCGGTTGTTTAATGAAATTTACTGTACGCGGTCTAGGATCACCTTGTGAAAATTTTAAGACGCATATAGCATTAAATAAACATTAGAGGTCGAAATACTTAAAACACAGGTACCCAAAAGGAAAAAACCAATCCAAAAACACAAATACGCTCCGATTGTACTGCAACAAATAGTTTAACGGTATTAACTAATGATAGCTACTATGGCCCCCTAAATTTTCTCTAAAAAGGAATCGCATTGTTTAGATGGAGACTCATAAATTTAGAAAACGAGCATTAATTAATACCATCAACGCCATTATAATAAATGCGCTAATTTGTCATAAAAGCGCGTAATATTCTATTAAGACAATTAAAACTCATTTCGGACATGAAACCCGATTCCGACATGGACTGCCAGATGAGTTAGGGTTTAATGCAGAACTGTTTTTATAACATTTGTCATTAAAATGAAGGTTTCGGCTGTAACAAAACGAAACAGAAATGAGAATTGAAAAAATACCATTTGAATGAAGGTGAGAAGAAGATTGCAAATCCAGCCGAGCTGTTCGCATTGCTGGTGGTTGTCCATGGAGCAAATGTACACAAGTTGGCCATTGAAACGTGGAAGAAAAGCGAAAAGGATAAAAGACGAGGTAGAATTTGCAGAAATTTTTAAAGGAAAAAAAATTATTCTTAATGATTGTATGTAGAAATGAATGGTAGAAATGCATTGTCAAAGGGAATAGACCACTTCCGGGAAAGCAATCTCCTCAAAAAGTATACTTTTTGAAAATTAAAGGTCCTATTTAGATGCCTCACGTCGGCCCACAACTAAACTACTACTGGATGCTTAACTTCCAATATAGGAGGCCAGCAACTTTCTTTAGATTGAGGAAAGTACATCTCTACATAGAAATAAACACACCCTTCAATTAATTTATAAATTTATTTAGTGATAATTGAAAATAGATTTAAATAAATTTAAAAGGAGAGATTGTAAATGATAAATTAGACAATGATAGAAGAGTTGTTCTTTTTATTGATTTTTAGTATGTATGTTATATTTGACAATTAGATTTAGGCTTTCGGGTTTGAATTAGACTACAACAAATTTGAGTGATTTTAATTCATTTGGAATGAGGTCACATTAATAGTTTATTACTTAATATTTTGTTTATATGTGGATTTGTCTTCATTTGCTATGATTTTTAGTACATGTTGGTTTTTAATTGTACTTACGTCTAAAGCAATGGTAGTGTTGAAAAGCATCTTGAGAATCTTATGTATTTAGAGGGAAGATTTCCAACTTCCTTGTTAACATGTGAAAGGCCTTTGAGCAAGGATCAAAGAAACTCCATGTAAATAGTCCAAGTACCTATGATATTGATGTGATGATGTATTTGCTAATGCAGGAGTGTTAAAACATGTTTTGTAATTATGTGATACAATGTTATGCAATGAGATGATCAAATAATATAATGATCAACTAATGACCTAGGACTATCTATAAATACTAGATCCTAATGCTTAATGCAAGGTGTTTTGACATGTAAGTTAACAAGTGAAAATCAAATTTGAAAGGTTGGCCTTGAGAGAACGAAATTTTAAGTTTGGAAAAAGGGGAGAAGGACGTGGTGCAATTTTATCCAAGTATGAGAATCACGCTCGTAGTGTTGTCCAAGAGGGTGAAAATCTAAACAAATTCAAATTGATTTTGTTTATGGCAATGATAAGGCCATGAAAAGTGAGAGGTGCAAAATTAAGATTAGCTTGTGTGCAATACTATACACAAGTTGAGTATGACCTTATTATATTTATGACATTACTAAATATATGCACGTAGAACAGGGAAGTGAAGGGAAACGCATAAGGTTGTCATGGAGTTGGAAGTTGTGTGGACCCCACAATCTATACGAGCATGCGGCCATGTAAAAATATGAGGATGAAATCATAGTGTATAGGGTTGTTGAAGAGTTGTAATAGTGTTGCCTACACAATCTATGAAAGCATGAGTTAGTTTTAAGAAAATGTGTTGTATCCCCCTCAAATTGAGTGCATATATCATTATGGGTTTGACTTGAGGAGAGGACAATGAATCTAAAGGTTATGTCTAGCAATGTGTTGGCCCAAAGTGTAAATCAAAGGATGTGATCATGAAAGATCATGTGATGGGAGACAAAATATTGCCCTCAATTTTCCCCTAGTGAGGAAAAGTAATTATATATGTAAAACACCCTCAATCAAGTGTATATGTAAGTAAAAATTGTCATGTATGATGTGATCATGTAGAAAGGACATAGAAACATTTGAGTATGATGTAAGCATGTGTTGGATATTGTTGCTACTAGGATATGTTGTTGTCATTGATGTCAACATATTCTTATGTTTTGGTGTTGCAGAGAGTTGTTTGGTGATCTGGTGATTGCAGTGAGTTGATCTAGCTGGTTTATCTATTTGGGATGTTGAATCAACTAGATATACTTCCTTCTTTATTGGTTTCAGTGATCCAGAAGTTTACTTGATCATACCATTTGATCCAGTTTGAGGTTTTAGTTTTTCTGTTCAGTGGTTGACAGAGTCTAATATTTGTTCCGTTGTGCTCTGGTATGATCATATCTTAAATTGCAGATTCCAGAGAGTGTTTTGGATGTTCATGTGTATCTCCATTTCATATGGTTCATGATTTGGTGCTCCGCAAGTTATCATTCTAGTCTAGATTGATTTCGTTGAGTGTTCTTATGTGTTGGTGTGTTGATCGATGAAGATTTGATTAAGTGGTGTTGGTGCAGTTATTGTGGATAGTTCTAATGTGTTTGTTGGTGTCTCATGGTCGTGCCCTATTTGTTTTGGTGGTCCGCATTGATCATTGTGCAATATATTGAAGATCTTTTGGGTGCGGTGATATTTTTCATGTTATGCGGTATTTTTTATGGTGTAGTGTGTTGCGGTTGATCTTGGCAAGATTTTTGGTGGTGTTGCATGTTCGATGATTTGATTTGGGTCCATGTTATGTCGTCTATGGCATTGTATTGATCTGGTGGTTTATTTATGTATCGTGTGATGTAATTTTATGATTAGGTGTTGAGAGTTTTGAGCTGACCTTGTAGTCAAGATTGATGAATTGTATATATGGGTGTTAGATTCATGTAATTCATTTATGGTGGTTGTGTTTGCATTTTTATAGAGTGATATATGTGTGAATAAATGAATTCATCTTTCGGTGTGATGTACTGAGCAGAGATTGTTGTAGGGCAGACAAATGTGCTTAACCAGAACTATCATCAAGCATTATTCTTTCAGTTCATCTCAACTGGATTGTAGTCCAAATATTATTGTAAGGTAGTGAACCTTCCCTTAGGTTTGGAGCCTTCCGGGTCATCATATTTTGAGCAGTAAGTTCTAGGCAATGTGCATTCCCCATTGTAATATTTACACATACTACTGCAGAGTATTATCTCATTGTGGGTAAGTTGCCACCACTTTTTTTCCCTTAACCAGGTTTTCCACATCAAAATCTTGGTGTTGTGTATATTGTTGTTATTATGTTAGTCTTTATATTTTACTGCAGTTGATTAAATCTAAGATTGTGCTTAAATTGTTTAATCCGGTGAAAACTGATTCAAACCCCCCCCCCCCCTCTCTTTGTTTTCCTTCATTGTTGTTGCCAACAATTGGTATCGGAGCTAGATCCTCTAGAAGAAGCTTGACCGCTTGAGGAGATCTGGGATGGCAACTTCTGTGTTCAAGAAAGAGAGTTTGAGATTTGATGGAAATAACTACACTGTATGGAAGGACCACATGGAAGTTCATTTGAAGTGTCTTAAAGAAGAGTATTGGAAGATTACAAAGAATACCTATAATGTTCCTTGAATGGACCAGTTACTGTTTCTGAGATCAAGGATGTTGAGAATAACATAAGAGCTAAGGAAGCATTGTTGAGTGCCTTGACTGTTTCAGAAATGGTAATGTGATGGGTTTGCATACCGCACATGAGATTTGGGAGAAGTTAGAAACCTTGTATGGAGATAAACATGTCAAAGTTGCTAAGCTATAGAGTTTGAAAGGAAAATATGAGATGTTGAAGATGGGAGAAGATGAGAACATGTCTACCTTTATGGCTAAGGTGAATGAACTTGTTGTTAGGATCCGAGAAGGACAACTAAGAGGGGGGGTGAATCAGTTGTCAATAAATTGCAACCCAAATCAAATTATTCTAACTTAAAACTCAGTTCCAGCAAAACATATTAATAATTATATTAATACTGGTACAACTTAAAGCATGAAATAGAAAGGAAAACAACATCCACAACACATGACACAAAGATTTTGACATGGAAACCTTGTAAGGGGAATAACCACAGTGGGAAACCTTACCCACAATTAAATGATACTACTGCAGATAGTAAGTGAATAGAATAATGGGTCTGCACATGCAGAAAGGCCAACCGCCTAGAGCTCACTGCTCAATCACAAAATAGGAGTCACACTGACTACACAATTGGATGGTTAATTCCAATAATCAATGTACTGCTTCAATATAGCATCTTCAATGTTGGATTTAGTACTAGTTTCAGCTCTAAGCATGAGGACCAAACACCTTCATAACCTTTAACAACCTTCCTTCAACCTTTAGATGATATCTGTGTGATTCACACAAGGATCTGCTTATTTTCTCTCTTCACAATGATCACAACATGTACGCATACCTCTTGCAAATAAGATCTTATAATTATTTATACAAAACCTAAAACCTCATCATTAGATCGGCTCCTAAAAGATATTACATTTAAATCAATTACAAAATAAGTCTTGGTGCAATACAATATGTCGGCCTCAATACATTTACACATTATCCAATCAATAAATTATTTCCAAATCATGTCATGCGGATCTAGAACATGATATCATATGCAAGTTCTTAACCTTGATCTATCTGCCAATTAAGGCAAATATGTGAACCCGATCAGTCCAATATGCAAAACACCAAATGCAAACATCCAATCCATGTCTTCAACATAACCAAATCATCTCCAAATGATAACAAGTCATTATCAACTTCCTGAGTTGTCGGTGAAACATATACCGGTAACTATGCATAAGCCAATATCCATACCGGGACCACAATGTGTCGGTTCAACAACAAACCAATATAACCAAAGTGTCAAATCAACAATCTAGACCTCCAGAAAGATAAGTGTTGGCATCAATGACAAAACAAATGCAACACATGACGAAGTCATCCATAATACCAACAATCTCCCCCTTTGGCATTGATGGTAACACTAGATGGAAAAACATCTAAGTGCCATTAACAGAATGCCAACAAACTCCCTTAAACAGATCAACACAAAGTTCTGTACCAAAAACAATATAATTAAAACCAAAATACATCTCCAAAGTACATTTTTTTTCCATAGACATCTCTCCCCCTTTGACATCAAATGCCAAAACAATCAGAACATAACGTACAACTAACTACTCCCCCTGAGCATTAGCTCTCCTTCATCAAGCTGGAAATAGATTTTTCTATTAGTCCCTATCAATTTGATGTCAATTTGCATCATTTAAGTCTCTGTCGGTGGGGTTATTACCCCAAGTTTCTCTCTGAGATATTCAAATGTTTCCTTAGGCAAAGGCTTTGTAAAAATATTTGCAATTTGCTCTTTAGTGTTCACATAAACCAATCTCACTTCATTTGCTTCAATGTTTTCTTTCAGAAAATTATACTTAATAGAAACATGCTTTGTTTTAGAGTGAAACAACACATTCTTTGATATATCTATTACTGCTAAGTTATCACAATAAATAACTACTGGTTTATTGCATTTTACCTTGATATCCTTCAACATTTGCTTGATCCATAATACCTGAGTGCAATTAGTTGTTGCTGAACATATTCTACTTCTGTTGTAGATAATGATGTGCAAGTCTTCTTCTTGTTGATCCATGAAATTAATCTTTTGCCAAGAAAGAATGCACCTCTAATGGTACTCTTTATGTCTTCCACATCTCCTACCCAATTTGCATCTGTATATGCACATAACTCACAATTGTCATCCTTAGGATACCATAAACCAAGATTTGTTGTGCCTTATAGGTACCGAAAAATCCTTTTTACTGTAGTTTCATAATTTTCTTTAGGATTGCTTTGAAATCTTGAAACAATACACACTGCATTCATTATATTAGGTCTGGTTTGTGTCAAATACAGTAACCCTCCAATCATAGATTTGTACCTTGTCGGATTTATAGGAGTTGAATCATCCTTTGATGTCAATTTATCAGTTGTAGTCACAGGAGTTCTTATCGGTTTGGAGTTTTCCATTCCAAATTTCTTCAAAAGTTCCTTCAAGCATTTTGTTTGACAAATGAATATACCTTTATCTGTTTGAGAAATCTGCAAACCTAGAAAAAAATAATCTCTCCAATCATAGACATTTCAAATTCTTCCTTCATCTTGTTAGCAAAATCTTTGCATAGCTCTTCTTCACCTCCAAAAATAATATCATCCACAAATACTTCAATAACCAAAATGTCATCATTGGTAATTTTGTAATACAAATTACTGTCAGTGTTACCTTTTGTGTATCCAAGCTTTAGAAGATATTTATCCAGTCTAGCATACCAAGCTCTGGGAGCTTGCTTTAATCCATATAAAGCTTTTCTTAATCTACAAACCATATCCTTATCACCATCAAGCTACTCAATGTAAACTTCTTCTTCAAGATCTCCATTCAAAAATGCACATTTTAGATCCATCTGATAAACCTTATAGTTCTTGTGAGCTGCAAATGCAAGAAACAATCTTACTACTTCAATTCTGGCTATTAGTGCAAAGGCCTCATTATAATCAATTCCTTCTTTTTGAGAATAACCTTTACAAACTAATCTTGCTTTGTTTCTGATTACTTCACCATCTTTATTAAGTTTATTTATAAATACCCATTTAGTTCCAATTACATTTTTATCTTTAGGCCGAGGAACTAATGTCCAAGTATTATTCTTTTCAATCTGTTCTAATTCATCTTCCATTGCTTTATCCAATGTTTATCTTCACATGCTTCAACAACTGATATTGGTTCGACTTGAGAAATTAAACATACCTCTTCATTTTCTAATCTTCCTCTTGTCATAACACCTTGATTTTTATTTCCAATTATCTGATTTTTTGAATGATTCAATCTTACATACCTGGGTTTATTTAGATTTCCATTCACAGGTTGTTGTTGTTCTTCAGTCACAGTTGAGTTCTCTAATGATGTCGGTGTGATTGGTGTTAGTGTAGGTTTTTTTATTTTCCTTATGTTAGGGGGTATTTATTTTTCCTACACATATATTATTAAGCTTGCTTAGGTTATTAGGTGTGGTTAATATGAGGACACGTGGCGGAATACATTAGCTACATGTGTAACTCTCCACCTCACATGGGTAGTTGAGTTACACACCCTCTTTTGGCTTGTTGTGCCACCTCTCATAACCACTATTTTGTCATTTCCTAAGTGGGTTATGGGGTAGTTGGGTTTCTCACCCTCTTTTGGCCTTATGTGCCACCTCTTATAACTCCTTTTTTGTTTTCATGTAAGGAGGTTATGCCACATGTTTTGACATTTACCAAGTAGGTAAAAACCTCCCACCTTTTATGGGGTAGTAGGTAAAACCTCCCACTTTTTATGGAGGTGGGAGTTAATGCACCTCTTGGTTGTATATGCTATTATTTTTCTATATAATAAGCAATATACTCTCACCTTCACAAGTGAAGTGATAGCTCGGTGAGAGTCTTCTCTAAATTCTCTTCTTTATCTCTATTTTTCTCTCATATCAGATTTATCTTCATTCAGCTATTTTGATCTTCGATCATCCATTGCTTGGAGTTGCATGTGATCTATGACCGACATCACATCCTGGCTCAATTCTTGCTTCTCACAGAATTTAACAATTGGTTCTTCATTTTGTTATGTTGCAATCCATGTCGGTTCATTTATAATCATTTCTACTATCGGTTCAGAACCTATAGATCTTGATTCTTCTCTAAAATGTTCATTTATCTTCACATTAGTACTCTCAATGATTTTCTACAATCTTTTATTATAACATCTATATGCCTTGCTTCTAGTTGAATAACAAAGAAATATTTCTTCATCACTTCTAGGATCAAATTTGCCAATAGACTCATCTCTCCTAATATAGCATTTGCTTCCAAATATTCTGAAATATTTAAGAGTAGGAATATGACCGAACCATAGTTCATAAGGGGTCTTACCGGTTTCACCTTTGATGTGAACTCTATTGAAAGTATAAAATGTTGTATTTACTGCTTCTCTCCAGTACATATGAGGTAGATTTTCTTCCATCATCATGGTTCTTGTTGCATCCAGTATAGTTTTGTTCTTTCTTTTCACAACTCCATTCTGCTAGGGTGTTCGGGGTGCTGATAGTTGTCTTTTGATTCCATTCTCTTCACAATATGCATTGAATTCCCTAGATGTAAATTCTCCTCCTTGATTAGATCTCAAACATTTGATTTTCTTGTCAGTTTCATTCTCTACAATTGCCTTGTATATCTTGAATCTCCCAAAAGCTTCTGATTTCTCCTTGAGAAAAGTAACCCAACACATTCTAAAATAATCATCAATTATTAGCATAAAGTATATATCACCCTGAGGACTCCTTGTCCTTGCTAGACCACATAAATCAGTATGAATTAAATCAAGAATATTATTGGATTTCTCATAAGTGCTCCTACATGTTGTTCTAACTTGCTTTCCCATTTGACATTCCTTACATACCGGATTATGAGGTTTCACAATCCTAGGTAAATCCCTTACTGCCTTGGTTGAACTAATCTTTATAATGCAATCAAAATTCACATGACAGAGTCTTTTATGCCATAACCAACTTTCATCAATTTGAGCAATCAAACATGTCTTATCTCTAGTATTCAAATAAAAGATATTACCTTTAGTCTGATTACCGGTTGCAATCTCCAATCCAGTTCGGTTTATGATTTTGCATTTTCCATTCTTGAATTGTAATTGAAATCCTTTTTTCCACTAACTGACCAACACTCAAAAGATTATGCTTTAAACCTTCAACATAATAAACATTGTCAGTATTGTGCTTACCATCCAAAGATATAGTGCCTCTTCTTTTGATTAAACAAGCTTTGTCATCTCCAAATCTTACTAGACCTCCATGATATTCCCAAAATGGTAAGAATTTTCTTTTATCACCAATCATATGATGTGAGCATCCACTATCAATGATCCATTCATCATTTTCTTAATTTTTTGTTGTTATTGCCTACTCTACCGATTTGACAACAAGTACCGGTTGATCTTCCTTTATTGCAACAAATGCCCATCCACTATCTGTTATATCTTCATCAGTCATCTATAACACCTTCATCTACATAGTAACATGACTTATCTCTATTTTTCTTAAATCTGTATCTCTGATATTCAGGGTTAGGTTTATATATTCTTTTTGCCTCCTCTCTTAGTCTTGAATGTCTATCAGGACACCTAGACGCCATATGACCAACTTTATTGCAATTAAAAAATTTGAAAGGTGCTTTATCTTCATACTTACTTCCTGTTGGACCTTTAGGCATCTTCCTTGCAAATAGTGCTTCAAGTTCTTCAAGTTCTTCATTTTCTCCTCTGATATCTTCAAGTTCTTTTGCATAAAGTGCTTTCCAATCAGATTTGTCAGATGATGATGATGATGTTGATACTTTGAAGGCTATATCAGTCTTGACTGTAGCAACATGGCCAAACTCTTCAAGCTCAAATGTCGAAAGCTTTCCAACCAAAGTATCTCTAGATACTAATGTATTAGGCATTGTTCTCAACTCATTAATAGTTGTCACTTTCATTTTGTAAGCCGGTGGCAAAGCTCTTAAAACTTTAGAAACAATTTCATCTTCACTTAAAGATCCTCCACAACATTGTATTCCTAAAACAATTTCATTAACTCTTTCCATAAATGCATAAATTATTTCGTCCTCTTCCATTTTTAAATTTTCATACCTGACACGGTAACATTCTAGTTTTGCAATTTTGACAATGGAATCTCCTTCATTCAGTGTTTCTAGTTTATTCCAAATAGATTTTGCAGTAGATCCGTCTGATAATCCCATGATTTGGTTATCTGATAATGTGCTTAAAAGTGCTTCTCTTGCTTTGCAATCAATCTCCAAGTCTTTATCTAAGGTTGGTGGATTAGGGTTATTCTGATTAGGAGCAACATAGTCATTCTTTGTAACATCCCATATATCTTTTCCAATGCAGTTCAGATGTGTCTCCATTATGATCTTCCATATACCATAGTTAGTTCCATCAAGTTTGGGATTGTCCTTCCTAAAGATAGTTGCTTTCATAGGATCTCCTCAAGTTGTTAGGCTTCCACAAAAAGAGGACTAGGCTCTGATACCAATTGTTAGGATTCAGGAAGGACAACTGAGAGGGGGGTGAATCAGTTGTCAATAAATTGCAACCCAAAACAAATTATTCCAACTTAAAACTCAATGCCAGCAAAACAGATTAACAATTATATTAATACCAGTACAACATAATGCATGAAACAAAAAGGAAAACAACATCCACAACACATGACACATAGATTTTGACGTGGAAACCCTGTAAGGGGAAAAACCACTGTGGGAAACCTTACCCACAATCAAATGATACTACTGCAGATAGTAAGTGAATACAATAATGGGATCTGCACATGTAGAAAGGCCAATCGCCTAGAGCTCACTGCTCAATCACAAAATAAGAGTCACATTGACTACACAGTTGGATGGTTGAATCCAATAATCAATGTACTGCTTCAATATAGCATCTTCAATGTTGGATTCGGCACCGGTTTAAGCTCTGAGCATGAGGACCAAACACCTTCATAAATTTTAACAACCTTCCTTCAACCTTCAGATGATATCTGCGTGATTCGCACAAGGATCTGCTTATTTTCGCTCTTCACAATGATCTCAACATGTACGCATACCTCTTGCAAATAAGATTTTATAATTATTTATACAAAACCTAAGACCTCATCATTAGGTCGACTCCTTTAAGATATTACATTTAAATCAATTACAAAATAAGTCTTGGTGCAATACAATATGTCGGCCTCAATACATTTACACATTGTCCAATCAATAAATCATTTCCAAATTGTGTCGTGTGGATCTAGAACATGATATCATATGTCGGTTCATAACCTAGACCTATTGGTGCAGGTGCACCCAAACACGCTATCAAGACCATGAAGAGTTATGAATCAAGACAAGTGAATTGGAGTGTTTTGAAGCCAATAATGTCAATTTGTAATGATCAATATGATTTTAAAGTTAAATGTCTTGAAGGTCTTAATAAGGGCTTTAGGACCAAAATTATGTAAGGGAGGCCAATAGTGCCTAAATAGGATTTGGATGGTTAGATAAGTTTGTTTGGATCCTAGGAGTAATAAAACATTAAGTTTGATAGGTTAGACTTTAAATTATTCAATAAATTGTACGTTAGAAATTCAAATTTTTGAATTCTAACGGTTAGTTGTTTTTAGGTGGGAAAATGGATTTTAGAGTCTAAACAAGTCTATAATGATAAATAACTGATTGATTTCGGTTTGGGGAGTTGGGGGAAGGTATTATAAAATATTTTAATTCCATTTTGGTGTGGTTGGATGCTACAGTACGGATGTTGTACGGATTTAACAGAAAAAGTGGAAAAAACCTTCATTTTCTTGCAATTTCTTGTGTTTTGTTGCTTGAAAGTGATTGATCTTTCATGGTATAAGCCTTGGGAAATAATTGAGCATTGTAATAAGTATTTTTGAATGCTTTTGTAGAGGTTTTTGATCAGATTTTTTCCATTTATTGCTGACTGTAGTTAAATTTCTGGGTTGTGTCATTGGCATTGAAGGCCCAAAATGCAATTTGGAGCCCTTATATGGATGTAATGTCCTATTTCTCATAGATGAGGCTCTATCTAACATGTACCATATGAAACTAACAAGTTCCATGCAGGAAAGTTAACAAAAATTGTGTGTACACCATTGGAAAGTGCAGGTTGAGAAGGGGAAAGTGGTGACTAACTTGTAGCAGCAGAAGATCTACCCAAAGGAGGCATACTTTTTATGAAAAACAGTCAAATATAAGGTTGTATACATGCTATATGACCTTTGGTTGAGGTCTGGAAGTGAAGGGAAGTGCCTAAACAAAAAGGCCCTTGATTTTGGAGCAAGATGGTGAGGGGTTTGGGGTTTGCACATAAAACAAGATCATAGAACCTAAACAATTGGATTTTCCTTGGTTTGGAGTAAAAAAAAACTACTGTTGAAAGTTGTAGGGTTTGAAGATAAGTACTTCTTATACTTGCTTTGTAAAAGTGGGGTTCTTGCATAGGAAAAATAGTCTCAGTCTTAGGATAGCAGAGGCATGGTCCAAAACAACCCTATCTGATTTTGATATATGTTGTAATACTCCAAAATGGGTGTTTGAAAATATAATTTTTTTGGTGAGTTCTTTGGGAAAATATAGAGAAAACTAATTTTTTCAGTCTCAGGTGGCCTAGTAAGGGCTAGTAGCCTAATTGAGGCTTAGAAGGGTTTGAGTGTTTATTGGTGGGCTGGAACTTTGTAACCTATTGATTATTGTTGAAATAGGTGTGAATAGGTGTTTGAAACCATTTGGAACCATTGTAGGGTGTTAGAGTGAGAAAAGCCCTTCTTTATCCATTAAGAAGCCTTTGAAACACTAGGTGAATTCAAGAAGTTGGAAGCATTGAAACAAACACATTGGCTTAGATCAATTTGACCCCTGAACCCTTTGCATCACCTATCTACCGGTTAAGGCAAATATGTGAATCCAATTAGTCCAATATGCAAAACACCAAATGCAAACATCCAATCCATGTCTTTGACATAACCAAATAATCTACAAATGATAACAAGTCATTATCAACTTCCTGAGCTATCGGTAAAACATATACATGTAACTGTGCATAAGTTTTTGGCATTGTGTTGTCATTGATGTCAACCGGTATGGGATGACTACTGGTAGAATAGATGTATGTGCAACATTGTTATGGAGGAGTATAGGATGTGATATCGTGAATATCACCTTGTGTTGCAAAATGTTGATAAGGAAAGGAAGGGTGATCACTGGTGACATGAGTACACAAGTTAGTGCCTGACTTGTGTAATGAGATAGAGAGGTGTTTGAGTGGTTGTTTGTGATGAAGAGGCAGAATGATACCTAAATCACATCAACACTAAAGGAGAAGAATGAACAAATCATAGGTATGCTGTGAGGTTACAGAACAACGGGACTCCCACCTGATGAAGATGTAGTCATCATGAGATACAATGACTGACAGAGAGTGTGCCCATATCAAATCACATGTGCCTATTTGAAGAGCTATTGCACAAACAGGGAAGCCACATGAGTACATTGAAGGATGCAGAACACAAGGTGTCACTCCACCAATAAGTGGAGCTTATCTCCTATTATGCATTGTGTGCATTATAGTTTGAGATAAGAGTGAAGAGGTAAAGAGATGTACTTGAAGGTTCACATCGGATCTACCAGTGAATTGAGGGAATGCCTTAAGTGCATGTGATCAAGGAGAAGGTAAGGCTGAGCAGATGCAATCTGAGTAGAATGTGGCCTGACTAAAGATGAAGTCTGATGAAGATTGATGACAAGGTGTCATCAAGAGTGTTTACAGGTATGTATGTTTACCGATGATATAGACAAGGTGCAGATGCAAAAGTTTTCCCAGAATAAGCATGTTTTGGATAGTCATGTCTGAAGACCGGTTTAAGTGTTCCGCCGACAGTTTAACAAGTGCAGACATGATGAGTGAACCAATAATATGTGAGATATTAGCAGGGTTAGTAAACCGATAGAAAGAAGGACCTAGTAGAATGTTTGGTCAGTGATCCTATGAGGACCGACATGAAGAGTCAAGGTGGCGAACCTGCACTAGATGAAGATGGAATGTACAATGATGAGGTAGGTGTAGAGTTGGTCGACATTAAAGGAGACTGCAAAGCTCGAGGTGAAGTTGCAGAAGTGCGCAACTCAAGATTAAACAGACAAGGGAGGATCGAGGAAAGACTGATCGAGCATATCAGAGTAGTTGAAGCAACCCATCATGCCATTAATGGCGATTAACCAAGAGGTATGTCGACAGATCATTTGCAGGTTGTTGAAGAAGGCGCGTTAATGGCGGAGTTGTGCAAATGGATGTCAGAGTGATTAGATCGAGCAAGATATGATTGGATTTGGTTTGCCTCAAGGATGGTGAGGAAATCCTAACCACCTGGATTTTGAATTGAGCGTTGGCTAGAAAACCTGGCTATAAGTATGAAGGCAAAAGAGATCGTTTGTTGCTACTGTATAGAAGAATATTGTGTTGTTGTGAAGTGTGATACTTCTGCAAGAAAGAGTAAATTGGCCAAGTGCTCAATGAGCATCTGAGAAGTGAGTGAGAGTGAAGGAGAACTTGGTTGAAGTGTTCAACTGGTAGGAGAGAAGAATCGGTAGTGTTCATATCGGCTGAGTAGAAGTGAAGGAGGCTGCAAAGAAGCCAGACAGAGAACCGGCAAAGTGTTATATCGATGAAGAGCAGAGAATAAGGTGGAAATCCAACAGAGAAGAAGAAGAGGAGAGGTGTACCGGTAGGGCTTACCAGCAAAGAAGAAGAAGGTGAAGAACAACAGAGAAGTGAGTCAGTGAAGCAAAGAAGGTATCTCACCGACATAGTAAGATATATGTAATGGTTGCAAGATTCACTTGTAACAAGATAACTACTTTTGTAATTGAAGTTTACATTGTGAACAGTGAATTGTAGCTCGGTGCAGGGGTTGGTGCTCCTTTGGGTTGTAGCCCCTAAATTAGGTAGGGGTTGTAGCTCTTTGTGTTGGTGCCCTAAACATTGTAACTATGTTTTCATTGTGAGGCTGGATTGGAGCAGTAGACTCCAACATCATTGCTCACTGAGGTTTTTCCCATCTTGGGTTTTCCTCGTATATGCTAGTGTTATGTTATGTCTCCTTGTGAGTGTTTGCATTTGAGTTAGTCTCCTCTCTAACTAGTAAGTTTGTTCATAGTTAGATCTACTATCCAGTATGCTCACATAGGATTGCTAAAGGGAAAATATTTAGGAACCACTGATTCACCCCCTCCCCCTCTCAGTGGTGCATTGTGTCTAACAATTGGTATCAGAGCCTAGGCTCCCAGTTAGAAGAGTGTTCTCCAACTTGGGTAGATTATGGCCTAAGGACACAATGGTTTGTCTAGTGGCAATCTTTCAAACTTTTCTATTTGGAATTGTAGAATGGAAGTCTTCCTATCCTCTTTAGGGTTTGATGTATGGATGTCAGTAGTTTATGGTCTTCCCAGAAAGGTTAGTCTTCCTACCGAATCTGTAGAAGAAAGAAGAAACCAGTGCAATGAAGAAGCCATGAAGGCTATTTTCAGTGGACTCACCAATGATGTCTCCTCACAGGTGGACATGTGTAAAACAACAAAGAGCTTATGGGAAATATTGAAGAAGCTCTATGGAAATGAGCCCACAACTGCAGAATCAACATTTGAAGGAAATATGAGAAATACATCTCATATTTATAAGGATGATGAAGATAGATCTGCTAGCAGCAGCAGCAGTGATGAAGAAGGAACCCACCTTTTCATGGCTCAAGAGTCAGAAGATGAAAGGCACACTTCTGAAAATGATCATGTAGAATACTCCTATTAACAAGATGTGTTTGGAAGTGATAGTGAAGGTGAAGATGAAGAAGAAGCTAAGGTTGATCTTGAAGGTGATCTTGTAAGTGCCCTTGAAGAACTCAATAGAGTCAGAAGAGAATACAAGTTGTTCAAGAATGTTGCTATAGTAGAGAAGAACTGGTTGAAAAAATGCCTTGAAGAATCTGAGAAATGCTTCTCAGAGTTGATGTCTCAGGCAAAGAACACCAAGGAGTGTAGGTGTGAAGATCTAGCATCTAGGCTAGAAGTAAAGAATGAAGAATATCTGCAGCTAGCTGGAGAAATGGAGATTCTCCGAATTGACCTTGAGAAGTGTAAGGATGAGCTCAAGGCAAGAATGTGGTTTGATGACAACAATGATGCCTTGGACAAGATGTTGAAGAAGTAGAAGCATGCCAAGGATACTGAAGGATTAGAAAGTGGTGTCGGTGAATGCTCCACCAACAAGAATGTCCCCCACAATGACATTCAGTTTATCTCCTCTAATGGAGAAAACAAAGGCCAAACCTTCTAAGTGAGAAATGCTCCCCGGAAGAAGGTTGATCTAAATACAACAAGTGAGGACTTGCAGACAAGAAAGAAGACTGGTGCTGCAAGAAGAAGGAACATTGAAGATCCCAAAGAAAAAGGGAAGATGGGAGAAGATAGCTTCACCAGAAGCAGGAAAGTGAGGAAGCAACAAAAAAGACCTCCTACCGACAGAGGATAGAAAAATGCTACCACCCATAGGGGAAAGAAAATGTGGGAGAAGAAGAGATCAGATGTAAAATCTGCACATAATGGACAACCAAGGATCCATTCTCAAGGAAGAAGAAAAGGAGATGCCAAACTGGTAAGATCTCCCCTTGCATGGCAGAACAAATTTGTAAGTTACTTGCCATCTTTTACCGGTTATTGTTTTGTATGCAATGCTTATGGTCATAGAGCAGAGGAATATAAAAACAGATCTAGAAAGAACAATATAAGATCTCATAGACAACATGCACATCAACAAAATGTATCCAGGAGTAGATACATGCATGTTCCCTCTCCCAGTTATGAAAATATTGTTTGTCATAACTGCAATGGTTTTGGCCATAAAGAGTTTGAATGTAGGAAAAGGAACCTGCAATCATATGGAGACTGGTACAAAAACTATGCTATGTAGAAAGGTGAATACAGAGCATGTGGAAGTCAGAAACCAACTTGGAATCAAAGGAGAAATGTCCCTATAGGAGCAAGAGGTCCATCGGTTTCGGTTGTTAGCCACAACAACATGACCAAAAGGAGATTGTCAAACCGGTACGCTAAGAGGTTCCCCAATCATGAAGTGGGGATGGTTGTTGTGTGCTACTATAGCACTACTTCTGGCTATGATGGAAAATCAGGAAATGGAAGGACACCTTAGTAGAAGAAGGAAAGAGCTACTCCCCAGTTTGAAAATGGAAAAAGAATGAGATTAAGCAGGTATTGAGAAAGAAGACCATGGACTGGCACTGTGCATTCAGTGCACAGGTGATAGCTCCTAAGGCCTAAAGGAGTTGCAGGATCTTAGGGGGAGTAGCACATTAAATTTATCATTCACCCTCCCTCAACAAAGATGGCAACATGAAAAACATGTTGTTGTCGGTGTGAAGAGAGAAGATAAGTGTGTGTAGAAGTTGCCTTGTCTACACACCTACATATTAGTGTTGGATCACCATTGCATGTTTCAATGAGAAAAGGTTAACAATTGGTATCAAGTGTTAACCGGTATGTGCAGGATGTTACGGATATGACTGCTAATAGGTACTTGCAGGTTGTATAAGACAACGAAGTTGGAAGTTCATCGCATAACCCCGATAGCATGGAATGTGGAGTTCATGTCTCAGGTGGTATTGGAAAAGACCTGAATGACATATGTTGGCCTCATGCTTGTTCATGCAAGCATGCATGTTTTTGGGCTATTAATTTCTGACATGATAACATTGTCTGGCATGGCGTGGATCTAGGATCATCTCATAAGCTATGGTGGATACACTGAAGTTGAAGGGTCATCAAATGATCACATATGAACAACTAAACCAGTGTATGGTGAAGATTGGAGTCCCAGTACTATACTTGACCAGTGATAAGAACCTAAGATGCATGACTTAGGGGGAGTTCAAGAGCCTCATAATGAAGAGTCGGCTTGCTTGAACTTGTAAGAATACTGACTGCCCAAACTGCAGGAGATGAAATTGCAGAGGTGTTGCAGGTTGACTGACAGGTGAGCTAGTATTCATTGACACATGACTTGCATTCTCAATCGGTGTCAGTAGATGGTTAAGTTTCCCAACTCAAGTGTTGTGACTTGAGAAGATGTAACAACCGGTGACAAGATAACAAGTGGTATCAAAGGAAGTGTTACATCCAATGAAGACAAAGGGGGAGAAAGTATTCTGTCAGTGACCGGTACATACAAAGAAAAATAATATCCTGAAAATGCCCTTTGCCATTGTTGTTAAAGGGGGAGAAGGATTATGTAGTATACCACATACTACATGTGTGTGAATCCATGGGTCACAGTATGAGGGAGAAAGACTATGTAGTATATCGGATACTACATGTGTTGACATCAATGCCAAAGGGGGAGATTGTTAGAATTGTGTTGTCATTGATGTCAACCGGTATGAGATGACTACCGGTAGAAGAGATGTATGTGCAACACTTCTATACAAGAGTATAGGATGTGATATCTCGGATATCACCTTATGTTGCAGAACACCGGTAAGGAAAGGAAGGGTGATCACTGGTGACACTAGTACACAAGTTAGTGCCTAACTTGTGTAATGAGATAGAGAGGTGTTTGAGTGGTTGTTTGTGATGAAGAGGCAAAATGATACCTGATGCAGAGCATCATGAAAAACCAACTAAGAACCCCAAATCAACCATGGAGTCTCAATCCTAGGGTGCTCAATGACCCAAAATAATCATCAATCTACAACCTTGATATTTTTGAGGCATCCAACAAGATTACTATCAACCAACCAATCCAATATCAAATCTTTCATATCATTTATAACCTTCTAAACATTATTCAAGACCCAAACAATGCATTATGTCATCCCAGTTAATGACAGTCTGATAGACTCGTACTATGTTATTAATAACTTTCAAACCCAACCATATTTGGAAGATCGCTTCGGTGACGCTGTAGGAAACTAGGTTTCTAAAACTATATCCAAAATTGAGAACAATCCAATGGTGGAGTTACGCATTATGGTCTCTGCACCAAGACCATTTTGACTGTTACAAAAAAAAACAAGAAATTTGCATTCCTGGTCCGCCTAGGACATCAAATATCTCATAAAATACTTAACCAATCATATTGAAACTGAATTAATTTGAAAGATAATTCAACCCTCTATAAAACACCAAAGTTACAACAATTTCCAATGGTGCAATCAAAATAGTTAGTGAAACTCTCCACAAACCCCAATTTGGAGGGTTTTTTGACAGTTTTAACCAAAACTTGCATAACTTGCTTCAAAGCGATTGAAATTAAATGAAACCAAAGGGAAAAAAAGGTTAAATAATTTTATTATCATATCCAATATATTTCCAATAGAGAAAAAATATTTTTCATAAAGAAAAACATGAATGATCAGACTGCAATACCCAAAAAACAATGTGGAGTGTGTAAAAACTTCAAATGTTATTCATTTCCTTCCTCCAATCATACACACCCCCATTGGATTAAATCAAATGATGGTTTTTATAACCTCCACACATCCATATAGTAGTTACAACTGCCCAAGACCAATTACATCCTTGGTTTGCAACTTTTAGAACATGTTTTGTTGCTTGACAACACTTTACATCATTGACAACTTTCACATTTTAGAAAACAAATGACCTCTAAACTTCACTTAGACACTTTGAACACCTTATAATGGACTCAAAACAACCTTTTACATCATTGTTACCCTTTCATGGCTCTTTTACACAAGATTTACCTCCTTGACCATATTAGGACCCAAATATTCAACTTGAGCAACTTGTTACAAATGAGTGACATTGCCTTACAAAATGACTCATCATGCCTTCCATTCATCCAAATGACCTTAAAGACAATCATGGACTCAAAACCTTATGAAATTAATCATGACATAACTGGTGACAAGGTTCTCCTCCACCATACTATCGACCTTAAAATCTTTCCAAGTCTCTTGGAAGCAATCTGCAAGAAAATTTTGTGTCTTGGACTGAAACTTTGTCTTTGTCTTCATCTTTATCTCTGCCTCTTCCTTTCATCATTCTCTCATTATCCTCATGTTGTTGCTGCCAACTTCAAAAAGGTAATCATCCTTGAAACTACTCACATCCATGGAGTATCCAATGGCTGCAACTCAAGGTGTTCCTCAGGCATCCACCTCTCTTACTGCACACACACAAACTCATACTTCCTTTGCCTCACCTAGGAGTATCTTTTTCCTCTCTCCCTAGTCTTTTGGCAACCACAACCAGGTTCTCTCCTCAACCTGTTCCTTAGTAGTTAGGTGGATCCAACACCTGCAACCAAACATAACATAAATAACTTTCCTATCCCAGATTTTCTGCTGGGCTCTGATACCAATTTGATGCAGAGCATCATGAAAAACCAACCAAGAAACCCAAATCAACCATGGAGTCCTAATCCTAAGGTGCTCAATGAACCAAAATAATCATCAATCTACAAAATTGATATGTTTGAGGCATCCAAAAAGATTAATATAAACCAACCAATCCAATATCAAATCTTTCATATCATTTATAACCCTTTAAACATTTTTCAAGACCCAAACAATGCATTATGTTGTCCCAGTTAATGAGAGTCTGATAGACCCGTACTCTGTTATTAATAAATATCAAACCTGACCATATTTTGCAGATCGCTTTGGTAAAGCGGTAGAAAATAAGGTTTTTAAAACTATATCCAAAATTGAGAACAATCCAATGGTGGAGGTACGAGTTATGGTCTCTGCACCAAGACCGTTTTGACTGTTACAAAAAAAAACAAGAAATTTGCATTCCCAGTCCACCTAGGGCATTAAATATCTCATAAAATACTTAACCAATCATATTGAAACTGAATTAATTTGAAAGATAATTAAAACCTCTATAAAACACCAAATTTATAACAATTTCCAATGGTGCAATCAAAATATTTTAGTGAAACTCTCCACAAACCCCAATTCGGAGGGTTTTTTGACATTTTTCACCAAAACTTGCATAACTTGCTTCAAAGTGATTGAAATTAAATGAAACCAAAGGAAAACAAATTTAACTCATTTCATTATCATATCCAATATATTTCCAATGAAGACAAATGATTTTTCATAAAGAGAAACGTGAATGATTAGACTGCAATACCCATAAAACAATGTGGAGTGTATAAAAACTTCAAATGTTATTCATTTCCTTCCTCCAATCATACACACCCCCATTGGATTCGACCAAATGATGGTTTTTATAACCTCCACACATCCATTGGTAGTTACAACTACCCAAGACCAATTACATCCTTGGTTTACAACTTTTAGAACATGGTTTGTTGCTTGACAACACTTTACATCATTGACAACTTTCACATTTTAGAAAAAAAATGACCTCTAAACTTCACTTAGACACTTTTAACACCTTATAATGGACTCAAACAACCTTTTACATCATTGTTACCCTTTCATGGCTCTTTTACACAAGATTTACCTCCTTGACCATATTAGGACCCAAATATTCAACTTGAGCAACTTGTTACAAATGAGTGACATTGCCTTACAAAATGACTCATCATGCCTTGCATTACATCCAAATGAACTTAAAGACATTCATAGACTCAAAAAATTATGAAATTAATCATGGCATAACTAGTGACAAGGTGCTCCTGCACCATACTACCAGCCTTAAAATCTTTCCAAGTCTCTTGGAAGCAACCTGCAAGAAAATTTTGTGTCTTGAACTGAAAGTTTATCTTTGTCTTCATCTTTATCTCTACCTCTTCCTTTCATCATTATCTCATTATCCTCATGCTACTGCTACCAACTTAAAAAAGGTAACCATCCTTGCAAATTCTCACATCCATGGAGTATCCAATGGCTGCAACTCAAGGTGTTCCTCAAGCATCCACCTCTCCTACTGCACACACACAAACTCATACTTCCTTTGCCTCACCTAGGAGTATCTTTTTCCTCTCTCCCTAGTCTTTTGGCAACCACAACCAAGTTCTCTCCCAACTTGTTCCTCTGTAGTTAGGTGGATCCAACACCTGCAACCAAACACAACATAAATAACTTTCCTAGCCTAGATCTTTTGGTAGGCTCTGATACCAATATGATGCAGAGCATCATGAAAAACCAACCAAGAACCCCAAATCAACCATGGAGTCCCAATCCTAGGGTGCTCAATGACCCAAAATAATCATGAATTTGCAACCTTGATATGTTTGAGGCATCCAACAAGATTACTGTCAACCAACCAATCCAATATCAAATCTTTCATATCATTTATAACCCTTTAAATGTTATTCAAGACCCAAACAATGCATTATGTTGTCCCAGTTAATGACAATCAGATAGACCCGTACTTTGTTATTCATAACTTTCAAACCCGACCTTATTTTACAGATCTCTTCAATGAAGCTGTAGGAAACTAGGTTTCTAAAACTATATCAAAAATTGAGAATAATCCAACAGTGGAGTTGCAAGTTATGGTCTTTGCATCAAGACAGTTTTGACTGCTACAAAAAAACAAGAAATCTGCATTCCCAGTCCGCCTAGGGCATTAAATATCTCATAAAATACTTAACCAATCATATTGAAACTGAATTAATTTGAAAGATAATTAAAACCTCTATAAAACACCAAAGTTGCAACAATTTCCAATGGTGCAATCAAAATATTTTAGTGAAACTCTCCACAAACCCCAATTTGGAGGGTTTTTTGACAGTTTTCACCAAAACTTGCATAACTTGCTTCAAAGTGATTGAAATTAAATGAAACCAAAGGATAAAAAAATTTAACTCATTTAATTATCATATCCAATATATTTCCAATAGAGACAAATGATTTTTCATAAAGAAAAACGTGAATGATCAGAGTGCAATACCCAGAAAACAATATGGAGTGTGTAAAAATTTCAAATGTTATTCATTTCCTTCCTCCAATCATACACACCCCCATTGGATTCGACCAAATGATAGTTTTTATAAACTCCACACATCCATATGGTAGTTACAACTGCCCAAGACCGATTACATCCTTGGTTTGCAACTTTAGAACATGGTTTGTTGCTTGACAATACTTTACATCATTGACAACTTTCACATTTTAAAAAAAAGGACCTCTAAACTTCATTTAGACACTTTGAACACCTTATAATGGACTCAAAACAACCTTTTACAATATTTTTACCCTTTCATGGCTCTTTTACACAAGATTGACCTCCTTGACTATATTAGGACCCAAATATTCAACTTGAGCAACTTGTTACGAATGAGTGACATTGCCTTACAAAATGACTCATCATGCCTTGCATTACATCCAAATGAACTTTAAGAAAATCATAGACTCACAACCTTATGAAATTAATCATGACATAACGAGTGACAAGGTGCTCCTGCACCAATACCTAAGTCATATCAACACTTAAGGAGAAGAATGAGTAAATCATAGGTATGTTGTGAGGTTGCAGAATGACAAGACTCCCACCTGATGAAGATGTACTCATCATGAGATGCAATGACTGACAGAGAGTGTTCCCACATCAGATCACATGTACTTGTTTGAATAGATGTTGCACAAACAGGGAAGCCACATGAGTACATTGCAGGATGCAGAACACAAGGTGTCACTCCACCAGTAAGTGGAGCTTATCTCCTATTATGCATTATGTGCATTATAGTTTGAGATAAGAGTGAAGAGGTAAAGAAATGTACTTGAAGGTTCACAACATATCTACTAGTGAATTGAGGGAATGCCTTAAGTGCATGTGATCATGGAGAAGGTAAGGCTGAGCAGATGCAATCTGGGTAGAATGTGGCCTAACTGAAGATGAAGCCTGATGAAGATTGATGATAGGATGTCATCAAGAGTGTTTATAGGTATGTATGTTTACCAATGATATGGACAAGGTGCAGATGCATAAGTCTCCCCACTTTGTGGGAATAAGCATGTTTTGGATAGTCATGTCTGAAGACCGGTTTAAGTGTTCCACCGACAGTTCAACAAGTGTTGACATGATGAGTGAACTGGTAATATGTGAGATACTGGCAGGGTTAGTAAACCGATAGAAAGAAGGAACCAGTAGAATGTTTGGTTGGTGATCCTATGAGGACCGACATGAAGAGTCAAGGTGGCAACCCTGCACCAGATGAAGATGGAATATACACCGATGGGGTAGGAGTAGAGTTGGTCGACATTAAAGGAGACTGTAAAGCTCGAGGTGAAGTTGTGGAAGTGCACAGATCGAGATTAAACAGACAAGAGAGGATCGAGGATAGACTGATCGAGTAGATCAGAGTAGTTGAAGCAACCCATCATGCCATTAATGGTAATTAACCAAGAAGTATGCTGACAGATCATTTGCAGGTTGCTGAAGAAGGAAGGCATGTTTTAGAAGGCGCGTTAATGGCGAAGTTGTGTAGATGGGTGTCAGAGTGATCAGATCGAGCAAAGATTTGATTGGATTTGGTTTGCCTTGAGGATGGTGAGGAAACCCTAACCACCTGGATTTTGAATTGAGCATTGGCGGGAAAACCTGGCTATAAGTATGAAGGCAAATGAGATTGTTTGCTGCTACTGTATAGAAGAATATTGTGCTGCTGCAAAATGTGATACTTCTGCAAGAAAGAGTAAATTAGCCAAGTTCTCAACGAGCATCTGAGAAGTGAGTGAGAGTGATGGAGAACCTGGTTGAAGTGTTCAACCGGTAGGAGAGAAGAATCGATAGTGTTCATATCGTCTGAGTAGAAGTGAAGGAGGTTGCTGAGAAGCCAAACAGAGAACCGAGAAAGTGTTATACCGGTGAAGAGCAGAGAATAAGGTGGAAATCCAATAGAGAAGAAGAAGAAGAGAGGTGTACCGGTAGGGCTTACTAGCAAAGAAGAAGAAGGTGAAGAACAACAGAGAAGTGAGTCGGTGAAGCAGAGAAGGTCTCTCACCGACAGAGTAAGATATATGTAATGGTTACAAGATTCACTTGTAACAAGATAACTACTTTTGTAATTGAAGTTTACATTGTGAACATTGAGTTATAGCTCGGTGCAGGGGTTGGTGCTCCTTTGGGTTGTAGCACATAAATTAGGTAGGGGTTGTAGCTCCTTGGGTTGGTGACCTAAAGTCAGGGGTTGTATCTCCTTGGGTTGGTTCCCTAAAGTCAGGGGTTGGTGCCCTAAACTTTGTAACTGTGTTTTCATTGTGAGGCTAGATTAGAGCAATAGACTCCAACAAAATTTCTCAGTGAGGTTTTTCCCATCTTGGGTTTTCCTCGTAGATACTAGTGTTATGTGATGTCTCCTTGTGAGTGTTTGCATTTGAGTTAGTCTCCTCTCTAACTGGTAAGTCTGTTCATAGTTACATCTAATGCCTAGTATCCTCACATAGGATTGCTAAAGGGAAAATATTTAGGAACCACTGATTCACCCCCTCCCCCTCTCAGTGGTGCATTGTGTCTAACAAAAGCCACTATCTATATCAGGACCACAATGTGTCCATTCAACAACAAACCAATATAACCAGAGTGCCAAATCAACAATGTAGACCTCCAGAAAGATGAGTGTTGACATCAATGACAAAACCAATGCAACACATGAGGAATTCATCCATAATACCAACAATCTCACCCTTTGACATTGATGGCAACACTAGATGGAAAAACATCTAAGCGCCAAAAATAGAATACCAACTAACTCCCTTAAACAGATCAACATAAAGTTTTGTACCAAAAATAGAAATAGTATAACCAAAACCAAAATACATATCCAACGTACAAAGTTTTTCCATAGACATCTCTCTCCCTTTGACATCAAATGCCAAAAAAATCAAAACGTAACATACAACTAACTACTCCCCCTGAGCTGTAGCTCTCCTTCATCAAGTCAAAAAAAAGATTTTTCTGTTTGTCCCTGTCGGTTTGATGTCAATCTGCATCATTTAAGTCTCTGCTGGTGGGGTGATTACCCCAAGCTTCTCTCTGAGATATTCAAATGTTTCCTTAGGCAAAGGCTTTGTAAAAATATCTGCAATTTGCTCTTTAGTGTTCACATAAACCAATCTCACTTCATTCGCTTCAACGTTTTTTTTTCAGAAAATTATACTTAATAGAAACATGCTTTATTTTAGAGTGAAATACCGAATTCTTTGATATATCTATTGCTGCTGAGTTATCACAGTAAATAACTACCAGTTCATTGCATTTTACCTTGATATCCTTCAACATTTGCTTGATCCATAATACCTGAGTGCAATTAGTTGCTACTGCAACATATTCTGCTTCTGCTATAGATAATGATGTGCAAGTCCGCTTCTTGTTGATCCATGAAATTAATCTTTTGCGAAGAAAGAATACACCTCCAGTGGTACTCTTTCTATCCACATCTCCTACCCAATTTGCATCTGTATATGCACATAGCTCAAAATTGTCATCCTTAGGATACCATAAACAAAGATTTGTTGTGCCTTGTAGGTACCAAAAAATCCTTTTTACTGTAGTTTCATGATTTTCTTTAGGATTGCTTTGAAATCTTGAAACAATACACAATGCATTCATTATATCAGGTCTAGTTTGTGTCAATACAGTAACCCTCCAATCATAGTTTTGTACCTTGTCGGATTTATAGGAGCTAAATCATCCTTTGATGTCAATTTATCAGTTGTAGCCATAAGAGTGCTTATCGGTTTGGAGTTTTCAATTCCAAATTTCTTCAAAAGTTCCTTCAAGTATTTTGTTTGACAAATGAATATACCTTTATCTGTTTGAGAAATCTACAAACCTAGAATTTTTTTTATCTCTCCAATCATATACATTTCAAATTCTTCCTCCATCTTGTTAGCAAAATCTTTGCATAGCTCTTCTTCACCTCCAAAAATGATATCATCCACAAATACTTCAATAACCAAAATGTCATCATTGGTAATTTTGTAATATAAATTACTGTCAATGTTACGTTTTGTGTATCCAAGCTTTAGAAGATATTTATCCAGTCTAGCATACCAAGCTCTAGGAGCTTGCTTTAATCCATATAAAGCTTTTCTTAATCTATAAACCATATCCTTATCATCTATTCATGAAAATCCATCAGGCTGCTCAATGTAAACTTCTTTTTCAAAATCTCCATTAAAAAATGTACATTTTACATCCATCTGATAAACCTTATAGTTCTTGTGAGCTGCAAATGCAAGAAACAGTCTTATTGCTTCAATTCTAGCTACTGGTGCAAAGGTTTCATTATAATCAATTCCTTCCTTTTGAGAATAACCTTTACAAACTAATCTTGCTTTGTTTATGATTACTTCACCATCTTCATTAAGTTTATTTCTAAATACCCATTTAGTTCCAATTACATTTTTGTCTTTAGGCCAGGGAAATAATGTCCAAGTATTATTCTTTTCAATTTGTTCTAATTCATCTTCCATTGCTTTTATCCAATGTTTATCTTCACATGCTTCAAAACCTGATGCTGGTTTGACTTGAGAAATTAAACATACCTCTTTATTTGACAATCTTCCTCTTGTCATAACACCTTGATTTTTATTTACAATTATCTGATATTCTGAATGATTCAATCTTGCGTACCTGGGTTTATTCAAATTTCCATTGACAGGCTGTTTTTCTTCAGTCATAGTTGAGTTCTCTGATGATGCCGGTGTGACTAGTTCTTCATTTTGTTCTGCTGCAATCCATGTCAGTTCATTTATAATAATTTCTACTACCGGTTCAGAACTTATAGATCTTGATTCTCTTTTAAAATGATCATCTATCTTCACATTAGTGCTCTCAATGATTTTCTGCAATCTTTATTATTACATCTATATGCCTTGCTTCTAGGATCAAATTTGCCAATAGACTCATCTCTCATAATATAGCATTTGCTTCCAAATATTCTAAAATATTTAAGAGTAGGAATATGATCGAACCATAGTTCATAAGGGGTCTTACCGGTTTCACCTTTGATGTAAACTCTGTTGAAAGTATAAAATATTGTATTTACTGCTTCTCTCCAGTGCATATGAGGCAGATTTGCTTCCATCATCATGGTTCTTGCTGCATCCAGTATAGTTTTGTTATTTCTTTCCACAACTCCATTCTGCTAGGGTATCCAAGGTGTTGATAGTTGTCTTTTGATTCCATTCTCTTCACAGTATGCATTGAATTCCCTAGATGTAAATTCTCCTCCTTGATCAGATCTCAAAACATTTGATTTTCTTGCTGGTTTCATTCTTTACCATTGCCTTGTATATCTTGAATCTCCAGAAAGCTTCTAATTTCTCCCTGAGAAAAGTAGCCCAACACATTCTAGAATAATCATTAATTATTAACATAAAGTTTCTATCGCCCCAAGGACTCCTTGTCCTTGTGTAACCACAAAAATTAGTATGAATTAAATCAAGAATATTATTGGATTTCTCATAAATGCTCTTTAATGTTGTTCTAACTTACTTTCCCATTTGACATTCCTTACATACCGGATTATGAGGTTTCACAATATTAGGTAAATCCCTTAATTCCTTGGTTGAACTAATCTTTACAATGTAATCAAAATTCACATGACAGAGTCTTTTATGCCATAACCAACTTTCATCAATCTGAGCAATCAAACATGTCTTATCGCTGGTATTCAAATGAAAGATATTACCTTTAGTCTAATTAACGGTTGTAATCTCCAATCCAGTTTAGTTTATGATTTTGCATTTTCCATTCTTGAATTGTAATTGAAATCATTTTTCCACTAACTGACCAACACTCAAAAGATTTTTCTTTAAACCTTCAACATAATAAACATTGTCAGTATTGTGCTTACCATCCAAAGATATAGTGCCTCTTCTTTTGATTAAACAAGCTTTGTCATCTCCAAATCTTACTAGACCTCTATGATATTCTCGAAATGACAAGAATTTGCTTTTATCACTAGTCATATGATGCGAGCATCCACTATCAATGATCCATTCATCATTTTCTGAAATTTTTGTTGCTAATGCCTGCTCTACCAGTTTGACAACAGGTACTGATTGATCTTCCTTTATTGCAACAAATGCCCATCCACTATCTATTGGATCTTCATCAGAGTCATCTGTAACACCTTCATCTGCATAGTAACATGATTAATCTCTGTTTTTCTTAGATCTGTATCTCTGATATTCAAGGTTAGGTTTATATATTCTTTTTGCCTCCTCCCTTAGTCTTGAATGTCTATCAGGACACCTAGACGCCATATGACCAACTTTATTACAATTAAAAAATTTGAAAGGTGCTTTACCTTCATACTTACTTCCTGTTGGACCTTTAGGCATCTTCCTTGCAAATAGTACTTCAAGTTCTTCATTTTCTCTTTTGATATCTTCAGGTTCTTTTGCGTAAAGTGCTTTCCAATCAGATTTGTCAGATGATGATGATGATGATGATGATGATGATGATGATGTTGATGCTTTGAAGGCTATATCAGTCTTGATTGTAGCAACAGGGCCAAACTCTTCAAGCTCAAATGTTGAAAGTTTTCCAACCAAAGTATCTCTAGATACTGATGTATTAGGCATTGTTCTCAACTCATTAATAATTGTCACTTTCATTTTGTAAGCTAGTGGCAAAGCTCTTAAAACTTTAGAAACAACTTCATATTCACTTAAAAATCCTCCACAACATTGTATTCCTAAAACAATTTCATTAACTCTTTCCATAAATGCAAAAATTCTTTCATCCTCTTCCATTTTTAAATTTCCATACTTGACCCGGTAACATTCCAGTTTTGCAATTTTGATAGCGGAATTTCCTTCATTTAGTGTTTCCAATTTATCCCAAATAGCTTTTGTAGTAGATCTATTTGATAATCCCATGGTTTGGTTATCTGATAATGTGCTTAGAAGTGCTTCTCTTGCTTTGTAATCATTCTCCTCCAAGTCTTTAGCTAAGGTTGGTGGATTAGGGTTATTCTGATTAGGAGCAACATAGCCATTCTTTGCAACATCCCATATATCTCTTCCAATGCAGTTCAGATGTGTTTCCATTCTGATCTTCCATATACCATAGTTAGTTCCATCAAGTTTGGGACTATCCTTCCAAAAGATATTTACTGCCATAGGATCTCCTCAAGTTGTTAGGCTTCCACAAAAAGAGGAGTAGGCTCTGATACCGATTGTTAGGAATCGAGAAGGACAATTGAGAGGGGGGGTGAATCAGTTGTGAATAAATTGCAACCCAAAACAAATTATTCCAACTTAAAACTTAGTGCCGACAAAACAAATTAATAGTTATATTAATACCGGTACAACTTAATGCATGAAACAGAAAGGAAAACAACATCCACAACACATGACATAGAGATTTTGACATGGAAACCCTGTAAGGGAAAAAACCACGGTGGGATACCTTACCCACAATCAAATGATATACTACAGATAGTAAGTGAATACAATAATGGGGTCTACACATGCAGTAAGGCCAACCGCCTAGAGCTCACTGCTCAATCACAAAATAGGAGTCACACTGACTACACAGTTGGATGATTAAATCCAATAATCAATGTATAGCTTCAATATAGCATCTTCAATGCTGAATTCAGTATTGGTTTAAGCTTTGAGCATGAGGACCAAACACATTCATATCCTTTAACAACCTTCCTTCAACCTTTAGATGATATCTGCGTGATTCACACAATGATCTACTTATTTTTTCTCTTCACAATGATCTCAACATGTACGCATACCTGTTGCAAATAAGATCTTATAATTATTTATACAAAAGCTAAGACCTCATCATTAGATCGGCTCCTAAAGATATTACATTTAAATCAATTACAAAATAAGTCTTGGTGAATACAATATGTCGGCCTCAATACATTTACACATTATCCAATCAATAAATCATTTCCAAATTATGTCATGCGGATCTGGAACATGATATCATATGCCGGTTCATAACCTGGACCTATCTACCGGTTAAGGCAAATATGTGAATATGATCAGTCCAATATTGAAAACACCAAATGCAAACATCCAATCCATATCTTCGACATAACCAAATGATCTCCTGATGATAACAAGTCATTATCAACTGTCTGAGCTACCGGTGAAACATATACCGGTAACTATGCATAAGCCAATATCCATACTGGGACCACAATGTGTCGGTTCAACAAAAAACCAATATAACTAGAGTGACAAATCAACAATGTAGACCTCCAGAAAGATAAGTGTTGACATCAATGATAAACCAATGCAACACATGACGAAGTCATCCATAATACCAACACTTGTGCTAGGTATCAGATGTGACGATGGAACTCTTGAAGAAGATGAAATTGTTGCTAAAGTGCTGAGATCTTTGCCTCCTTCTTACAAGCCTAAAGTAGTTGATATTGATGAGATCAAAAGTGTGACTACTGTGACAAGGGACATGCTGGTTGGTAAGCTTGTTGCCTTTGAGTTGAGCGAGTTTGGAGAATCACATGGGAAATCTGAGACTGCATTTAGAGATTCTATATCCGGGAAATAGAAGTATGATTTGAGAGAGAGTTCATGTTGGGTTTCCAGATATGAAAGAGAAAAGAGAGAGATGGAAGAGCAAGAAAGAAGGATGGATGAGCTTGAAGCCCTCATTGCCAGAAGGTTGCCTAAAGGAGTCGTTAAGTATGAAGGAAAGTTACCTTTGAAATGTTTCTCTTGTAATAAGATATGACATTTTTCTTCTAGGTGTCTTGAAAGAATATCTAGGTATGATAAGCATGACAAATTTGAAAGGCATGATAAATCTGATAAGTATGATAGATCTGATAAGTATGATAGATATGAGAAGCATGATAAGAATGATAAGTCCTATAAGCCTAACCAGAAGTTCAGGTATCAGAAGATATGTTATTATGTTGTTGATGAAGGTGTGACAGATGAAGAGTCTAAGAACGAGAATTTAGAAGATGAGTTTGTATTTATTGCTATCAAGGAAGATGATCTGGTACCAAAGAATCCTACAAGCTGCATTGTTGAGGAAAAAGCTTTGGCTGCTAAGATTGAAGAGAAAGATGAATGGGTAATTGATAGCGGTTGTTCACATCATATGATAGGCGATAAAAGAAAATTTGTGAATATGGAAAGATATGACAGTGTTATAGTGAGATTTGGAGATGATAAAGCTTGTGTGATCCATGGTAGATGTCAATTTATTTTTATAGTAAGCATAATATTGATGATGTCTTGTATGTTGAAGGTATGAAGCATAATCTTTTGAGTGTTGGATAGATGGTTGACAAGGGATATGATCTGTAGTTCAAGAATGGTAAATGCAAGATTCTTAATGCCTCTGGTATAGAGATTGCATCAGGGACTAAGACAATAGGTAATATTTTTCATTTGAATGTTGATGAGAAAAGTTGTTTGATTGCTCAGATTGATGAAAGTTGGTTGTGGCATAGAAAGATGTGTCATGCTAATTTTGATTGCATGATAAGGATAAGCTCTACTCAAGCTATTAGAGATTTGCCTAAAATTCTGAAGCCATATAATTCGATATGTAAAGAATGTCAGTTGGGAAAGCTAACAAGAACTACATTCAAGAGTAAGTTGTATTCATCTAATGGATTGTTAGATCTTGTGCATACTGACTTGTGCGGTCCTACAAGAGTAAGAAGTGTGCAAGGTGACTGATATTTCTTGTTGTTGACTGATGATTACTCTAGGATGATGTGGGCTACCTTTCTAAGGGAGAAATCAGAAGCATTGGAGAAATTCAAGATATTAAAAGCTAAGGTGGAGACTGAGACAAGGTTGAAGCTGAAGTGTCTAAGATCTGATAGAGGAGGAGAGTTTACATATGGTGAGTTTGATTCATTATGTGAGAGGAATGGAATTAGAAGACATTTTTATGCTCCTAGAACCCCTCAGCATAATGGAGTTGTTGAAAGGAAGAACGAAACCATTTTGGATGTTGCTAGGACCATGTTGATTGAAGGAAATGTTGCACAAACCTTTTGGAGAGAACTTGTTTGCACTATTGTTTACAAATTCAACTGGGTGCATATAAAAGGTGATTCCGATAAAACTCCTAATGAGCTATGGTTTGGTCATGTTCCTACAATTAGATATTTCAAAATTTTTGGAAGTAAATGTTATATCAAGAGATGAGGATATAGAAAAGTTTGATGCAAGATGTGATGAAGGAATATTCTTGGGATATTCTACTAAGAGAAAAACCTACCGGTGTTACAACAAGAGACTGAGAAAGATAGTAGAGAGTGCAAATGTGAAGGTGGATGAATGTCATAGAAAGTAGATCAGATCATGTGGATATGAATCTGATGATCGAGATGTTATTTAAAAACTTGTGCAGACTGAGATCTTAAAGCAGAATGCTCCAGTAGAGATAGTTAATCCGGATATTGTTGTTGTTAGTGAAAAAGTTCAAGAGCCTGACAGTTGGAACATTCAGAAGACTCTGAGGTATGTAAGATTGAATCATTCAAAAAATTATATTATTGGTGATAAAAATAAAGGTGTGATGACTAGAACAAGGATTGTTGTTGAAGAGATGATTTCAAAGATTGAACCTAAAGATGTTGTAGAAACATGTAAAGATAAAAATTGGATAAAAGCCATGGAAGAATAATTGAATCAAATTGAGAAGAATAACACTTGGGAGCTTGTTTTGAGACCTAAAGACAAGAATGTGATTGGCACTAAATGGGTATTCCAGAACAAATTGAATGAAGCTAGTGAAGTGGTTAGAAACAAAGCAAGAATGGTATGTAAGGGATGTTCACAGATGGAAGGAATTAATTACGAGGAAACTTTTTCTCTGATAGCTAGAATTTAAGTTGTTAGACTCTTGCTTGCATATGTTTCTTATAAGAATTTCAAGCTATATCATATGGATGTTAAGTCAACCTTTTTGAACAGTGATTTGGAAGAGGAAGTCTACATTGAGAAACTAGATGGATTTTCATTATCTGATGAAGGAGGCATGGTATGCAAATTGAAGAAAGCATTGTATGGACTTAAGCAAGCCCCTAGAGCCTGGTATGCTAGATTGGATAGGTATTTAATGAAGTTGGGATCCTGTAAAGGTATTGTTGATAGTAATTTATACTTCAAGGTTGATAATGATAACATTTTGATTGTTGAAGTCTTTGTCGATGACATTATTTTTGGAGGAGATGATGACTTGATTATGAAGTTTGTTGATGATATGCAAAAGGAATTTGAGATGTCTAAGATAGGTGAGATGAAATTCTTCTTGGGATTGCAGATTACTCAAATTGACAAAGGCATTTTCATTTCTCAATCTAAGTATGTGAAGGAATTGTTGAAAAAGTTAGGGTTAGCTGACTCTAAACTTGTTGGAACTCCTATAGTGACTGGATGCAAGTTGTCTAAGAATGATGAATCTCATAAAGTGAATCAGACTTTGTATAGCTCTATGGTTTGTGGAGTATTATACTTGACTCAGACTAGACCAGATATTATGCATGTTGTTTGTCTTTATGCTAGATTTCAAGTTGATCCTAAAGAGAGTCGTATTACTGCTTTGAAGAGGATTTTCAGATACTTGAAGGGAACAATTGACTAAGGTTTATGGTATCCAAAGAGTGATGATTTCATTCTATGTGCTTATATTGGTGTCGATTGGGCAGGTGATGTTGATGACCGAAAGAGCACTACCAATGGAGCTTTCTTTTTATGAAAGAAACTGGTTTCATGGTCCAGTAAGAAACAAGATGCCATATCTCTATATACTATTGAAGCTGAAAACATTGTTGCTGCTAGTAACTGTACTGAAGTAGTTTGGATGAAGTAGATGTTGAAGGATATTAGAGTTATTTGTGATAATCCTACTATCATATATTGTGATAATTCAAGTGCTGTCAATATTTCCAATAATCTAGTATTGCATTCTAAAACAAAGCATATATCAATTACGTATCATTTCTTGAGGGAGAAAGTTAGTGATGAAGAAGTCAGATTGGAGTATGTATCTACAAAGGATCAGATTGCAAATATTTTCACTAAAACTTTGCATGCAGATACGTTTGTCTACTTGAAAGACAAGTTAGGGGTCTTTGCCCCCCCTGATGAGAGCTAGATGCATGAATATGCATCAATCTGGTGGACTTCATAGTCTTATCTTCTAATCCGGATCGATGTGTGTGTGTTGCTACTCAACCAGAGTAGTTAGTGGTTCATATTTTCAATGTGTGAGTTTATCCTATGGGGGAGAGATTATCTTGTAAAGGGGAGAGAAGCATGATTTGTTCATATCTTTGGCATTGTTGTCGAAGGGGGAGAGAAGCATGTGAAAAACTACCTTATCTTTGAAGCTTTGTGTATATGATCTTAGGGGGAGTTTGTTGAAGATTGTTGGTGTTGATTTATTCCTTTGCATTGATTGTTTTTCACATTCATATATTTCCATCAATGCCAAAGGGGGAGATTGTTGGATATTGTTGTTGCTAGGATATGTTGTTGTTGTCATTGATGTCAACATATTCCCATGTTTTGGTGTTGCAGAGGGTTGTTTGCTGATTCGGTGATTGCAGTGAATTGATCTGGTTGGTTTATCTATTTGGGATGTTGAATCAACTAGATATACTTCATTCTTTATTGGTTTCAGTGATATAGAAGTTTATTTGATCATATCATTTGATTCAGTTTGAGGTTTTGGTTTTTCTGTTTAGTGGTTGGCAGAGTTTGATATTTGATCTGTTGTGCTCCAATATGATCATATCTTAAGCTATGGATTTGGGAGAGTTTTTTGAATGTTCATTTGTATCTTCATTTAATATGGTTCGTGATTTGGTGCTCCACAAGTTATCATTCTAGCCAGAATTGATGTTGTTGAGTGTTCTTGTGTGTTAGTGTGTTGATCAATGAAGATTTGATTAAGTGGTGTTGGCGCAACTATTGCAGATAGTTCTAATGTGCTTGTTGGTGTTTTCTGATCGTGTCCTATTTGTTTTGGTGGTCTGCATTGATCATTGTGTGAGATATTGAAGATCTTTTGGGTCCGAGGACATTCTTCGTGTCATGCGGTATTTTCGGTGGTGTTGCGTGTTGCGGTTGATCTTGGCAAGATTTTTTGTGGTGTTGCATGTTCAAGGATTTGATTTGGGTCCATGATATTTCATGTATGACATTGTATTGATGTGGTGGTTTATTTATGTATTGTGTGATGTAATTTTGTGATTAGGTGTTGAGGGTTTTGAGCCAACCTTGTAGTCAAGGTTGATGAATTGTATAAATGGGTGTTAGATTCATGTAATTCATGAATGGTGGTTATGTCTACATTATTAGAGAGTGATATATGTGTGAATAAATGAATTCTGATAGACTTATAAAGCACTGAAAGGGGGGGTGAATCAGTGACACCAAAAGTAATACTACTTTAAACACTGACTAGTAGATATACTTAACAAGTTTACTAAACACTATGCATGCAATCCAAAATTATATTAAAGCATCCACAATAAGTAAAACATCCACCATAACACAAGTTTTTATAAGTGGAAAACCCTAATGGGAAAAACCACGGTGAGATGGGACTCACAAGTTAACTATCTGCAGTAATAGGTAACTGACTGGTTAAGGTCTACAAAAGTGCTCTGCTAGGAGTGAATCCTACTAAAGATCCCAAAGCTCTGTTAGGATCTATACCCTGTTAAAGGTAGTACTCTATTAGGAGTAACCTCAGTAGAGGGTTTCTGAATCCAAACTAATGGATCACCTTGTTAAAGGATTTGTACAATGAAGCTTGTTAGAGATTACCTGGCTAGGGGATTTGATTGTTGTAGCGACTAGAAAACAATAGGTGGTGTGATCTAGAAGTAGCACAACTTGCTTGAATAGATTCTCTTCTGCACACTCAAAACTGTATCACCAACATAGTTTACAATGCCTTCAACAACTTAACACTTCTATCTTCGCATCAAATCATCTCATATCATCTCATCAAAATAGTTCATCATAATGTCATTATATAGACATTTAGATTTCATGTCGTCTTAGAAATTATATCACAATTTCTTAGGTGCAGTGTATCTGGACAATCAAACATAACTCATCACAAATTACCGCTAAAATTTGTTGGTTAGGGTAACTTATCACACAATCAATGAATATTGGTTGGAACACCGATACCAGTTATAATTAACTATTTCAACATGTAAACCAATTATCCTCCATTGCTTCTTTTATGGTCTCCACTGAATGTTCAAGTTGGTGTCAAGTTATTCCTACATATACGAGTTGTCTCCATGTATCAGTTGACACTCTCTAAACCATCATAAACAAAAATTCCAATACCGGTTTCAATACACGTAACTTTAGAAGTAATACCGATAGACATTATGAACATATGTGTGTATACATGTTCCATCAATGACAACATATGAAGTCGTTCATTACAATCATCAGCAAGCCAACAATCTCCCCCTTTGGCATTGATGGCAACACTTAGAAAATTTTACAACTTTACAACTAAGTGTGCTTACAAAAATTGTACATATATATTTCTACTCCCCCTTAAGAATACATACAAAATTTTCACAATACATACATATTTCTACTCCCCCTTTGACAACAATGCCAAATTGAAAAGTAAAATACATATATATAGAAAAATTTCTATCAAATGTTTACATATACAAAAACTTAAAAGGTCTGTATTAAGGAGTGTTCACTTCAATTTGCAAGAAAATGTCACTAAAAGTAATCTTCATTTGAGAAAAATCATTTTCCCATGTTTCTAATAAAGTCTCAGAAATTATGGTTGTCATAATCTGTGTAGAAAATTCTTCCATTTCATCAATTGTACTCTAGAGTCACCAAAACCGCTTTTGGATCCTTGTATACTCATTGTAAGATGTCCAGTTTAGGTCTTAACTGGTTCTTTAACTCCTTCAACGATCAGAGTCTCTTTGCCTATTCAAAATCATAGACATCTAACCGACTTTGCAAATCATCCACAGATTTTCCAAAAGCTAAGACTGAGTCCAGTAAAGGTATGTAGGCATTACACATCTTTGCCAGTTCCAGTTTTGTCTTTGTTCGCTTCTTAACTATATCAGCATAGAAAATGAAATATTAGATGTGTAGGCTAGAATTATGCCTCCAGTCTCAATAGATTTTCTCAAAAGATCTTTGTTCAGGGATAAAGCAATCTTCCCTGTATGAATATCTTTCATAATTTGTTCTCCTCTTTTCTTCCTATAGTTTTTCTGAGCCATAGTTTGAGCTGCTTCATCAAGGGACTTGAGTTGGTTAGAAGCATCTGCAACCAACTGGCCAAGCTTGTCAATAGGAGTTGATGAGTTCCCTATAGTAGTCTCTGGTAGAAGACTTGATAGAATCTCCACAACAGTTTGGATGGTTTCTATTTCCTTCCTTTGTTCCTTAAGCCTCTTCTTCTATGCTCTGGATTGCATCAAAATTGCAAAATCCAATAATTCTGATGCACTCATGTTGTCAACATCTATAGGCTCTTCGATGTCAAATGAGTCATCATCATCATCATCATCATCATCATTCTGCTGCTTGACTAATTCCTTTTCTGATTCAGTAGATTTCTCCTTCTTAGTTTTCTCTTCCTCTTGTTCTTTCTCCTTTTCCTGTTCAGAGGAATTCTTAGCAGCTCTTGCAATGGGTTTCTCCTAGGTAGCCTGTGAAACTGATGGGATTTGTGATTTCACTAGTTGATCTTTTACCGGTGGGGGTGGAATATCCACACTTGGTCGAGTTTCCGGTATATCCACTGCATTAACTTGTGAATTAGTATTTATCGATGGCTGCATATCTAGTTCAATAATGTTCCTAGATAGATGAATGGTATCCCGTATTTCATCAACAAAGATTACTGGTTGGGATGTAGTGTCATCCTTCTTCTTGATATGATAGACAATATCAACTTATAATATTTCTTCCTTATCCATTTTTGGTCCTTCCATAGTATCTTGCTCATTAGCCTATTGAGACTCTATTAGCTTATGCATTTTCTGTTTGTCCCTTGCTATCTGATGAGTCTCAACTTCAACAAATTGCATCTTTCCACTTAAAAGCTTTAATCTCCTCGACTTAAAAGGAAATTGTGTTTTGTGTTTATAGTAATGCAATTAACTCATCTTTAGACAAATTAGGAAAATATTGAATAAGCACATTATCAATAATTTCTTTTTTGCTCTTCACAACTTCTTCCCATTTATTCAAAAGAATAGAATATAAAGAATCAGAAATATCCTTCTTAAGATCATGAGGTAATCGATTGCAATGACACAAATAGTTGATTACCTATTGAACAATTTGTTCCTTTTGATCTTCATCAAATGAATCAAAACATTCTTTAACATTATCAAATTTGTTCCTTCCCAATGTCTTTACCGTTCTCTCAAAATTAGTCAAAGGCTTGTAAGACAAAGCTTTGATGGGAATACTCTGTTAAGAGGTGGCTTGAACTGGTTTGGCCTTCTTGCTAGTTGCCTTTGCCTTCTTTGGCTCCTCCTTAGTGTCGGTATCATCATATTTTGCTTGAAGAATTAGTTGTTGGCCTCTTTTCTTTGTTGCAGTTTGCTTCTTTATGTATACCTTAGGTGCCGGTTCCTTTTTAACTTGTACACTTCGTGTCACTCTAGTACTTGTTGACGTTGGAGGCACTTGCTCAACCTTCTTCTTCTTCCCTTTACCACTACTAGTTTCAGCTTTTATAGTTTGCTCCTCAACAGTATCCAATCTTTTCTTCTTCTTGTCCACTGGAGATGCTAACAACTTATTAGCATAACCAATCAATAAGTCATAATTGACTTCATAGCTCATGTCTTCCATTTCATCTTCTCTTGGTTCAATAGCTTCCATAAGACAAAAATCAGTGGTGATAGTGAAAATGATGTTCTTAGCAAAGTTTTTCACCATATCCTCAGGCAACCTTACCCTCATACTCATTTTCTTCTGAAATTCATTGAAGTACTTGTTCATTGCAGCAAAGAAAGTGTTCTTAACAACCTTAATGATGTTCTTGATCTCAGCGATTACCGGTAGGTCTTTAGACCATTCAATATCACCAATTCCTAGTAGGAAATTTTGAAAGTAAAAGAATAAACCAATCAATAACTGACCAAAATTGAGCTTCTGATTGCTATCCTTCTTAATTGACTATAGATTCAACATCAATTGACTCCTTATGGCCTCACATAGGTCATAATTTGCGTTCTCAACAATCATTTTATAGGTTGTATGCACTGCTACAGATGTCACACTGTTCAATCTACTGGAATAGAATATCTCGTAGCCCATAACCATAGTAGCCAATTTAACCGCTGGGTCCTTAATATTATTAATAGAAGCACACCCATCAGAGGTAGACAAGGTTAAAGTGGTTACAGTTTCTTTAGAAATTCGCTTCATCTTGGGAACTTCACCGGTTGACCAAAAACCAGTCACAACATGTATAGCTTCCTTGGTTATAGTGTGTGTCCTTTCCAAATACATGTTTTCACCATGAACATGACTATGGATGATTCTTATGTGTTCCTCTTCAAAATCCTCAAGAAAATAAGCTGCATTATGAAAACCCTTCTCATAAACCCTAATATACTTGGGTTTAATCTTTCCGCTCTTATCGCAAAGGGATTTCAATTGAGAATAAATTGATAGTGATCCTAAATCTTTGATTTTACAATCAATATAGCTAGACAAATCACCTTTTACAATGACACTATCAGGAACTTGAGATAAAGAATTGTAAGACACTATTCGTTATGATTCAACAACCTCCATTGGTTCTGATGTGATCATTAGCCTCTCTATTTGCTTAGATGATGAAGCCATTTAGATAAACTTGATTCAAAAAGGGATTTACAAAGGAATACCTTACTTCTCGTGCATTGCCTTGGTTACCGATTGATTACTCAAATGCACACTAGTTAAACCTTCACTAATCTTTGAATCAGCTTCAATCATGCAGTTTACAACATAAATTCATCTAAGAACAGCTAGCAAATCACTCTTCACTCTGCAAGTGCTTAAGAATTCTCTTTGGAATGTATTTAGGGTAAAAATAACATAGTAAAACTTGCTTTTATCCTTTTTACCTACTACATTAAATGCTCGACCGCTAGGGTTACAAACCCTAATACACTGCTTAACGATGCATACAATATTAATAGGTGTAAAAACTGGTTGATAAACTTTTGAAAAATCGGTTGACAAAAGATATCAAGATTTTACACATAATAACTCAAAAATGCACTTTCTTACCATTCTTCTTTCAAGGGATCCGGAAGTAGATTTACCGCTATGCTCCCCTTAGCCTTGTTGAAAGGCTCAATTCACCAGTGTAGGATTCTCCACACTGGGTGAAGGATTAGGTACTTCTGCAGGTATATCATCACTCTTCTTTTTCCAGATTCGGTTCATCTCTTCTCTGGTTTCCTCAACATTTACCTTCTGCTTACCTTTCTGATCTTTATAATGATTAACCGGTTTGTTCTTTTTTGATCTAAAAAACTTCGCCATGTGTCCTGGTTTATGACAATGATAGTAGGCCATTCGAGATGATCTCCAAGGTCTTGCATTGCCTCTTCTAGTTATCCTTCTGCAATTCATAGCCACATGACCATAATTGTTACAAATGGTGCAAATGACATTAGTTACCTTTTCCATCTCAAATGGACTAAACCGATTGACATAGGGTCTCTACCAGTTCATGTTACCCCGGTTGTCATAGGTTCTCCTCCTGTTACCATTAGGTCTTGGACTCATGTGAGGTACTGGATTATTTTCTCCATATCTGCATTCAACTGATCTATGTCCATACATTTTGCATGTAAAACAATGACCTTCAAAACTCTTAGATACATACCTAGTATTTGCATTGTAACTTGTATTCCCATTGTGTCCATTTCTACACACATTTGCAGTATGTCCAGGTTTATGACAGACAAAGCAAACAAGTTTAAAAACTTTCTTACCAGTAGGCTTGTTAGCCTTAGGAGCAGTTTTGTCCTTGTGAATGTTGCTCTTTGTACTGAAAGACTCTCCTTTCTCAAATTTGTTAAAGCCTAGTCTAGATGTATCACCTTTCATCATTTATGATTGGATCTAGTTATCCAGCATAGAAGAACTTCTATTGAACTTTTCCAGCTTTCCATTAGCCTCAGTGAGCTCTTTGGTAAGATCTTCATTGTGTTTTGTAAGAGTCTCTCTTAGGGATGATGCCATTTCAAGATCTAGCTGCAAAGCCTCTTTTTCTTCTTTTTTTGCATGCCAATGCTCATGCAAAGTTGCATTTTCTTGTTTGATCTTAGCAATCTCATGATATCTTTCTTTGACAAGGTCTTCATCTGTCCTCCTAGCTTCCAGTTCTTGACTCATGTAGATAGTTAGGGCTTCTAACTCTCTTCTCATATTTAGCTTTTCACCATTCAATTTTTTAACTTCTTCAGCTAACACGTCAATGTTAGCTTCATCTGAAGAACTATTATCTGATATTTACAATAGTTGTTCAGTCAGCTCTCTCCTTTTGACTTGTGAAGCTTTAAATCTGACCCTTAGGGTTTCAAGCTCATCTTTGGTAGCTTCAAGCACTCTAGCCATCTCAAAGTAGCTCATATCCCCCATGGTGGATTTAGGGTTTCCTTCCATGCAATTAAGCCTTAAAGAAGTTAGGCTCTGATACCAATTGATAGACTTATAAAGCACTGAGAGGGGGGTGAATCAGTGACACTAAAAACAATACTACTTTAAACACTAACCGGTAGATATACTTAACAAGTTTACTAAACACTATGCATGCAATCCAAAATGATATTAAAGCATCCATAAAAAGTAAAACATCCACCATAACACATGTTTATATGTGGAAAACACAAATGGGAAAAACCACGGTGAGATGGGACTCACAAGTTAACTATATGCAATAATAGGTAACTAACCGGTTAAGGTCTACAAAAGTGCTCTACTAGGAGCAAATCTTGTTAAAGATCCCAAAGCTCCGTTAGGAGCTTTACCCTGTTAAAGGTAGTACCCTGTTAGGAGTAACCTCGGTAGAGGATTTCTGAATCCAAATTAATGGATCACCTTGTTAAAGGATTTGTACAATGAAGCTTGTTAGAGCTTACCCGATTAGGGGATTTGACTGTTGTAGTGATTAGAAAACAACAAGTGGTGTGATCTAGAAGTAGCACAACTTGCTTGAATAGATCCTCTTCTATGCACTAAAAAATGCATCACCAACATAGTTTGCAATGCCTTCAACAACTTAACACTTCTATCTTTGCATCAAATCATCTCATATCATCTCATCAAAATAGTTCATCATAATGTCATTGTTCATTACACAATCAATGAATATTGGTTGGAACACCGATACTAGTTAGAGTTAACCATTTCAACATGTAAACTGATTGTCCTTCATTGCTTCTTTGATGGTCTCCGTTGAATCTTCAAGTTGGTGTCAAGTTATTCTTGCATATACCGGTTGTCTCCATGTACTAGTTGACACTCTCTAAACCATCATAAACAAAACTTCTAATACCGGTTGCAATACACGTAACTTTAGAAGTAATAGCGGTAGACAATGTGAACATATGTGTGTGTATACATGTTCCATCAATGACAACATATGAAGTCATTCATTATAATCATCATCAAGCCAACAAATTCATCTTTCCATGTGATGTATTGAGCCGAGATTGTTGTAGGGCGGACAAATGTGCTTAACCGAAATTGTCATCAAGCATTAGGAGATGTTATTCTTTCAGTTCATCTCAACCAGATTGTAGTCCAAATATTATTGTAAGGTAGTGAACCTTCCTGATGCAGAGGCCTTCTTACACCTAAGGAAAAGTCCAAAAGCCTTTCAAATGACAAAAATGACCCTATAAGGAAGGACTCCACATCTTAAGGTTTTGAACTACTCTCCACTACTCAAGCCTAGCACCTACTCAAGATGAGTAAATGGCTTCAACTTCTCTAACATGCCTCACCGGTGTCTCCTGATCTTAGGGGCTTTGGAATTTGTCCATTTATGACTACTAAGGACTGTTCCAAGCATTGGTTTAGGGTTTTGTCTTCAAATCCTTATACCTTCTTTAAAAACCTACCCCCCAGGCTAGTAGTCCTATTTAGCGAGAGAATTGACCTTAACTCGAAAATCTTCCACACACTCTAAAAAACTACCCACCATTCTAGATACCCTTTTGGGATTTACACTCATCTCGAAAATGGGTTGGCAAGATATGCAACCTAAGGGTCTGAACCCCTTAGAATCCTAGAGACCTAATTAGGGCGATTAGGCCTAATTTACAAAGAAAACCCCATTATCAGTATCCCGAATGCAAAACCAAATTTATGAGCCTGTAGGGAATGGTGAATAACCTCTAATTCTAGGGTTGCACACCTAGACTGCACCGCTATTAGATTTTATGATGACTGTCCTAAATTTGCTTAAGGTAGTCACATAGAGATGCCTACCTATTTTTGCTTCTTTATCCTCACAACCAAGTCTCCCTTGCAAAAACCCATGAAAATCCTAAAATACATAGGCCAATCCTGCACTCTACCAAAGGAAGAAACTTCTAGTTGACTAGAATGAGAGATATGACAATTTTTTGCTAAAACCCTAGCCAAACCCTTACTTTCTGGGTTACAGTCAGAAAAATAGAGGGTTCTCACTACACAAAAACAATATAAGCCTTAGATCACCACCAAATCAAAGCTAGTTCATTTCTCCATCTACTCCATGAATGGTGTGACTCAATTCACTCCATACAAGATCTTACAACTTCTGCAAGCTCATAATTTCTGGGAAAACTCAAACTTGTTTATGTCTTATTGCTTCCAACCTCAAATCACAACATCAACCACCTTGGGAATCATGTCCACAAGGATTATAGACCTATGCAACGGTTTCCAACCAAATTTGGAAGAGGTTGGAACCATTGAGAGGCTTACATCAACCACATTTTGAAAAGTTGCAGTTTTGCACTCAAAAGTTGTATTTTTGCATAAAAAGTTGTCAAACTCTCTGAGGTTGGGATCCACACACTTGGATCAACCAAACACCCCTAAAACATCCTAAAAACCTATCAAACACAAAACCAAAACATTCTACTACCCCTATTGACCATATTGTCCCAATTGGCTTATCAAATTTCCTAATTAGTGATAGGGGTTTACATGGTGGGGTCTTTATTGAATACATGAAACTTGCATAAACCCAAGGCACTAAGACAAACACTATGATCCTAGTCTTCATCCTCAGAGTCATGATTTTATTGTTAAAGAGGTGCTCCTGCACCATACTCCCTTGGAGAAGAGATCTCAAGCCCACTTGAGATCAGAGTTTGGAGGTCTACACCATGGTTGGAAATTTGTTTATCTGTCATCCAAACTGCCTCAGAGTCTGGTTTGTCCTGCCAAGCCACTAAATACTCGATGTACTCCTTGTTCCTTATCCTCTTTGTGATTCTAGTGTCTAGAATCTTGCTCAACTTTTGTGAATCATGCTTTGGAATATCATCATCTGCTGCAACCTGCATTGGTTCCTCCACTTCATTGCTATCACCTTTGAAAAGTGTTTGATCACACACATTGAAAATGGGTGACAATCCAAGATCAGGAGGAAGTTGGATTTCATAGGCATTCTGTCCACATTTCTTCAAAATCTAACATGGTCCAATCTTCCTCTGCATGAGTTTGGTGTGCTTACCTTTTGGGAGTCTCTCCTTCTTCAAATGTACCCATACCAAGTCCCCAACACTAAACTGCACATCCCTCTTTTTCTTATCAACATAAGCCTTGTACTTCACTACAAATTGTTGGAGATGAGACTTCACTTGGTCATGGACCTCCTTGATGGCTGATGCAAAAGATTCACCATCTACACTAATGAGCTCTTCCTTGGGAAAATCCCTCAACTCCAATACACCCCTTGGGTCGATGCCATACACAATTTGGAAAGGAGACTTCCCAGTGCTTCTATTTATGGTGTCATTGTATGAGAATTACCTGTGACAGTATATAGTCCCATTTCTCTCCATGTTGTCTTATCAAACATCTTAATAGGTTCCCCAAGAACCTATTGTCAATTTCAGTTTGCCCATCCATTTGAGGATGGTAGGCTGGTGAGAAAGATAGGTTAACTCCCAACTTCTTCCAAAGGGTCCTCTAAAAATGACCTATGAACTTCACCTCTCGGTCTGAAACTATGTTTAGTGGCAACCCATGTATCCAGACTATTTCTTTGAAAAACAAGTCTGCAACATATGAGGCATCACAAGAAGTTTTACATGGCAATAAATGAGCCATTTTGCTAAATCTGTCCACCAATACAAAGAAACTGTCAAATCCCCTCCTTGTCCTAGGCAAACCCAACACAAAGTCCATGCTTATGCTCTCCCATGGCCTAGGAGGAATGGGTAAGGGTTGGTACAAGCTTGCATTGGTGGATTTTTCCTTAGATTTTTGACAGATTACACGTCTCCACAAACTTCCTTACATCTGCCTGCAACTTAGGCCAGTAGTAATGTCTTTTCACAAGGTCAAGGGTCTTGTCAAGACCAAAATGACCTGCCATTGCTCCATAATGTTTCTCCCTAATAATATTCAGTCTCATTGAACACTTAGGAATGCATAATTGTCCACCTTTAAATAACAATCCCTCTTGGATCAAAAACTCATAAAATTCCACATGATACCGATCACCAAAAGACTCACATACCTTGTAGATCTCTCTAAAGTCTTCATCAACATCATACATGTTCTTCAAGGAGTCAATGCCAACACTTTCCATCTTGATTTGATTGATAGTTAAAACTCTCCTTCTCAAAGAATGTGCAACTTTGTTCTTGACCCCTTTTTTGTGCTTGAGGTTGAAGGTGAAAGCTTGTAGGGTTTCTACCCACTTCATGTGCCGACGGTTTAACTTCTCTTGACTGTTTATGAAGCTTAGAACCTGATTATCAGTAAAAACTATGAACTCCTTAAGTAATAAATAATACCTCCACTTCTTCAATGACTGAACCAAAGCATACATCTCCAAGTCATAGGATGAGTATCTCCTCTTGGCATCATTTAGCTTTTCACTAAAAAAGGCAATTGGTCTTCCTTCCTAACTGAGTACTGCTACAATAGCCATGTGGCTTGCATCACATTCTACCTGGAATATCTTGTTGAAGTTTGGTAGGGCAAGGACTGGTTGTTCTACAACCTTCTTCTTCAAGGTTTCAAATGAGTCATCTGCCTCCTTGGTCCAACTGAACCTGCACTTTTTCCCTCCTTTTATGATGTCAAGCATTGGTGCACAAACATGACTAAATCCCCTTATAAACTTCCTATAAAAAGTTTCTAAACCATGGAAACTCTGGACATCATTCATAGTTTTAGATATAGGCTAAGACAATATGGCACTCACCTTCTCCTGGTCCATTTTAAACTCACCTTGTGAGATTACAAAGCCCAAGTAAATGATCTCCTCCTGCATGAACAAACACTTATCCAAATTTATCATTAGCTGCTCTTCATGTAACCTTTTGAGGACCATATCTATATGTTTGAGATGCTCTTCCTTTGAGTAGATAAAGATCAAGATATCATCAAGGTATACTATCACAAACTTGCCTATGAACTCGACCAAGACCTCATTCATTAACCTCATAAAGGTACTAGGGGCGTTGGACAACCCAAATGGCATGACCTTCCACTCATACAACCCTCATTGGTTTTAAAAGTTGTTTCCCATTCATCCCCTGGCCTTATTCTAATTTGATGGTATTCACTTTTTAAGATCCATTTTGGTGAAATATTTAGCACTCCCCAAGCAATCAAGTAAATCCTCTATCCTAGGGATTGGCAACCTATACCTTATAGTTATCTTGTTGATGGCCCTTGAGTCTGTGCATGGCCTCCAAGTGCCTTCTTTCTTGGGTGCAAGGACATCCGGTACTGCAAATGGGCTTAATTTTTGCCAATTATCCCTGATTCAAGCAACTCCTCAATTTGTCTTGCCATCTCTACATTCTGATCTGAAGTAAGTTTGTATGTTGCTTTATTTGGTAAGGTAGATCCAAGGATCAGATCTATGAAATGACTTATTTCTCTTACCGGTGGCAAGGATCTTGGCATTCCATCTGAGATGATGCCTTTGTACTTGTCAAGTAACTATCTGACTGGAGGGTCTATGTGCCTTTGTCCTTCTTCTTTCCTCTATGCAAACTGCTCCTTCTTTGTCACCTTGGACTTGGGAATGAGGGCATAGCAAACTGCATCCTTCTCTGCAATCTCCTTCATGAACTGCTTCCCTTCTATCAACAACACTTTCGCATGCTTTTCCTTCTGTTCTATCTCACTCTCCATCAGGGGTAAAATATCTATCACCTTACCATCCTTGGTGATTGAATAGGTGTTTCTAACCCCATCATGGTAAGCCTTCAAATCAAACTGCCATGGTCTCCCAAATAGGAGGTGACATGCATCCATCTTGGCTATATCAAATAGCAATCTATCCTTGTATGATCCAATATGAAACTCCACCCATACCTTCTCTTCTACCACTTCTTGCTGACCTTGGGTGAGCCATGAGACCTTATAGGTGTAAGGACGTGACAACCTTCTCAACTTAAGCTTCTCCACCATTTCAAGTGACACAAAATTTTTAGTAGACCCGGAGTCTATCAAGACCTTGCATACCTTTCCTCCTGCCTTACAGATAGTATTGAAAAGAGAATTTCTTTGTGGGGGCTCCTTGTTAGGTACCTTCATGGTGGTAAATGCTCTCCTTATCATCAGAGCCTCTCCTCTTTCAGGGTAGCCGTAGCTATCAGGAGCATTAACACTTTGATTGGTGTTTGTACTTGCCACACTTTGGCAATTAGATTCCTGCGCCAAATTTCTCCTCCTTTCTCCCATGGAGCTTGTAGCCTTCTTCGGACATCTATTGGCCATGTGCCCTTCTTGGTTATAGTTGTAGCATCTAGGAGGTCCTCTACCTTGGGATCTTCCTCTAGAGAATGGTCTTCTGCCCCTAAAGTTCCCTTTTTGATTGTAGCCTCCTCCTTGGTTATAACTGCTCTCTCCTCTGGTGCCCTCTTGATTAGAATCACCTTGGTATCCAAAACCACTTCCTTTGCCTCTGAAAGGACTTTTCCCCCCTCTTTTTTGTATCCCTTTTCCTCTGCTATTTTGTTCCTACCTTCTCTTTAGCTTCTCCTCCACCTTGAGTGCCAACTGAAAGCACTTTTGGACTGTCTCCGGGGTGTGGAGGTTCAAATCTTCTTGGATGGAAAATCTCAGTCCATTGAGATATCTCGCCACCTTCTCATATTCACTCTCCTTTACCTTAGTATTCACACACAACTTCATGAACTCCTCTATATAGGAACTCACGTCCATCTCCTTTGGCTTCAAATGTTGTCTTCTCTTATGCAATTGGACATTATAGTCCACTGGAACATAGGCTTCCTTCACCAAAGCCATCATCTTCTTCCAAGTAGCCACCTTTCTCTTTCCCTCTTTCACCCTCTCATCTTGGATGAAAGTCCACCAAGTCAGTGCAGCCCCTTTCATTTTGGATTGGGCCATCTTTACCCTTTGGTTCTCTGGTATGTCTTCACTCTCAAAGAAATTGTCTAAGGAGTCTATCCACTCCATCACTGTATCCGGTTCCATCTTACCGACAAACACTGGTAGATCCAATTTCACATCCATTGTTCTTCTTTTCGTGGACTTGAGGACACTCATCAGGGGTCTCTGGTCTGCAGGAACCTCTAGTTCTTCCTGCCTAGGTATCTCCTCTTCATCACCTTCTTCATCTCCTCTAGAGTCTCTCTCTCCCCTCTCCACCTTGCCCATAAATTGGTCCATTTCATTTCTCAAGGCTTGATTCTCCGCCCTGACTACTCTACTCTCTGCCATCTACTTCTTTACCAAGACAACCAACTTAGCATTGGTCATGCTTGATGGGATATCTTGGGATCCTTTTTCTTTTGACATCTTGTCTTCTTCTCCGGTCCAAAGTACACTCCTATGCTCTGATACCACTTGATGCAGAGGCCTTCTTACATCTAAGGACAAGTCCAAAAGGTTAGTGTCCAACCTTTCAAATGACAAAAATGACCCTACAAGGAAGGACTCCACATCTTAAGGTTTTGAACTACTCTCCACTACTCAAGCCTAACATCTACTCAAGATGAGTAAATGGCTTCAACTTCTCTAACATGTCTCACCAGTGACTCCTTCTCTTAGGAGATTTGGAATTGGTCCATTTATGACTACTAAGGACTGTTCCAAGCATTGGTTTAGGGTTTTGTCTTCAAATCGTTATACCTCCTTTGGAAACCTACCCCCTAGGCTAGTAGCCCTATTTAGCGAGAGAATTGAACTTAACTCCAAAATATTCCACACACTCTGACAAAATAATCACCATTCCAGATACCCTTTTGGGAGTTACACTCATCCCCAAAATGGGTTGGCAAGATCTACAACCTAGGGTCTGAACCCCTTAGAAGCCTAGAGACCTAATTAGGGTGATTAGGCCTAATTTAAAAGGCAATCCACATTACTAGTATCCCAACTGCAAAAAAAAATTTATGAGCATGTGGGGAATGGTGAATAACCTCTAATTACAGGGTTGCACACTTGGAATACAATGCTATCAGATTTTATGATGACTATCCTAAATTTGCTTAAGGTAGTCACATAGAGATGCCTACCTATTTTTGCTTCTTTGTCCTTTGCAAAAACCCATGAAAATCCTAAAATACATGGGCCAATCCTGCACTCCACCAAAGGAAGAAACTTCTAGTTGACTAGAATGCAAGATATGGCCATTTTTGTCTAAAACCCTAGCCAAACCCTTTTTTTCCAGGTTATAGTCAGAAAAATGGAGGGTTCTCACTACATAGAAACAATCAAAGCCTCATACCACCACCAAATAAAATCTAGTCCATTTATCCATCTACTCCATGAATGGTGTGACTCAATTCACTCCATACAAGATCGTACAACTTCTGCAAACTCAGAATTTATGGGAAAACTCAAACTTGTTTGTGTCTTATTGCTTCCAACTTCAAATCACAACATCACTCACCTTGGTAATCATGTCCATAAGGCTTATAGAACTCTCCAACAATTTCCAACCAAATTTGGAAGATGTTGGAGCCATTGAGAGGCTTACATCAACCGCATTTTGAAAAGTTGCACTTTTGCACTCAAAAGTTGCATTTTTGCATAAAAAGTTGTCAAACTCTCTAAGGTTGGGATCGACACACTTGGATCAACCAAAAACCCCTAAATCATCCTAAAAACTTATCAAACACAAAACCAAAACATTCTACTACCCCTATTGACCACATTGTCCCAACTGGCTTATCAAATTGTCTAATTAGTGACATGGGTTTACATGGTGGGGTCTTTATTGAATACATAAAACTTGCATAAACCCAAGGAACTAAGACAAACACTATGATCCTAGTATTCATCCTCAAAGCCATGATTTTCTTGTTGAAGAGGTCCTCCTGCACCACTTCCCTAAGGGTTGGAGCCTTCCGGGTCATCATATTTTGAGCAGTGATCTTTAGGAAGTGTGCATGAATGCATGTGCATTCCCCATTGTAATACTTACACATACTACTGCAGAGTATTATCTCATTGTCGGTAGGTTCCCACCATGGTTTTTATGTTATCCAAGTTTTCCATGTGAAAATCTTGGTGTTGTGTGTATTGTTGTTATTATGTCCATCTTTATTACTACTACAATTGATTAAATATGAGATTGTGCTTAAATTGTTTAATCCAGTGACAACTGATTCACCCCCCTCTCAGTTTTCCTTCATTGTTGTTGCCAACAATATGGAAGTACCATAAGATAAATGTCATGTATAGGTGAAATAATAAAGCATACCATGTAAGATATAATCATGTAAGAGTGTAGGTATCATGTACAATGTTGTAATATGTATGTTGTCTTGAAAGGTAGATTAAATATTACTTTTATTGAATGATAATGTCCATAGATATCGTCAAGTAGGGAAGCTGAGCAATGTAGTATGTGATATGGCAAGTGGGATGAGAGTAAAGGAGAGATAAGAAAGGTGTAAGAAAGTGTGCAAAGATAATGAAAATGCAAGATGTAATAAATAAGGATGGCAAAGTTCATGTAAAAGGGTGAGAGCATGAAATCTAGAGAATCATAACAAACAAGGATTAAGTGAAAAAGCCAATGTCAGATATGTAAAGAATAAACAATTAATGAGAAGTAGGAGCACAACAATCACAACTCAATCTAAAGGTAAATCATAAGCCATAAATAAAAGGATGTTATGTGTTTGGCACCATGAATGGAAGTGTGTTGAAGATATTTGTATTGCTTTGAGGATCCCAATTCATAGGAAAATTAAAAAATAAAAAAATAAGTAAAAAAGTATCAAAGAAAATAAAACATGTCACGAAACAAAAGGAATGCACATGGCCACTTGAGCTAACATGTACTATGAAATGGGGTTTTGTGATCCACATAGTTGCAACATTTGATGATGAGGAAGAAAATTAAAGTGAAAACAAGAAGTAGATAAAAGAAAAGTAGGGCTTGTAAAAATCATGAGCAATAATATATAAAGAAGATCAATCTATTAGCAATTGTATCCATCATCATCCAATAAATTATCATCTTCCCAATCAAAACTGAAATGTCCTCCATTTTAACCATTTGTGAGTAAGGATTGGAAGGCCTAAAATTTTCATATAAAGTGAGGCCCTTAACAAGTGTGTGTATTAATGGTATGATTTATGATTTAGGTTTTGGGATCCATATATATATATTTTTTTCTAACTTTATTACAATAGTATTCGCTTGATCTTTTATTGAAGTTGTATTGTGTGATTGTCACATTTTTAGAATTAGACTTGGGTGTGCATCGCGTTTTTAGGTACTAATGGGATAATACTCGATGCTCTGCAAAATGGGGGGTTGTTAGACAAGAACCTATGGTCGTATAACACTTAAGAAACACAACAAACAAAGAGAAATGCTAGTGTTAATCAACCAAAGACTAATCTAAGCAGGCATACCAAGAGAGACACTAAAAACATAATGAAGCATTTAACTATGAAAACAAATGAAATAAGACATCTCCAAATGCCTTCCACCGTGCTTGTAGCTCCTCCTCCCTTGTTCCTCTCCTCTCCAACTTCCAAATTAGTGTAGCTCTCAGCAGCTTTTTGCACTATGGATGCCTTATGGAGATTCAAGATTTGAAAAAGATTAATCTAAATGTTTATGCAAGTGTGAACAAAAGCTAAAAATGAGAGATTATCTAATTAGCTAGTGTTGATTTTAAACCAAAAGAGTGAATATGGTTGATTTATGCTAAATGCTCTCTGAAAATGACTATAATGTAAATGCATACAAGTTTTTAGGATCTGGATTATGAAGAAATGGGCTCTATTTATAGGAAAAGTGGAGCAATGGAGGGTTGAGATTGAGTAATCTCAACAAGGGTCAAGATTGAATGATATTTAATCCATGAGAGGGCTTTCAACCCAATCCTATGTTGACAAGTGTCAACATGAGATGGGTTGAGAGGAGAGAGAATAAGCATTAAATGCTTGACATGACCTGAGGGTTAACTTGGGAGGTAAGGTTAATGTTGAGTTGAAAGAATAAAGCCATTATCCAATAAATAATGCCTTTATCCAATGGGTAAACTCTTGTGCAAGAGCTAGTGAGGATAACCATGGTCAAAGCAATAAATTCTTGAGGGGACACATGGGTTACATGAGGGTTGAGTTTAGGGGTCAAAGTCTCTAACCATGGGTGCAAGTGGATTTGACCATAAATGGTTATGTAAGAGCCATTAATGGTCATGTAAGAGCCATTAGTGGTTTGGAAGACTTTAGAGGTTAGCTTGTCGGACATATAAAGCATTAAATGCTTTTCAAAGACTTTGGAGTCTTTGACAAGTAACTCCAAATTGCTTAGGAATATGACAATAATTAGGGGATGGATTAGGCTAATTAGGAAGGGGGTTAGAAGAGTCTAGAAGGGGATTAGGATTGCAAGTGGGTTTGGTGGGTGAGGGAAAATAGTATTTTTATTAAAATAAAATTCATTTATTTCAACAAATAGGTGCAAGTTGCATTTTTAGGAGAATGCAAGTGGGGGGAGTTAATGATTTAAATAAATATTTTATTTATTTATTTAAAAGAAGAAAGGGGATTAAATTGAATAAATAGGATTTATTCATTTAATTGATTGTGAATTTGGTTTAATGAATGAATTAAAATAAATTGAATAATTTATTTAATTAATAGAAGAATGATTTGAAGAATTAATTAAATGTTAATTTAATTAACTATTGGCTAGTGGGTTTTTAATCAAATAAATAGCAAATATTCATTTAATTAAAATGGACAGATTTATGTGACTACAATACCTATTGTGCTTTCACAACTCACACCCCATCTATTCACTTGAACAAGTGGATAACTCATTTATCTTTTCTCTCTTTTCCTTTTACGCTTGCTTTTTGTGTCTTTTTTTTTCTTCCTTTGTTCCTTTTTGCCTTTTGTTTCTTTTGTTTTGTCCTTTCAAGCTTTCAAGGGTTGGGGAAGCTAGCATCTTAAATTGGTGTGGGGACTGTTGGCAATTGACAATCATCTGGTGATTTCCGATTCTTGATTTACGGTTTAGGGTTGTCATTGATGGCAACTCTTCTTAGAGATTTGATCTGTTGGTTGTAATTCTTTTTATCCAAAAGCAAGTGTTAACCGATAGCAAGGTAACTAGTAAATCAAGATTTTTCTAGTGCAGTTTTGGTCCAGAAAGATTTCCGATGATTGCGGTGACTAAGTTCGAGGTGAAAATGATGAGGCTGACATTGGTGAAGCATTTTGGAAAATTGTTTTGGTCCGGTGATATGTTTTATTAGAGATTGAAGCCGACTTGGAGGAGATTATTTTTGACATGAACATATATATAAGATTGAATTGGTGATTGGGTTTTGGTGTATTACTATTGTGGTGATCTATTTTGGTGTGATTGAGCGCAATTTCATGCGCGCATTTGATTCCCAAGTGATCCAGTACCTGACTGAGATGGAAACAAAGCATATTGCAGAGCTAGTACAATCAGAGATCTTCTGCTTAACTGGAACTCATTCTTGCATTGTTAGATGCCATTTCAAAGTTCTTTAATTGTATTTCCCCATTACAATTAAATTGTAAGTCAGTGAGACTTCCCTAAAGGTTGTAGCCTTCTGGGTCATTGTAATTGAGCAGTGAGCTCTAGACAGTGAGCTTGAATGCAAGTGCATTCCTAATCTATGTAATATTTATGTACTCCTAACCATAGTATATGAATATTGTGGGTTCCAGCCCCACCGTGGTTTTTCCCTTTCCAAGTTTCCACGTAAAAATTTTGATATTGTGGATCTGTGGTTTATTTATTGCTTGCTTATGTTCTTTACTGTTATACATTGCTAACCAGTGGATAAAGAATAATATTTTGAGCTTGATCTCTGGCAGAACACTGATTCACCCCCTCCCCCTTAGTGTTCCTTGATTCTAACAATTGGTATCAGAGCTTAGTTCCTCTGAGGAAGCTTAACCGCTTGAGGAAGATCCATGAGATTGATTCAATGGATTCCGGTTTTCAAAGACAGCTCAGTGTGGCACTAAAGGATCTTCATGCAACTAGAAATAAGATATGTACCTTGAAGAAGAACCTAAATTTTGTTGATGATTTTATTAATGACTTGAAGGATCAAAAAAACATCTCTAGATACAAGAGGAAATAACTGATGGACAAGCTGAAGGAGAAAGAAGATCAAATCATGGAATACTAGGATAAAGCTGATGAAGTTAACAAGCTTGAAAGAGAGAATGTTGCTTTGAAGAATGAGATGCAATCCATTATGATGAGGCTCACTAAGGATATTTAGGATCAAAAGAAAAATGAAGAAAATTTGGCACAATCATTGAAGGAAAGAGCAGATGACTGCTTCAAGTTTACCTATTAGAATGATCAGTTGAAGATTGAGTTGACACAGTCAAGGAATAATGATCAAGAAATTAAAAGATAGATTGCTACTTTAAGGGATGAACTTGCTACAACCAATGAATACAAAGACAAATTAAAAGTTAGCTCAATAAGGCTTGATGAGATGTTGGGAAGTTAGAGACATGGAAATGACATGTGAGGTCTAGGACTTGAGAAATGTGAATCCTCCAGATTTGGACAAGGCAATGCAAAATCTGATCAGGAGAAGAACAAGAATCATATAGTAAGATAGCCTAATGCTCACAAATTAAATGGTAGATGCTTTACTTGTAATAAGTTTGGTCATATGGCGAATCAATGCAAAAGTAGGATGAATAATGGAATGAACAACATGAGTAATGTTCTTACCTTTATCGGTCAGTGTTTTATTTGCAATAACTTTGGTCATAAGGAAAATATGTGCAGATCAGTAGTAAATAACTTCCAAAACAAAAGATGATATTCTTGTGGAATGTTTGGACACATATTTAATTATTGCAGGACAAGACCAAATCAGACGGACTTCAGACCTATGCAAAATAATGTTGTTGTTGTGCATGTAACAAAATCGGTCACATTGCAAAGTACTACAGAAGCAAGAATAATGCTCTCGTAGATAAGAGCAAATTAGATGAAAAAGGAAAGGCTAAAGTAGAAGAGATCAAAGACAAACATGAGAAGATGTGGGTAAGAAAAGATGAATCTAAAGAAGATAGTGGATCTATACCTGAATCCTGTACAGAACCCTCATCCGCTAAATAGCGCTTTTGGCTTTAGGGGGAGGAAAATTCATGCAAATCTTGCAGTACCCCTTGATGAGATCTCTAGTCAATGGATTACAGATGGTAGGAATTGAATTCCAGTTGATATTTGGAATTTTAATAGTTGATCTCGACATCGAGTAGCTAAACAGGGCATCCAATTGGATATATGATGTGCATTTACTTCAAAATGAAATTAGGGTTTGCAAGGTTAAAAGGGAAAATATGAGTCATTTTTCACTTTGCGAATAGTGTTTTTGAGCTGCAGAACAAGGTGATCAAGATTTTGAGGTGATCAGAGAGCTAGAAGTGTTTCAGGAAGAAGGGTTAAGACATCTAACATAAAGTTAATGTATTTTTTGAAGTACATATCTGAGTTTAAACTTCTGAAAATTTGAAATGGCATCATCTTCTTCTATTGCTACGTCATTACTTGTTGAAGTCAAGGATATAACTCATCCTGAATTTAAAAAGCACCCATACAAATCCATGGAGGACGACCCCATTGGTGCATTTTCTTCCATTCCACACGAAGTTCTGCATGTTGATGATGTGCAGGCATATATCCATTATGAAATAGAGGAAATCGATATAGAAGATATTTTGGATCTATACACTGACAACATTATGGATGAAATCAGTAACCCGAAGCCAAAATTCATGCATCTGCAGAGAAAGGGTTTCACCCATTTCATAAATTTTACGTCATTTGATGAAAAGGAATGGGTGAGATATGTGTTGAGAAGAATTCATCATGAGTTTATCTGGTTGGATCAACCCTACAAGATCACACCTGAGGTGATTAGAGTAGTGACATACTTGCATCAAACTAGTGTGAAGTCAGGACTGTGAAAGGTCACAAACCCTATGGTTAACAAGTTAACCGGTGCAGAATTTGATGGGAAATCTATGAAGATTAATATAATTAAAGATGATGATGTGAAATTTTCTGCAATGGTCATTGGGTATAAGGTGTATCAGTCTAATCAACTGAATTTAGTGTTAGGGACAACCATGTTGGCATTTGCATAAAGATTGCATTAATGATATGTTATGTTGTCATTGATGTCAATTGAACCGGTAATGATATTAATGATATTGCTGATATTATTGTTATTGTTGATATTGTCTTGTAACCGGTAGGAAGAGCTTTGCGAAGGATATTGTAAACCGGTATGTAAGTTTATGAGATGAACTAGTAATCGAAGTAAAAGGTTAAACCCTTTCTATGTGTTGAGACTTGGACCAGCTAGGACTCAAACCTAAGACCTTCCATACGCTGCTGGAGTGCTCTACCACTGACCTATTGGCCCCTCTTGGACCAGTCCATCGTTAGTCTGGGTGTGGCTTATTTCCAACACCAACACCCCCCTTAAGCCACACCTCTCGTGTGCTTGGGGCTCCTAGCCTGGACCTGGCTTTGATACCATGTTGAGACATGGACTAGCTAGGACTCAAACCTAGGACCTTCCATATGCTGCTGGAGTGCTCTACCACTGAGCTACTGGCCCCTCTTGGACCAGTCCATCGTCAGTCCGGGTGTGGCTTATTTCCAACACCAACACTATGCTATGTAACCGGTAAACCCTACCTGTTGTTTTTTTGTTAAACCCTAATCGATTAAGGTTGTTGAATTAGTTATGTTGGTTTATGATCTGATGTTGAGCGGTAATGATGGTGATACATAAGGTCATTTTATGAAGACAAGTTCAAAATATTTTTGGCGCATTTGATTGTTTGTCTAGGAAATGAGCAAAGTGTATTTCATCTAATGCAAAGTGTGTGATGAGTTACTAAGCTCGATGAAGCGGTAATCAAGGAGTAGTTGATGTTTTCTTGAATAATGTGTAGAGATTGCTATGAAATCCAACGGTCATGCTTGTACTGACTTGTTTGTGATCTCGATGAGAGGATTAGATTTTTATTTTGTTACCGACCTAATTGATTTATATTTAAGGTCGATGAAGTTGTTTTTTTTAGTGTTGGCAAGAGTTAACAGAAATCAGTTGAGTGTGTGGTTGCCGAACCAGAGAATGAGTCTACAGTTTTAGTAAAGGCAGATAGAAGCTTAAATGGATCTGATCAAGAAAAAGTAGTGCTATTCAGACAGATAAAAAAACTCCTATTGTTTTCTAACAATTATAACATAATTGAAATCCCCTAACCAGGTAATTTCTAACAAGCTTGGTTACTTATTAAATCCTCTAGCAAGGTGGTCCATTAGATTGGATTCTCAAATCCTCTACTGAGGTTACTCCTTATAGGGTATTTGCTTCTAACAAGGCATTTGTAGTCAATCCCTTAACTGGGTGATTCCTAATAGGATCAGTTCTTAACAGGACTTTTGTAAAAGATTTAACAGGCTTGGCTCCTAATAGGGCGGACTTCAGAAAAGTTCAGATATTATCTTGTGAGTCCCAGCTCACCGTGGTTTTTACCTATTTAGGTTTTCCACGTATAAATACTTATTTTATGTGGTGAATGTTTTTGTGGTTATGATCTTATGGTTGATTTGATTAACTACTTAATTATTTTTGATAAGGCATGATAACCAGAAGCATTGAGAAATGAAGCATTTGGATGTTTACAAGTTGAATGTTGTTTACTGTTAAGTTGTTGTAACAGTCAACTGGTATTCTTATGAGTATTGATCTAGACAGTGGTATTTCATTGATAAGTTTACTTTGTATGTTTGAGTTTGAGTTTGGGAAGTTTGTATTAGTTTTTCTATTTACTGATTCAACCCCCCTCTCAGTAATCTACCAGATACTTATTCTTTCATCATACCATCAAGCCATTCATGCAGCTTACCAAATGGTGAAGGAAGATGCAGACTATGATTTGTGCAGTGTTCTTTTGGAGGAGCTCATGATTAATCTAAGGAAAATCGGGGAGGACAAAAATCACGTTTTCAAATATGGTTCTTTGGTTATCTGTTTGGCTCTTTAATTTTTGAATTAGATTCCCAGAATCAGTAGAGTACAGTGAGAATTTGATAGACCAGTAGCCCAACAAATCAAACAAGGTCTTGATAGACTTGGAAACAAAGATAATAAAAATGCTGCTTTATAGGCATTTTTCAAAACATTCTAGGATAAGATGAAGCAGAGGGTAAGAATCCCTAGGGAAATTTTCAGCAAATATGAACAAACAATCTGTTGTATGGTTAACAAGGATGAATGCTTCATGGAGGCAGTTTAACCCTAGATGGTGTGGATTTTGTCGATGCGTTATGAGGTTGATGCAGGAACACCTGATGCATATGCACAACACCTACTGAATGATCTGGTTGATATAAAGGAAGAAAGGTTCGGCACATGCAAAGAGAAATTTATGGAACTTCACACCAAGTTCATCGAACTAGAAAGAAAAAGGAAACTTGCTAAGATGGTGGAGGAAATCCTTGTGGAGGAAGGTCACCCAAGAGAAAAGGTTAGGGTTGTTGGCAATTGACACTCATTTGGTGATTTCAAGTGACTTTCGGTGGTTGATTGTTTGTTTAGGGTTGTCATTGATGGCAACTCTTCACAACTCTTCATGGTGATTTGATCCAGAAATCGTGATTCATCTTATCCGGAAGTTGGCGTTAACCGATAAAACACGGTATTTCGGTAACGTGTTGGTCCAGAATGTTTTCCAATGATTGCAGTGTTTTCAGTGATTGTTTTTGTGATCTCAGTGACAAGGACGACCTTTGGGAAGCGTGTGATCATAATCTTTTGGTTCGGTGCTATGTTTTATTTGAGATTGAAGTCAACTTTGAGCTACACGTTACATTTCTTGAAGCTGACTTGAAGGAGATTATTTTTGTGTTATGACCAGATATATAAGATCAATTTGGTGATTGATTTTCATGGTGTTAGAGATGTGGTGATCAATTTTGGTATGATTGAGCATAGTTTCACATGTGCATTTTTCTTTTAGACCAACCGATAGCTAACTAAGACAGAAACAAAGTATTCAATAGAGCAGAGACAGTAAGAGATTCAGAGCTTAACCGAAACTCATTTTTACATAGTCAGATGCTAATTAAGAGTTCATTTCATTGTATTTACTCATTGTAAACAAATTGTAAGTCAGTGAGACTTCCCTAAAGGTTTTAGCCCTTCGGGAAACTTTAGTTGAGCAGTGAGCTCTAGGTAGTGAGCTTGAATTCAAGCGCATTCCCCATCTATGTAATATTTATGTACTCCTCACCATAGTATATGAATATTGTGGGTTCCAGCCCCATCATGGTTTTTCCCTTTCCGGGTTTCCACATAAAAATTCTAGTGTTGTGGATTTGTGTATTCTTTTTTTCATGTTTATGTTCTCTTATTTTATGCATTGTTAACCGGTGGATAAAGAATAAGTTTGTGATTTCAATTTCTAATAGATCACTGATTCACCCCCCACTCTCGATGATCTTTGATTCTAACAATTGGTATCAGAGCCTCATTCCTCTAAGGAAGATTAATCACTTGAGGAAGATCCAGAAGATTGATTCAATGGATTCTGGTTTTCAGAGATAATTCAATGTGGCACTTGAGGATCTTGGTGCAACTAGAAGTGAGGTTTTTACCTTGAAAAAGAACTCGAATGCTGCTGATAAATTCATTAGTGAGTTGAAGGATCAAGCAAGTATCTGTAAAGAAAAGAGGAAGGAATTAATGGACAAGTTGAAGGAGAAAGAGGATCAGATCATGGAATACAAGGACAAAGCCGATGAGGTTAACAAGTTTGAGAGAGAGAATGCTCCTTTGAAGAATGAGATGCAACCCATTGTGGTGAGACTGTCTAAAGAAATTGAGGTCCGAAGGAAGAATGAAGAGAATCTGGCACAAGCATTGAAGGAAAAAGATGATGAATGCTTCAAGATTACCTATGAGAATGATTAGTTGAAGCTTGAGTTGACTCAATCAAGGAATAATGGTCAAGAGCTTGATATACAAGTTGCTACCTTGAGGGATGAACTTTCTACTGCTAATGAATACAAGGAGAAATTCAATACTAGTTCAACAAGACTTGATGAGATGTTGGAAATTCAGAGAAATGGAAAGGATATGCGAGGTCTAGGATTTGAGAAAGGTGAATCCTCTGGATCTGGACAAGGCAATGCTAAACCTGATCAGAAGAAGAGAAAAAATCCTCTGGTAAGACAACCTAATGCTCATAAATTTAATGGTAGATGCTTTACTTGCAATAAATTTGGTCATATGGCGAGTCAGTGTAGAAGTAGGATGAATAATGGTATGATGAACAACATGAATAATGTTCCTACCTTTATCGGTCAGTGTTTTATATGCAATAATTTTGGATGAAAGTCAAATGTGTGTAGAGAAGTAATAAATAACTTTCAGAATAAAATATGTCATGCTTGTGGAATGTTTGGACATATTTTTAAATAGTGCAGATCAAGACAAAGTCAGGTGAACTTCAGACCTATGAAGAATAATGTCGTTTGTCGAGCATGCAACAAAACTAGTCACATTGCAAAGTACTACAAAAGCAAGAACAGTGCTCTGATAGACAAGAACAAATTAGATGAGAAAGGAAAAGCAAAGGTAGAAGACATGAAGGAGAAGCATGAGAAGATGTGGGTGAGAAAGGAAGAATCCAAAGTTGACAACGGGTCTATACCCGAATCCGGTGTTGGATACAACTAGCTTTTCATAAAGGTTCTAAGAACCCCCTCTTCAGTGGTCTGCAATCAATTCCGGAAGGTTGCAGAGGGACTAAATCATATGTGAAGATGGTATCCAAAATTTTCTAAATGATCTTGTGCTCTGGTATGAAATTTCATGAAGATCATGATAATTGGTTGTTGCATTTATTACAATTAGGTTTTTGAAGGATAAAAGAGCATTTCAAGACTTCATTCATCACAATGCAATCAAGAGAGTAAGAGTAGAGAGAGAGCAAGGAACTTGGCGACCTTAACAACGATTTCAACAACTTTTGAGTGAATTCTAGCACCTGGTTGTGAAGCAAGGTACTTATCTGTTCAGTTTTTCAAATTTTCGCGAACTGTAGGATTCAAAATGGCTTTAGTTTCTGGTATTGCGACTCCTTTGGTGGTTGAGATCAAGGATAGGTCTCGTCCAGTATTCAATAAACATCCATTCAAATCGGTTGAGGATGATCTGGTAGGTGCATTCTCATATGTGCCCTATGACGTGCTACACAATGAAGATATCAAGGCCCAATTCACTATGACCTTGAGGATCTCGGGAATGCCAACATGTTGGACCTTTATAACAAGCATTTGGCCGACGATTTGAGGAATCTCAAACCCAAATATAAGGAACTACATGATAAGGGATTGTCTCAATTCATAAATTTCACATTATTTGATGAGGAAGAGTGGATCCACTACATCCTGAGTCACGTGCATGATGAATTCATATGGCTTGATAGACCCCACAAAATTACCAAGCAAGCAATCCATGTTGTAATTGGTTTGGCTGAAACCGGTGATGTGCCCAGTCTAAGAAAGGTTTCAAATGATAGAATCATAGCTACCACTAGTTCAAAGTTTGACAGTAGAGCCATGAATGTAAATGATATTTTGGAGAATGATGTAAAGTTTTCTTCAATGGTAGTCAGATACAAGGTCTACCAGTCCAACCCGTACAACTCTATCTCTGGTACCACCATCTACTCCACATATCAGATGCTTAAAGAGGATAAGAGGTATGATCTGTGCATGACACTTCTGAATGAATTATTGAGCAATCTAAAGAAGATAAAGCAGGACAAAGAACATACTTTTAATTATGGTACACTCCTTATTTGCCTAGCACTATACTTCTTGCAAGAGATACCTGGTATAAATGGCAAGGTCCAATAAGCTTATGATAAACCGCTGGCCATGAAGATCAAGGAAGGTCTATGGGGAATTGGTGATGCTACTATGAGGATATCTGCCCTTTGGGGACACTTCAAAACCTTCCAAGCCTCAATGAAGAACAGGGAAAGGATTCCTAAGGAGGTGCTTGAGAATTATGAGCAAACCATTTGATTCATGATGGACAAGGATCAATGTCTGATGGAAGCAGTGGAGCCCCAGATAGTCTGGATCATGCCCATGGGGTATGTAGTTGACTTTGTTACACTTGAAGCATATGCACAACATCTTATGAGTCAACGGGTAGATCCCAAAGAAGGGAGATTTGGGACATTTAAAGAAAAGGACCTTAGTTTGCACCAGCAGTTCACTACTCCTTCTCGGAAGAGAAAGGTGACCAAGATGGCCAAAGAAGTAGCTTCTTAAATGGGTTTAACCAAGGAGGAGGTGAAGAAGGCCAAAGAAACATATGCTCAAAAGGAGGCAACTAAGTTTGCTCCTACTCCGGTGACACAACTTGTTAAGCCTACTTCATCCATAAAAGGTGAGCTGAAGCAAAAGGAAAACCCAAGAGAACTTATGTTGTTGTATCTTTGATGGCCTTAGAAATGAAATCTAAGGAAGAGGCGGGAAGAGCGAAGAAAAAGGGTGAATTTTTCCGACAGGTGAGGAAGCCTCAACCCGGTGGAGCACATCCTAGCAAAAGGCCAAGTCAGCTCCTACTCCTTTTGAAAGACCCCAAAGAAGCAGGTAGGTCAAAAGTCAATTAGACAAGGACCTTGAATCTGGAAATATAGAACACAAGTATACAATAATTCCTCCACTACCAGTAGATCAGTTGCTAGATGAGATATTGGTGGATGGAAATTCAAAGAGTCTTCAAGCAAATTTTGACAATTTTGATGATGGTGATCAAAGAAAAGTAGAGGAAGCGATAGTATTATACTTGTACAGTTTTAATAAGACATTGATTGAATTAGAGAAGTCCATTCCAAAGGACTTGTACAGTATAATAGATGATAGAAGGATGAATACGAGTAAAATGGATATAGAAATAAAGGAGAGAGAACGTGTAAATAGGTGTACATGTATTACTCATGATGAAGTTAATAGATTGATTGAAGAAGCTAATAAAAAGGAATTCAAAAGTAAGAACAAATAAATAGGTTGATGATTGGTAATGTAGAGGAGGTCAGAAAAGAAACAGAGGAAATATGGAAGAAGATTATTCATAATGAACCTCTGTGTAAAGATGCCTTTAAATAATCTCAGTTGAAAGACAAGCAAGGTGATTCTGAAATTCAGAAGGTTGAGACTTAGTCTAAAGATCAACCGAAAGACCAAGGAAACATCACAATTGATGCTAAGACTAGTGACAATCCTCCAGTGACTGACAATACTGCAGCCCCTGAAATTCAACATACTGATATTGGGGACAAGGTTGAGAAGAAGGATGTTGAGTCTGGAGAAGCTGAGGTATACAAGGAGGACAAAGGCAAAGGCATAGCTGATCTGACAATTGCCACTCCTCCAGCAACAGGGATCCCACCTCAAATCAATCTTGATGGGTCAGTTGATCATGGCAAGATGTCTCCTACAGAGAATCTTATGCTTGTTGCTACAGTCCAAGCTCAAGCAAGCCAAGACCTGATGAAATTATAGATTGAAGATAAAAAGCTAATTTTGATGTCCATTGATGTTTTGCAGAAGGTGGCTACCAATGTATAGCTAGATTGAAATAATAACCCCTCTGGTAAATTGATACAATTGATTAACAATGTAAATAGCAATTTTGATTCTTTAGGAAAGATGGCTACTCAAAATTTTTTGGATAGATTTAAAGAAGTCAGAAAACAAACATTCTTGAAAATGATTGAAGATGACAGGGTGACATTGAATAAGGGACTGCAAACCATTTTTGACACATTGTCAAAAGCTGGTAAACTATATAAATCTTGTCTCATTTTGCCTAAATTCACCATTAATATTGACAAACAAATAAATGACTGCCAGGGAAAGCTTGCAAGTATCTCACAATCTTTTGACCCCAATGTATCATTAACCAAAAGCATTGAAGGAAAGATTATAGCCTTGAATGATCAAATATCTGACCTTCAAGTTGATAAGGAGAAAGTTTTGAGGAAAGTGGGTGAACTCTAGAACCTGATTGTTGTTCGATTAGATACTATGCTGAGCAATAAGGCAAATTGTATGAAGGAAATGGCCTGACATGTACCATCAACAGGGATAGCTTTAAGAAACCACCCCTCGGGCAACTGTGTAAAATCCTGGTGAATCGAACATCATTTTCGGGGGGGAATTTTCATATTGATGGCGGAGTTTTTTTTTAGAATAGGGAAAAAAATTATTTCGTATTGGCGATTTTTTTCTAGGGTACGGAAATTCCATAAATTTCTAGCAAATAATACCTTGTTCTATGGGAAAAATATTTATCGTGGGAGGCGAATATTTTTTGTTAAAAGGAACAAATATATAATTGTATGAGCGAAAATTTTTACTCCTAAGGAAAAATTATTTAAATGTATTGGCAATTTTTATCCACCGCTTGAAAATTATTTAAATGTATTGGCGATTTTTATCAACCGCTTGAAAATTATTGAATTTGTTTTGGCGAATATTTTGTTATTTATGGAAAAATATATAATTTATTGGCAATTTCATGAATTCATTGCCATTAATAGATAAGGTACATCGCTTCAGATCAGTACATCACATCACATAAATTCATAATACATTGAGTCCAGACTCTGCACGATGTATCAATAACCGCAACCTCTTTGACACGTGAAGGGTGACACATACCTAAAATCTATCAATGATTTTAAACCATTCGATGATTGTAGATGAATGGCTGAAGTTTTATTTCGGCCCAATTTTCTGAAGAGAACATAGCTCACCAAAAAGTGCCCGGAATGGAATTGGATTTAATAGACACGTATCAAATGTCATGAATCACGATTGATAATTTCATTCATTTAATAAATATCTTTTCAGTAATTGCAATCCACTCTGTCCCTACAACTTCCAATGTGATACTTGCCAACTTGGTACTAGTTTATAGTTGTTTCCATTTTCACATAATAGTGCATTTATGAGAAAGATTTGCAGAGATACGAAAGATTTAAAAAAATTTAAAGCAATTAATATGATTATAGAAGTAATTATTAAAATCAAGAGCTTCAACTATTTATATACAATCTTTGCTTCTTTCATCTTCAATTAGCCTTTGCCATTTGGTAGATAAATCATCGGAGTTGTACATAAATTCTTCCTTTGGTTTAGGTTTATAGGCTCAGGTTGTTTAGTTTGTTAATTTGTTTTCTCAAGATGGACACTCCCATCCGCTTGAGAAACATCTCTGCAGAGGACCAAAGGGCCTTTCTAGGCTCCGTTAGAGACCCAACCCTCCAATCAGTCTGCAAGGAGGTTGGGTCATTCACCAATGAGGTTGTGCGATGGTGCTAGGCAGAGAGTTTATGCGAAACGAAAATAGGTATCGTGTTAACACAGACATTACATCTCGCTTCTTAGTGTCTCTTCTAGACCTCAGATGAGACAAGGTGGATATGCTGATGCTGTTGAGGAAGGTTTTTAAGGAAGACTTCCTTGGAGACGACATTACTCTTGTCGTCCTTGCAGAAGTAGGGGTGGGGATCCCTTGGGCGAGTGAATTATCCAAGCTTCTCCTCCCTAACCAAATAGTGCCAGTGGCTAGGCAACCGTTTTTCTTGAACTTGAATGCGGAGCAGTTGACGCGTCACAGGAAATGGGCGCGGATAGGTAGGAACTTCCTCCAGAAATGGTTGCTCCGACTTTCCAAACTACATGTGGCTTGAAGAATTCTCTCAGCTTATGCTATCTGAATAATTCTACATGGAAGGAGGGCCGAATTCTTAGGGAAAAATTGTAAACAATTCCACTACCTATGCCCTAGCCCCGCTCCCCTTGGGCCCTTAGTAGTTTTTTTTTCCTATGTCCTCGAACCCTAATGGGCTTAGTGCCAGTGGCTCACTCATTTTGGCTTTTAAGTTTTTGAGGGACTCAAGTCTCAGACGTAAAAATTGTAAATTTTCAAAGCATAAATATTAATGATAATTTTTCAAATTCCAGTTTGTTTCAGTTTGCCTCTTAGAGTCTTATGGATATAAATATTAAAAATGCTTTCTATAATTCTATTTCATTTTTATTAATTAAAGTTTTTCAAATGCTTTTTATATATGAGCTATGTTATTTCAATTATTTGTTAAACAATGGAAATAAATTTAATACTGTGATCTTTTTGATGTAATGCTTCTTCCTCTATATTTAATATATATATATAAAAATTTAGTTTGTTCCATTAATTATTTGTACATTGAATATGGTTGATTATAATTTTATAAATATATAGTTAAAATTTGAACTAAAACTCCAACTTACTTATATTAAACTAAATTTAATTATATTAAATTTACTTAATTTAATTATATTAAATTTACTTAATTTAATTATATTAAACTTACTTATTTTAATTATATTAAATTAAAATCTATATTAAACTAAATTTATGTTGAACAGTGAACTTTTATATATATTTTTAGTCTTTAGTTATTTATTAAATTAAAATTTATATTACACTAAATTTATACTTTTATATATATTTTTAGTCTTTATTTATTTATTAAATTAAAATTTATATTACATTAAATTTATGTTGAACTTTTATATATATTATTAAACTATTTTTTAAGATTATATATTATAAACATATTTTTAAAGAATTTTGTTAAACTTTAAATTAATACACTAAATTTATGTTGAGCATTTATATATATTTTTAAACTATTTTTTAAAATTATATATCGTAAACATATTTTTAAAGAATTTTGTTAAATTTTAAATTAATATTTTAGATTTAATATTGAATGTTTTCTTTTTTATATTTAACTTTTACCTTTCAAATTGTATATCAAAAATTCAAAATTTATATTTTTATTTTGTTATTTGTTTTATTCTAGAAACTAAGTTTCATATTTTATACTATTTTTCAATTTCATATTTTTACAAATAATATTAACATTAGATTTAATAGTTATATCAAACTATTGCACATCTTTAAAATTTAAATGTCTCTTATTATGGGACCGACGACATCTGACAACATTCAACATGTACCATCGTCTGTTGAATGATCAAAGATCAATGACTTAGGGTGGATTTCTACCCAAATGTGGGAAGTGAACACATTTGTGAGAACTTTGCCCGAAATTTAACATTTTAAATTTAATTAAATATAATTAAGTCTATAAAGCTCTTTTTCGGGTGGAATTTTAAAATCATTAAATAGACTTAAAAAACAGACTTGAAAAGTGACACGAGTATGGTGACATGCCAGAAAAATGGCAGAAGTCATGGGACTCACGACATCTGACAATAGGTACCATCGTCCGTTGGATGATCAAAGATCGACGACTTAGGGTGGATTTCGATCCAAATGTGGGAAGTGAACACATTTGTGAGAACTTCGCCTGGAATTTAACATTTTAAATTTAATTAAATATAATTAAGTCTATAAAGCTCTTTTTCGGATGGAATTTTAAAATGATTAAATAGACTTCAAAAACAGACCTGAAAAGTGACACGAGTATGGTGACGTGCCAGGAAAATGACAAAAGTAATGGGACCCATGACATCTGACAACAGGTACCATCGTTCGTTGGATGATCAAATATCAACGACTTAGGGTGGATTTCAGCCCAAATGTGAGAAGTGAACACATTTGTGAGAACTTCGCTCAAAATTTAACATTTTAAATTTAATTAAATATAATTAAGTCTATAAAGCTCTTTTTCAGGCGGAATTTTAAAATGATTAGATAGACTTAAAAAAAATAGACCCGAAAAGTGACACAAGTATGGTGACGTGCCAAAAAAATGGCAGAAGTCATGGGACCCATGACATCTGACAATAGGTACCATCGTCCATTGGATGATCAAAGATCAATGACTTAGGGTGGATTTTGGCCCAAATGTGGGAAGTGAACACATTTGTGAGAACTTCGCTTGGAATTTAACATTTTAAATTTAATTAAATATAATTAAGTCTATAAAGCTCTTTTTTGGACATAATTTTAAAATGATCAAATAGACTTTAAAAACAGACCTGAAAAGTGACACGAGTATGGTGACGTGCCAGAAAAATGGCTGAAGTCATGGGACCTACGACATCTGACAACAGGTACCATCATTCGTTGGATGATCAAAGATCAACAACTTAGGGTGGATTTCAGCACAAATGTGGGAAGCGAACACATTTGTGAGAACTTCACCCGGAATTTAACATTTTTAATTTAATTAAATATAATTAAGTCTATAAATATCTTTTTTCGGGTGGAAGTTTAAAATGATTAAATAGACTTAAAAAATAGACCCGAAAAGTGACACGAGTATGGTGACATGCCAAAAAAATGGTTGAAGTCATGGGACCCACGACATCTGACAACAGGTACAATCATCTGTTGGATGAGCAAAGATCAATGACTTAGGGTGGATTTCGGCCCAAATGTGGGAAGTGAACACATTTGTGAGAACTTTCCCCGAAATTGAAAATTTTTAAATTTAATTAAATATAATTAAGTCTAATATCCTCAGAATTTATATTGAAGTAATGATTCTAATGAATGTTTTTTCCTTCAGCAAGAAATAGTTATTAATAATAATTAATAAAATTACAACATGATTCTAGATATTTTGCCCTTTAGGTATTACTTTTCTACTTTTCAAAGTTTTTAAAATAAGAGACTCATAAATCATAATCGTATTTCATTTCATGGACAAACCTGTAAATCGAGGGAGATTCAGAACAACTACTAGATTGAGGAATGCAAGTTGCAACAGAGACTGTCTGCGCCAATCTAGTGAAATAGAAATTCCGGGTAAAATCTAGAACACCTACATCCCGCCTTTTTTGCTTTTGGTAATCTCGTGGTCCAATTTGAGGGTTAGCATTTTTAGGTTTTTATCTAGCATTATTTTGAATTATTAACAATAATAGTGATGGGGAAAACGAGAAGCAGTAGTTCAACAAGAAGCCAAGAGAAAAAAAATGTACCTAACCGAACTGGTTAAAACACCAGGTTTCACTAATGAATACCATGATATTTATGACCTTGCAATCCATGGTGAAAAGTGTATCATAGATATTAGATATGCATTGTCTAGTAAGGCAGCAGATCCATGTAGGGCAAAATTTATTGTTTTCAACCCAATGTTACAACAAAGAACATATAAAATCGCATCGTGGGATGTTGGATTGGGAAGCATGGTGTTACCTGAAGTATTCCCTTGCCCTGATTTTGTCATGGTCTGTACTGAAAATTATGATGAAGATAAAAAAACAATTATCAATACAAATAAAAAAGAGAAAATTCTATCCATAAACGAGGAAGAATTTGCTCGTTTGTTGAACCTAGGTTTTGAAGCCCAAAACTCAAACGTCCAAATTGACCTTGAAAAGCTGGCAAGGAATTATGAGAGTCTTGATCCAAGTTGCATAGATTCATTTATCAAAGTTCTAATAAAGAGTGGTATTGGTATTGTGTTGGATCAGAATCATAAGCCTCCTTATGATTCTAAGATTTTTGTTCCATGGGTTGGGGATACTATTTCCTTGCTGTCGTTTTTCCTGGGATTGGAAAATGATAGGGAAGTGGGTGCAAGCCTTCTTGAAATGATTAATAATATCCATTGTGTAGGTCAGCCAGTAAGATATAATTTTATTGAGCACATTGTAAAATCCATGCAAAAACAATTACTAATGATCAAAAAAGGTTCCTGGAAGACATTTAGGTTCTCATCCTACTTGTGCTATCTCCTTCTATCCAAGTATCGTGCAATATTCGAGACCAACAAGGTTTAAATTGTGAGCTATAAGATTGATGAGAAGAATGGGAAGAGAACAAAGCGTCCAATATATGATTGGACACCAAAGATAAGTATGCATGATAACAGAAAGAACTACAGCCATTTTGTAGACTTCTTTTTGGCACCAATGTATAATGAAATTACAAGCACTCCAATGCCTAGGTTGCCTGTGTCTTCTAGAGATTGCATTCAACTCGGAAGTCAAATAGAATTGGCTGACTGGTTCTTCATGGAAGAATTCACTGTGTTAAGGTTTTACGGATTGATAGTAAAACCATACAGACTTCCAATATATGTGATAGAGGGGGTATTTGCATTAGAGTATATATAGGAATTGGAGAGCACATATAGACACTTCCATGGTCAGCAAAACAAGAGTATATTTCCTTCCTTGCCTTTCTCATGTGGAGGTTTCACATTTGAGAGAAAAGCATTCAATGTGGCACATGATTTTTTGATAGTTTTTAACTTTAGTGATGAGGGTCTCTGGTAGTATGATCCAATCGGTGTAGTTCAAGCAAGGCTTAAGAAAAATGGAAACTCTTCAGCTTTATGTCAACATGAAAGTAAACCATTCCTAGAAAAGCTTAGAAACATGGACTTTTGGGATGAGGTTAAAAAAGGACTCCTAGGATGAGGTTAAAAAAGAGATGGAGAAAATTTCAACTGACAATAACATTTCAACATAAGAAATTTCATCACAAATGATGGCCTTGCACACACAGAGGACAACACAGGAGGGCCAGGGCATCCAAAATAGGAGGGCCTACAATTTCTACCTAAAATTTGCTAATTCATCTAAGAAAACTATTCCCAAATCAATTCTGCACGAATGTAAAGAGAATTATTGGACTCAAACCAAAATAAATGATTTTTGGACTATGAGGAGGAATCTCAGTGAACCAAAGACAAGTGCAGAATTTGAGACCATTGACGAGGATGGAGAGTTTACAAATTATGGAATATGGAGCATCCCACAACAACACATGACAGGAGTGAAGATGATGATCAATATGAGGTTGAGCCCACTCAAACAACTACTATAGTCCCTAAAATATTAGGTGCAGTCTATGAGGCAATGAAAGACAAATATAGCAAAGGGGAAAGCATTGTGGAAAAAATGGGTTTTGAAGGTGGTGGTCTAGGTCCCGGAGGAGAGGGCATTTGGTATCCACTTTAGGCACAAATTCCATCAGGGTCAAAACCAAAAGGTCCTGTTAAACCAGTCATTGGACTTTATTCTTCAAATTGATCACCGATAGGTACTACTCATTACCCTCAGGGTCCAGCTACATTTGTTTCAGGTTCAAATCCACAACCACCACCACATCATGGTATTCCCATTGGTGGTGAATCAAGTGCCACTGCCATTGGTGGCGAATCTGGGGATAGTATTCCTATTATTGTTCAGTCAAGTGCCGCTGTGATTGGTGGGGTTGGCATGGTTACTACTACAGATACTAGTTGTCTTGGTGTTGGACAAGGGCAACAACAAAAAATCTCTTGCAAGAGGCCACTAGTGGTAGATACTCAATCTCATACTATTGAGAATCCTATATCAAGTGCCACTGACACTACAAATCAATCATTTGCAGCTTCAGATCACACACCTCAAAAGATTATGAAAACTACACATGAAAGTGTCAGTGGGAGTGGGATAGGATCAGGAACTGCTGTTGGTAATCCTAGTCAAGCATTAGTTAAAATGACATGAATAAGTGGAACTGGAGCCTATGGTATTCCTATGTCACCTTTCAAACATTCAATTGCTTCAGCAAGCCCAGATTTTCAATTTCGTGATTACTATGAAAAATATGAACACACAACAAAAACAAATAAAGAAAAAAAGAAAGCATTTCATAGGGTTTCCCTGATTGAAGTTGTACACGAACAACCTGCAAGGAACAAGGTATTTCCAACATATGACCCATAGAAAGATATGATGGAGTTCATAGTTGTTATGCCTCCGACCCCAACTAAAGATAAAAATCCACCACACAGTCAGATAGATCCCTCTGCATTTCAAGTTAGTACCCTCCAAATGGATTTTTCCAAAGTACATAATGTGGACAAAATTAGTGTGTCAAAAAGGACTAACGAAGTGGTCTACACTTCATTGCTAAAGGTGGAGAGAGAAAAAAATAAACTGGAGAAACAAATAGAAAATTTACAGGCAGACCTGGAAAATGAAAAATCAAGGAGGAAAGTAGCAGATAACAAGTGCAATGATTTACAGAAAAGGATAAAAAATTCAGGCTCTGCAGTAGAAATTGCAGAGCAGGAGAAGATGGATGCAGAATTGAAGGAGCTGATAGAAAAACTGGCTAAAAGCAGTAAAAAATTTGATGAGGAAAGAGCCAGTTTTCAAAAATCATACAAAAGTTATGAGTCTGCTGCTGCCGAAATGAGAAAATTACAGGACCTATTGGATCATGGGAAGGAAAAAGAAAAACATTTGCAAGAGGAAGTAGAGGAAGAAAGAAAAAAATGTGCACAAATGAAAGAAGACCTGCACAATGCAAATGATAAAATAAAAACTTTGGAGGATAGATTGAAAGATAATATGAAAAATACAATGAAGTATATACACGAAAACATTTGGCGGCAAATAATGTAGAGGAGTGACAAGTTGTGTGAATGGTTTCAATTGACTGAAAGTCTGAGACTAATTTATATGAAAATCAAAGGGCACTATGAGAAGAGCACACATGTTTATTCAAAAGAGGATATGGCAAAAAAGATTCTGAAAGTAGTCTACAGTTCCAATGACAGCTACTTGGCATCCAAGGGAATTAAGAGTCGCATTAATGCCACAGTTAAGACATCATCTATCATTCAAAAATGCCAGAAGCTAAGGGAAACATCAGAAGTTATGGAAAATTGTGGAAAAAAGATCTTGAAGCTGCAAGAAAAGAAAAATAATTTGATTAAACTTGGTTTTCCTAAGACCATTGACCCATCAAATAAATTCATTGGAGAAGAAGCTTACAAAAAAAGCATGGAGATAAAAATGAAGTCTGATTTAGACTTGCTTCCAAAGGACTCAACTCCCCAAAGCTTTTTGGAATTCATCCAACCATTTACAACTCTAAATTCAGTATTGGATGAAACAACGATGTCAAGTAAATCTTCTACATATGGAATGTTGACGAAGTTGGAGTTGACTTTCCATAGTTTACAAAATATTGACCTTCCATCAAATGAAAAGTGGAACACCCTACAAAAACTGGCACATAAATCTTAAGAATCATAGTATGTATTACACAATTTTCTTCTTTTACTCTTAATTTCAAGGTTTTATGTTTTTTTGTTGTTGCTATTTTGCTAATCCAGCCTATGAATCTATGATGTACTCACTATTGCTATTTTGCTAATCCAGCCTATGAATCTATGATGCACAGTGCAAAACTTCAGCTAGTAAATTTGTATTCTCAAATTCTCCCTTGCTTTAACATTTATGCATTTGTCTATTTATGATTAGTAGGTTTTAGGCACTGCTATTATCTATGTTTAATTTGTCATGGCGTAAATTAATATTTAATTTTGAAATCTATTTTTTGAACAGGAGACATCAAACATGTAGCAGATGTTAAATTGCTAATATGGCCTGTGATGGCCATATAAATCTATGCTAATTTTGTGATTTTGATGTTCAGTCTTCACATGTTGCAAACTTGCAATTCGACCTGAAGTTGTTGTCGCTCCCTTGTTTCTATAAAAGGGAATTCAGGGTCATTTGCAAAGGGTTCTGAAACTTTGTATTCACTTTTGCATGGACATTGGAGAATCACACAGGAGCTGTTGCTGCTCTCTTGTTTCTATAAAAGGGAATTCAGGGTCATTTGCAAAGGGTTCTGAAACTTTGTATTCACTTTTGCAATTTGCATGGAGAATCACATTGAATGAATTGTATCATATGGCTATATTTTGAAAAAATTAATGAAAATCTAAGTTCTCGACATGTGTATTTCTATTGGATGAATTGTATCATATGGTTTTGAAATGTATCACACAGATTTGAGACTCAAACATGTATAAATAAACAATAAACATCTATGTATCAATAAACACATTATGGTTTATTTTTTATTATGCTATTTTAAATCTGGAAATAGAAAGTTGAAAAATATAATTACAAATCATATTAAATTCTAATTACAAAAAGTAATATGCTTTTGTAATATGAATGATGAGATACATTAATAAGATTAATAGATACCAATCTCTTACAGTTTCCATTCATCCTCATCAAATTCAGAGCTTTCTTGATTCTTGTCTGTGGTTTGAGTTTCTTCATTCTGAGTCTGCATACCTTCGTCAAACTGCATCTTAATGCTACTAGTAGGTCCAGTACATGGGGCAATAGTCCCACTGGCACTTTGGTTTGAAGTGTTGCCCAAACCTCTTCTTTCACATTTGGACCTCCAAATTTGCAGTTCCCTATCGTAAGGAAAAGTGTGGACATCATACCTAGATGTATAGAGCCTCAAGCAATTTTCCAAATTTTTGTCTAGTTTGTTTCTTAGCTTTGATTTTAGGAACCCCAAAGCATTGAAAACTCTCTCATCTTCCACCAAACCCAATGTCATGGTAAGACATAAATCAGCAAGCTTCACATATTCTGGCATTGAATCACGCAACATTTTGTTCTCAGCTATAGTTTTCTAAATCCTTGTTACTGATCCCTCTTCGTGGAGTTCTCCATTTTGGCATATTGTTCTCTCATAGTGTATGCAAAATGAGATGATTTCTCTCGAAGATGAGTTTCATCTAATATTCCATTTATAGTTACTCCATTCAATTCTCTGGATGTGCAAAATTGTTTTATCAAAATCAGTAGCTTACTTTGAAAATCAGATGCAATGTTGAGGCTCCAATAATGAGGAAACACAATAGACATGGCTTCGAGAAGGTTGTCAGGAGGGAATCTGCTTCTAATTTGTGAGGAAAGATCATATGCAATTTTCATCATAGAAGTAGTTACAGTCTCAACAATCTTGTCTAAATCTTCCCTTGTAACTCTTGCTAGTTGCTTCTTGGGGCACTTTCCTAGTTCCTCGGGGTCGACCATGGCATAGAAGTGCATTGGTATCTCAACTCCCCGTACATTGGCAGATACCTCCCCGTCTGCACTGATTTGTAAAAAGTTATCAGGATTGTTCAAATCTGTGAGTGTCCGCCACTTAACAAATTTTTCATCAGATAGTGTTGGTTGATTTCAATAGAGATTATCGAGGGTCATGCATGTCATCTTACGCAGCGTAGCATATTTTTCAATATACAAAGCTCTTTTTTGGGTAGCCTTCATAATATTCCTCATTTCCTCTAGCATGGGCAGAAGAGCTGCTAAAGTTAAGAGTGTCTCTAAATTACTTAACCTGTGAAGAAGTTCAAGAAATTTTGGTTCATCTGATTCGTCGCAAGTTGTATGAAATAGTCCAATCAAGGATGGATATTCTGAAAACACTTGATGTGCTGGACCATCCAAAGAGATCCATTTGGTATCATTATCCTTGAGAAGCTTGTTCCCATCAGTTATTCCATCAGCAAAGTGTTGAAATTCCATAAATCGCTTGGGACTTCGACAGAAGTGTGAGTAGAGCTCTCTGATTAAAATTTCAAATTTTTTAACCGAAGCAAACTTGCTCACAATTCCAAAAGCTAGATTCATTCTGTGAGCCATGTAGTGAGTTGCAGTAATGCACGGTGCAAATGAAGTTTCAATCTTTGTACAAAGACCATTCCCGTGACCTTGCATTACTGAAGCTCCATCTTCTCCAACACAAACCAATTTTTTGGCTACCGTCATGTCATCCATACCTCCATATTCAATTAAACTTCTCTTTACTAGTTGAAATAAATTTTTCGTTGTCGCACTCTCCTTCATTTTAGCAACAAATAGTAGATGAGGTTGGCGAGTATGATTCTCTACAATATAAACATGCATGCATACCCATGAAGTATCGTCCACTGTCGTAACTTCGTCTAAAGAAAATGCAATAAAGTTTGACTCTCTTATTTTTTCCTTTACATCTTCTTTTTCAACCTCAACAAGACAACTTGCCCATTCCCATCCACTGTTTACTGACCAGTGTCTATTAGGATAGTTAGGAACTTTCAAAAAGTGTAATAAACCACTAATTGATGGGAAATATGTCATAGCACGCCCTCTGCTCAAAATATAAAAAATAATGCTTAACTGAACAACTTTTCCCAGTTGTTCTATTTGCATTGCTTTTCCAAAAACAACTTCAATAGAACCTTTAACTTCAGCAGGGTTCATCTATATTTTCTGATGAAAATAATACTCTTCGGCATTCCTCACATGCTTACATTCCTCCTTTGTTTTCCATCTTATCACTGATTTTTCAACCCCGTCTATCATTTGTTTTTCATAAACTTTACCCTCTATGGTGTCAAATTTTAGCTACAACCTAATTTCCTTGTTATGTTTCCAAGTGCAAATCTTACACCTGCATTCTATTAGAGGCTTGCCTTCAATTGGATTCTCCACTGGTTCAATGAATGGATACTTTGATGCCCAATTAATTTGAAAATTCCTCACTGACATATCCCACTCCCAATCCTTTTTTGATTGTGGTTCACCCTTTTATGATATGGCTTTTCTTTTCCCCTTCCGTGCATTATCATCAATGGAATTATCACCCAAGTCGATTATATCATTTCGACTAACTTGGGTATCTACCAGATAATCTTCTTCAAGATCATCTTGATCTGAGATATCAAGTTCACCGCCATCTTCAACATGCAATGTAGGTGGCAAATTTTGTACTTGTACTTGTGATAATGTACCTTCCTGATTTTCACCACAATCTTTTCCAATGCCAAAGTACGAAGACAACGTTCTTCTTTTTGTTGGCCTCTCATGGCCTTCCCCACATTCAGTTTTCCTACCCCTCTTCTTGTTCGACATCTCCAACGAAATAAAGGCTGTCAAAAAAATATCAATTTGTTGAAGAAGCAATAATAGACTATAATGTATAATATACCACTTCAAAAATATGATTGCTCACCTTTAGGCTTTAGGTCACTAGCAGTCACCAATGCAGTCAACAACAATGATTTTCCTTGGTCTGAAACTTCGCTATTGATCAGAATTCAGAGCCTAGAACCCACCAGATTGTGTTGAGATAGATCTGATCTTTGCATGTATTTATACCAATCCTTATATGGTGAATTACGCGGGAATTTTATATGGTTTACAAATATTTGGCAAATCCCACGTAACTATAACATGACTTATGTAATTTTTGAGGCGATTATAGGTTGTCCAAATATGACTTATGTAATTTTTGAGGCGATTATAGGTCGTCCAAATAATTGGCAAATACAATATAGTTGGCGAAAGTTGGGGTGAATGGAGACATGCGTCAGCAAGATGTCGGGCGAATCGGGTCCCCCTGGCTAACAAATCTTCACATTCCTATAGGCGAATTAAGGTCATCTATTAAGGCAATCTCGAAGATTGTAGGCAAAAAAATTAAATTTACCATGTGTCCACCATATATTGTATTGGCGAAATCATCGCATAGAAAGATTTAATTGCATAAAACATATGGCGATCGGGCTGTGACTTTGATGGAAATTGATAATGTTCTGGCGACATGGCCACCCCCAGTCAGTACAAAATATTTGCCATTTCCCAGGTCGCCGAAGTGAAAAATTTGCCACTAAAGTAATCTCTATTGTAAACTCTGAATTGAAGCTATGGTAGCCTAGGTTGATGATGCTTGTGTATTCTGAGTTGGTCCTTGAGTAGAGCTTGAGGTTACAATTTTCATTTGAGACGAGTTTGTGTTTTGATTTAAAGTTACTCCTGGTGGTAAGATTGTTGTCACATCAAAGTTTTGGGGTAACTTAGCACTGTTTTGCAATAGAAGGGATAGATATCTATCTCGATTGTAATTTAAGAGAGCATTAAAGACAGTAAGGACTTGTGAGTCTTTTTAAGTGACCTCAAGCTCTTTTGTGGTGAGTTTGTGTTGAATTTCATTTATCAAGGGCATGTTTTTCAAGTTTGTTGGCAAGGTTTCCCCTCCTCAAGCTTATCCATGTGAATAGTTTGACCAGTTCATCATGCTAGTTGGGTTAAACAAAGGGTCACTATTTTGATCCATCTTGTTCTTAGCCTTTTACGATCTGGTGATGGGCATGTGGAATTCTAAGACGATTCAAAGATAAAATGCAAGACCTATGATGGGTTGTAACGCACTAAGGATCTAAATGTAAGATTTGGATTTGGAGATAATATATGTATATAAGTAAGACTAAGTATGCACCCTAACTTGACACTCTATTGAGGATTAGGATGAGGTTGTTGTTCTTGTTGTAGCTTGAGTCTCTACTAAATGATTTCTCTTCCAACTTTGGTCTTGATACAATGAGCTTTTCCTATTTCGTGCTCTATGAAAAATATGATTCCTATATACTGGGGAGTGTTCCTTCTTAGCCTCCAAGAAAGGTTGTTAAGATTATCAATAATTTCCTCTTAATCATTGTTTGGTCCTAGATTAGGCTATAGGAATGGGAAGAAATTGTCACCTGGTAATACCATTTTGATGCATTCTCTAAGAATCTTTCTAAATGGGGGATGAAACTTCGAGTGAAAATGCAAACACTAAGGCAAAATCAAATGACCAAATTGGTGACACTTCTCAAAAGTAAAGAGGATTTTGTTTGACCTAGGTTGAGTTTTGATAGACGATACCCTATACTAGACTGATGAGTATGGGCACCTAGACTGATTAGAAATTGATTGATAAGGAGAGGTCTCTTGAGTTCACAACTTTCTAAACAATTGTTTGGATTGATCTTGGGATAATGCAAGTGCAAAATGAGGACTATGAAACTTATGGGTTTGATGACTTCCTAAACCAAAGCTTGGACTTGACCTTAAGACAATGCTGTTGCAAAATGAGGATTATGCAATGACCTATTGACAGGTTTAGATTCAATCTTAAGATAATGTAGGTTAAAATGAGGATTATGCAACCTATGGGACCTATGGGCTTGGACAAACTTTTGATTGCAAAGGCATGAATAAGATAGTGTAAAGTTTGAGTTGGGTCAGTGTTTTGTTTTTCGGACCTTGTTTGAGTTTTTGATGTTTTTGGTCAAATGGTAAATTTCAAACACTTTGAAGATAGTACAAACAATATGGCCAATGTGTTTTATGTTGACAAACTCTGAAAATCAAAGTCACACATGAAAGGGCCTAGATTAGCCCAAGATGGGATTGACTCTTACTAGTTTTTCACATTAGAACATTTGAAAATAGATTGAAAATAACTACAAGCCTAGTTTGGAAAATGAAAACCATTCAATGGGGCCTCTACAATAGAATACCTCAAGAAAGATAGATAGATAGAGATTCTGGTAGCATTGGCTCCCCCACCACAACACTCACTTCTCAAGCATACCAGATTCTCTTACCCCAAAGATCCAGAGATCTTTTTAAGTAGGGGATTCTTGTCTCATCTTGAAGGTACATGAGAGGTAGCTATGGGGCACGATTCGCACTCCCTAAACCATCAAATGTAAGTATTTTTCGCTACTAAAACTAGTTGGTTCATAGTAATGTTCTGAGGGATCCCATTCCAATGACGGATTCTCAAAGAAAGACACTTAAGGCTTTAATTGAGCTTATTAGTATAGAGAGGGCCTCCACATATGTTGAATTCACTCAACACTTCAGTCGCTTGACCAACATATTTATATAGTGGCTTGAAAAACATTGCTCGAGATCCTACTGGGAGAGATGATATCCCCAATGTATCTTATTTTGAAATATCCTTATGGGGTGATGAAATCCCCAATCAAAGATATCCCTCTACTACAAATGAAAAAAAATGGGTGTTGTTATCACCTTTCCCTCTCTCCCAAGACCTCGAAGGTGGGTGGAAAGGTATTCAATGCAATAGTGGGTCCATCCTACAAATCGAGCAAGTGCTCAAGAGACAAGAAACAAGAGTTCATTTCCTTTAAAGATAACAATTTCTTAGCTAATCTAAATAGAAGGTGGATCCATTTCCATTTATTAAACTCAAATTGAAGTGTGAGTTACCATGCGTGTCCATTTTATTGTACTAAATTGAAGTGTGAAACTACTAAAATAAAAAATAAACACATCCTACAAGCACACGAGTTAGTATTTTAATTTAAATCTTGGGTCGATTGAAACGTCTTTGTTGTCCTTGCCACATGCTGAAGACAAATCATCAGTAGCACCAATCAAATCAAAGATAAAGGACAAAGATAGAATGAAATAAAAATGACCAGTCTTATGAAACACATCAAATGAACGCATGCAAAACCATACATTAACACATGTGACATAATATCTTAATGCTTGTGAAATACTGATTGAACGCATGCAAAACACAAAGTGAACACATGCAAAACCAATTTCTTTGTAAAACTTACAATTTTGATTTTTGCAAAACAAAGGATTAAAAATTCAGAAATTATTATCTGATTGCTAATCCACTCCCCTCGATCATTATGTATTTCAATATATAGGCTTTTACATGTCTTTAATACTGAAAATAAGTCATTTGCAACTGTAGTTCAATTAGTTTTTGTTCTGCTCTCAGGGTTTTCTAGAAATGTCTTTGTTGTCTTCTATGTTATGCATGTTGTTTGGAATCTGCAATCTTGATTTTTATCTTACGAGACATGAGGTTAGATGCATTTTAAATAAAATTTGTAACTGATCAACAAAATTTTCAGAATTGCGAAAACTAATAACAATTAAAAAGTTGAGGTAGTTACTAATAGAGACAACCTAAATGTCTTACCATACTTTTACCTTGGATGAATGTGAAACACTTGAGGCATGAATGTGAAACATCCTCTTAACAAATGCAAAATGCCATATGACCGTATGAAAATAAATATGCATACACATGCAAAAACCTACATGTAAATGCGAAGATCTGTAAGTTGTACCTGCAAAACAAAAAATAGATAGCATGTTAAGTTGATGTAGATGTTAGGATTCCCAAAGGTATTGAGAGGGGGGGGGGGGTGAATCAGTATCTAACCGGTTAACAAATTTTTTGACCTTATTAAATAAATTGTATTCCAAAATAGTGTATTGGTAATCAAGAATTAATGCAGTAAATATGAACAATAAACACAACATAGAAAGCACACCATAACACAAGATTTTTAACGAGGAAACCCGGTGTGGGAAAAACCTCGATGGGATTTGTGACCCACAGTATTAAATCATTGGCCAATGAATGTATATTACTTACAATAGGGGCCTGTACATGTAGGAAGGCCAACTGCCTAAAGCTCACTGCTTAATTACAAAAGGAAGTCTCACTGACTTACAAAATGGATTATGGAAATCCAATATAATGTACTGCTTTAGTTCAACATCTGCTATGCCAAGTTCAGTACCAGTTTAAGCTCATAAAACAACCATAAACCTTACTCCAAAATCTGCCTTAATATTCGCTCATCATATTCATCCTATCATCTATATGTATATCTGAAACGATCTTCAAGATCTCATACTTATATGAGTCTTATTACAATATGCCTTGTCAGCTTAAAAAAAGATATTACAATTAAATACAATATACAATAATCAAAATCCTGTCAGTTGGGGTGCCGGTAATCATCTTTGTCACTGTCAGTGAACTATTTGTCGGTGCCTGCTGATGCCATAGGATTGCAAGGTTGCCATCAACAACAATACCTTCAATCATCTACAATTCTCATTGGAGTGTGAAATGCCAACAATCTCCCCCTTTGGCATTGATGGCAACACCCATGAGAAAAATTCAAAATTGTATCCAAAAATTGAAGTCCAAAAATTTTACCAAAACTGTGTGCTCCCCCTGAGCAGATGATCTCTAAGTCATTGGATTTTTCTCTCTCTACTACTCCCCCTTTGACATCAATGACAAATTTTGTCAAAATGCCAACTGAGTGTAGTTCTCAGCTAGAACCCTGTACCTGGTTGGTTACATCTGAAATACGTCTGCTAATACAAAATTTAGGCTCTCAGTGAACCTGTCACTGTCCTTCAATGCTGCCTCTGTTCTTTTAATGGTACCGGTGAGGTGATGCATTTGCTCTTCCGGTGTCTTCAGTCCTTGAACAAGTGCCTCTGATATCTCTTTCCTTAAAGAGATGAGGTAATCCAATTTGGGACCGAGTCTGCTTTTAAGTTCTTTTGCCTTGTATTTTATTCTTTCCTTTTCTTTCTCAAATTTCTCAAGTTTTTCTTCAAATTCAGCTATCTCATGTTCAATGACTGATATTGGTTTAGGTGAACCAATGATGTTGTTAGCTATATCGTTTATTTCTTTCTGCACTTTACTGATCTCCTTATCAATATCTACTGTCAAAAGATTTGTCTTACATGTGTCTCTATACAACTCCTTAAACTCCATAATGGTTTTTCTTAGTGCTGGTGGGAGGGTGTCAATGTGTCCCATGCACTTCTTTATTGTCTCATCAAATAATTTCTCCTTTTCCTTATTCATTTTCTCTTTAAATGTCTCCTCATTTATTTGTTCAACTGTCAATATGTTACCGGTGATATACTTAGACAATGTGTCTAATTGACTTAAAGAATCTTTATTGTCCACATTGCACTTGGGTGCAATCAATTTTAGAATAGGAATGGTATCATCAATATCCTTATATGCTAGTGCATTACACTCTGTGATTTTCTTAATTGAATCCAATAATACCTTTGTTACATTAGTTGGTCTAAATTCTGTCATGGAAGAACCAAATGATTGTCCAACTACTTGAACAATCTGCATTCTGCCAGTGTGAGTAACCTCTTTACTTCTATTTACCTCTGGTAGGTCAGTTTGTGTATGCATTTCTATCAGCAAAGGCTTAGGATTCTCAGTTGTTGCCGGTGGCACTATCTCTGTATGAACTTCTGACTCAACCTTTTTCTCCTCTTCTTTCTCAACCTGTACCTCAGTGGGTTTCACTATGCTCTCTACTGCCGGTTTCTCAATATGCACCTTTGTACTATCCACTGCCGGTATCTCAACTGGTTTCTTTGTTTTATCAGCCGGTTGCTCTAACTTTGTAGGTTTTTCAATGTTTGCATTAATGGTATTGTCAGTATCCATGCCAATAACTAGGGGATCAACTGATTGTTCAGTTTGCTCAAGTTGTGTCTCAACCCCAATCTCAACATTATCAGTTGGTGTTTCAACTGCAACATTGTCAACAGGTGGCTCAGTAGCCACATCTTTCTTCTCACCAGTGGTTTCCTTATCAACCACAATATTGACCTCTTGTATATCAATATTCATTATGTATAAAACTTCAGAATCAAGATTTGTATCCTCATGTGTAGTCTCCATATCCTCAATTGTTGGTGTGTCAACAGTTTCAACCGGTGGAGTAATAGAAGGAGGTGGTGGCAAATTGTCTGTCACTCTTATGTTGGGTAGTCCACCTACCTTTCCTTTACCTTTATCTTTGTCCTTTTGGTATACCTTAAATGTTTTAGGTCTATTAAGTTCTTCTTGTTTCTCTTTTTCCACAAAGAAGATATCCCATTTATCTGTCTCTTCAGTGATTTCATTAACTCTGTCTGCCATTAAAGATACATGTCGGTGACCACTGGAAAATATTGTCCTGTTAGCTTCACTTATTAACTCATCAATTTCTTCTACCGATTTAAATGGATGTACAACAAGTAGCTTTTCAACTTTTATTTTCTTATCCAATTCCATAATAGCTAGCCTCTTTGGATCAAGTCATCTATACAAGTCACTGGGCAGATCATCAACAACCTCTATCAAAAATTTCTTCTACATATCTAGGTGTAGAATGATACTTTTTTCTATGCTTTCCTTTTCTTCATTTGAAAAAGTATCATACAATTTACTGATATTAGACAAGTTTCCATCATCTGTTATTTCATTCAAAAGATTGTCAAGAGGAGGGATAACCTGTTTTTCCTTCTTCTTCCTTGGTGTCATTTTCTTTGCTGGGGGCCTTATTACCTGTTGTTTCTTTCTTGGTGCAGGAGAGGGCGCCGGTGAAGGTTTTCTCTTCCTTTCTACTCTCTTGAACTCAGTTGGTATTTCACTGTCAGATGAAGTTCCAAGCGGTGAGAGGTGAGCTTCTGGTTGTAACCCTTCCAAGTCACTTTCCTTAATACTGGTGATATTCAATACATTTTCCTTGATCTCTTTCACCTGTTTAGTTGCTTTCCTGATATATTGCTCTCTTTTCTTCCTTCGTTCAAGTGTCTGTACATTGCTGTTAATGGTTTCAACATTACCAAATATTTTCTCTTCAGGTTCTCTAAGGGCTTCAAGTAGGGCTTTCACATATGTCTCAATTATGTTTACATCAGCCTCATAACCCATTTCTGTCACCCAAATAGTTCTAGGAACCACTACCTCCATCCAAATTTCTTTCTGATATTTGTTAACAATGTTCTGAGGTAGCCTTCCCCTTGTTTTCATTCTAGCCTTAAATGCTTGGAAATATTCAATTATATTGTTTTCCCTGTCAATTCCCATGCCGGTAAAGATATCCAATAGTTGTTTACCTACTGGTATGTCAAAACCAAATTCTTTCATGCCTATACCAGGAACTTCCTTTGTAATATATAACATTAGGCACACAAGTAGATTACCAAATCTGAAAGTACCTTTCTTATCACCTTTAATTTTCTTCAGATTATCAATCAATTCATCCTTCAACCATTCACATATATCTATCTTAGCATTATTGTTCACCATATCATAAGCACTCTTGATACATAAACTAGAAATAGAGTTCAATCTGTTAGCATGTGTAGTTTTGTATCCTAGTATCATGCTAATGAATCTAATATTTATGTCTTTCACATCATTAACTCTCAAGGATCTGTTGTCATGGGTTGCACTAGTTAATGTCATCACAATGTTATTTGAAACTTTCTTAGTTTTTTCAGGCCTGCTATCGGTGGAAGGTAAGCCAGTCACTGCCTTTACTGCTTCTCTAGTGGTCTTATGGATAGAATCTAGCTAAAAGAATTCTCCATGAACTCTACTGAGTATAATCCTCACAACTTCCTTAGGGAAATCCAGAATATCAAGTATTTCCACAAAACCTAGGGTTTCTATGGTCTTATATTCTGGTTTCACAACACCATTCTCATCACAAATGATATTCTTATACATATTCATAATTTCATCAGCACCTAGTTCCTTAATATGACAATGTATGTATATCCTAGGATCTTCTGCATATGCAACTCCTTTAGGTATTTTTAGAGAATGCACCTAGGGTATCATCCTGCTTCGCTACTTTGGGTATGATCTTGAATATGGGCCTAAGGCATTTAATCACTTCAATAATAGTAGGGCTTGCAATGAATTCAGGAGTAGAGGAGGAAGCCATTGATAAATACCTTAATCTGCCTTTAGGTTTGGATGCTTGAAATATCTTGCATCACTTCTCTTTATTGATGCCTTTGCTTGGGTTTTTCGCGCTCTTAGGAAATTTGATTGCTTTATAATGTCTTTTCCTTCAATTACCACAATAAATTCATGTCGGTTAAGTAAAAATTAACACATCTGTCGGCAAAGAAGCAATTCATCTTCCCACCATCAACCAAGGGTAAACTAGCATGATTTTCAATTAGTTGCCATACCTCCAAAAGGTTTCTTTTTAGTTAGATGAAGAATCTCTTGCTGATGGGGTGATACTATGTTCTACCGGAGGAGGAATAGTCTCATCAACACTCTGATATCTCTTTCTAATCCATTGTTTTGAAAATTCTTGCTTTACCTCTTCAACCTTCTCTTTTCCTTTCAAACTGGGTCCTTTATTATTTCCTGGTGAAGTCTTATTTCTACAAAACTTTGCAATATGTCTAATCTTGTTACAAGCATAACAAGTCACATTGTTTTTTTCTGAATAGCCTTTCCATATCCTATGCCAGTTTGTGTTCTGCATTGATTAGATAAGTGTCTAAATCTTCCACAAATATAACATCTTACATTCATTCTGCAGTTTTCTAAATTATGACCAATTTTGTTGCATTTCAAACATTGACCGATGGGTGCATTAATATTATGATAGTTTCTAGTTCTACACTAATTTTCTCTATGACCATACTTGTTACAGTTAAAGCATTTCCCATTAAATTTGGAGGCATTAGGTTGTCTTATCGGTTTACTGTGATCATGATTGTTTGCAGTACCGGAGCTTTCACCAAATTCAAAGCCAAGTCCATTAGTGTCTCCATTAGGTTTCTAACTTCTCAGCATATCATCAAGTTCTTCTGAACTTTTCTTAAATTTCTCTTTATGTTGATTTGCAGTAGCCAACTCATTTTCTAAGAAATCCTTCTGTCTCATGAGTTCAGTTTTATCACATTCCAAGTGAATCAGATTTGTCTTTAACATATCATTTTCATGACTGAGTCTTAGATTTTCATTTCCAGCATCATTGATTCTCCTAGCCAAGTTGTCTTCATTTTTCTTTCTATCTTCAGTGTCTTTACAAAATCTGATAGTCATATCTTGCATCTCATTCCTCAAGGTCATGTTTTCTTCCTTCATCTTGCTTACAAGATCATTAAGAGTTTCCTTTTCATCATCATCATTCTGTATCTTCTCATGAAGTTCTCTTCTTTTGTTTCTAGAAATAGTAAGATTCTCTTGAAGTCCTTGAATGATTTCCTGTTCAGCCTTCAGATCATCTTCAAGTTTTATATTCTTCAACTTTTCTGCATCATAATCTGAAAGAGTTATTTCCAATTGCTTTCTCAAACTTTTCATCTGTACCGATGTCAGAATCTTCCTCAAGCTATTAGGCTTTTGAAAATAGAGGACCAGGCTCTGATACCAATTGTTAGGATTCCAAAAGATATTGAGAGGGGGGGGGGGTGAATCAGTATCTAACCGGTTAACAAATTTTCTGACCTTATTAAATAAATTGTATTCCAAAACAGTGTACTGGTAATCAAGAATTAACGTAGTAAATATGAACAATAAACACAACATAGAAATCACACCATAACACAAGATTTTTAACGAGGAAACCTAGTGTGGGAAAAACCTCGGTGGGATTTGTGACCCACAATATTCACTCACTAGCCAATGAATGAATATTACTTACAATAGGGGGCTGCACATGTAGGAAGGCCAACTACCTAAAGCTCACTACTTAATTACAAAAGGAAGTCTCACTAACTTACAAAATGAATTATGGAAATCCAATATAATGTACTACTTTAGTTCAGCATCTGCTATGCCAGGTTCAGTACCAGTTTAAGCTCATAAAACAACCATAAACCTTCCTCCAAAATCTGCCTTAATATTCACTCATCATATTTATCCTATCATCTATATGTATATCTGAATTGATCTTCAAGATCTTATACTTATATGAGTCTTATTACAATACACCTTGTGGGCTTAAAAAAAATATTACAATTAAATACAATATACAATAATCAAAATCCTGTCGGCTAGGGTGTTGGTAATCATCTTTGTCACTGTTGGTGAACTATCTGTCAGTGTAGAGTCTGTCGGTGCTGGTGCCATAGGATTGCAAGGTTGCCATCAATGGCAATACCTTCAATCATCTACAATTCTCATTGGAGTGTGCTATGCCAACAGTAGATTCATGTCGGGTTCACCAAATGTAATGGGAAATTTAGTCATAAATAATCATATTATCAAAGCTAACCACCAAAACTTCAATCTAATTAGCTAAATCATAATAACAATGAAATCGATTGGTTAATAACAAAAGAGGCTCAAAATCCGAAATGTTATAGTTCTGCGCTTCATTGAAGTCTCCCCCATTTGCTTTTGTATTAGATGAGGCAAATGCATCATCATTGGAACTTTCCTCAACTTTATCCTGACTGACAAGCCCTCCCTTCTGGTCCTCTAAATTACATTTTTGAGCATTTCCTTTATCCTTTTCTCTTCCTTTTTGATACTTTCTATTTGATTATTAGAGCAGGCACAAACATATTTTTCATTATTACTATTTATATCCTTCTTATCCTCATTTTCCAACTCAATCACTTCCTTATCAGGAACACACTCTGCTCGTGGGTCTTCTCTCTTACCTTTCATTTGCCATTTCTGCTTCAAACTACTGTCATTCTTACCACTCTTACTCTTCTTGAGCGAGCAAGATTTTGCCCAATGACCCGACTTTTTACATTTAAAACAAGCAAACGAGAGAGATTCATATTCAATCACTTGGGTCCCTTTCCCCAATTTAGATATAATCTCAATATATTGAGGCATATCCGTCATTTGATTAACATTAACATAGATTAGCGCATTTAAGGTTAGATCATGGGAGAGGAGAGGCAAGGGGAGCGGCGAGTGGGAAATTCAAATTTCAAATCTAGGAATGGCAGTCTTTCTGCGAGTGGATTTGGTAATCAGGATGGTTTCCAGGCATCTTAGGGTACTGAAGGGGACACGGCGACAATCAAATCGGTGGAAGACAAAGATTCCAAAAATGGGGACCCACATGATAGAGGTAAGGAATAAAAATGGTCTTCTCTTTTTGGAGTGAGGCCGTTGGTGAAATCTGGGCTTCCGGAAGTTAAAAATATATCTAATCCTGTGACAGGGGTTGTTGCTATTTCTGTTCCAGATAAGCTGGTGGATCTCATTGTGTCTTGATTAGCTATGACCTTAGTTGGAAGGTTTGCTAGTTTTAGGCCTAACATTGATATAAGGAGGAAATGGGTTCTCAAAGGTCAAGTGGATGTGGCGGCTTTGCCTAGGGGTTTTTTTACCTTTGCTTTTAATTCTGAAGAAGACATGAATAAAACTCTATGTGAAGGACCATGGATGTTCGGCAAGTCAACCTTGGTTTTACAGAAATGGGCTCCAAAGCTCTCTCTTGACAAGTCCTTTTTTGTGTCGGCGCCTGTGTGGACACGTCTCCCTAGCCTCCCATTGGAGTTCTGGAATGAGGAAGTCTTCAAGGGGATAGTGAGTTCATTTGGAGAACTTCTCTCGATCAATCTGATGACTGCAGCAAAATCAAGGTTGGTTTTTGCTCGTATCTGTGTTAATGTTAATCAAATGACGGATAAGCCTCAATCTATTGAGATTATATCTAAATTGGGGAAATGGACCCAAGTGATTGAATATGAATCTCTCCCGTTTGCTTGTTTTAATTGTAAAAAGTTGGGTCATTGGGCAAAATCTTGCCCGCTCAAGAAGAGTAAGAGTGGTAAGAGTGACAATAGTTCAAAGCAGAAATGGCGAATGAAAGGTAAGAGAGAAGACCCACTAGCAGAGTGTGTTCCTGATAAGGAAGTGATTGAGTTGGAAAATGAGGATAAGAAGGATATGAATAGTAATAATGAAAAATCTGTTTGTGCCTGCTCTAATAATCAAATAGAAAGTATAAAAGAGGAAGAGAAAAGGATAGAGGCAAATGCTCAAAAATCTGGTTCAAAGGACCAGAAGGGAGAGCCAGTCAGCCAGGATAAAGCCGAGGAAAGTTCCAATGATGATGCATTTTCCTCATCTAATACAAAAGCAAACGAGGGAGACTTCAATGAAGCGCAGGACTATAACATTTCAGATTTTGAGCCTCTTTAATTATTAACCAATGGAAGCCCTAAGCCGTCTCAATGCAAAACCCCATCTAATAGCTTGGAAGTGGTGGTTCTGGAGGTAAATCTTAGGATTCTCAGTACTAAAGAAGGGAAATCGAATAATGGAGGACCCAATGGAGGTATCTCAACTAGAAGAAAGAATAAGAAAATGGCAGCTATTGGAAGCCACAACAAAATGCAGGGGAGACCTTGTCTAAAAAATCAAAGGGAACAGGAAAGTTGGAAGAACCATGCTGATGGAACACAAAGATCCATCGAGTCAGCCTTATCCCTGGTTAAAGTATGAAGACAATTTCTTGGAATATAAGAGGGTTGAATGCCCCCCCATAAGCAAGATGTGTTACGTAATATTACAAGAGATCATTCACTGGATGTTGTCCTTGTTCAGGAAACTAAGATGTGTAAGGATAAAGTGGAAAGGATTAGAATATTAAAAAATAATGGAGTTATAGGAACCAGTTCCGAGGGTGCCTCTGGAGGAACAACAATTTTTTGGAACCAAAATACTATTATAGGTAAGGAAATCATTTCAGAAGTCAATAGGACTTCAATTTTGCTCGAGCATATTACGGATAACTTTGTTTGGGTTATCACTAATGTCTATGCACCTAATACTAAAGCTGGGAGATCTAAATATTGGAGGAGCCTTGTTGAAGACAGATTAAATTTTGCTGATAAAAGCTAGATAATAATGGGATATTTCAATTCATCGCTTAAAGAGGATGAGAAGATGGGAGGCCTTCCCTTGCACCTAGAAGGAAAACAAGATCTCATGGACTTCATTAACAATCAAGCTCTTATGGATGTGGATCTCCAAGGGATTAATTATACCTGGACCAATCATAGAATTGGAGCTGATCTTATTCAAGTAAGGTTAGATAGATCCTTGATTTCTCCTGAGTGGTTATCTAAGTATAGTTGTTCTTTGGCGTCTATTATTAAGATTGGATTTGATCATTTCCCTATTTCTTTTACCACCAATTCTTTTCTTGCTAAGAGAAATTTTCCTTTTAGATTTGAAAAAGCGTGGTTATCCCATCCATCTCTGGAAGTTTGTGTTGCTGATTGGTGGAGCTCTGAGGTTGAGGGAACTACTTTATTTAGAATAGCCAAAAAACTCAACATTATAAAGGCCAAAATCAAAATTTGGAACAAAGAGATATTTGGTGATATCTTCAAAAGTAAAGCCCAAATTTAGACTGAAATTAAGGAAGTCCAAGATAAAATCCAAGAAGAAGCGCTTTCAAAGGATTTGAGATCTGTTGAAAATGGTTTGTTGTCTAAATACCACACAATTATCTCTAATGAAGAGATGTTTTGGAGACAAAGATCAAGAGCCTTTTATTTGAAGGAAGGTGATAAAAACACCTAGTTTTTTCACTTAACTGCTCTAAAGCACAGGGCAGTTAACGGGATTTCCAGGTTATCTTGTAATAGGGGGATTTTATCAAATGTAAATGACATAAGAAAGGAAGCTCTGGATTTTTTTAGCAATCTTCTGGGAGAAGTGGATGATCTAGATTTCAGTAATCAAGACCTTCTTTTGTAGGCTATCCCTCCCATCTTGAATGAGGATGACAACAAAAATCTCTCTCGGATACTTTCTATTCAGGAAATCAAAAAGGCAGTATTGTGTTTTCAGGGAGATAAGTCTCCTGATCTAGATGGATTTCCAATGTTCTTCTTCCAATCCTTTTGGCACATTATGGAGACTGATATCTATAATGGAGTTAAAAAATTCTTTGGTTCTAGAAGGCTTTTAAAAGAACTGAATGCGACCTTCATTGTTCTAATTCCAAAGATTTCAGGAGCTAACTCTCTTAATAAGTTCAGACCTATTAGCCTTTGTAATTCTGTTTACAATATTTTGTCCAAGGTTCTTACTTTTAGAATGTTGGATATTCTTCCCAGAATTATTTTAGCTCAACAAAATGGTTTCGTCCCTGGTAGCTAGATTCTGATTCCATTATTTTAGTTCATGAAAATATTCACTCTAACGACTGCTAAAAATCAGGGTTTTTTTCTTAAGCTAGATATGTCTAAAGCCTATGATAGAGTGAATTGGCAATTTCTTTTCAGAATTATGAAAGCTTTTGGGTTTGGGGAAAAATTTATTCAGCTATGCTCTCAGTCGATGGAAACTTCCTCCTCTGATGTTATTGTTAATGAATCCCCTTCCAGTTTCTTCAAAAGCACTAGAGGTATAAGACAAGGGGATCCCATTTCCCCTATCTTGTTTACTATTTTAGCTGAAAGTTTGGGTAGATTTATAATTAAAAATGTGGAAGAAGGTAATCTCAAAGGCCTGAAACCTTCATCTTCCAATGTAACTTGTACTCATGAACAGTTTGTTGATGATTCAATTACTATGGGGGAAGCTACTATTAGGGAAGCAAGAAATGTGAAGAAAGTTATGGATAATTATGAATCTGCTTCTGGCCAAAAAATTAATTGGGATAAGAGCTCATTTTTCTTCATCAATACCCCTTTTGAAAGATAAATAAGGATTGAAAGAATTCTTGGATGTAAAATTGCTGAGTTTCCCTCTACTTACTTGGGGCTTCCCCTTTGTATCAAGCCTTCAGAGAATTTCTGGATGATGCTGGTTGACAAATTCAACTCTAAGTTGGCTGGTTGGAAAGGAGCTATCCTTAGTCAAGCGGGCAAGGTTAAACTGCTTAAATATTTTCTCCAAAACTTGCCTATTTATGCCCTTAGTCTGTTTAAAATCCCTAGAAAGTTTGCAGAGGCAATTGAAAGAATCCAAAAGAAGTTTCTTTGGTCGAGAGTGGAAGACAAGAATAGAATTCCCCTTATTTCTTGGAACAAAATCTATTCTCCTAAGGCTTTTGGGGGGTTGGGTTTAAGGAATATTAGTTCTATGAATAATGCCTTGTTAGCAAAACAAATCTGGAGAATGAAAGGGGAGGAAAGAGAATGGAATTTAATTTGGAAAAAGAAATATCTTTATATGCAACCTTCTGAGGAAGAATTTCTGGATAACTCTTTTACTATTGAAGGTTCTACAATTTGGAATGCAGTTCAAACATCTAAAAGTTGGGTTGTTGCTGGAAGAATGTGGAAATTGAGGAATGGAAGAATTATCAGATTTGGGAAGACAGATGGCTTTTGGATAAACCTTTGGAGGATATTCCAATCCTTAAAGATTGCAAAGATTGGTTCAGAAACAGGTATGGTGGTTTGGTTAGAGACTATTGGAGAAATGGGAAATGGACTGAGTTTAGTCAACAATGTCTAGGATTAAAGTTTCTTGAGATTTTGCTTTCTTCTAAAATTTTGAGGGACAATAAAGAGGATAGTTTGATTTGGAGGGAGACCTCGGATGGGAATTACTCTGTGTCTTCAGCTGTGGCTATCCACAACAAAGGTCTAGAAGAGAATCCTATTTGGGCTAAAATGTGGAATAAGAAGTTAATTCCTAAAGTTAATATCTTTTTTGGGATTTTTATCCAAAATAAGGTGTTGACTCTTGATAACCTCCAAAAGCGTGGATTTGTTTTTCCTAACAGGTGTTCTCCTTGTTGCAGGGAAGAGGAGCCTGCTTGTCACATTCTCTACCAGTGTACTTTCAACTAGGAAATTTGGAAAATAATTTTTAGTAGGTGGAAGTTGAGTTCGGTTTTCCTGAACTCTCTGGGGGAGTCCTGGCAGCAATGGTACTGTCCTAATTCCAACCCTAAGAATGTTGAGCTATGGAAACTTACTCTCCTTAATGTTATCTGGAACATCTGGAAGGAATGCAACAATAGGATTTTTAGGGATAAAAGTGCTAACCCTGAAGTTGTGGTCGAAAAACTCTATAGAGGTATATTTGAATGTTTAAATGGAACTGATCATGGTTTAGCGGCTAAAGAAGACTTTAATGATAGATGTAACCTTTCTATTATCAAATCAAGTAAGGATAAGGGTAGGGATGGTCTGTTGTGGTGCTTTCCATCTTAGGGATGGATAAAGGCCAACTTTGATGGGGTGTCGAAGGGGAATCCGGGTAAAGATGGATATGGGGGGCATTGTTAGGAATTTTGCTGGGAGTTGCCTTGTGGTAGTCGCTGGCCCCCTGGGTTATCAAACTAGTCATTATGCAGAAGCGTTTGCAACTTTGAATACTTTGATTATTGCTAAGAATCTTAATCATGATAACTTATGGCTGGAGGGAGACTCACTAAATATTATCAAGTGCCTGAAGGGGGAAACTGAGCCATCGTGGTCTATAGAAAACATAATTTTTAAAGCTGGATAAATTATTGCTAGCTTTAAAGTTATTATAATTGAACATGCCTTTAGAGAAAAAAATTTGGTTGCAGATGGCCTGGCGAACCTAGGCGTTAATTCCGAATCTCAAAGCATTTGGTATGGGGAAGGTAATATTAATTTTAATATTAAAGATCTTCTAAAAAGGATAGATTCATGGAGAAAGAGGGACTGCACAATCAATTATGATAGTTGTAATGAGTAATCTACACATTTATAGAAAGGTAATGATTACTTGGCAAAGTGGCAGAATCCTAATCAAATTTATTAATCCTCCGCACACTTTGTGGGTTAACATTTTTAAAATTTTGAGAGACAACGGGAAGGAAGCTCTGAAATTGCAGAAGAACAGAGTTGGTATTTTGAACTTGAATATGGGAGGGGATCTAAGTAGGGAGGTACCAGATAATGTCTCTAGATGGAATGAAATACCAAAGATGGAAAAAGGGTTTATTACGAATTTCATGGAGAAGATGGTCGATTATGATAAAGGTAGGGTTAATCTTGCAGTCTTTAAAATTACTGAAAACTGGAGTAACAGGTCATTTAAAATTCATGGTGTGAGGTTTAAATTGGATGCGGGCCTCATAGTGACTGTAACAAGTATGCCCCACTCAGGTCTCAATTTTTTTAGAGATTTGAAAGTTTCTAATAACGCGGTTAAGATTTTTCCATGCAAGGAGAAGGATAGGGCAAAAATTGGTAAAGCAACGAGGGGTTATTATGATGCTTCCAACATTAAGAAAATTTTGGGTTGTGTGTTGAATGCTATCATAGAATACATTACAGTGGAGGGTCATTTTACTAGGACCCACACATACCATTTTGTTTTGTTAAATCATTTCAGGCATGAGAAAAGGGTTTCCCTCCCCTACTACCTCTTTAGGTCTTTGTCGAGGTCTCTTAATAAGCAGAACAAGAATCCTTTGAATCCAGTGCTTCATTGTGACCTCATTTTGCTCATATATGAGCACTGCAAAATCCTTCCAATCTAGGAAAATAAGAGGTTGTCTGTGTCTCTAGGGGAAGGCAAGAGAAAGGTGGAGGAAGGTGGACCCAGCAAGGAAGAGTTGACTCAGAGCAAAAAGAGAAAAATTGCTACTGGGATGAAAATCCAAGAGGACAAGAATGATTCATAGGATACCGGAAAAGATGGTAGTGAGATGGAAACAAATGAGTCTGGAGGGGAGGAAAGTTGGAAAGATGAGTACGTGGGGGAAGAGGAAGGTGAAGCTGAGGACATGTCTGACCAAGATAGTCCTACTCACAGTGATAGCTTAGGCAATGACAATAGCCAACCAATGGAGGAGAAGGATGACAAGATTAATGAGGAAAAAGAAATGGATATTGAGAAGGAGAAGAATAAGGAACCCAAGTAGAAATTGGTCAAGGAGAACCTGAGCAAGGATAAGGAGTGTGTTGGAGAAGGGTTATTTCTAGATAATCTCAAACACCTAATTGAGGCTAGATTGGGTTTTGACAGGTGGACTTATGAATTTATAAAGAATCTAGAAAAAAATGGGAAGCAGTTGGAAGAGAAAAGGAAGGAAGATGAAAGGTACCAGAAGCAATGGAAGCAAGGCATGGAGGAAAAAGCTAAGAAGATGGAAGCTTAGATTGATAATCTTGAGGAAGGAAAAGATGCAATGAAAAACCTGTTGGGAATGATTTCGGATATCTTGACAGCTGTCACTAAGAACCTAGAGGAAATCTCCAAGGTCCTTGAAAGCTCCAGCTCTCCCAAACTGGTCGTGGACCTTGACATTGATGAAGATGCAATCGAGACTGGGATTGCATAAAGTACTCCTAGTGGAGTGACAAAGAGAACAAGGGCGAGCATGAAGAAAGTTGTTGTGGCCTCTTCTAAGGAAATCCCTAAACTTAGGGATAATATTAAAGAACTATATGGGATTAGCGGAAACTTGTCTAATGCCCTGAAAAACATAAAGTAGTTCCTTTTCTGTGCTTTGTTTGTTTTGACTGGTCATTGTTGGTTTTGTGGGGCTTTTGTGCTAGATTTTGCTAGCTGCTATGCTAGTTTTTTAGATGTTTGTTCCTTCTTGTTTCTTAATGCTCTTTTTTCCTAAGGATCTTTTGTAAAGGGTTTCGGGGCCCCTTCAAAACCTGCTTTTACCATAATAAAAAATAATGAAATCGATAACTAAATCAACAAAGCATAAGTATTAAACAAACAAACCCCTTTTGTTGATGAAAATCATAGCTTGCATTGCTCTTCTCCAATACTGTGGTTGTGTGGCTCTAAGTGTTGTTCTTGGATTCCTACATAAAGATGGCACAATAATTTCGAAGATAGTGGTTATTGAATTTGGAAAAATTATGCACAATTTATAGATTATAGATGAGAGGAATGGACAATCAAGATTCATTCAAGAACATAATTGATCAACGATGGAGATTTCTTGAGACATAACTGATTGAGAAATAAACTCATTTGATTGATGAGTTAACTAGGTTGATTGATCAGTAAATTGAGTTGATTGACGAGATAACTGAATTGATTGAGCTATTCTAGAAAGTTGATTTGGAATTGAAAAAGTGATTGAGGAGTTAATTGAGTTAATTGGGGAGATGACTGAATTGATTGGGAAGCTGGTTGAATTAATTGCTCAGTCAAACTAAACCAGTTAGGATTTTAACATGTATTGTAGGAAATTGATTTGAAATTCAATTTTATTTGAATTTTAATTTTCGAAAACATGAAATGAAATGCACATTTATTGAAATTAGACAAAATTAGAATTTGGGGATTTTTGAATTTTTAAATTATTAAAGAATGAATTAGTTAATTAAACAATTTAAAGAAATTATTTAATTACTAGGAACTTGGATTTTATTAAAAAATAAGATTATTTAATTAAAGGTGTTAATTCAAAATTAATTAAATAATAATATTTAATTAATTATAAAAAAGAAGGTTAAATGATTAAATGATTGGAGAGAGAAATTGAATAATTAGAATATGATGACAATGTGATGATTAAATTACTTTAAGAAGAATAATAATTAGATTAGTTAAATAATTAAAGAATTATTTAAGTAATAAAGACTAATAATTAGTGCATATTAGCAATGAGACATTTTTAGGTGTTTAAAACACCTATTGTCTGAACTAGTTTTGTTTAGAAATCACAATTATGTGAATACTCTACTCTAAGTTTTGAAATGGTGGATGATTCCAACCACTCATTATGCTAATATTCTTGGAAAGTTTCAGATTTATGTGGGATTGGGAAATCATATTGTGGGTTTGTAGTGTTGGTTCCACAAAGAGTGTCAGTTGTTTGTATGCAGTGTATTGGGGGTGGTGTGAAAACAACTCTTCCATTGAATCTCTACAATGACCATCAAACGGCAATTTTTTCATATTTTCTTTTATTTCTTTTATTTAGTTGTCTTTATTGAGAGAACATCTTGTTGAAAACGTTTAGTTCCTCATAACTATCAAGATTAAGCAGGGTGTTCTTCTGTATGTGAGGTATTCCTTCTAATTTGTTTATTTTAGTTTTGAGTGTCCTCTCCAATGGATATCATATAAATTCAATCATTTATCAATATTGTAATGTCTCTTTCCCAATTTTTCCTAGAAATCGAATTTGCAACAAATTAGGGTTAGGGTTACATATTACCAAAAATAATGTCTCTTTAAATAACGCGATTCCTGGGTTTGGATTCTGAAATCATAACATAAGATATATATATATATATATTCAATCATTAGGGTTATAAAAACCATATCATATAGGTTATCAAAAATACTGCACAAGTATATCAGGTTTTGGAGGACGAGAGATGATGGATCCTCTTGAAGCCATTTCTATACCAAGCCCAAGAGTGGATGTCTACTGCAAACTTCTTCCTTCCTTGGCAGCTTGTACATGATTTCCCCATTCATGTCTCATTTTTTGGAACATAGTTGAAATCTTGCAGGATTGTGGGGAGGTTATAAGGGGGTTCCTTGACTTTGTAAGTTCCCTCTTTTTCCTAGGCCACTATGGTCCTTCTAGGATGACCTACTCATGAGCCCGCTAGTCACCCTTTTCTTACACCTCAAGCCCTCTCCCAAAAGGTAGATTTCAAACAATATGCATATATTTTTACTATCATAGAGGCATACACTTAAGCATTAATCTTATTGAGCATCATCAACACACACACACACACACACACACACACACACACACACACACACACACACACACACACACACACACACACACACACACACATACATATACATATACATATATATTGTTAGGATAACCAGTGGATAACTGAGAGGAGGGGTAAATTAGTTGTCAACAGATTATGAAACTTTAAGCACTTAAAACCTTTTACCAAAATACATAAACCAGATACTGGAATAGAAGATATAGCAATTAAGAACAAATATAAATCATAGAACATTTACCATTCATCCACTACACATAACACCAAGATTTGTACGTGGGAAACCTGGTAAAGGGGAAAACAACGATGGGAAGCCTACCTACACTCAGATAATACTTCTACAGTAAGTATGTGATAAGTATGAGAACTGGTAAGAGAGAAAAGAGACTAAGTTAAGTGCTCCTACCTAATAAGAATGAGCATGCCATGGAATGAAATGTCTGGAGATCGATTAAGGTGTTCCACCAATAGATCAACATGGTGCAAACACGATGGTTAACCAGTAAAGTGTGAGATACAGGCAGGGTTAGTGAACTGATAGAAAAGAAGGACAGATTGTGTGTTCATTGTTGGTGATCGAGTCTGGCCAACTTAGATATCCTTCCTGAGGTGGATATCGACAAGGATGCCACGTGGAGTTGAAGTGGCAAGCTTACAGAGGTCGGTGAAGTGTCATGTCGGTGAGGTAGCTGGCGGTTTGTCCATATTAAATGTTGATTGCAACAATCACAGAGGAGTTGTAGAGGTTTTGTGGCTCAATGCAAACCGAAGATCTGGGTGATGCCATGATTGATGAAAGATATTCAACTGCAAATTAGATTTGGTAAAGGCAACTGCGAGTTTACTAAATGTGTATTGGAAGGCACATTATTGGTGATGATGTGTAGGTAATTGTCTTGGAGATCAGATTGAATGAAATCTAATTGGATTCGATGTGCCTCGTGATCAGTGGAAGAAACCCTAAGGCACCAAGTTCAAACTCACATTTTCATGAAAAAGCTCTATTGTAGCAAGCAATAGTGCATCTGATAGAGAAAAGTACCGGTAGAGAAGAGGTGGAGGTTGAAACAGTAAGGTTGCAATGGAGAGTGAAGGAGAGAAGGATATGAATGAGCAGAGAACTGGTAGTGAACTAGATAGAAGATCCACTAGAGTGATTTGCAGAAGGGTTACAAATTTCATCTGTAAATAGATTATGTTTATTTAAGATCACTGAGTTGGAGCTTGGTGCAGGGGTTGGTGCTCCTTGTGTTGGTACCCTAAATCAGGGGTTGGTGCTCCTTGGGTTGGTGCCCTAAACATTGTAGAGATTCATTGTGAGGCTGGATTGGAGCAGTAGACTCCAACAACATTTCTCACTGAGGTTTTTCCCATCCTCGATTTTCCTCATATATGCTAGAGTTATGTGATGTCCCTTTATGTGTGAATGCATTTGTGATTAGTCTCCCCACTAACAGGTAAGTTTGCATTGAGTTAGATATGATAACCGGTATACACACATAGGATAGTTAAAGGAAAAAGATTGAGAACCACTGATTCACCCCCCTCTCAGTGGTGCATTGTGTCTAACAATTGGTATCAGAGTGTAGGTTCCCAGTCAGATGAGATATCTCCATGTTGGGTAGATTCTGGCTTAGTGTCAATCCCAGCTATGGTGTTTAATGGGTCTAATTATTCCATTTGGAGTTGTAGAATGGAAGTCTACCTATCTTCTCTAGGGTTTGATGTTGGATGTATGTTGTTAATGGTTTCCCTAGTATCAGTCCTCCCACCAAATCAGATGCAGAAAGAAGAAACCAATGCAATGAAGCAACAATGAAGACTATACTTTGTGGTTTATCAAATAATGTTACCTCACAGGTGGATAGATGTAGATAGACAAAAAGCTTATGGGACAAACAAAAGAATCTCTATGGAAATGAACCTACCGCTATAGAACCATCTTGTGATGATAAAATGAGAAATGCATCTCATGTCTCTATAGATGATGAAAGTAGGTCTGCTAGCAGCCACAACATTGATGATGAAGGAACCCAACTCTTCATCGCTCAAGAATCAGAAGATGAGAGGCACACATCTGAGAGTGATCATACAGATCACTCCTACTGGGAAGATGTGTTTGACAATAATAGTGAAGGTGAAGAAGAAGAGGAAGCAGAATTTGATCTTGAAGGAGAGCTTGTAAATGCACTTGAAGAACTCAAAAGAGTAATAAATGAATACAAGCTATTCAAGAAAGTTGCTATTATGGAGCAGAACCGGTTGATCAAATGCCTTGAAGAGTTTGAGAAATGCATCTCAGATTTGAAGCCTCAACAAGGAGACACCAAGGTGTGTTAGTGCAGTAATCTAGCCTTTGAGCTAGAAGTAAAAGACAAAAAATATCAATAGCTTGTTGGAGAAATCGAGGTTCTCCAAAATGACCATAAGAAATGTCAGAATGAGCTCAAGGTAAGAATTCGGTTTGATGGCAGCAGTAATACCTTGGACAAAATGTTGAAAAAGAAAAAGCATGCCAAAGAAACTAAAGGATTAGGAAGTGGTGCAGGTGAATGCTCCACCAGCAAGAATGTCCCCCACAATGACATTTTATTTTTCTCCTCAAATGGAGAGAACAAAGGATAGACCTTCACAGTTAGAAATGCTCCCCGGAAGAAGGTTGATCTAACCACAACTGGTGAAGACTTGCAGACAACAATGAAGACCGGTGTTGCAAGAAGAAGGAAGAATGTAAACCCCAAAGGAAAAGGGAAGATGGGAGAAGACAACTTCACCAGAAGCAGGAACATGAGAAGACAACAAAGAAGACCTCCTACTAGAAGAAGACAAGGAAATGATACCACCCACAAGACAAAGAAAGTGTGGGAAAAGAAAAAAATGGATGGAAGAGTTGTAGAGTGTGGACAATCCAGGATCCATCCTTAGAGAAGGAGAAATGGAGATGCCAAACTAGTAAGATCACCTCATGTTTGGCAAAACAAATTTGTAAGTCATATGCCATCCTTTACCAGTTACTGCTTCTCTTGCAAAGATTATGGTCATAGGGCAGATGAATGCATAAAAAGGTTTAGAAATAAGAATGTTATCTGTCCAAAAATTAATACATATGACCATAATATGTCAAGATTTAGAAACATGCATAGATTTGCTCCTATTCATAATATGATGAGTCCATTTACTGCTGCAAGAAATGTAAACTATGCTTGTTATAACTGCAATGGTATTGGCCATAAAGAGTTTGAATGCAGGAAGAGGAAAATGCAGTCATATGGAGGTCGGTATAGAAACTATGCTTTGCATAAAAGTGGATACAGAGCATGCAGAAGTCAGAGGTCTGCATGGAACCAAAGGAGAATTGTCCCTATAGGATCAAGAGGTCCATCGGTTTTGGTTGTCAGTCACAATAACATGACCACAAGAAGATGGTCAAACCGACATGTTAAGAGATTCTCAAATCATGAAGTTGGGATGGATGCGGTGTGCTACTATAGCACTACTTCTAGTTGTGATGTAGAATTCGGTAGAGCAAGGACCAATAAGAAGAAGAAGGTAAGACCTACTCCCAAGACTAAAAATTGGAAGAAAAATGAGAACATGCAGGTGTGGAGGAAGAAGACCATGGACCAGCAATGTGCATTCTATGCATAGGTGATATCTCCTAAGGATTAAAGGAGATGCGATACCTTAAGGAGAGTAGTATATTGAACTTATCATTCAACCCCTTAGTGAAGAAGAACACATGGAAGAACAAGTTGTTGTCGGTATGAAGGAAGAAAATGAGATGATAAGTATGTGTAGTGGCGGCCTTGGCTACAAAACTATAGATCAGAGTTGGATCACTATTGCATGTGTCAATTAAATGGATATTAAAAATTGAAATCAGATGCAAAGTGACACAAAATGTTAGGAGTTACAAGAAGGTGCTCCAGTAGTGATGATGAACTGGTACAAGTAACCCATATGTGCAAGATGTTATCAATATAAAAGCTAATAGGTACTTGCAGGTTATGTAAGACAATGAGGTTGGAGATCATTGCATTAGCCCCAATAACATGGAATAAGGAGTCGATGTCTCAAGTGGTGTTGATGAAGACCTGAATGACATATGTTGGTCGGGTTGTTGATCATGCATACATGCATGTTTTTGGGCGAACTGGTTTAACTCTTGGCATGATGATGATATTGTATGGCATTGTGTACATCCAGGATCATGTTATAGGTTGTGGTGGATATAATGGAGCTAAAAGATCATCAGATGATCACATACACACAAATCAACTAGTATATACTAAAGTTTGGAGCTCCGATTTTGGACCTAACGGACAGTGTGGACCTGAGAAGTATGACTCAGGAGGAGTTGACAACCATGTTTTCTGATTTGTATCAGACTTGCTGGACACAGAGTGTGTGCAAGTGTTAATGGCTATACTAATATGTTTGGGTCTTTGGTGGTATCCAGGATTGTGAGATATTTCAATGACTATTCAATTGAAATCACAACTGGACCACCGGAAGTGTTTCTCTCATAGAGGGAGAGTTAACTGCACAAGTGAACATGCATTTGGTATCGAAGAAGATACAATTAGTATCAGTGTTAACCTCAACACTTGATATCAGCATTATGGAGTCAGAATGGCTACTACATGTCAAAGGGATAGGATGCAGTTTGACCAACAGGTAAGTAGTTTTCACTGACACACCCTTCTACAATTGAGTGCTTGAATAATTGGTAGTTGAGCTAAATTAGTGTCATTTAATGGTTGAGTCCTCCATCTCAAGTGTTGTAACTTGAGAAGATGTAACGATTGATAGTATCATAGGAGGATATGCATTCAGTAAAGAAAAAGTAGAGAGAAAATGTTGTTAGTGCCCGGTAGACACAAGGAGGAGAGCAATCTTGACAGTGCCCTTTTCCATTGTTGTCAAAGGGGGAGAAAGATTTTGTAGTATACTGCATACTACATGTGTGTGAATCCATGGATTATACAGAGGGGGAGAGTTTGATCACACAAAGGGTGATAGAGATTATGTAGTATGTCGGATACTACATGTGTAGACATCAATGCCAAAGGAGGAGATTGTTGGCATTGTGTTGTCATTGATGTCAACTAGTATAAGATGTATGTGTTGCACTATCATGGATGCATACAGATTGAGATATCTTTGACATCACCTTGTGTTGCAGTGCACTGGTAAGGTAAGGGAGAGAATGTCATTCAGTAGAATGACCTTTGAGTCATTGGTATACAAGTCAGTGTTTGACTTGTGTGGAAGAGATGGGCAGGTTACTGGTACAGTTTGTCATCGGTAAGGAGAATATGTCAACTAGTAAGTGATGTGTTGACATGGAGAAGATAAATCAACCAAGTGAGTAGTTGCCAATTGACAAGCTTATGACCAATGTACAAGAAGGATGAGTGAGGTGCTTGAGTTGTGTGTAATGAAGAGGCAGAATGTTACCTAAATCACATCAACATAGGAGGAGATGAATGCATAGGGCACTGGTATGTTGTGTGGATGCAGAACAATAGAACTCCCACTGGATGAAGATGCAATCACTGTGTAAAGAGATGCCTGACAATGAGTGTGTCCAATTAGTTCACATATGCCTGTTTGAAGATATGTTGCACAAGAAAGGAAGCCACATGAGTGTTGTTAGATTAAATGGCAGTCCCAAAGACACTGAGAGGGGGGCTGAATCAATGTCGAATCGGTTAGCAGAATAATTAAACTTTTTGATAACTTTGCAACCCAAAACAATGTACTGGTAAATAAGAATTATTGCAGTAAACAGAAATAATAGAGACAACATAGAAACACACCATAACACAAGATATTTAATGAGGAAACCTGGTGTGGGAAAAACCTCAATGGGATTTGTGACCCACAATATTTACTCACTGGCCAATGAATAAATACTACTTACAATAAGGGGCTTGCACATGCAGGGAGGCCAACAACCTAGATCTCACTGCTTAATGAAGAGTCACACTGACTACAAAATGGATTAATAAATCTAATACAATGTACTGCTTAAAAGAACATCTCTAATGCTAGGTTCAGTACTGGTTTAAGCTCAGATAGATACCTTATCCAAAAACCTTCACTACCACTAAACAATTATTATCTACCATACATATCTTCTTACAAACACACCAAAATGACTTATGAGATCTCATACATATATGAGTCTTTTACAATATACCATGTTGGCTTACTAAAGATAATTATATTACAATAAATAAAAGTTCATCCTGTGTCAGTTGGAGTGTCGGTATGCTTTGTTGCCGATGAAATCTGAATGCCAATGTAAGTGCCTGTTGGTGCAGGTGTCTATCGGTGTATGAAGTTTGTGATGTCGGGCATGTAGAGACCAATTGCCGGTGAGTTGCTAGTTGGTTTCCATCAATGACAACATCAATTATTCTCATAAGAGTGTAGAATGCCAACAATTTCCCCCCTTTGGCATTGATGGCAACACTCATGAGAAAAATCAAAATTGTTATCCAAAACTGAAATCCAAAAAGATGTGCTCCCCCTGAGCAAGTGATCTCCTCTGTACATGCATTTTTCTCACCACTACTCCCCCTTTGACATCAATGACAAAGGATGTCATAAATGATCAAAAAGAGTACAAAAATACTTCCTCAATTTCTGTAACCGGTTGGTTACAATCTGAAATATGTCTGCCAAAATCATATTCAGACTCTGCATAAATTTGTTGTTGTCAATTAAAGTTGCCTCTATCTGTTGGATCATACCAGTGAGATAGTGCATTTGCTGCTTTGGTGATCGTTCTCCTTGAACTGTTGCCTTAGATATTTCACCTCTCTGAGTAATAATATTATCTAATCTCAAACCAAGTTTATCCTTTAGTTTCTGGGCATTAGACCTTATTCTTGCCTTCTCTTTCTCAAGTTTTTCTAACTTTTCCTCAAAAACTGCCATTTCCTGCTCAAAAACTGATATAAGTCCAGATGAACCTGTTATATTATCTGCAATATCATCAATTTCTTTTTGTGTCTTTTTGATCTCCTCATTAATGTCCTCTATTAAACAGTGAGGTTTACATGCTTTCCTATATAACTCCTTATATTCCAAAATTGTAGAATTGAGTACCGGTAAAAGTGTATCCAAATGATTGGTAGATTTCTTTATGGTATTTTCAAAGAATGTGTTTTTCTCTTTTTCAACTTTCTCCTTTATTGTATCCTCATTTACCTTATCTATAGTTATTACATTATCAACAATGAATTTGGACAATGTGTCCAATTTCCCTAAAGAATCATTAATGTGATCTATCTTATAATTAGGTGCAATCATCTTCAAAATAGGTAATGTGTTATCAATTGCCTTAAATGCTAAGGCATTGCAATTAGTAATCCTTTTAATTGAATCCAAAAGTACCTCTATAATATTAGTGGGTCTGAATTCACCTGTAGATGTGCTTGGTTCTACTGTAGGTTTCTTATCAATAGATGTCTGACCAATCACCTTCACTATATCTTCTTTGTTTCCATCAGATGCATCCACTTTACTTATTTTTTCTTTCGGTGGATCTGTCTGTGTCTATACCTCTACCTTTAATGGTTTCTCAATCTGATTAAACTTCTCTACAACTGTCGGTGTCACAGACTCAATGTGAACCTCTACCTCAAATTGTTTCTTTGTCTATACCACTATCGATTTCTCATATTCTGGTGGCCCTATGCAAGTTGTCTTGTCCTCAGTTTGTTTCACAGTCTTCGGTTGCTCTGTTTGAGCTAGTATCTCAGTTTCCCAAGAGTCAACAGTTTGTGCCGGTTTATCTGAAATCTTGTTGTCGTCAACACTGTCTGCCTTAACCTCTGAAGTTTCTTTGTCCATAACAATGTTTACCTCCTGAGTATCTACATTCATTGTAAAAAGTATCTCAGATTCCGGATTAGTGTCATCAAGTGTTATACCTTCAGTAGCTATATTCAGTGGATTAGTTGTATGAACCGGTGATGAAGGTGCTAATGGAGGAGTGTCCTGGGTTGGTGGAGGGATGTTATCTATTATTTTTATGGAAAGTACACCACCTACTTTACCTTTTCCTTTGTCCTTTTGATATACCTTGAATGTCTTTTCCATTTTAGGTCTACTTGTTTCCTCTTGCTTTTCCTTCTCTACCAAGAATATGTCACATTTATCCGTAGTCTCATCTGCAATTTTTTAACCCTTCTAGCCATCAGACTCACTTGTCAGTGTCCACTAACAAATACTGATCGGTCAGCTTCAAAAATAAGCTCATCTATCTCTTCCTTAGAATTTACCAGATGTACAACCAAGAGTGCTTCAACTTTCAACTTCTTGTCCAATTCCATTACAGATAGCCTTTTTGCTTCCAATCTCATGTATAAATCATTGGGTATCTCATCAATCACTTCTATCATAACTTTCTTGTAAATATCTAAGTGCAAAATAATACTTTCTTCAATTGTGTTTTTGTCAGAATCATATGAAGAATTATACCATTTATTTACATTAGATAGATTTCCTTCCTCTATAATCTCATTCAATAGATCATTCAATGTGGGGGTAATCAGTGTCTGTTTCTTCTTAGGTGTAAGCTTCTTCTTCGCTTCCCTAACTTCCTATTGTTTCTTCCTTAGTGTCCTGGTTTTCTTAGGTGAAGGAGAGGGTACCAGTGAGGGTTTTCTCTTCCTTTCTACTCTTTTAAACTCAGCAGTCTTACCACTGTTAGTATCGGAGGATGTTACAACCGGTGAAACATGTGCTTCAGAATGTAGTCCTTCAAGTTTACTTGTTGATATACCACTGATATTCATGACATTTCCTTTGATTTCTTTGACCTTCTTGGAGGCATCTCTGAGAAACTTTTCTCTTCTTTTTGTCCTTTTTTGCATAGATATATTGCTCTCAATAGTTTTTGCATTTCCAAAGAATTTCTCTGAAGGCTCCCTTGGTGCATCAAGTAGAGCTTTAGCATATGTTTCCAGAATAGATAGGTCAACCTCATAACCCATCTCAGTAACCCAAATAGTTCTAGGGCTTACTTCTTCCATCCAAGTTTCATCTCTCTTAATGACAAAATAGATTTCCTTGTCATATTTATCAATTATGCTCTGTGGTAGTCTCTCTCTTTCTCTCATCTTGGTTTGAAATTTTTTGAAGTAGTTTGTGATGTTCTTAACACTATCAGTTCCCATACTGGTGAAGGTTTCCTGTATCTGTCTTCCTATCGAGATGTCATAACCAAAATCCTTGTGACCTATATCGGGTATCTCTTTGGTAAAGTATAGCATTAGGCATACTAGTAGGTTTTCGAAATGGAAAGTACCTTTCTTGTCTCCCTTAATCTTCTTCAAATTTTCAATTAATTAATCTTTAAGCCATTCACACACATCAATCTTAGCATTATAGTTCACCATCTCATATGCACTATGAATACAAAGGCTAGAAATAGAATTCAGTCTATTTGCATGAGTTTCTTTGTATCCTAGTACCATACTCACATATCTCACATTTATGTCCTTAACATCATTCACTCTAAGTGACCTATTATCAGATGTGGCTCTAGTTCACTCCATAACTCCCTTGTTAGGTATTTTCTTGGTTTTATCAGGTCTACTACCGGTTGAAGGTAAACCAGTAACTACCTTAATTGCTTCCCTGGTTATCTTGAAAACTCTAACCACATGAACTCTCCATGGACTCTGCTCAATACAAGTCTTACAACTTCCTTTGGAAATTCGGGAATGTTCAGAATCTCTACAAAACCTAACTCTTCCACAATTTTATGTTTAGGTTTAATCACACCATTTCCATCAGTAATAACCTCATTGAATATTTTCTTTAGATCCCCAGCCCCTAGGTTTTCTATGTTGCAATGTATGTAGATTCTAGGGTCTTCTGCAAATGCTACACCCTTCAGAATTTTCAAAAAAGCTACAATCGAATCATCCTATTTTGCAATCTCGGGGATAATCTTAAATACGGGTCTAGGGTGTTTGACATTTTCCACAATGACAAGTTTTGCAATAAACTCTAGAACAAAAGATGAGGAAGCCATTTCAAAGATAAGTACCTCTTAACCAAAATTCCGAATGCCTGAAAAACACTTTGCAGCTTCACCTTAGAATGCCCTTGCCCAGTTTCGCGCACTCTAATTGTTTTAATGCTCGGTGAGTTCGAAATGAGGGTTTCCCAGTGCTTTATAGCCAAAAAGGTTCTTTAAAAGTGCATTAAATGCTTGTCGATTAAGTGAAAACTTAACACATCTGCTGGTAAAGAAGAAATGTATCTTCTCACCATCAATCGAGGGTAGAATGCATGATTTTCAACTTGCTACAATACCCCCTAAGGATTATTCCTCAGTTAGATGAAGAATCTCCTACCGGTGGAGGATTACTCTGTTCTACCAGTGCAGAGATAGTTTCATTAGTTTTTTGATTACTCTTCTTAATCCACTATTTTGAAAATTCTTCCTTTACTTTATCTACCTTTTCTTTGCCCTTCAAACTAGATCCTTTTTTGTTCGCTGGTGCATTCTTGGTTTTACAAAATTTTTCAAAATGTCCAATCTTGTTGCATGCATAACAAGTTACATTATTCCTTTGAATAGCCTTTCCATATCCTTGACCTATTTGTGATCTGCATTGATTAGATAAATGCCCAAATCTTCCACAAGCATAGCATTTTACATTCATTCTGAATTTTTTTGAATTATGACCAACTTTGTTGCATTTGGAACATTGACCGGTGGGTGATTTATATTCTGATTATTTCTAAATCTACATTGATTTGCTCTGTAACCATATTTGTTGCAATTAAAACATTTCCCATTAAATTTATAAGCATTAGGTTGTCTTACCAGTTTGTTCTGATCTTGATTATTTGCAGTACCAAAACTTTCTCCATGTTCAAATCTAAGTCCATTTGTATCTCCATCAAGTTTTTGTCTTTTAAGCATGTCATCAAGTTCTTCTGAACTTTTCTTGAATTTGTCTTTGTGTTTATTTGCCGTAACCAGCTCATTTTGCAGAATTCCAACTGTAGACACCTAAAAATGGTCAGCGCTTGCGAAGTCATACTTTAACATTTGCGCATTGCCTCATTTTAGGTTTTTGTGTCGCATTAACATTTCTCCTATGTCACGCACTTGGTCTTTATTATTTGCGAGCATCGAGTCATTCTTCTACATTCTTCATTCATCTCGCCTTCGAATTTGGTCTTGACGACAACAATCTTCAATCATGATTTTGGTCAATCTTATCCTATCGCATCAATGTGTGTGCTCATTTGTCATCATTTTGGACATCGTCAATCCTAATTAGGGTTTTGTCCTATTATCAATCTTGTCACCTGGCGATCGATTTATCATCAATCCTTATCATTTTCAATCTTGTCGTTTAAACGATCGATTTGTCATCGATCGTTGTCATGTTCGATCTTGTCATTTTTGCGATCGATTTGTCATCGATCGTGGTCATTTTCAATCTTGTCGTCTTGCAGTCTATTTTGTCATCTTGTCAATTTTGTCATTTGGCGATTAATTTGCCATCGATCATTGTCTATCTCAATCGTGTCAATTTGGATCAATTTGTCATTGTTCCTCATCAATTAGCGCATTTTCTCAATCAAATCATTTATCACATTGGTCTTTTATCAATTCAAAATCATGATTGATATCAATTATCTTCAATCAAGACCTAATTGTCATTCTCGCATTGCTAATTCATCTTCTAGGGTTTTATGATTTAATCATTTAACCTTGTGTGTCATTTCTTCCTTTAGGATTAATAAATTATTTATTTATCCTAAGTCTTCTTGTCACAATTAAATGTTCATTTAATTGGCTAATTATTCCTCTTTGTGAATTAATTAATAAATGATAAATTATTAATTAATTTACCTAATTTCTAATTTCCATCAATTTCTTAATTCCTAAATTCTTCATTCTCTAATTTCTTAATTTTCTTATTCCTAATTTCAATTTCCTCCTATTTCTCTCCTAAATTCATGGAAATGACATAGAAATTTGTCATAATTTGTCATAATTGACAATCAATCAATTTTGACATAGAAGTTTGTCATAATTTGTCATAAATTATCAATCAACAAATTTTGCATAGAAAGTGCATAATTTGTCATAATTTGTCATAATTGACATAATTGATTTGCAATTTCCATTTGAATTGAATCATGCTAATCTTGTCTTTTCTCCAATTCTTCTATAAATTGGATGAATTTCTTCAATCAATCCCCTAATCAGATTATCGAATTTCTAATCAATCACGCTTTGAGTACTTTTGAGCAATTTTCTTACCTACTTGCTTTCAATCATGTATGTGCACTTGTAGGTGAGATCCACAACCAAACTATTTGAAGAGGAAAGAAGAACAATGGAGCCGCATGAAGGAAGCATTCAAATCTGCATATGGTTTGCATAGTATTTACTTTTGAATGTTTTATCTTTATGTCTCTATTGGATGTAATTAGGATAGATCGTTGCAATGAGTTTTCGTGATTGAGCTAATGATTAGTATGTTTATATTTGTTTGTGATGATTTCCTATTTCCTATGCTACATTAATTGGTGAACCCGACGTGAACACTAACCATCTAACCCTTTAACTGTGTTTTTGAGTGCTTTTGACTTGATTTGTAGGTCAAAAACCCAAAAACAAGGCAGTGCAGGGCTTTTTGGAGACTTCTGCGCCTGTGTGAGACAACCCGCGCTTGTGTCAAGTAACTTGCACCTATGTTGAAGACATTTTGCGCCTGTGTCATGACTTCTGCGCATATGTAAAGTCCAAAACAGAGGTAAAAATGCAGTGTTTTACATGAAAATTGTCTTGTTTTTGCATTCTGTTTTCTGTGTTTTGGTTTTTGGTACTAATTATCTGTGCAGCATCTTGGCATACGCATGGCAAAGACAACAAATGAAACTAACTAACATGTGTTATGCAGAATCGATAGTCAAAGAATAAACACCTCAAACTTCTAACTTGGGTTTTGCAGGTTGCCTTGGAGAAACAACTAAACTTGGTGTTTGTCATTAATGTTTTAGGCACCTAGTGATTTCTAAATAGGTTGGAATGAATATGTTTTTGCTTTGATTGTTGAGTGTGACATTGGAGTAGGAGAGTATGCTCTCATCCTTCTTAGGGTGATCAGAAATCCAGATCTTCGATACCATGCTCATGTCTTTGATTGTTTGTCACCTTTAGAGGGCCTGCCTTCCCGACCACTTTGCTTTTGCAAGCAAGTGATAATCGTGAGAAAGGAACGACCCAAAGTGAGTATGGCTAGAATACCTTGGCATTCTAACTCACTATAAAAAAATACCCGATGAGCGAAAGCTTTGTAGGAAGGGTTACGTGGGAATTGCAGTTACTTGGGAAGTGATGACCCTTGAACTCTTTCTCATATCAACATCTAAGTAGGGCCTCTTGGTCTAAATCATGCTTGCGTGACTACATTTGTTCGGTATCTTGATGGCCTTAATGTCTCAATCACGCTTGCGTGACATCAAGGAGTAACGCTTAACAGAAATCCTGACTAAACACCTTGTTTTTAGAGGCCAAAAACCCTTCTAGTTGCTTGAGAAGGACAAGTTCGGATACTTGGAAGAGATATTAAGTTCGCCATGGGGAGATTTCCATGGGGACTAATGCTTGGCTGCCCTGAGAAGTGAGTGCCTTGGAGGGGAGCCCGTGGGGTCAAGCATCTATGTATTCTCCTTGAATCCCATAACAAGTCTACCTCTCAAGTACCTAATGTCCTTGCCTACCATAAGAAACGTGTGAATGAGCATGATTGTCTTGAGTCTATGTTAAAATATCTTGTCTTCTTTACTTGTCAAAAGTTGAATTGCATCTCATTTCAAAAGCAAGACAAATTGATTCAAAACAAGGTTAAACATAAGAGCATTTCATCCAACAAACTTCAAAACATCTTCAAACATGGTTGTCAAACATTGTTCAAAATCTTGTCTCAACATTCATGTCACTTACATTTAGGTTCATCCTAGGTTGCATTTTGCAAAGTTCATTGTCAAGTACCAAGGTTAGGTTTCACCTAAGTCATACTCCTTTGCATATCAATAAGGGTCATTCATTTGCATGTGTCCTCTTGCATTAAAGTCATACCATTGTCATACATTCATACCCTAGGTCTCTTCATTAAGCTTGGGTCATTATCATATAATATTAGAGTCATTTGCATAGCAATTGTCCCATAGCATATAGTGTCAAACTAGGTTTTGTCATACTTGAGTAATCCAAATCTTTGATAAACCCTAAGTCATTGTTAAGAAGTCTAGACCTTGTCAAACCTCTTCTTTTTATGTCATTATTGTCATTTGGTCAAACCTAGCTTAGTATCCAAGCATATAGGGGAGACTTTATCATTTGTCCTTTTGTCACTTGGTCCTTTTGTCCTTTGAGGTCTAGACATCATTTCAATTTCCTAAAGGTCTCATTTTTAGATTTGCATTCAAAAGTTTGTCAAAAATCTTGAAAAACAACCAAAAACATAGGTTGCAGTCTTGCCATAGATTGCATTCTCATTCATTTAGTTCGCATTTAGTTGCATATCATATATTGCCCTTGAAAAATTCCAAAAATATTGCATTTGCATAGTGACATGTCTATTGAAACAAGGTTCCAAGCACCAATGATGCAACAAAGTTTGACATATCAACCAACAATGCAATCACAATTCTATCCAACCCAACAACAAAGCAACATTGATCAAACTTTTTATGATGAAACAAGTCTCCAAATACAAAAACTAGAGGAGAAACTAGCTCAAGAAGAGCAGATATTGGAACAAAGAGTGAAAAACATTGAGAAGAATAGATCACAAATGTCCAAAGTGTTTCGAAAATTTCCAGGTCAAAATCCAAAGATTGAGCCAATTGATGTAAGATCTCTTCTTGAATGATCAGACATACCAGCTCTCCTTTCCCAAATAGAGATGATGAAACAATTTCAAGAAAGGAGACAACATCAACAACAACATTATGTGCCTCCACAACAAGAACAAGAAGGTGTTTACTATCAATCAGATTTTCAACCAATACAACCAATTGTTCAACAGTTCCAACATTGCCAACCAACTATACAATGTCAACAAATGGTTCAACCAATGGTGGAATATCAATGTCAACAACCACAATCAAAAATTCAAAAACAAAGCTTGCAATATGCACCAAGCCAAATTTTGAACATGTCAAACCAATTTGAGCAACATCTAGTTCAAAATCAAAACATGACATCAAACCAAAAACAAGTTCAAATTCTAGATACAACCTTGTCAAAACCTCGAAAGAAAGGTGGCTTTATTGCAATGATCTTAAGGAAACTACCAAGTGAGTTCTTTGAAGTAGATCAAGATAATACACTTATGTCTAGCAACTCATTCCCCCACAAGCAAATTGACTCTCCAGTGACATCTATCCGTACACCTTTAGAAGTTTCACAAGAACCTTCATTATTGTCCTCATCAAACAATACACCCAAGGTTGAAATTATCCAAGAGCTATCCATAATTGATTGCCAAGATAATCCAATTCATGATGCACATCCTTGTCATGTTTCAGAAATACTAGACCCAATGCCACCATGCACTTTATTGCCATTACCTATTTTAGAGGACCCCATTCGAAGTCCCTCTTCCTCATGTTCAAGCATTGACTCCTTGCCAGAATCCATCACAAATGTTCAAAGTGCATTTCCTTCATGCCAAACCATTGATCCCTTGTCAGAATCCCCTATGCATATCCAAAGTCCAACCCCATGTCAAGAGGATAATTTAGAGCATGAAGAAATGAGTCCTAAAGAAAATCAAGATCAAGATCCTGAAACCTTATCATCCCATCCAATTGTTGACCAAGATCCCATGTTCCCAGACACTCACGATGATTCCCCTATTCTTGTCCATCCTATCCAAGATCCTATTGACACTCCATTCCCTGAGCAAGATCAAGATATCCTAGTCCATTCGATCCCAAATGATCCCCTTCCATTTCATGAAAAAAATGTCCTTTCAAATCCCATTTACATTCCACTTCCTAAGAAAGATCAAGATATCCCTTCCATCCTTTCCGATGATCCCATTGAAAGTCAAGAGCAAAGCACCTTTAAAGAGGAATCCGATGATCTTCCTCCTTGTCAAGATCAAAATATCCTTCCAAATTCATTTCCAACACAAGACCTTATCATTCCTTCAGATCCTCCACAAGATCCACTTGTTCCTCCATCTCCTTGTCCTAATGCTCCATATACACCCCAAGATCGCATTTCTTTTGATGATCCCATTATTTCTCCCATTCCATATCTTGAAGAGCCTATCATTGAACCATGTCCACTACACAATCCTAGTCCCCCTCATGATCCTAATTCCCCTCATGATTCTAATGTGTCAGTGCAAGATGTTCATGAACCCTCGACATGCATAATGGGTTCTTCCACTTTGGTGCAATCCGATCCACTTCAAGATCTCATTATTTCTCTCATATCATATCCACCTCATAATGGACTCGCGTCTTCTTCCCAAAGAAAAGAGTATCCTACAAGTCAAGATATTCATAAAGGCAAAGGAGTAGATCTTCATAAGCAAGAATTCCTCCATATCAAAGAAGATCTTAAGGGTCATGTCTACACAACTCACTCTCAAGATGTTGGTATCCCTCCATCAAAATCAAAACATACACCTTCCCCATCATACCTTCCATACGTCTTAGGTCCTTATATCCCTTCGTCCTCTATGCAAGGTCAACAAAGGCACACATCCTTGAGTAAATTTCATCCATCCAAAAGAACTCCATTTCATTCATATCCATCCATGCATTCCTTTCCCCCTCCAAGCAATTTGGATGCCAAGTATGAAAGTCATAAGTCTAGAAATCCACATGTATTCAAGGATCAACATGTCCAATATAATCGACATGTCAAAACAAAGAACAATATGATCTATAAAGAAAAAGAAATATCCAAAAGGCCACAAAGGTCCACTGAGCAAAATAAAGAAAAGTTAAAATATATATGGGTTCCTAAATCCCTTGTGCAAGCAATGCACTCCAAGGAACCACGAAAGCATGAAAAATCAAAAACCATGTGGATCCCTAAGCGGCTCCTTGAAGCACAAAAGCCTAAAGAAACATCAAAATTGGCATCTAAAATTGCTATTCCTCCATCCAAACCTTCCAAGTCTATTCCTCCATCACCTTCTTCATCCATTTTGGGCCCTTATGTCCCAAAATCCATAGCCTTTCCTTCCTCAAAATCTCCATATCCAAAACCCACTTTTCCTCCATCAGTCCATCACCCCTCAAGGTGTGTGCCAATGTCGATCTTGCCTTCATTTCCATCCACTCAAGCACAGTTCTTCCAATACCCTATCCATTATCCAGTGCATATTTTCCATGCTTCCATCCCTCTGGTCCAATCCTTTACATAAATCCTTGCCTTAGTTTCATCTCATTTTCCATGTCCTTATCCTACCAACATCTTTGAGCATGCTTTTAAAGGTCATGGTCCATTTTTTTTCAAGGCTACTATCCAAACAAAAAGACGTTTGAGTCCTTCTTCCATCCCCTATCATGTGTCCATCTTCTATTGAAAAAGTCAAAAAAAAAAAATTAAAAAAAAAAAGTAAAGCAAAAATAATTCGTCCACTAGTGAAAACCTGGCAAATAGGCACCTTGGGCAAGTACCGTGATGAAAACCTGGCAAACAGGTGTCATGTGTAATCCATGAACTTCTTGCATACCGTACTTGGGGGCAGATTTACTCCTTCATATCCTATTGCCCTTCATTATCATATCGAACCCCTGTCCTACTACCCTTCATATCCTATTGTCCCTCATGTCCAGTTTCCCTTTCCACCTTTGATCTTGATAAGGCTGAGGATCATCATGAGCATCATGCATCTTATTTGCAGCTTTCAGTCTATCATAGCTTTTGGTCATTTATCCATTTGCTTATTACAACCTTTCATCCATATTCCCTGTCTTATTGCAACTTTCTACCACTATCCCGTATCCTATCCCGACCTTCAGTCCATGTCCCTTATCCATTCTTGGTCTTGCTTATCCTATCCATATCTTATCACTATCCATACACTCTTTTTCATTCCTTGATCTTGATCTGACATGAGGACACAAAATCTAAACATGGTTTCAAACATCTCTTGACATGTCCCTCATGCCATGTTCCTGCTTTACATTGTCATATCCAGTCTCTTGTCCCATCACGCCATAGCCCTTGAAAATTGCATCCACATTGTCTCCATGATAAAAAGCCTTTGTCTTCCCTCTATCCACCATCATTTCAGGAAGCCTACTTATTCACCTGTCATATTCCTTTCCTTGCTAAACACTGGGGGCAAAATCGTAAAAATCAAATAAATGTCCTGAAATAATTCATAAAAAAATTGAAAAATGTCCTGAAAAAATCTCAAAAACATTTAAAAATGTCCTGAAAAAAATCTCATAAAAATTGAAAAATGTCTTGAAATAATTCAAAAAAATTGAAAAATGTCCTGAAAAAATCATAAAAATTGAAAAATGTCCTAAAATAAATCATAAAAAATTGAAAAATGTCCTGAAAAAATCATAAAAATTGAAAAATGTCCTGAAAAAATCATAAAAATTGAAAAATGTCCTAAAAAAAATCCTAAAAATCATATAAAGTCCTGAAAAAAAATGAACACAAAAAAATTGTAAAAAAAAAAAAGCAAAAAAAACTAAATCCAAAAACAAGCATTTTGCAATAAATATCCCCTTTGTGCATAGACAGATCGCTGAGCATACCTCCAACGACACGCAATCACACACTGTGCTTTAATGAAAATCATGCATTAATAGATGAACTTTTTCAATCAAACCAGACATTCAAACTGATCCGAATTGTCATATCAATCAACCTCAAAATCATTCGTCCTTGTCAACATTATCATGGGTCTTATACAGGGTGTGGTATACTTGAAACCAGACTGTGTCCTGTCTTAGACGGGGTACGCATTCCCTGAAACCAGATAGCATGATCGTCCTATCAGCACTTTCAACTTTTGACAATGAAGATCAAGGTGTTTGTTTGATTTATTGGAATTTGTGCATCTTATCTTTTTACTGATTTATCTTTCGCTTCGATCATGTTCCTATGTTGCTCGATGATGTCATTGAGTGATTTAGAGTGACCGGGATGGTTCATGGTTCTTTCTTTTTATTGTGATTGTTGTTTGTCTGTGATGTGTCTTTCTTTTGCAAAAAAGGGTTGCATTTCAGCTCTGGCCTTCAATGCCATGATGCTACGCATCCGTTTTGCTACATAAAAATAAAGGTTCTCACCTACGAAGTGCATTATTGAAAGCAAGTTTTTCTTCGTCTCTAATTGTCCTTTGTCTCATTTCTTCTTACTAACATTTCTTCCATCAGTTCGGATAATCAGTTCGGTCTAGTGCTCTGATTTCCAACCATACATACTGCATCCTGCATCCATTTGGTTAGTACATTTGCATTACATCGAGCATCACATCACGCATTTTATCCATTTCATATTATAAATGTCTCAAAAATACATAAAAAAATACATTCATACATGTTCCACAATGGTATATAAACAATGCATAAGTCATCCATACATGGAAAATAACTATAAGTCATAACACATTGCATCTCATCATATCGACGCATATCATATATCATCAATAATATCGGAGTACTAAATTGGACTGTTTGTCCTAAGTATGGCCTGCAGGCTGACTACAAAAATGTCAAACTACATAATGTCTACTGTCCGTCCTAAGGAGCACGTGCCTCTGTCACTAGGTGCTCCCTCTGTCCTCCTCATCCCTGCCATGTCTCATGGATGATGTCCCTCCTGGTCCTAGCTGTGGTGGTCTCATAGGTCCACTCACCCACATGCTGCTCAATGACCTCCGAGAGCGTGCCCTGCTCTCTGTCCTCGATCGTGCCCGATATGAAGGTGCTCTCTGCTCTGGTCGAACTACACTCTCGTATAGTGTCCTCCAATGGCGTATCTCCTCTCCAGTCTCTACCAGCATCTGTGCCATCTCTCGTACACTGGCATCCCGAATCGACCCAATGTACTCAGTGACTCTCTGTTCCTCTCGCTGTGCCTGAGCAATTGCTATATCTCGAGCCGCTGTGAGTTTGGCTATCTCTACTCTAAACTGCTCATGCTCTCTCTCTAAAGTCACAATGTGATCCTGCTGACTCGCTATGGTAGCCCTGCACATCTCCATCTCCTCCATGCTAGCTGTCTCCGGCTCTATGGGTATATCCTGCAATGCCTCCTGCTCGCCTGAATCTGGCTCATCCTCGTCATTCCCCTCATCCTCGTCATCCTCGTCATCCCCCTCCTCATCACCGTCCTCCTCCTCCTCATCCTCATCATCTCCCTCCTCCTCTCCTGTGAGTGGGAAGTCCTCTTGTCGCCTCGGTACTAGAATATCCAGATCTGTCAATGGCACTGGCCGCCATCGTGCAAACCATCTCTGATACTCCTCTGTCATCCCGGCATCCGCCACATCTGATCCCCAATCCCACTGTCTCTGCTGCAGCTGTGAAAAGTCCATATATGCTATGTGTGGCTGAATCATACTCCCCCACTGACTTGTCTCTCTGTGAGATCAGGCAAAGTGTGCAGTCCTCCTAGGTACATCCTGCCTCTCTCCAAACTGTCGTCTCACCCTCTCTGGAAGGTACATCTAAATCACTCTCTAGCGATTCACTGGTCGCCCAATCAGGTACCTCTCCTGTCTGCAATATGGTAGCTCATCACTATCAACTGACCATCCAGGACAATCACGATATGGCCTCCATATGAACTCTCTCAGTCTGTCTAGCTCATGTCGCCAATATAGTATGTATCCAAAAGGACCCTGTCTCAATGCTCCCCCATAGCAGTACACATATGGTCAGTGTGGTACTACCTGTCTATCTGTAATCGGTCGACATATGGCTATATGCTCAAATGCCCATACCTGTAGCAATGTGACTCCATAGCTCAAAGTCTGAACTCCTTGATACGCTATTTGATGCAGCTAAAAATATAGCATAGCCAGTACACATGGTCCCCATGTGTACACTATACCCTCTGTCACCATCCGCTCTAGCACTCTTCCCCATCCAATAAGGAATCCATGTCCTCGTCTGTCTCCTGCTAGCAGGCATGCTATAACCACAGCTATCACCACATATCATCGATCATACTTTGATGCCATGGTCTCCCAGCCAATCTCTCTCTCGACAATATCCAAATCATCTGCGTCGCACTCAAACAATCTGCACAATGCGTCTCTCCTTGTCACTGGGTCATACTCTATCATCTCTCCATGAATTGGAATGCGGAGGATACGCCATACATCCTCTAGTGTCACCGTCGCCTCTCCAGTCGCCAGATGGAATGAGGAAGTCTCTGAATGCCATCGCTCTGCCAATGCAGTAAGCAGTCCTGTGTTTGCCCTAATCTTGGGCATGAATGTGACATAGTATATCCCAAGTCCTGCTAATGTATCTCTCTCTGTGCTCCTGAGTCTGTGTCGTAGCATGAAGCAATCTGGTCGGTTCTCTCGTGTGATCAATGGATACTGTCGACTCTGCATCACAATTGGGGCACATTTTGTCAGTTTTAGGGTTTTCTCCTATGGGTTGCATTTCCTCATTTTCATGTCCAATCAGGGTGTTTTTCATCTAATCTGACCTATCTTACCCTTATCCCCTTTTTTCGGATCATTTGCATGTCATTTTGACCAAAATTAGGGTTTGCATTGCACAATTGCGCCTGTGTTAGGTAACCTGCACTTGTGTCTCCCTACACAAGCACAGAAGACCCCACACAAGTGCAGGATTCGCCCTACACAAGCGCAGGAGTCCTTTTCTGCATCCCCTGTGGGCCCCGCAATGTCCCACAAAGAAGTCAAGTTCATGAAATTGAAAACATGGGTTTTTGAGATATATACCGCTGCTCCCACGTCGTCCGGTCGTCTGTAAGTATGTACATGTTCCCCGAGGTGATCCGCCATTGGAATGTTTGCCATCTCTCTGCAAATGTCCTTGTCCAGAGCAACAAATCCTCCTCTTTGTCTAGTGCAAATGAGCAATTTTCCCTCTCTTGGCCTCATTTATAGATCTTTGTCAGTGCATAGATGGACGTGCACCCTCTCCATCTTATGTTGGTCGCGGTCTTTTGCATCTTTGATTGCTTGTCTTTCGTGCATTTGGTCTCTGATTGTCAGTCTGTTTGCTCCTATCATTTTCTATCATTTTTATCGATCAATTGGCCTATTTTCTGCATGTTTCCGGCCAATTCCTCGAGGGGGCATGCATATGTCATTGTCATTGTCTGGGGAATTTTCATTATTGTTCTTTGAAACAATGCTTAAAATCGCATTGTCTCAAAGAGGGGCAAAATGTAGACACCTAAAAATGGTCAATGCTTGCGGAGTCATACTTTAACATTTGCGCATTGCCTCATTTTAGGTTTTTGCGTCACATTAACATTTCTCCTATGTCACGCACTTGGTCTTTATTATTTGCGAGCATCGAGTCATTCTTCTACATTCTTCATTCATCTCGCCTTCGAATTTAGTCTTGACGACAACAATCTTCAATCATGATTTTGGTCAATCTTATCCTATCGCATCAATGTGCGTGCTCATTTGTCATCATTTTGGACATCGTCAATCCTAATTAGGGTTTTGTCCTATTATCAATCTTGTCATCTGGCGATCGATTTATCATCAATCCTTATCATTTTCAATCTTGTCGTTTTAACAATCGATTTGTCATCGATCGTTGTCATGTTTGATCTTGTCATTTTTGCGATCGATTTGTCATCGATCATGGTCATTTTCAATCTTGTCGTCTTGCAGTCTATTTTGTCATCTTGTCAATTTTGTCATTTGGCGATTAATTTGCCATCGATCATTGTCTGTCTCAATCGTGTCAATTTGGATCAATTTGTCATTGTTCCTCATCAATTGGCACATTTTCTCAATCAAATCATTTATCACATTGGTCATTTATCAATTCAAAATCATGATCGATATCAATTATCTTCAATCAAGACCTAATTGTCATTCTCACATTGCTAATTCGTATTCTAGGGTTTTATGATTTAATCATTTAACCTTGTGTGTCATTTCTTCCTTTAGGATTAATAAATTATTTATTTATCCTAAGTCTTCTTGTCACAATTAAATGTTCATTTAATTGGCTAATTATTCCTCTTTGTGAATTAATTAATAAATGATAAATTATTAATTAATTTACCTAATTTCTAATTTCCATCAATTTCTTAATTCCTAAATTCTTAATTCTCTAATTTCTTAATTTTCTAATTCCTAATTTCAATTTCCTCCTATTTCTCTCCTAAATTCATGGAAATGACATAGAAATTTGTCATAATTTGTCATAATTGACATTCAATCAATTTTGACATAGAAGTTTGTCATAATTTGTCATAAATTATCAATCAACAAATTTTGCATAGAAAGTGCATAATTTGTCATAATTGACATAATTGATTTGCAATTTCCATTTGAATTGAATCATGCTAATCTTGTCTTTTCTCCAATTCTTCTATAAATTGGATGAATTTCTTCAATCAATCCCCTAATCAGATTATCGAATTTCTAATCAATCACGCTTCGAGTACTTTTGAGCAATTTTCTTACCTACCTGCTTTCAATCATGTATGTGCACTTGTAGGTGAGATCCACAACCAAACTATTTGAAGAGGAAAGAAGAACAATGGAGCCGCATGAAGGAAGCATTTAGATCTGCATATGGTTTGCATAGTATTTACTTTTGAATGTTTTATCTTTATGTCTCTATTGCATGTAATTAGGATAGATCGTTGCAATGAGTTTTCATGATTGAGCTAATGATTAGTATGTTTATATTTGTTTGTGATGATTTCCTATTTCCTATGCTACATTAATTGGTGAACCCGACATGAACACTAACCATCTAACCCCTTAACTATGTTTTTGAGTGCTTTTGAGTTGATTTGCAGGTCAAAAACCCCAAAACAGGGTAGTGCAGGGCTTTCTAGAGACTTCTGCGCCTGTGTGAGACAACCTGCGCCTGTGTCAAGCAACTTGCACCTATGTTGAAGACATTCTGCGCCTGTGTCATGACTTTTGTGCCTGTGTCATGACTTCTGCGCCTGTGTAAAGTCCAGAACAGAGGTAAAAATGCAGTGTTTTACTTGAAAATTGTCTTGTTTTTGCATTATGTTTTCTGTGTTTTGGTTTTTGGTACTAATTATCTGTGCAACATCTTGGCATACGCATGGCAAAGACAACAAATGAAACTAACTAACATGTGTTATGCAGAATCGATAGTCAAAGAATAAACACCTCAAAGTTCTAACTTGGGTTTTGCAGGTTGCCTTGGAGAAACAACTAAACTTGGTGTTTGTCATTAATGTTTTAGGCACCTAGTGATTTCTAAATAGGTTGGAATGAATATGTTTTTTCTTTGATTGTTGAGTGTGACATTGGAGTAGGAGAGTATGCTCTCATCCTTCTTAGGGTGATCAGAAATCCAGATCTTCGATACCATGCTCGTGTCTTTGATTGTTTGTCACCTTTAGAGGGCCTGCCTTCCCGACCATGTTGCTTTTGCAAGCAAGTGATAATCGTGAGAAGGGAACGACCCAAACTGAGTACGGCTAGAATACCTTGGCATTCTAACTCACTATAAAAAAATACCCGATGAGCGAAAGCTTTGAAGGAAGGGTTACGTGGGAATTGCAGTTACTTGGGAAGTGATGATCCTTGAACTCTTTCTCATATCAACATCTAAGTAGGGCATCTTGGTCTAAATCGTGCTTGCGCGACTACATTTGTTTGGTATCTTGATGGCCTTAATGTCTCAATCACGCTTGCGTGACATCAAGGAGTAACGCTTAACAGAAATCCTGACTAAACACCTTGTTTTTAGAGGCCAAAAACCCTTCTAGTTGCTTGAAAAGGACAAGTTCGGATACTTGGAAGAGATACTAAGTTCGCCATGGGGAGATTTCCATGGGGACTAATGCTTGGCTACCCTGAGAAGTGAGTGCCTTGGAGGGGAGCCCGTGGGGTCAAGCATCTATGTATTCTCCTTGAATCCCATAACAAGTCTACCTCTCAAGTACCTAATGTCCTTGCCTACCATAAGAAACGTGTGAATGAGCATGATTGTCTTGAGTCTATGTTAAAATATCTTGTCTTCTTTACTTGTCAAAAGTTGAATTGCATCTCATTTCAAAAGCAAGACAAATTGATTCAAAACAAGGTTAAACATAAGAGCATTTCATCCAACAAACTTCAAAACATCTTCAAACATGGTTGTCAAACATTGTTCAAAATCTTGTCTCAACATTCATGTCACTTACATTTAGGTTCATCCTAGGTTGCATTTGGCAAAGTTCATTGTCAAGTACCAAGGTTAGGTTTCACCTAAGTCATACTCCTTTGCATATCAATAAGGGTCATTCATTTGCATGTGTCCTCTTGCATTAAAGTCATACCATTGTCATACATTCATACCCTAGGTCTCTTCATTAAGCTTGGGTCATTATCATATAATATTAGAGTCATTTGCATAGCAATTGTCCCGTAGCATATAGTGTCAAACTAGGTTTTGTCATACTTGAGTAATCCAAATCTTTGATAAACCCTAAGTCATTGTTAAGAAGTCTAGACCTTGTCAAACCTCTTCTTTTTATGTCATTATTGTCATTTGGTCAAACCTAGCTTAGTATCCAAGCATATATGGGAGACTTTGTCATTTGTCCTTTTGTCACTTGGTCCTTTTGTCCTTTGAGGTCTAGACATCATTTCAATTTCCTAAAGGTCTCATTTTTAGATTTGCATTCAAAAGTTTGTCAAAAATCTTGAAAAACAACCAAAAACATAGGTTGCAGTCTTGCCATAGATTGCATTCTCATTCATTTAGTTCGCATTTAATTGCATATCATATATTGCCCTTGAAAAATTCCAAAAATATTGCATTTGCATAGTGACATGTCTATTGAAACAAGGTTCCAAGCACCAATGAGAATGCTATGGATTGGCATGTCTGTAGTCCCATTAAGGTGTTCCATCGACAGATCGACATTGTGCAAACATGATGGTTAACTGGTTAAGTGTGAGATACAGGCAAAGTTAGTGAACTGACAGAAAAGAAGGATTGGTTATGTGTTGATTGTTGGTGACCGAGTATGGCCGACTTAGAGATCCTTGCTAAGGTGGATATCAACAAGGATGCCATAAGGATTTGAAGTGGCAAGCTCACAGAGGTCGGTAAAGTGTCATGTCGATGAGGTAGCTGGTAGTTGGTCGACATTAAATGTTGACTGTGACAATCATGAAGGAGTCATAGGGGGTTTGCGGCTCGATGCAAACCGAAGATCTGGGTGATGCCATGATCGATTAAAGATATTCAATTGTAGATCAGATTTGGTAAAGACAATTGCAAGTTTACTAAATGTGATTGGTAGAAGTAGGTCGAGGAACATGGCCATGTTTTCTAAACAGAGAAAATGTGTATTGGAAGGAACATTATTGGTGGTGATTTGTAGGTAGATGTCTTGGAGATCAGATCGAATGAGATCTAATTGTATTCGATGTGCCTCATGATCAGTGGAAAAAACCCTAAGGTGCCAAGTTCAAACTCGCATTTTGGTTGGAAAGCTCTGCTATAAATATGCATATCAAAGAAAGATATGATCTTTCCAGAAGATTATGTATCAGATGTTGAAGAGTGTAGTGTGAAAAAGAAGCAGAGAGCCAACAAGTCATTGAATTCATTGAAGATCATAGAAACTGAGAGTTGGAGGTGCAACTGGTGAGAGGGTTTAGTAGAGGCTAAACCAGAAAGGTCAGAGTGATCAGTAAAATGCAAAGAGAGTTGCAGTGGGCTAAACTAGTGGTGCTAGAACTTGCAGAAAAGAAAAGAAGGTGTTGCAATGCAGTGGGAGTGTAGGTGAAGATCAGACAAGGCAAAGATCTGAGAAAAGCTTGACCGGTGAGGAGAAGATTGACATAGATCAGAGTAAAGAATATTGGTGGTAGCAAGCAGCAATGTATCTGACAGAACAAAGTACCGGTAGAGAAGAGGTGGAGGCTGAACCAGTAAGGTTGCAACAGAAAGTGAAGGAGAGGAGGATCTGAGTGAGTAGAGAACTGGTAGTGAACTCGATAAAAGATCCAGTAGAGTGATTTGCAGAAGGGTTACAAATTTCATTTGTAATAAGGCTACTAATTTTATAATAGATTATGTTTATTTGAGATCACTGAGTTGAAGCTTGGTGCAGGGGTTGGTGCTCCTTGGTTTGGTGCCCTAAATAAGGGGTTGGAGCTGCTTGGGTTGGTGCCCTAAACATTATAATAAGATTCATCATGAGGCTAGATTGGAGCAGTAGACTCCAACATCATTTCTCATCGCGGTTTTTCCCATCTTGGGTTTTCCTCGTATATGCTAGTGTTGTGTGGTGTCCCTTTATGTGTGAATGCATTTGTGATTAGTCTCCTTGCTAACTGGTAAATCTGCATTGAGTTAGATTTGATAACCGATATACACACATAGGATAGTTAAAGCCAAAATATTGAGAACCACTGATTCACCCCCCTCTCAGTGGTGAATTGTGTCTAATACTTTTATGCCTTACTACAGTTCTGGTTAAACTCAATACCTCTTACACAAACTCAATTCAATCACCTATGATTGACCAAAACCTCTTCATATGATTACAACTTTATTCGCACACAAATAATCCCATAGCCATAACCCATACAATACATGATCTACAAAGAGATCTTATATCATATTTATACAAACCCAGGACCTAAACAATTAGGTCGGCCACCTTAGAGATAATACAATAAATCCATTACATAAACCCACAAACCAATGATAATTCAAGTCAGATTAAGGTTGAAACAACATAAACCAATCAATAAATCCAACCAATAACGCATCGGGAGCATCCATCAACACGTTACGCAAATCGATCCATAACCTAAGAAAAATAACATCAGACCTAAAATAGGTCGCCATAAGCCAAATGAAACACTATTGATCAACTATAACATGAGTAAGATAACCATTAGCATCCTAATAACCTTATAGAATTCACACCAAAAACACTTATCAAATCTATTAAAAGATTTTCAACAATAATTTTGTCAGTAAAACCCTTATCAGTAACCAAAAAGCTTACTAGAACAAATGATAGCTTCCAGATCACCAAATCCCAAACCAGCTAAATGTGATACACTCTTGAACCACATGAATGACTGAACCAAACCAGATATGAATCTCTTGATCATCATCACAATCCAGCCATTCTACTGGAACCCGGTAGACAACCAAAACAACTAGTGTTGACATCAATGACAAACATCAATACAACACATAATCAATTCCTCAAATAGCCAAAAATACATGTACATTTACATATAAATATATATGTACATGTACATGTATATGTATATACATATACACGTATGTGTATGTGTATGTATCTCTATATGTATACACATATACAAGTGTGTGTATGTATGTATATGTATATGTATACGCATATACATGTGTGTATATGTATATATATGTATATGTATATGTAAACATACATATATGTGTGTGTACATAGACATATACATATATTTGTGTGTGTGTGTAATGGATTGACAAATATTTGTGAGTATTATTATTTTAATAATATTGTCTTGTAAAGATTATACTGAAATATCTCAAATGTTGTTTCTTGATCAGCTATTTACAACCTTGATTGATCTGATTTTTGATGTTGTCGTTTTAGTCTATATGTGCTAGAGGATTCAATCTTCTTTTGTGATTGATGGTTTTCTTATTGTTGATTTGATAGTGTGATTTGCTAATTGATTGTTTGCTTGATTTGAATGATTGATCAGTGTTTGATTGATTCAATGATTTACTTCAATAATATGTTTGAGGTATTGATGAGTGATTGATATATTGGTGAATGATGATTGAATGGATGTTGATTTGATAGCATAATTTTTTGACTGATTGTTTGCTTGATTTGAATGATTGGAATGATGATTGATAGGTGATCCTTGAATGTTTGGAATGGTCTCCTTTATACTTTATTGGTGAAAGGGTCACCACCTTTCATAAGGCTTGAGTCACCACCCTTCATTAGACTTGAGTCACCACTCTGTTGTGACCTTTTTACACATCACCCCATTGCAAATGGGGACCCCCAACTTTTTTTTCTTTCTACGTTAGTTGTCTTAGTTTAGTTGTTTGGCCTGGTAATAAGTTTAGTGTCTTCAGCTATTAACCTTTTACTTAAGGAGATGTAGTGCCTTAGGTTGTCAAGAAGTGATCAAGTCATGTGTCTCTCTTTAAGTTGGAATGAGGTCAGTTTAGCTTTCAATTCCTTGGTCATGGAATGATTTATGATGATCATTCCATTTGATCATCACCATTCAAGTTTCAAAATTAGAGATAGGAATGTTGAGTCTAAGTGTGGAGAACTATCAGATGAAGTGAAATGCTTGGTGAGGGGTAGTCATGACATAATAAATAATGAAGAATCCTTGTAGAGATGAGGTTAGTTCTACAAGATGAAGGAAGAACTCTTGAAATGGATAAAGTGATAGAAGTAGTGAAAAGAGACAAATCAAGTCACTTCTAGTGACTTCTTAAATTCACACCTTGCTTCATCCCCACTTCCAGTTGGTGCCTACATCCTTGAACAACTTCTTGGAGCCACTTCTAGTGACCCTCCAAAAGTTTGATCACCTTGGGATGACTTCCAATTGGCTATCAAATGCTCATCTAGAATGAGGATGTCCTTTTTATTGGCAAGATCAACACTTGTTGAGGTAAGTTTTGATGTTTTGAAGGATGTTGCTTGAGGTTGGTGAGTTTGCTAAGTATGAGTGGAAATGACTTGAAATGCTAAATGAGCAAGTTACATTCATTCTTTCAAGTCACCTCCAATGACCCTCAAAATCAATGACCCACCTTTGAAGACTTTCATTTGCCCTTAAAAAGTTTGACCTAGTTGCTAATATTTCCACTTGAGGGTAAAAAGTCTGACCAATTTCTATCACTTACACTTATTGGACAAATCCATGACCCACCTTAGGTTATTTCTAGCTGCTAGTAAAATCAATGATCTATTGATGAAGACTTCTAGTAACCTTACAAAACCATGACCAACTTTTGCCACTTCCTGTTAGCACTCAAAACCCCACTCAAGGACATAAAGATATAATGTTGGTGCTACTAAGAGATGAGGGTTTCAATGTTTAAGAAAAGTAAGTGATCATGATGATGAAGGAATGCAAAGGATTGGGGAGGAATATGTTACTATCATTGGACCATAAAATCCACAACTTCTTATAGTCACTGCTAGTGACACCTCAAAACCTTGACTTGCTTGTTGTCACTTCCACTTGGGGGTGAAAAACTCAGCCTACTTGATGTCATTGTTAGTAGCACCCAAAAAATACAAGTTATGGTCACTTTTAGTGACTCCTCAAATCCCCAATATGCTCCAAGAACTACTAGTGGTATCACAAAATCTCAACCTATTATAGGGCACTTCCGGTGCCCCATCAAAAGTCTAACCTGTTATAGGTATTTTCAGTTGGTGTAAAAAATCTTGGCTTTGGTGGATAATGAGCAATTGGACATTAAAATGTAAAAAAATCAAACTTTGAAATGTAAAAATTAGATCTCAAACCCTAGGAGAAGACCTAATTCCCATCCTAATTTGTAGCCCTAAAGGCAAAGCATATTAAATATTTGATGCTGATTTGAATTGTGTTCAATATTGGGCACTTCACTCTTATTTATATACATTTAAGCTTTGATTTTGAAGGGAAAACTTGAATTGCATATTGAAAATTTTAAAGAAAAATAGATATATTCACAAGTTGGCCAACCTAGGAGAGCAATAAAATAGCCTTTAGAAATATGAGTGCAAGCACTAAAGGGGGGAAATGAAGCTGGACTAATTGATTATGACTGGGAAATTTTTGAAATTTAAAAGGGAAAAAGAAAATTATTTTAAGATGGCTAACTTAGGGTAATTGATTTCCATTTGAAAGAAACATAGAATTCTTATCTAGGTCAGCATTAGTAGTGTTTTGTGAAATATTAAGGGTGTTATATATATTAGAGGTCAAGAACATCTCGTGTCATCATTAATTCAAGAAAATTCCGGGTAGATTAAAACAAACATGAGATGTGAATTGTAGTAGATGAGGAGCAGCAAATCTATGAACAAGGGGTACACATTTAGGTTATACCTAGAAGGATAATGCCAATAGAAAGTGAAAATTTTGTGCAAAGACAATTAATCTAAAGAGTAGATACATCTTAATTTTATGACAAATTTAAGAAAATTTACGAGAAGTGAAGTTCATAGCCACACAAGTGCATTCAACTTAGAAATTCATAGCATATTAAGAGCAAATTGAGGGCATCTTTGTTTTCTTTTCATTAGGCCTAGGGTAGACTATATACTAGTCAAGTGGAGATGATTTATATTAGGTTAAGGACAAATTTGAAATCAAAACTATAAACAATTAGAAATTTAGGGAAAACATACGAGTAGACTTGAAGGAATATGACTAGCAGAATTGGGAAGAATTATAATCGATTACCCTTCAGATTGAAGCAAGTTTTGTTAGCTTATAGGGAAAATTCCATAGTAGACCCAATTGAGGGAAATTTCCATCATTTTATTAGTCAATATCATCATTTCCAAGATCATAATTCATTTTCATATCTAAAAGCAAGGGCTTTACTTGTGAATAATGGGGTGATCAATGTGTTGTGCCTTGCACACACTCCTCATCTCCGATAGGCCCCCCTCATTTGGTTTGCCTTGTCGAGGTCTTGAAATAAACTATTTATTTGGCAGAGAGAGAGAGAGATAGAGCTTGATTATGAGGCACGTCAAGAGTCAGATAAGGTGTGTTTGTCAACCTGAATCTGGAAGTTTAAGTATCACCATAGGGAAAGGGCCACCAACACCCAAACTGAGAGTTAAATGCCATGGCTTTTCCCCAAAACATAGGGAAATATGTCCCAATAAGTTAAGCCCAAGCACTGAGATAGTGCCCAAACCATTGCCTTAGAACTTTTGAAAAGTCCAATGTCTAAAGGATGACTATAAAATCGACATTTTTGTGACAAGAGATGAAAACACTTTATTTACAAGGTTTTGGAAAATGCCAATAAAAAACACCAACTTTTGTTTTAAGGCGTTTAAAGTCAAAATCTCAAAAATGAAGGAAAATGAATCGAAGTTCGATGTTTTATAAAGCTCTTAGGTCGTGTTGTTTTTCAAACCGCCACTCACCTACCAAAATCGATAAAAAGATCAAGGTTTGTGATTAAAGAAATGAGAGGTCGAATTTTCTACCATAAGACAAAATCGACTTTTCTACCAAGGCAAAAATAAAATCATTTTCTTCCAACACCCTTGTTATCACATAAGAAAACACCAAAAAAGGTCTGACTTTATTACAATGAGGGTGTATTACATTCACATAATGGATGCACAAACACATGTTAATAAAAAATAGAAGCATAAAATTTGACGTGTTTGTGACACTTAAATCCATGAAAAGAAAAAATATTTAATTTATTTTCTCCTCTCAACTACTATTCACTGAGTTTAACTATTAATCAATTTTGTCTATCTCCATCATATTAAGAGTTAACTTCATAGGGGGGATGACCCCACAACATAGCAATTAGCTACAAGCATCCTACATGGGAGGTCTTGGGTTCAAGTCTACTCAAGGCGCATGTGTCTCACACACAGGTAATGGAGAGATAAGGTGATGCCTAGGTGCCTCAAAAATGTGGCCTCATTGGTTCATAGCTCCAGTCAAAAGCGAATACTGCTTCAGCTGTGATTGATAAAAAAAGAGTTAACTTTGTAATTATGTGAATCTAAAATTATAATAATAATATAAAGATAAGATAATATAATAATAATTAATATTTTTTGTTTTGGTAAAGATTTTAATAAAAATATAAAAATATAGTAATATCATAATAATAATTTAATATTGATTACAATATCATAATATAATAATAATTTAATAGAATTACAATATAATAATATAATTATTTTGTAAGTGGAATAATGAACAAATATGATATGTTTTGGCGTACTTTATCCAAATTTCTCTAAAGATAAGTACTATACTAGTTTTAAAAATATCAAAACACTTAAAATAAAAGAACGCCAAATGAAAATCGGTCTTACCAAGAAGGGTAGCATAAAGTATATTGGTTTTGATTCCTTCTAAGCCAAGAAAAAATGTTGAAGTATGAAGTCATTTCAAAACAACTACTTCTATAAAATCAAAGTTTGGCATTGTTAGGCAAAGTAGTCATGTTTTGTTTGGTTCACTCCCTTGCCGATAAAAATCCCGAGTTTCAAATCACTTAAAACATTTGCAAAACAACCAAGTTTGGCAAATGTTTTCGCCCTTGCTAAGCCTGAAGTAAACATCAAAGTGGCCACCGAAATGGTGAAGGCATTTTAAAAACCTAGGAAATTTCTAAGAACCCTTCGCTTAAGCCGATAAAAAGCCCAACTTTATTTTAATTCACCAAGCACTTAGAATTTGGCAAAGAAAGTTTGATATTTTTTTTGCAAGGTAATATGTTTTAAGTTGTTTTGCCTTTGCTTAAACCAATAAAAGGACAAGATTATTTGAAGTGTTTTTTGTTTATCGTGGCCTTCAAAGGTAGGCTTCCCCCAATTCAAATGCAGTGGACTTAGAAAAATCACACCTTAGCCCTTTCAAAATGCAAGATAGAAAAAGGGAATCAGTGCAGGAATCACTATAGCACAAACAAAAACCTTTTCAACAAGAGGTGCAAAAAGACGAGAACAAATCCCAACTATGCAGACATGAGCAAAAAATCCAGTAAATATGTTGCAAAAGAAGGCTAGGTCGTTGCAAGTTCATTCATCAAATTGTTGCCTAGATAAAGGAGGATAAAGATTTTAAAAGGAAAACTAAATCAACAAACAAGGCCCATTAATCCTTCTAGGTATGCTTTTATGATTGACTTAGCAAATCAATTTTTAAAGTTTTCGTGTTGAATTGGCAATAAAACATGGCCATAAAACCCTAGGTTTAAAATCAACAACATATGGTTTGCGTATTTTAGAAACTTTATTCAAAATTCACGCAAGATAAACCCTAGACTATACAAACAAATCACCCAAGCTGAAAGCAAAACTAGAAAAATACCTTGCCAGCTCAAAAACTTGAGATTTACAACACAAAAATTAAATGAGGCTTATTTCCAACCAACTTGCTAACCTCAAAAATTTATCTGGATTTTGTCAAATTATAGTATTTAATGATATAATGCACATCAAACTCTACTTCAAAAACTTACATAAGTTATGGAATGTACATTGAAAACTGAAAAATTATTCATTGTCAATTTAATGCTCAAATTTTCCTTTATGTTGTTACTCAATTTAAAATATGGATCGTTTTCATCATTATGTCGATGTCTATATGCTAACACCATCTTGGGAAAATATAACCCTTATTTTATTCATCGAAAAATCTATCATAATCCACATCTTGGTGTGCAGGGTAGATGCCTCCTAAGGTGGTTGACTCTTCCAAGGCACCTGAAGCAATAGGAACATCTCAAACATCTAAAGTCAAGAATCCCCGTAAGTTGGAAAAAATGAAGTACAAGTACCAAGGAGTGTTGTAGGACACAAAGGCTCAGAGTAGTAGAGAAAATGTCAGGGATACAGAGTTTAGGCACATTAACATCTAGAAATTCAAGGATAGGATGTATGGCCCAAATCCAACTAGGAGAGCATAAATGATGGTGTAGAGTGGGATAGCATAGGCTATTGGTTTTCCGTAGGCTATCCAAAACTATGAATTTATTGTGGAGTGTTCCAAGCACTATAAACCAACAAAAAGGGTGGTCTTTGTTAACAAAATGGTGATTGTCGGTTTTACTCCTAAGGCCCTCACAAAGGTCTTTGGCATTCCTGTCCATGAGGATGCGATAGTTGTGTAGATGGATGAAGCCCAAAAAATATATGGTAAAAACCTGACTAAATGCAAAATTAAAATGAATGACAATTGGTTTAGGGAGAAGAGGCCCCACAACTCCAAGATCCTTAAAAAGACTTATAGGAGTGAGTTGAACAAAGAGTATGGGGATATGGTCACCCTCCTCAATTGCATCATGGGATTACCCCACTCGAACTTGTTCAAGGAGTGGATGTTCTACTATGCAGAGGAGGTTTTTGGGGGCAAGATCAAGTTAGAATGGGCTTAGATAATTAGTGACAACATTCATGAGCAGATGACCTGCTACTATCAACAAAGAGGATGTTCACCATGTCATCTTATGTGGTGTATATGCTAGCTCGACACTCTAGACTCATGGGACTGATCTACCTTGGTGAGATAAAAAATGGGGAGAGGCAGATGAGGGTACATGAATACTGCCCCTAGCTTCACTATCAAAAAATAGGCCAAAGGGAAAGGAACAATGTAGAAAATGTAGTGGCCCAATATGAGAGAGTGAATGATGCTTTCACCATGCGATTGGTTAGAATAATGCAAGAAGGACTGCAATAAAGGTTGTCCAAACAAGCAATTGTGCTAGTGAAACAATACAGGGCATCGTTCATACAATTTCCTAGATTCTCTTACTTGAGAATTTATAGATTTGAAGGACCACCATATAAACTCCCTAAATACCCCACAGATAAAATGGTACTCCTAGAGGTGACTAGACAAAAATGCAACAAGGAAGATCCTCAGAGAAAATAAGGTCACTGGGGTGTCATTTCCAATGGCAATTAGGGACAACAATGTATATCTAAAAAAATGTTGCCCAAGTAGAATAGTCAACAGAGGAGTTGGCATCATATGGACAAACAAATGCAACAAGGAAGATCCTCAGAGAAAATAAGGTCACTGGGGTGTCATTTCCAATGGCAATTGGGAACAACAATGTATATCTAAAAAATTGTTGCCCAAATAGAATAGTCAACAAAGGAGTTGACATCATATGGAAAAACTTTGATCCTGAAGGGTTGGGACGAAAGGCCTATGACAGGAACTATAGACATAAGGTGAACATAGAAGACTATTGGATCAATTGTAATGATAACTTTGAGGTCTAAAGAAGGGAGTGTTCTAGACTAATCCTATACTAAATCAGAATTTATGAGTATGTCTGCATTCCAAACCAAATGGTTGATGACTGGAATTGCTTACAACACCACACCTATGACTCTGTCAAGGATCATCCGTTGTCTTTGATCAATTGGTCTCAAGATCCTATAACTAGTTTGGAGGTGATAATGAGGGAACCTAAGAAATTAATTGATGCTTGGATACAATAATGTACCAAAGAGCTTACATGTGAGGGTGTGAAATTCACCTATATTTTGATGGGAGGCCTCAAGTCTCAATCCTCAAAAAGTGAAGAAGAGGTACTTGTTGCAGCACAAGAAGATGAAGAAAACAAGCACAATGAAGAAGAGCCTCAAAAGAAAAGAAAGAAGAAAAAGGACAATAAAGAGCCGAAGGTACCCAAGAAGTCCATAAGAGCGAAAAGTTTGTCACCTAAGGCTCCCACTTGCAAGAAATTGAAGATAAGTTGACCATCTACTGTAGCCACCTCCCAAGAGGACTCTACTATTGCAAGAGATGCAACTATCATGGGATGCCAATCCACTCTTCCCATGTTGTAAATAGAATTGATCTTTTTCGAGATAACTGACTTAGAAGAGTCAAATCTCTAGGAGGAAGAAATGCAAATTATTGATCTAGAGAATCCTGCAAATCAAATCGAGAAAGGAGAAATCTTGCTTGTAGGATTGGATGACAAAGAGGACATAGATAGAGGTAGAGAACAATAAGACACTGAGATACATCAACAGATACTAAGTGAAATCAAGGAAAGCTCGACTAGAGAAAAGGAGCAAGATTTTGATGAGAACCAACCTCTATCTATGGGTGGGAAAGAGAAGGTGAATATTGGGTCAATTGTGGCTTCTGGATAGTAGGGGAAGGAAATCGTGGCTACTTCCATCCAATTCACACCGCCTATATGGTTGTAGACCCGTATAGAAAATAAAACAATAGTGAGGCCACCCCTAAGTCTTGAGGACTTATTTGCTCGAATAGGACAACCTCAAGTCATGGAGAAGAAGAATCCAAGGTCCTACTCAAAGAAAACCAGGGATGCTCATCAAAACCAGGTCATACATGTTTATGTTCCACCATTAGGCAAATTAGTCAAGGATGTATCCCCTATTGATTACCACATTTTATTAGTAGAGATGGGAAGAGCAGCCAAAAAATACAAATTTGAGGAATTTTGAGACTCCTCCAAGGCAATATTGAGAAGATTGAAGAAAGAGATGGATGAAAAGGAGATGTATAAAGCTCGGGTTGAATAGGCTGAGAGGTACATCGACCACTTTCTCGGGCCATTGCAGCAAGCAAAAGAGTCTTATGTCCCTCCTGTGATATTGGCACAGAAGGAAACAGATGAGTTTGAAAAGATAAGGAGCACCACTAGAGTAACACAGGAATAGTTCGAGGATATAATTGAGAAAGGAAACTAGGTGCTCAAGGAAATGATTTCCTTGCAGCGTGAGATGGAACAACATCTGCAATCAATGGAGGCCCTCAGAAATAGCCTAAAAGACTTGAAAATTCTGGTTAATAATCCAATTCCCCTCATGAATGCCTTTTGGTGGACCTTCCTTGAGATTCCCATAAGATAATATATTATTGAAACACATGAATTCAAAACCATCGAGGATTGGAATCGGGCCTTGAGATTGAAGAGTGACATACTGAACATCATTGATCAAGGATGGGAGACTTGTGAAAATAGTGTGGCATTTGTCAAAGATAGTTTCTCCCTACTTCTATAGAGTCTAATTGATGATAAAAATCCCAAGATGGAAATTGACACGATGAGGCTTCTTTGGAAAATCCAACTGAAGGATGATGGGGCTCCATACTCCAAGGATAACATGGTGGTTGTTAGTAGGTTGTGTGTTGTGATATGCGATTATGAAGCCAACAAGGCTAAGTGGAAGTAGCACTTGAAAATGGTGGAGAATCATGTTATGGATACCAGTTATCGAATGGACAATATGCCCATACCTTCCAGACAAGAGATAAGATATGTCCTGGTTAAGTTCCAAGAATATGTTCGGGCAAAGCAGGCATCAGGTAAAGATATGTCCAAAGCTAGTTATATCCTCAAGAAGAAAAGTACATTTTCCTATCTTGAGCTCTGCATAGTTTACTTTTTGAAGGGACTTAATGGCTGGTAGTTGTAAAATTAGTTGGGATGTGAAATATATCCTTTACTAGGTATGGGGGGCACACATGTTTTATGGATGTATTTGGACCATTTAATGGATTAAATCTTAGCCATTCATCTATGTTTTGAAAATCTATAAAAGAGAGCTTGTTCTCTCCTTTTTTTTGTAAGAAGCTTAAAGAATTGTTGTTGAAACTCTACCAAATTAATACAAAAACTATTGAAGGATAGTCTATGTATGAATTTCATGTGAGTGCATAGTTCTCCTTATTCCCCTTTATTTATTTTTGTTTATGCATTTTAATATGGAATGGTTTTCTTAAGTTAGTATTTGATAGAGTTTTATGATCATACATGTTGTGACATTTTCACACATCACCCCATTGCAAATGGGGACCCCCTACATTTTTTATCCTCTTGGTCTTTTGGTTGTGGTTCTTTGGGTCTTTTCACAATAATCTCATTGATCTCCCCAAGTTTTCAAGTGTTTTGGTAAATTTTGATCAAGTCTGAAAGTGTTTTTAGCAAATTTGATTAAGTTTAGAGCTTGTTTTGTCTATTTTAGAATTTTTGTCATTCAGACTTAGATTTAAGGTCATTTTCTTAGGTTTTGGAAAATCTAAATGTTGCAATGAATTTAGAGCCCTTCAAGGAAGTTACCAGTGAAATTTGAGAAAATTTTGAGCACTTACTATTTTTATTAAGTTTCATTGTGTCCTAAATTGGCCTAATTTTATTTTTAAACAAACTTACTAGTTTTAGTTTTTATTACATGTCATCTTGTCCCAGTTTGCCTAAATTTGATGTTTGAAAGTACTGTTGGCAAATGCACACTCCAGTGAGATATTGTAGGTGATTGAAGGTTTTGTCATTGATGGCAACCTTGCAATCCTATGACACCGGCAAGACAATTTACCGACACCAACAAAGATAGACTCTACACCGACACAGAGACCACTGGCAGTGAAAGGAAGTATACCGGCATAGAAGCTGACAGGAATTTTGTTTATAATATATTTTGTAAATTATTGTAAAATCATTGTAAGCCGACTTGGCAAGTTGTAAAAAGACTCATATATATAAGAGATCATTGTAGAACATTTTAATGAGGGAAGGAAGGAAGTTAATAGGCGAATTAAGGCATACCTATTATGTGAATTATAGGTTAAGGGTTTATGTATGAAGCAGAGCTAAAACCGGTACTGGATCTGGCATAGTAGATGCTATTTTGAAGCAGTACAAGAAATTGGATTTACATAATCCATTTTGTAAGTCAGTGAGACTTCCCATTTTGTAATTGAGCAGTGAGCTCTAGGCACTTGGCCTTCTTGCATGTGCAGGCCCCTATTGTAAGAGTAATATTCACTTATTGGCCAGTAAGCGAATATTGTGGGTCACAAATCCCACTGAGGTTTTTCCCACACCAGGTTTCCTCATTAAACTACTGTGTTATGGTGTGTTTTCTTGTGGATGTTGTTATTCTTGTTTATTGTTTTTTTTCTGGTTTACCGGTACACAACATTGATATGGTTTTCATGTTTTAAGAGTAAAAACTTCTATAACCGGTTAGATACCGATTCACCCCCCCCCCCCCCTCTCTGTATCTTTGGGAATCCTAACAAGTACTTACTATTTTTAGTAAGTATATTTTTGTAAGTCTATCTCATGTAGTTGATATGACACTGATAGCAGAGAATTCCTAAAAATTCAAGTCCAAATTAGGAAAGATCGATAAATAGGTAGATGATTAGAAAAAATTGCTAAGTCTAGAACTTCTTCTAAATTTGGCAAAGGCATGAAAATTTCCTCTAAGGCATGAGAAATCTTCCTCAAATCCAAAGATGGCAGTCAAAACTAGAAAGAAGGTACATTCCACAAAGTAAGAAAGAATTTCCAATCTTCAAGGAATTCCTTCATCCTAGTCAAATGGCACCCAAGGAAGAAAGAAGGCACTAGATATGGGTTGAGGAGGAATTTCAAAAAATTCCAAGTTTCCTTCCCCACAATGAAATGGTGCTCAAGCAAAGGATAGGGTAGTAGAGTAAGGTTGAGGAGGAATTTCCTCCCAAATCCAAAATTCCTCCATATGTGAAATGTGCCCAAGTCAGGATTGGAGCGCCAAAACCAAGAAAAGGAGGAAAATCTCCTCCAAGTCAAAACTCTTTCACTAGGTGGAAATTGTGCCCAAGTCAAAGTTGGAGCACGAAAACCAATGTAGGGAGGAAATTCTTTCCTTTGTCAAATTTTTGCCATCATGAAGAAAATATTCCCTAGATAGAAGGGGAGCACCAGGACATGGTTAAGGATGAATTATTTCCTCCAACCAAAATTCCTCTTGCATGGTCAAAATGTGCCCATGTATGCTCAAGACCTTGAAAATGTGAAATTTGGCTAAGGCATGAAGAAATTCCTTCCTTGAGAGCAAAGTAAAATCAAGGTCAAGGTTGGGCACCAAAATGAGGTTAAAGAGAAATTCCCCCCCACATCTAAAATTTCCTTCACCATGGAAAAAAATTGCACTAGGAAAGGAATGGGCACCAAAATGACATCAAAAAAGAAATGTCTAATTTTCCATAATTCCTCTGCTTCCTAGCAAATGTGCTCCAGGACAAGTAGAAAATGCAGAAACATGGTCTAGGGGAAAAATGTCAATTTCAATGAAATCCTTCACTACCTTCAAAATGTGCCCAAGAACAAAACAAAATGTGGAATTCAAGGCTAAGGAGGAAAATTTCAAAATTTTAAAAAATTCCTTCCTCAGGGAAGAAATCCGTCCAAGGTGAAGAATTTCAAAGATTGAGATAAATTGGTTGTGTGAGAATTTTCTTTCTCCAGGACTCAGGACAGGATAAAGTTCCTCAGACATGGAAAAAGTGATCTGTTGATGGAAAATTCTCCCTATAGGACAAAGTGTGCACAAGAACACCAAAATTTCCCTTCTGGACAAAAATCTCTTTGGAAATATTTTCTCTCTCCTGGAATTCCAGATGTATAGGATTTCTTTAGAAGTGGACAAAATTGTTAAAATTCTTCCTAAGTGGTATCAAGATGGAGAAGTTTTTCTCCAAGTGTGAAGAGGACATTTCGCTATTGGAATTCAAACTGGAGAATATGCCAAGTGTTTTCGTAGGAGGGCTAGAAGTCGTCACAACTAGATTCGTCACATTGGACAAAAAATCTATTGATTGCATGAAGGCATGGTGGCACATTTATTGTTGGTGGACATTTTGACTGAGTGGTGGCTTATTCATTGCATGGTGGTTGGCATATTCAAGGAGGCAGTGGCTCATTAATGCATATTGGGTGATTTTGAATATAATGGGGCATTTATTGCATTATGGGTGCCATTTTTGGGAGCAAAGAGAAATTAATAGGTAGTGGTGTGATTCTTCAATTAATGATTATTCCCACTACCTAGTGTCATACTTGGAATTTTTGGTCAAACCCTAATTAGGGTTTTGCATGCTCAATCTTAGCTATTGATTGGTTTGTAATCTTGATCATCCATTTTCCTCTTGGAGGCCTATAAAAAGGGGTCACCCCTTCATTTGTAAAATAGGGAGATTGTATGAAATTGCTGCGATAAGTTATTGAGATAATAACGGTGATACATTGTGCTCTGATGGTGTTCACTTGTATTATTTTGTGGCTTTCATGGTTTTACCTTCCTCAATTAGTTAAAATTTGTTTCAAGCATTTAGATGAACAAAGTTTATTGCAATATTTTATGGTGAGATTTCTTTCTCATACCTTTTATTGATAAATGATTTCTATCCACAATGCAAGGTTGGACTGAGCTCTTATATGTGTGTTCTTAATCTAAATTGTTGGATGAATATTGTTCTTTGATGGTGTTCAATGACAATTTAAAATATTATAAATACAACCTCTGAAGATTGCACCCTCTTTATGTAGTTGTCTACTAGTGGCGAAGTAAAGTGTGGTTGATCTTGCTTAGATTATTGTTATATATTGAGTTCTTAGATTTAGCTTAGTCTTCCTAAACCCTTTACCCTTTAATTTTAGCTCATTCCAGTTCACTTCTTTCAAACCAGAAGCATCACAAAATTGCTATATCCAATGATGAAGTTCTAGCCATAGCAAAGAAGTGAAATAATGATCCAAACGTAAGTCCCCTTGGATTACCAACAAATATGAAAGCCAAATGAGCCTATATCCATCATAAAGTCGCTAGTATGTAGTTGGAAACTTGGAGTCAATGTAAGATCTTCCTGCAATCTTAGCATACACATAATTTTGATTAAGAGAATATAAAGTGACCATTGGGAAACTTTATTATGTGTTGGTGTGGTCACTGTGTGTTGGAAATGTGGGATCAACTTGCAATGCAAGGATAACACCTCAAACACACACATGAAACATTGCATTAGAGTTAGTAATCACAAAAATATGTTAGTGAACCAAAAACCCTCAAAATTGTTCCATTCTCCTCTATCTATAAAGATCCTTAAGATTCAAGGTGGCCCTCACTCGGAAGAGAGCTTGATCTCTTGGATGTCAACCTAGAGAATGAGATTTAAATGATGATTCTAGGATCAAAATGAATGCAACTAAGATCCTAGTGAATGGTGAGATGATGGATGAAAACTAAGGATGCAAGATGCAAAACTAGATATGATCAAGATGATGAAGATGAGATGAAGCTATGTTAATTCCAATTTGAAGATTAAGATGAACTAAATAAGCTAGATGAAGATGAAAACTAAGTAATTGATATGAAATTAAGCTAACTAGAATGGCCGAAAGCATGATGCAAATGCTAAGCTCTATAATGCTAATGCTTGAAGACTTGCATGCTTGAAGATGACAAGATGAGCTCTTTAACCTGTAAAATGACTATAATTTGGATGCACAAGAGGATTAGATTGATTGAAGAAGGAATGGGCTCTATTTATAGGCAAAATAGAGAAATGGATGGTTGAGCTTGAGTAATCTCAACAAGGGCTAGGATTGAAAGTTATCAATCCATGGGGGAGATTCAATCCAATCCCAAGTTGACAAATGTAACCTTGAGAGGGCTTGAGAGGTTGCTAAGCAAGCAATCAAGAATAACCTCAAGGAGTGACATCATTGGATAATGTCATTAACCAGGGAGGCATGCTAATACCCAAGAGGTAAAATCTTGTGCAACATGGGAAAATGGTTAAAGGGATAACCATCATGGCTAAAGGGTGTGTTTTTGTAAGAGGCATTAAATGCCTTATAATACTTTGGGGGTTAATTTGTAAGATCCTTACAAATTTGGGGAACTCAACAAGTTAGCTTGTTGAAGAAGGTAGAGTCTTCAACACATTTTGACTACTTTCCCCAAATTTGGAGAAGTGACTCCCCCAAATTTAGGGATGGGACATGATTAGGATATTAGACATGATTAGGATGGGATTAGGAGGCTTCTAGAAGGATTATTAGGGGAATAATGAAAAATGTAGGATTTTGCAAGTGGGTGAGGGAAATTGGGAATTTTGAAAAATTAAAATGATTTAATTTAGCCAAAAAGGGGATGCAACTTGCATTTTTAGGATTTTGCAAGTGGGGGGATTTTTAAATAAATTTGTATTTAATTAAATGTGAATTTAATTAAATGGCTTTGATAGAAGAGGAGGAATATTAATCAAATTATGTGAATTTAATTAAATGGCTTAAATAGAAGAAGGGGAATATTAATCAAATCTTTAATTTGATTAATGGTCAAAATAGAAGAAAAGGGGATATCGGTTAAACCTTAGTTTAATTAATATGAATTAGGGATAATTAAATGAATAAAATTCACTTAATTCATTGTGCAAATTTTAGGTGTCTATAGTCACAAATCACTAGCCAACAATACCATTGGGAGTTAACTAATTGTTATTTGTTGTGTACATTTAGATTGAACAATGTATGAATCTTAGTTCGATTGCTAGATGTTGTGTTGAAATGCTATGTATATTTAGAGTTTAGTGTGTGAATTTAACAATTTAAAAATCTGTGTTAATCCCTTGAAGATTACACCGGCCTTTACTGAGTTGTGTCCAAAAAACTGGCAAAGCAAGGCTTGGTTTTTTGAAGACTTCATCTACTAACTACGAAGTTGCTCTATCCGGGATAGATCAATCTCTCTAACCCCTTCGTTTTGCTATTTATTTTCAAATAAATGTGTTACGAAGTATCTAGGACAGAATCACGAATATTAAACATTTGATGAATGTAAGGCTTGTGAAATCTTAAAGTTTCTTGTAAAACATGTCTTGAAATTTTTATCCTCACAACAAGCGTAAGCCCCCTTGTGTTTTACCAAGGAAACACATCAACATTTAGTTATCCTTAGCTAGTCAAGACCTAACAACATGAGCCTTGAAGTTATTTCTTGTGATCAACTCCAGTAGCACTAGGGATTTCCTTCTTCAAGTAAGAATAGGATACACTTAGCATTCTATTCTATGCTAACCAAAAGCAGCAGCAACTCATTTTCGTCATCAACATAGTGTTATTTTCATTTGTGGATTGGAAAGATGTAAATTGAGTTTCATTTTATTGATTGTGTTCTTTTCAGGTTTGACACAAGGAAACAAGGTAGCAAGAGATCCATCAACATGAAGGAAAGGACACTACAAGGAACATTTCAACAAAGAAGAACAAGCTTGATCAGAGATGGAGATCAGAAAATGGAGGAGGTTTAAGATTAGATCAAGCACTTAGTAAGATAGATTCAAATCAGAATTAAGTCAATTCTAGCATGAGTGCAGACCCTGAAAGTCAAAAAATAGAACTTGAAAATATCTGAAATCAGAATTGAAGTTTTGATGAAAATAATCAATGTGTGGAATGATGGTGAGAAGATATTGTAGCATAAATGACTCACCCACATGGTGGAGTCAAGAAGATCAAGTTCAAGGGAAGCATTCAGATGTCAAGACAACATCAAGGCAATCAATCAATCTAAGGAGGGAGGAAACATTATGATTCCATCTTCATTTTGTTTGATTTCAAGTGAAGGTGAAGTCATGGTCATGAAGGAATCAATGACAAGGTTTTCACGCTCCATGAGGAGAAGGAACTCAACATCATGAAGAGATTATACATCATTAAGAAAGAGAATTTCACTACAAGAAATGAGATTGTACTCAACATGAAAGTTCATCATCTTGAAGTGAAATTGCAAAGGGGTGAGAGGCTTTGGAACATTACAAGAGCATCAAAGGCCAAGGCATGCAAGAAAATGAAGGTAGTGAAAGCAACACAAATACAACTTAAATAAGCTAAGTATCAAGCTCATGCAAGGAAGCGGATAGGGGAGCCTCCATCACAAAGAAAGGCACTAAAAGGCAAGTGTAGAAATCCACTTAAAGGGAGGAGCATACAAATATCTTTAATTTCCAAAATTGTTGCTAGTACATCAAGAGAGTCATCCAAGATGGAGGCTTCCAGTGAGGGGATTCAGGATCAAGGAGATAGTTCAAAAAATAAATCAAAGTTAGAAGATGATGCAATTTGGAAAATCTCCCACCATCATCTCATTCCCTCCACCATCACATTGGACACTTGGAAATATTGAGTATCAAGAGATATTTCCCAATCACAAACATTTATGATGAGTTACTAAGGGCAAGTTGAGGTGGCGCCAAGTCATTACCTTCACACTTCATTCCAATTCAAGACATCTAGATTCAATGCATTGGGCTCATCCAACAAGGTGGACTACCACATGTGGGCACAAAGTTTGATGCACCTACCCTCATCATCTATTGGTCAAGCATTCAAAGGACATGTCCAATTTATTATAATTTTATGATTTTCCAAGCATTAAATGTTATTTAATGGGTGTAACAAACCCTAATTAGGGGTTCTATCTTGCAATATTGGCCATCGATGTGGATTTGATCCCGACCATTCAAATTGTAATGAAAGCACTATAAAGTTTCATTTTCCTCATTTGTAAGGGTTAATAGTCAATAGTTAATTGGTCGATAGTAGGAAGCCAACTTAGTAATTATGAGTAGGGTAGGAGGAGAAGGTGGAATCATTGCCAAGCTTGTAAATAAACATCATTTTCATTGAATTTATGGTAGAATGTGTTGTTTCTTCTACACATTACATAGTTTCTTGTTGTATCCTCATGTTAGATGATGTTGATTAGATGGATGAAATCTATTATGGATGATTTAATAGTAAAATTCTCATGCTCATATTACTAGTATTTCACTGATTGTGAAGTATCTTTCATGGTTAACTGAACTCTTTATAAACTTAACTTCGATTTCTGCTTACTCATTGATATGCATCCTCTTGATAGTATCTATGTTGTTCGTGGTGATTTAAGCATTATAAAACTACCTTAGAAGATCACACTAGCTTTGTGGAGTTGTTGTTTTTTATGGCAAAGCAAAGTCTAGTAGAGTTCGCTAAGCCATTCATAGTCTCTTACATTCCTAGGATTATACTAGATTCCTAAACCCTATCTCTTTTGCATTTTTTTAAAAGTCAAGTAAGTTTCCACATTCCAACAACATTCAAGTATCAACATAAGTCCCCTTGTGATTCTGGAAAAATCACATCATAAGACTGAGTATGTCCATGTATAAGGCCAAGACCTAACTATTGGAACTTTGGAGTCATCTCATTTGATCACATAGTTTAGCATCCAATAGGTCTTTGTTCAAGAGAGGATAAGATACTTGGTATTTTATTCTACGTTGTATAGTGTCACAAAAACACATTAACACACCCCTCATTGCTACCTTTGAGAATAATAAATTATTTCCCAATTTGATCTCCCTTGGATGTCCTCAAATGGAACCTTCTCCCCTTTATAACTTCTAATAGGAGGGAGAAGTCACACCTCTTCCCCATGTCTATTATTTGGCAAGAGTCACAACCTTTCACAATTACCATCTTTTGAAACAATACAAACCTTCATAATTTATGCCTTTTGAAAGAGTCACAACCTTTTTTCTTCTCATTTCTTTCTTCTTTCATTAATCATTTCTTGACTTATATCCTCCATTCTCTCATCTTCATAAAAATAGCATCCTTCCTAAATTAACTATTGTATCCTATTCTTATTGTCTGATAATTCAAATCAGATTTCCTTTTTCTGCCTATACCTTAGTTCCACATTTGATTTTGACTCAGATATTAGAATTCTTATTTTATCTGCATAAATTTATGTTGTAATTCTATTCTAGTCCTACTTCTATCTTGAAAATGCTTTTTCCTTGTATTCCTCTTCCATTTGATATCCTTTTGTACTCATATTTTGAGGAGATATCTCTTTTGAAAGAGGCATCCATTTAAAAGGATCATGTCTCCTCATTGTTGTCTTATCAATCCATTCAGATATGCACTTCTGATTATTAATAAAAAAATATGCTTTCAAACGAAGTTCTCTTCTCCCTTTTATACCTCATGTTTGAAGGAGTCTCAACTTTTCATTTCATGCCTTTTGACCATTCATTAAACAACTAAATTTTAGTTAATCTAATTTTATTCTTTAATATTTTAATTTTATTATTAATATTTATTATTAAATACTATTTCAAAATGGGGACATTACAAATCCAGAGTTGTCTTTTGGCTCATCTACCATCTAAACTAGTTTTGTTTAGGGATCATGTAGGGGTGAATAGTGTTTTCTAAGTTCTGAAATGTTGGATGATATCATGCATTTTCATGATCATAATTTTCCTAGAAAGTCTCAGTTTTATGTTGGGTTGGAGAAATATGGGGGATTTGAAGGGACTTTTGATCCACAACAAGGTGTCAATCAATGGTGTTCAGTGTGTGAAGGGTCGTCAGAAATAAAATTTCACATTGAATCTCTACAATGATCCTCAAATTAAAGGTGAAATGGTGGTTACCTCATTTGTTATCTCTAGAGTTGTTTTTTAGTTGCATCTATCATCTAGACTATTTTTTGTACAAAAATCGTGCAGGCATGAATTTTCAAGTCTTAAGTTTTAAAATTGTGGACGATTCCATGCACTCTTATGATGGCAACATTCATGGAAAGTCTTATTTTTATGTGAGGTTGGTGAAATGCATTTTTTAATTTGGACGTGTTTTTGTTCTACATTGAGGTGTCGGTCATTGGTGTGCAATGTATGTGAATTGATGGGAAAACAACTCTCACATTCAATCTTGACAATTATCCTCAAATAAAAGGTAAAATGGTGGCTCCCTCAATTTGTTTTTGGTTTGTAAATTGTCTTTACTAGAGAGAAGGCCACCATGTTTTAAATTTTCAGGTTGTTATAACTGTCAAGATAAAGGGGTTGTTCCTTTGTATGTGAGGTATTCCCTCAGATTATTTGTTTGTCTTGTTTTTGGGTGGCATATCTTATAGGTTTCATATAAATCTAAATATTTATCTTTTCCAAAGTTGTTTTTTGGTAGCATATATTGTCAGATTTGGTTTTGTTCAAAATTCATGTAGGTGTGAATATTCTAGTCTAAGTTCTCAAATGATTCCACTCACTCTCATGATGATAATGTCCTTGGAAAGTCTCAGTTCTTTGCGGGGTTGGAGAAATGTATTGAGGATTTGAAGGGGCTACAGTTCACAGTGAGGTGTACATTGTTGGTGTGCATTGTTTGGGAGGTGGTGGAAAACAACTCTCACATTAAATCTCCACAATGATCCTCAAATCAAAGATGGGATGGTGGTTCCCTCAAATTTTTTTGTTACTAATTTGTCTACTAGAGAGAAGATCACCCTATTTCAATTTTATAAGTTCTTGTGTCTTTCAAGATTAAGGGGTTTGTTGCGTTGTATTTGAGGTATTCCTCGATATTTGTTCCTTTCTTGTATATTTGGGTAGCCCATCTCATGGACATCGTATGAATTTAATTAATTACTTGTTCTAGAGTTGTTTCTCGGTTTCATCAATTGCCCAAACTGGTTTTGTTTAGGAATCATGCAGGCATGAATATTGTAGTTGAAGTTCTCAAAAGGTAGATGATTCCTCACATCCTCATGGTGACAACGTTCCTTGAAAGTTTCCATTTTGTGTGGGTTGGAAAAATGTATTAGGCCTTTGAAGGGGCTTTTATTTTACAACAAAGTTTTGATTGTTTATGTGCAATGTATGAGAGCTGATGGAAAAACAACTCACATTGAAACCATCAATGATCCTCAAGTTAAAGGTGAAATGGCGGTTCCATCCATTTTATTTTTTTATCTAAAGTTGTCATTACCAAAGTGAAGGTCACCACCCTGTTTCAAATATTTAGGTCATCATGTTTGTCAAGATTAAGAGGGATGTTTCTCTATATGCGAGGTATTACCTCTTATTTGTTTTTTGACTCATTTTTGGGTGGGATATCCCATGGATATCATATAAATTCAATCTGTTATCTGCTCCAAAGATATTTTGTAGTCACACATACCCTTTGAACTGGTTTTGTTCAGAAATAATGCATGTGTGGATGATATCATGTAATGTCTTCTTATTGAAATGGGATTTATTAATAAATACTAAATAGTAATAATAAATTAAAATATAAAAGAATAAAAATAAAAAATTAATATAATTTAAATTTAGTTAAGTTTAATGAATGGTCAAAAGGCAGGAAATGAAAAGTTGTGACTCCATAAAACATGAGATATAAAAGGGAGATGAGAACTTAATTTGGGAAAAAGGGGGAAAAGGAAGAAAGAAAGAAAGAAAGAAAGGAGAAAAGGAATTAAAGAAGCATTAATGGAGTGACTCTTTCAAAGGGGTAGTAATGATGAAAGGTTTGACCCTTTTGAAGGGTGGTAATTGTGAAAGGTTGTGATCCTTTTGAAAGGTGGTACTTGTGGAAGGTTATGACCATTAAGAAGAGGTGTAACTCTCCCTCACATTGAAGGATTTAATTAAAGAAGTTTTCATTTGAGAAGGAAGGATCCATGGAATAGAACAATATATATGAAGGATTAGTAGCAGATTTAGGAGAAAACCTAAATCAGAATTATAAGAAAATCTAGAAGAATGATATGAACATTTATCAAAGAGATCATAACACAAATACAAATCTACAAACAATAATAAAGTAGGCATTGAAGGAAAAGAACATGAAACATTAAATCAATAACTAGAGAATTAAACCTGATGGAATAGAAAGGATTCTCATACACATATATCTGAGTATAGGCAGCAGATCAAATTGATATAAACAACAGATCTGTGTATTTAGAAAGGGAAACAACATCGAATTGAACCTATCCAAATTACCACAACATACTGAAAATACATAACCTACAATAATCCTACAAGTATATTGGGCAAGATTTAGTGTCCTCCCAAAAGGGGATATTACATATCATGAAATCTAATGATGATGATGCTCCTGGAAAGTCATAGTTTTATGTGGGGTTGGGGAAGTCTATTGTGATTTGAAGAGGCCTTGGTTCCATGGTAAGATGTCAGTGATTGGCATGCAGTGTATGGAGTTTGGTGTGAAAATAACTTTTGCATTGAATTCACTATAATGAGCATATTGATGTATGTTTTATGATACTCTCCAACACAAAATAAAATACCAAGTATTCTACCCTCTCTTGAACAAGGAAACATCAAATGTTAAACAATGTGATCAAATAAGGTAACCTCAAGGTTTACAAATGTTAAATCTTGATGTTGCAATGGATAGACTCAATGAAATGATGTGATTTTGTTGTTTACACAAATGGACTTAGGCTTTCACTTCTGTAAAGCAGCTTGAACTTGAATGCTAAACTAATTTGAACTTTAAATATAAGGAAAAAAGGATAAGGATTAGAGAAATCTAATCTAAGATCATAAATACAATGATGATAGTAAATAGTGCTTAGATAGATAAATTCCTTATGGAACTACTTTCTACTTAACTAGACATAGCTCATAGCACCATAGAAAGAGTGCAACCTTCTTAAGGTAGTGAAGGATTTTCATATTGTAAACATCCATCCAAATACCTAGTGTTGATGCAATCCAAATGAACATCCACAATCAAACTATTGTCAAAATAAGGTTTAGGCTAACGATGCATTGCAATTTGCAATCAACAAACTAAAAATGGTATGAACCAAGGAATTCATCAAATATCTTCACATTTCTCCACTAAAATAAATGAACTTCAACTAAAACTTGGGAATTACAAACCGTGCAAAATGTTGAAACTTCATACAAAGATCCACCATATCTTCAGTGAAATTTGTATTTATTTCGACATAGTCTGGCAACAATTTCTAATATCCTTCTCCCACTATCTCTAACTACTTGTCTTCATTGTTCTATTATTAACCTTTACATATAAAAGGACCAAGCCTTATATAGACTTTGAGTTACAAATGAAGGGCCCAAATTGATTCTAGATCAATGGCCTAGAAACCCTAAGTGGAGTTAGTTTTTTTATTAAGGAAAAAACAAGTTTTGAAAGGACTTGAAACCCTTTAACAAAATCAAAGCTTAGTGAAGTCTTAACAATAAGTTAAGACAATAAAGAGCACAAAAATTGAACAGTCCCCTAATATAAATTAACCACATTACATCAAAGGGGCAAAGACTAGACAAAGTAAAAAACAAAAAATAGGAGAAAGAAAAGAACACAAGACACATAAAAGCTAGCAGAGAACTAGCACCAGAACAACAACAACAACAACAACAACCCTAGTCCAACAATTTCATGGACTATTCCATCTCTTTTTCAATCATGATCATTGTGTCAGTGATCTTGAGCTTCTAAAAGTTGAGAGGAGGTCCAACAGTCTTTCTCTTTAATATACCTTTGGTCCTTTTGTTGGGTCCTGAAGAAGTATTTTGTTCAGTATTAGCATCCACTTCCTTCGACTAAAATTTCTCTTCCAAATTGCTAATCATATTCTTAAAGCTTTCCACAGTGGAACCAATCACCCCACAACTAGTTTTAACAACCATTTTGACGGATTCCTTAATTTTAGCATTTTCATTTTCCAGAGTTTCTATCTTGGCTTCATAGCCCTTCTTGAAATTGTCAAAACCCTTCATATTAGTTTTAAGACATTCTATGACAAAGCCCATATCCTTCTGAGATTTGGGGGTCATCTCATATGACACCTGCACTTTCTCCATCTGCTTGACTTTATCTTTGATAATTTCCAAACTGTTGTTGTCATCTCTTTGTATAAGCTGAATGTCTTTAATCTCGTGAAAAAACCATTTAAAAATCTTAAAAGTATCCACAACCCCATTTCTGGCTAGAGCAAGAACATCATTAACAAACTCCTTATAATAACAAAGAAAATGTGAGGAGGGTTCAAGAGAGCTCAGAAAGGGCTGGCATTTCTCAAGATTCTGATTAGGAAGGGACTCACTAGAAGCAGAGGGAGAAGGACTCTTACCCTAGTTGTGAAGATTTCCAACCAAAGCACCAGCAAGGTTAGTATCAATTTGATGAACAAGGGGGAGAAAGATCTACAAGAGTTTTTAGATTTAGGGCTCTTAACAACACTAGCTTTCCCCTTATTTTTAGGAGTGGGCGAAGAGGGAATGAATTCCTCATCCTTAGTCTCAATATGGTACTCATCCTCCAAAGAGTGAGAGTCCTCTGTATGAGAATTAACCTAGGGGGGAATTCATAGGCGGCAAAATTTCACACGATCAAAGATAAGAAGAATGAGACCTTCATGCAAAACATATTTTTTGACAGGATCTTTCTTATGATCAACAATGTTGGTATTTAAAGATCTCATAAGAAAAAGGGGGAAATAAATTCTCACATTATGTCGAAAATGGTTTAAGAGAGAAAAATGGTAGGCAAAGACTTTGGTGTACCTCCCATCAAGAGTGACATACTCCATAATCACCTTCAGGACAACACCCCATATGGACTTGATCTTCATAGTGTTGTAGCTAATAGTCCCATCTCTCACCAAATTTTTCCTCTCCTTCTCCTATATAGGGAAGAGTTCCACTGCATTCTCCGATAATTTTTTGTCTTTATAGAACTTGGAACCATCAGTAGAGAGACCAGTGACCTCTACAATGAGGTCCTCATTGATGACAGTTTCTCTACCAAAAGGTTGACAAAGCCCTTACTATATTTTTTGACAAAATCTTTAGTAAACATAACTTTCACCCCATACTTCTCAATATAAATAGTAAAGTTGCCTTTCTCCAAAATTTGCCAAATAGTTTGATTGTTTTTCAGCATTGTGCAATCCAAGGGCTCCACATGCTTCAAATCTCCCCCCATTTTGTCACAACCATTGTGCCTAAAAACTAGTCTGCGAATAGCCAAACCACTGCAATTCTTTGAGCAAAAATTGTTACCAATCTATTTGTGAAAGCGTTTTGATCCCAAACTTACCTAGAAAACATGCGAGAACAAGGCTCTAGAATAGAAGTTACTCCTAATCTCCCAAGAAATGTCCTTCGCACGCCACGCACAATTAATTCTAATTTCAAAAAATCACAAGGGCAATTAAAAAATCATTATTATAATCATTGCAACTTAGTTTCTCGATTGGCAAGGCTATCCAGCCTAATTAACCCCCTCACTTCATCATTCAATTTATCCCCTTTTCGCCAAATTATTTTTTCATGGGATTTAACTCCGAGGTTGGCAAAATAGTCTACCACCTTATTATTTTCTCTATAAGTATGAGAAATTTGACATTCTTCAAAAGAATTGATAATTGAATGAGATAAATTTATCCAATTAGAAATATTCCAAGAGGGATTTACTTCTTTTTTAAGACATTGGATAATATTTTTAGAGTCCCCTTCAATCCATACGTTAGTACAATTCATTTGTTTGGCATTCAAGAGGGGCTCTCATGGCTTCGACAATGTGGTTAGTTTAGATACCCAAGGAGAGTGCCATAGTCGAGATACAAGTGGAGTTAGTTATAACTAGCACCACTTTACATTTAATTCATCCAATGAGAAAATTACAAGTCCTTAAATGCATATCCTTTTGAGAAAAGGGACCAATGAAAATTAACATAGCCTCAATGGCACAATTTACAAGGAGTAGATGACATTTCATTCAATGCATCCACCACGGGGGCTTCACTACCTAAGCAATATTATATCACATGCATTCATATTGGGAGGTTTAATATTCTAAAACTAAGGGTACAATATGTTGCCTATCGGTGAAAATAGGGGGGGTTTAAATTCGAGCTATGAAAAAATACAATATTTGACGAAAATAGGGGGCTTTTAATTTAAGCTATGTATTGGGAGGGGGTGAAAAAAGGGAGTTTAGGGCAATATTTTTTGAAAATAGGGGGTTTCTTTAGTATGCCTTTGTGGCATCCACATGTGCACTTGTTCTCCTTTGAATTAGGTTTGATGAACATGTTGACCTTGATTTGCTTGATTGGTGGAGATGAGTAGGTGCCACCTTAGCTTTCATTTTTTTTATAAACTTTTTTCTTTCTTCATCTTTGTTTCAACTCCACTTCTATATCATCTTAAAGAAGTCTTTGCATCTTTAACTTTGATTAACTTTCTTGAAACTTTAAAATTCTTTTTTTGATCATGTCTTTTGCACTTCCACCTTCATTTTTGAAATCCTTTGTGATGTTTTGCATTTAATCTCCTGGAATATCTTGATTTCCATATTTTACTATCCTCCTTGGAAATCCTCAAATTCACAAAAACTACTAAAAAATAAGTGTTACTCGTAGATCACTCAGACCTGCAAACGAATCATTAAAAAATATCAGATTTTTTTATCTCTTCTTTCTAGATAAAATTGTCTCACTGAAACAAACATCCTTCATTGTTTTAAGAGTATTTTAAGACATTCTTCTAAATCCCCTTCCTACACAACTTCCTTTTCCTCTATGGCTTTGAAGAAAATGTACCATTATGAATGAACTTAGTATTTTATTTATTTCAAATGAAAATATTCATTTGATTGCCTTGAAGGTTTATACATTCAATACTTTAATATTTTACTCAAGATTTGCAAAGGAATACCAAGTATCTTTTTCAATGTTATTGCGATAATACAAGAGAAAATATTGTAGAACATCCCTTTATAGCTTCGATCGTAATATATAGATCTGAAGACTATGATGCGTTGACTTGTTAGTTGTACAAAAATTGTTTGTTTGCATAAGAATCCCTTGCTCAAAATCCTAATTTCATGTTTGATGAAAGGAATTTGACAGCACAAACAAAAAAATCTATCATTTATCATTAAATGCAGCCTAATTCATGCACAATCAGATTCACATGTTGAGTTGGTCTTAATTGGCCTCTTCCATCACCATGTTTAGCACATAACTTTTTTCTATTCATAAACTTGTCTTGCATTACCATGTTTAACATTTTTCCTTTTACCTTCTCTTTCCACACATTTTTGTTTCTATGAAAACTCCTCTACGAGCACTACTTGGTAGGCCCCTTGTATAGAATGTTGGCATTCTACACTCATATGAGAATAATTGATGTTGTCATTGATGGCAACCAATCGACAATGTTTCTACATGCATCAACAAACGCTTACACCGACATTTAGATTACATCAGCAACAAATCATACCAACACTCAAGACAACATGGGATGAACTTTTGTTTATTGTAATATAATTATCTTTTGTAAGCCGACTTGGTATATTGTAAAAGACTCATATATGTATGAGATCTTATAAATCATTTTGTAATGATATATATGGTAGAAGATAGTTGTTTAGTGGCAGCAAAGGTTTTTAGTTAAGGTATCTATTCGAGCTTAAACCGGTATGATCCAGCAGACTAAGGCAACCCTAATTGACAGCAACAAGTTTATGCAGAGTTTGAATCTAGTTTTGGTGGACATTTTTCAGATAGTAACCAACTGGTTAACGACCTTGAGGTAGCATTTTGTACTCTTTTGATTATTTATGACATCCTTTGTCGTTGATGTCAAAGGGGGAGTAGTAGAGATAAAAATGCATGTACAGAGGAGATCACTTGCTCAGGGGGAGCACATCTTTTTGGATTTCAGTTTTGGGATAACAGTTTTGATTTTTCTCATGAGTGTTGCCATCAATGCCAAAGGGGGAGATTGTTGGCATTCTAAACTCATATGAGAATAGTTGATGTTGTCATTGATGGCAACCAACTGGCAACCAACCGGCAATAGGTTTCTACATGCACCGGCAAACGCTTACACTGATATTTAGATTACATCAACAACAAATCATATCGACACTCAGGTCGACATGGGATGAACTTTGGTTTATTGTAATATAATTATCTTTTGTAAGTCGACTTGGTATATTGTAAAAGACTCATATATGTATGAGATCTTATAGATTATTTTGTAATGATATATATGGTAGAAGATAGTTGTTTAGTGGCAGCGAAGGTTTTTGGTTAAGGTATCTATCTAAGCTTAAACTGGTACTGAACTTGGCATTATAGATGTTTTGAGCAGTACATTGTATTGGATTCAATTATCCATTTTGTAGTCAGTAAGACTCTTCATTGAGAAATGAGCTCTAGGTTGTTGGCCTCCCTACATGTGCATGCCCCTATTGTAAGTAGTATTTATTCATTAGCCAGTGAGTAAATATTGTGGGTCACAAATCCCACCGAGGTATTTTCCACACCAGGTTTCCTCGTTAAATATCTTATGTTATGGTGCTTTTCTATGTTGTCTCTTTTATTTGTGTTTACTGCATTAACTCTTGTTTACCGATACACTATTTTGGGTTGCAAAGTTATAAATAAGTCTAAATATTGATTCAACTAGTTAGACACTAATTCACCCCCCCCTCTCCTCTTAGTGTCTTTGGGACTGTCATTGAATCTAACATAGAATGTAATATATTTTATCTTGAATGAATAGAAAAAAAAAATTAACTTAGAGACTTTTGTTGTGTTATCTTTTAAATGGTTATTCTAAATGTTAAAGTATATAAAGTCGATTTAATAGTTTTTTCTTATTTAACATCTAGATTTTAGAATTTCTTAAATAAATATATTATATATTTCTATGGCAGAAGATTTTTTAGTTGATTGTATTTATGGTAAAAATGAAAACAACAATATTGAAAGACTAAATGAATTCAACCACAAAACCCTAGCCTAACGACAACAAAGATCCACCATAACATATGAAGATTACCTAAGACAATGTGAATCAACAAAATCACAAAGATTATACCATCACATGTCCAATAGGGTTTGGATCACCATTCTTCTTATCTCCATTGATCTTGCTCGATATATTTGCTCTCAGATATTATGTGTGCACAAGAGCTCAACAAATAACGAAAATGTGGTTGATAGCTTGATCACATATGAAAGTTTGAATGCTAGAATGCTTAGGAGTTTAATATAATGATTAGGAGGTTGATAATGAAGGAGAGTATCCTTTTATATAGAAGACATTGTAAAAAATGAAGGGATACGATTAAGAGGTGTAAAAGATAAATGGTTGGCTAGGATTAGAGGGTAGGTAGAGGAAATAATAAAATAATAAGAGGGTAGGTAGTGTAGGAATTAAGAGATGAATGACATGTATCATGGGTAGAAAAAGATAATGAATTAATTAAATAAATAAATATTTATTTAATTAATGGATGAAGTGGGATCAATTAAATAAATAAAAGTATTTATTTAATTTAGGAAAAAGATAATTTAAATAAATAAAAGTACTTATTTAAATGAGAAAAGGCTAGAAGAGGATAAATGAATTAATTAAATAAATAAAGATTCATTTAATTAATAGAAGACTTAGGATAAAATAATTATATTAGACAAGACAATTTTAGGTGTCTACATTTTGCCCCTCTTTGAGACGATGCAACTTGTCGTGTTGTTTCAAAGAAGATAAGATAAACCGATGCAAAGTTTCCCCAAGATGGGAATGATATGCCCCCTCGAGAGATTGGATGAAAATGTTTGAAAAAATCGTAGAGAATCTCTCGATAAGAAAGAAAGGCTAAAAAAGACTGACAAGATAGAATAGAGTGACAGAGTCACGGGATAAAGAAGACTGACATGAGAGACTAGGGATAGGGTAGACTATGAGGGAAAACATCCTCATTGTCATCCACACATCTAAGAGATCAGAGTGCAGAGAGAGCAGAGAGCAGTCAGCAGCGATGGCATTGGTGTATAGATTCGACTACGTTTGTCGATATAAGAAGCCAGCAGATGTAGGAGAGTCGGTGAGTACCACAAAATGTCCTTGTACCTTGCTGCATTAATTGTTGTCATAAATGCATGCTATGTAGTGTAATAAGTGTGCTTTAGGTAGGTTGCAAAAAAATTCCAAGCAAGGTAAAAAATGCTAAGACACATCTGCGTTGGTGCCAGGTGCGTTTGGGTAGGCTAGGTGCATCTATGTCAAGTTTAAGTGCATCTATGATTGCAATAGCATATGTGTCCAATGCCAGTGCATTTGTGAAGTATGTAAGCGTGTTTGTGTCATGAATGTGTGTTTATGTCTTCAAGGTCGAATCAGCAGTTCTGTGATAAACATACGATGTTGATTGGATAAGCTACTGAGAGGATACACTCAAGTAGATCCTCTAAGGAAGACTAGGATAACAGATAGGGCTAGGATTGACAATTTTGTGATAGAACATACGTTGCCAATCAAGTAACTAGTCAAGAGGATACACTCAAGTAGAGACCCTAGGATATGATATAGCGACGCACTTTGTGATGAATAGGGAGTACCAAAGAAATTAACAATTATGTGATAGAACATACGTTGCCAATTGGATTAGGCTGAAATTGACAATTCTGTGATAGAACATACGTTGTCAATTGGATAAGCTACTCAAGAGGATACACTCAAGTAGGTGCCCTAAAAGATAGGATAAAAGAAGCACTTTGTGATGAACAGGGAATTCTACTAGGATAGAGTGCCATATGATAGATATAAGCACTAGGATAAAAGCAACAATTTGTAATGAACAGGGAGTACCACTAGAATAAAGTTTCATATGATAGATATAAGAACTAGGATAAAAAAGCAGCACTTTGTGATGAACAGTGAATACTACTAGGATTGACATGGTTGATTTGCTTGACTACAGGAGGACCTACCTATGCTAGAGTCACGGGAGAGATTCCCTTCGACTCAGGGTTTGCAAGCAGAGCTGCCATTTGAGGATAGAGCAGCAATTGAAGCCATGAGATTGCGATACATTATGTATGTGCCTGATTTTCGCGCAAACATGAGGTTGTTGACTGCATTAGCTAAGAGATGGCACTCAAAGACATGCACTTTTCATTTGCCGATGGGTGAGATGAAAATCACCTTAGAAGATGTGTACAGGACACTGAGGATACCGATCATTGGGGAGTTAGTACCTTATGATCGAGAGGGAGATAGGGACGCACTGAGATGAGTGTTCTAGGACTCAGGACTGGAGATGAGGGCAGGATATGTGGCTTGGGACACCATGATAGTGACATGATTTTCTCTATCGACGGTGCTGGCATGAGTGATCAGTGGGTTCCTCTATCTAGATAGGGTGACATGAGGGTTGGATGTGGGATGGGGGAGGACTCTAGAGACATTGGTGACGGAGCACACCAGGTTTGTATGGGGGAAATGTCTGTTGGCACACATGTATTATGAGTTGCATCAGTTTGTATATCATGGTTCGGCAGGATTAGGATGCAGAGTGACATTGTTGCAGGTATGGGCATATGAGCATCTGTCGGTGACACGACCGATACATTGTAGAGGCAGAGGACATGGGCATAGCTATGTGCATCTATATGATATGTTTACTTCTCAGCCATAGATTGGGAGGTTGGAGTATTGGCGCAGGGTGATTGATGAGATAGATAGTGTGGTATGCGGGCCTTACTTAGACTTTGAGGAGTGGGAGGATGATGCAGTGGAGATGCCATATGTGTTCAGGAGCAGGTATCTGATAGGGAGGATACCATACAATATTGAGAGGTAGTTGATAGACAGGGTATGCAAGCAATTTGGTGGGAGAGAAAGGATGCCACAGGGGTCGGGGATGTATGTGTGGACCGTGAGGGATTAGGTGCATTTAGGGTCATTATTGTCTTATGATCAGGCTATGACACAGATGCAAGAGATGGTTCCCATGCCTTGGGATATTTGGGCAAATGTGGAGGATGCAGGGATGGATGCAGAGTACACTGCATATTGGGGAGGGCATTCATTTCCATGGCTGATAAATCCAGAGGAGCCGATAGAGAGTGATGGTGGAGGTGATGGAGATGATAGTGGGGATGGCGGAGGCAGAGGCTGACGATGGAGGCGAGGCGCAGTGGTAGAGAGGAGAGTGGCTCAGAGGAGAGAGGGTGAAGAGGAGAGACAAATGCATGTAGTGAGGGTAGAGGTGGATTGCCATTATAGGTGCCAGCAGCACAGGGTCCCAGACAAGTACAGGGACGTAGACAAGGAAAGGAGCAGCCAGAGGAGTAGCCATAGGGACAGGGTGAGGGGAGAGAGGAGGAGGATGAGCTACTATCCTTGAGGGAGATCTTCTAGGGACGGGAAAATGAGATCCAGGATTTGGAGAGGGATACAGCTAGGCTCAGGAGATAGCTGAAGGACACTGAGCAGGAGAGAGATCAGGTTATTCAGCGCTACATAGAGGTTGAGACAGCACTAAGGGTAGGTAGGCAAGCAGTAGAGGACGCATGAGCCGAATACGCCTATGTTCTGCAAGAAGGGGAGGAGATAACCTACAGAAGAGACTTGTACTATGAAGTGGTGCCACCAGATCAGTGGACTAGGAGCTTCTGGAGACCATTGCGAACAACGATGACCTCTGGAGGGAGAGACAGGAGACAGGTGTTTAGTGGTGGGGTCATGGGTCCTCCACCACCACCAGATAGAGGGGGCAGGAGAGATGATCCTAGGGTAGGTCCTTCCAAGGCTCAAACTTCGTCGAGGCTAGCCGGCTCCGAGGGAGGGAGTTCATCATAGCCTTAAAGGGCTCCCTATGTATCAGTGTTGTACCATTTTGTATGATGACACCTTTGGGTGATTGTAGCCATATGATTTTTGACATCATTGTATCACAACACTTATGATTTTGAGATATATATATATATATGAGATGATTCATCTTTTATGCATGTGTACCTATGTGATGTTGCTTCTATATAATGCAATTGATATGGATGCAAATATGTACATGATGAAATAGAATATTTTTGTTCTTTTATGTTTTTAATATGTTATGCATGATGCAAATGTTAATGTATGAAATGTAGACGAATATGATAATGCAAATAATGAGATGCATGATGAGAATGTAAAATGTGCTAACATGTGTTGTGTGCAGGATGTGATGCAATTATGATATCTATATGTATGAAATGCTAATATGTGGTAATGTAGGTGCAAACTACATGAAATGCAAATATTTTTGGCATGTCATTATACTCAGTCATGTGATAGCAGGCTATACAGACTCAAGAAGGACTATGGAGGTCAATCAAGAAAGGGGGATGGAAGATAGAAGATATGGAAGTGAAAGAACTTCTTGTGCTATTATCATCATTGAGCTTTATGATAGAAAATAGGTTATGACAATCCAGATATAGGTTCGACCCAAAAAGTCATTGTACCTGTTTGCATGGAGATCAGACAGTCACAAACAAGGAATGCCCCAGTTCATACTAGACTCATAGTGTCCTCATATCCTTGGACAAGTCATAGTATTACTAAGAGACAATCCAAAGACAACAAAGGAAAATAGGTGATGATACCCCATCCTCGTCTTTCTAGTCAAATACATCCTGGAGATAGAATCTCTAGTCAGAGACATCTTGGAAAAGCTAAAAGACATGTCACCAAAAAAAAGATAAAATCAAAAGAAAACCAAGACTCGACACCAACATCCATTGTAGTCCTCAAGTTTAGTGTCTCTTGTCACTTGTATAAGTCTATTTGATTGTGGTCACAATGTTTACTTTTACAAAAGGATAGATAGCACTGAACCATAATGTTGTTTGAGTCTGTTGAAATATTTGATTTGTTGAAGCCCATTGCTATTGTGCCCTATCTAAAATTGACTGAATCCATGAAACTAATACTTTATTGCGGAGAATACAAAACTTTATTGTGGATTGGTGATGCAAGTGTTTCTTTATTGTGGATTGTGCATGGATAGACTGAAGAAAACTAGAAGTTGTACTCCTCGAAACGTGTGATGTTCTTAGTTCCACACCCATCACTAGACTTAGGATTTTGCTTAGCCACAGATAGGACCTGATTTATTATGGATGGAAAGGGGTGAAAATGAGGGATTAATATGAATGGCTAACCAATCTTAGGAAGATCAATAACAAGCCATGATGGGAATGGGTAAGTTTATTATGGACGGATAAGTTGTGAGTGTGTGCAAAGTGAAAGAATGAGATTGAATCATGAAGGAGGGAGGAGAAATGTCTCTACACATGGCACTAGTACCTGGTTTTCACCATGGTACTTGCCCAGGGCACCACCAAAGTGGTTTTCACCTTTGGACAAATTTATTTCTCTTTACTTTTTTTTATATTTTTTTATATTTTTTGTCACAAGGCGCCTGTTTGCCAGGTTTTCACCAAGTAACGATTTTTTTTGTATTTTTGATTTTTTTTTTGTATTTTTTTCAATTTTTTGTATTTTTGAATTAGGATATGTTGAAGAGCTATGTGTAAAATCGAAGGTGCATGTTGTTGATAGGATCCTCCAAAGGTTCTTCCTATGATGTCGAAAGCTAATATGCACCGAATCCATAGACTGTTGTGATGATGTAAGGACCAAGCCAATTCGGTTGGAACTTGCCCTTCTTCTCTTTATCTTGTTGTTTTTTAGGATTTTCTCTGAGAACTAAGTCACCCACCTTAAATGTGTGAGGCTTGACCTTGTGATTGTAGTTGTGTCATTCCTTGATTGAATGATGTGTAGCTTGAGTGACTGTCTTCCTTGATAAAGGAACTGAGATAGAATTACTAGTGTGTGGACTACACAGTCCCATATGCGTGTCACCTAAAGAAGTTTGGGCATCCTTGAAAACAAAGTCCTTCGAGGAAGTTCCATTAAAGGTCCATGATGAATCACCAAAAGGGAATGGATGTGTGGAACAAGTGGATGAGTTATGAAGGTTTATGATTGCAAAAAGAAGTGAAAGTAGGATAGCATGATGGAGACTTAGGATCAACAAGTGTTCTTTTTTACTTGAAATTTTAGAACTTTTGCCCCCAGTTATTTTGATATTAGGGGAGATCAACTCTTGTTATTTTTTCTTCATAGGATTTTTAAACTTGACTTTGAGTTTTGCAAAGTCCAGTAGCTTTTGATTTTGATTTGTACTAAAGGACTTTTCTTTAGTTTTGACTTTTAGTTTTTTCTTTTCAAAGCTTGATTTTTCATCCCCAGTTAGTAAGGGCTTTTGTAATTCTTGTTGATCCAAGTCTGGGAGAGGAGTGGAAATAGAATGAACAGATGAAATGGTAAAGCTATGTGAGTTCTCAAGAGGGTTGGCAATACGCTCAATAGATTCTTCACTGAAACCACTCTTAGGACTATTGATATCAAGAGCTACTTGCACCACTAGAGGAGATTTGCATTTAAACTTAGTAGCCACAATACTAGGTGGTTCACACCCAATTCCTTGACATTGCAAGTTGTTTGTAGGTTGTTCTTGTTGACTGAATACCTTAGGAGATAGTGGGAGTTGATCAACATGAAAGATATACTCACCACGTCCCAGGTATTTAACCTTGAATTTTTCTTTGAGGTCTGCTTGCTTTGATGTAGAAGCTTTCAAGGATTCTGGATCCACATATGTTGATGAAGGAATAGCTTCTTGATTGACTGGGATTGTTATTTCTGATCTAGGTCGCAGTTTGTTGCAATATATGAATGGGTTCGGATAAGCTTTGGCAGTCACTTCAACTCCATTGTGTGGGAACTTGATACATCGATGATATGTTGAGGGAACAACTCTCATTTCATGAATCCATGGGCGTCCCAAGAGTATGTTGTATGTGAGATCTAGATCAAGGACTTGGAAAACCACATCCTTCGTAATTGGCCCAACTCTGAGAGGTAAGGTGATTGTGCCCTTGGATGAACGTTCTTCATCATCATATGCCTTGATGGTAATTTTTTGTGTAGCATTCATAGCTTTATCTGAATATCCCAATTGTATTATTGTGTTCAAAGTACATATATTGAGACCGACTCCTCCATCTATAAGGACTCGTTTTATCTGATGTTTATGTAGGAAGGCTTCAATGTGTAAAGGTGTATTATGCGGTTGGCTTACAGAGGTGTCGTCAACTTCGGTGAATGTAAGAGAATGTGGGATGGAAAGGTATCCCACCATGGCTTGAAACTTGTCCATGTTCAAATCAGTGGGTACAAAGGTTTCTCTTAGGACTTTGTCGAGTATGTCTTTATGCGAAGGAGAGATACACAACAATTCTAGGATTGAGATAAGCGCTGGTGTCTTCCCTAATTGTTCTACTAGGGCATACTTAGGTTTGGCCGATGAGGAAATGGTGGTTTTAGATGGAGCACCTTGCAAGGTGAACTTACCTCGACGAGTTGTGACATTACATTCGAAGGTAGACTCAAAAGAAGGTCCAATGCCTTTTAGGACAACTTTGGTTCTTTGGGTAGGACTTTCGGGCACTTTGTCCTTTATGATAATAGTAGAGACATAACTCTCCATCGAAATGTGATTAACAGTTGAATCATAGTTATAGGACGCTTTTATATAGTTGGCTTGCTCATATGTGGCTTTGGCTTTTCCCTTGTCATGTTTAGGGAATGGTTCCTTAAACATCTCGTGTTCTTGATTGGATGAATGTCCTTCGATCTCGATGTCACCTCTATCAATAAGATCTTGTATAATGTTCTTCAGTCGATGACAATTTCTTGTTTTATATCCCTTGCTCTTGTGATATTCACAGTACTCATCATCATTCCACCAATTTGGTTTGACCTTTGGCTCATATGGAGGATTGTCTAGAATTGTTATTATCTTGTTTGCCACTAGTTTTTTGAAAGCTGATTCAAGTGGTTCTCCCAATGGGGTGTATTTCCTTTGTGGCTTTGAAGTTGTTTGAGTATTCACTTGATTGTTTGTAGAACTTGATCCAAAAAGATTGATTTTGGGTCTTACTGTGTTAGCATCGACAACACCATCATTTACTGTATTCTTGTTCTTGTTCCAAAATCGTGGCTTGTCTTTTCCTTTAAAATCCTCTTTGTTTTCTTTGAATATCTTAATGAATCATTGCTCAATTAAGACCTTCTCTATTGCTAAGCCTTTTTCAATGACATCCTTGAAAGTGGACAAACAAACTTTTCTCAAGTCATAGCCAATTTCTTTGTTGACATTCTATGTGAACATCTCTACCATTTGTTTTTGTGGAATTTCACAAGAGCATATGCTAGCTAAATTCCTCCCTTTTGTAAGAATGATGAAAATGACTCCCCATCCTTTTGCTTGGTGTTGCACAAAGTGGTGACTGATATATCTGTCTCTATGTTGTATGAGAAATGTTGGATAAAAGCTTATACTAGATCACCCCATGACTTAATTCCAGGTGAAAGTTGAGAGAACCATTCCACAGCTTGATCACCTAAGCTTTGTGGGAATAATCTCATCAAGTATATTTCTTCTGTTGTTACCTAAATGGAAGTTGTGAAGAATTGTCTTATATGTACCTTAAGGTCTCCTTTGCCTTTGTACTTGTCAAACTTAGGTGTCACGAAATGTGTAGGAAAAGGAGGCATTGGAATGCTTTTGTCAAATGGATAGGGACATATGTCTCTCATTGTATAAGTTGGCTTCGATGTATTTATGTCCTCCATTTTCTTTTGTAATTCTTTAATTTGTTGTTCCAAATTGTTCTTAGGTGGAGACCGACTTCTTGGACCATATCACATGCTTGAGCCACCGGGTGGAGGAGCATACTGCATATATGGATGATATTGATCATAAACATGTTCATATGGAGAAGGTCTATAATGATGTTGCGTATGGGAACCACCTGGTATAGAGTCATAATGAGGAATGAAATATTTGCTTTGTCTATGTATATCATATTCTATAGGCATGTCATGAGTTTGTTCTAGTGTGTTTCCCCCAAACTTGACACGAGGTTTCCTTGTGTCCAAATTTTGAGCATGCCTTTTGATATCCAATTGTTTTGGAGGTTGGTCCTTAGCATTAGTATGCAATTGTGTGTACTTATCTGCATAAGACTTCCATAATGGTCTGCGTAGACGGAGTTGTTCATGAGATGCTCTTTCATGAGTATCATAAGCTTGACCATGTGTATTTGGGAACTCAGGTTTTTGAAACAAAGATGATGGAGACTCAAGCACGAAACGTGGTCCTCTAGTACCTCCACTATTAGGTCTCCTTTGATCCATGTTGAGTTGAGCTTCTTGCATAGGTCGATTTTCTATTATTTGAGACATGTCAAAATCATGAGGTATCTTGGCTCCACTTCGTGCCATCACTTGTAAGAAATATTTTCTCTCTTCTCAAGAATTTCCTCAACCAATCTATTAAAATGGAGATCCATGATGGAGTCTTCCACTTCTGCTGAATGTACAAAAAAGTTATCTGTATTGTCATTGTGCATATCATTGTTGTTCGTATTATCCATGTTCTCAACATTTTGAGTGTTTCTATAAGTGTCCATGTCAGTTAATGTGGTACGATCATAATTGAAGAAGATATCATTGTCATACTCATAGGCACTCATGTTTGCGGACTCTTGAGCCTCTTTAGCTTCTCTCCTAGATTTTTGCGAACGGGTTTCAACCATGAACTAGGTTTTGACCAAGACGTGTGAGACTAGATGAAAATGGAAAGAGTATGGAAGACCAAGAGTTGGATGGAATATAAATGAATCTGAGGTGTACTTGCAATGTCCAAAGTGTAAGACCAAGTATGTATGTAGTAGAGTAGGTGTGACTTCCAAAGAGATGATAGATCTCTTGATGAGGTAAGTTGACCTTGACTCTAAGTAAGACCAAATGAGACCCAAAGGTGATAGACCGTGATGAGGGACCACTTAGCAAAATGTTGTTGTATGTATTATGTTGACAAAGCAAGATGAGGATAAGCAAGTGACCTTTTGACTCAAGTTTAGACAAATGTGAATGTAATGTAAGGTGTAAAGCAATGATGAACTTTGTGAGACCCAGAAAAAGGCTGAATGCTAGATGAAAACCTGGAGAAATGATCTAGGAATCTCAATAAGTCTAAAACTGACTGCTCTTGTTTTGCCAAGCCATAAGTTTTTCCAATTATGAAAATAGACGTGCATATATACCTCACAGACGCGGTTAAATGACGCGGACATTTTTGAACACTGCACAGACGCGTTTATGAGATTTTGTAAATGCAATTTTGCTTATGACGACACATACGTGCTTATGTCCTACACAAATGCGGTTAAATGACACAAACACGTTTCTAGAAACTAAGTGAAATTTTTTCCAATGTGTAAAGTTTTTGTTGTGACCAAATCTAAATTTTTGATTGTTTTTCGTGACAAAATGACACAATGTTGATGAGGACTCAATGTTTGCAAGTGTTTAGACTCAAAATGACTCAAAAGAAAGTGTGTTGTTTGATATATAAATATTTTGCATACACTTGAAGACACAAAAGACACAATGTTTTAATGTTTGGTCCTTAATGTTTGAATGTTTAATAAAAAGACATGCACAATTCTTATGGCTGGCTAGGATAATAGTTGTTGATCCCACATGGGTTTTCCCCCGAGGCTACGCTATTCAGAGCGCATACTTAGATGCTTGACCCCACTGGCTCCACCCTCGGCACTCACTTCTCCGAGGCAGTCAAACATCAGTCCCCATGAAAACTCCCTGTGGCGAACTTTGTATCTCTACTAAGAACCGTATGTGTGTGGGCCGCTCTAGAGGTCCGACCTCCTGCCCCAACAACTAGATGGATTTTGTCTTTCTAAAACAAAAAGGTGCTAGTAAGTGCATCCGCTCGTGTAGCCATACATGCGGCACTTTTAGCTCTATAAATACAGAAGGCTCCCAGTCGGTAGGAGTTACACCCTACTTCTGATCAAATAAATTTGATCAAACGGGTTTATGTGGAGACATAGTGTCAGTATGAACTAATCAACACATGTTACCCATGGCTTTCACCATGGATACAGTTATTTATAGTGGTTCGAAAGAGGTGAGTTTTCCTTGCTACCATTTGGGTCATTCCCTCCTCACTAGTAGTTCTAATGACCACACAGGGAGGTAGGCCCTCTAAAGATTAAACACAAAGAGCCTGTTGCCCAAGACACAAAAGACACTGATTCAATTTTAGTGCACCAATTGAAGTGTTTGCTAGTCTATGGAAATAAAGCAAGCAATGAAAATCAAAAGAAAAACCATTGTCAAGATCCTGCAACAAAGATTTATGAGTAGTTTAGGTTGTTTCAAATGATTACCCCTTCCTACAAGCAAACAAGTTAGGTTTATTTTAACAAAATCCCAAAACACTTTGTGAAATAGGGGCCTTCGATAATGCGTTTTTTGACAAATTCAAAGATTTGATTTTCTCTTAGTTATTTTGCATCATAAAAAAGAGAGCACCTGTAAAATTTCAAGAAATTTCCAAAAATGTAAGAAAATCAAAAAAATATTCTAATTTGCTCCAAAAATTAATTTTTTATGAAAAATCATAAAAAATTCATAGAAAATGCAACATTGATTAAAAAAATTCTGAATTTTTTACTGGAAACTCCTAATAGCTTTCCAAACTTGCATAAAACAATTCCTACAAAAATTACAAGTAGTTTGTGAGATATGAGCAAATTAATGCAAAACACTAATGTTTAAAGATTTGATTTGTTGGGAATTATTTTGCATCAAAATTAAAATCGCAAATAATAGATCATATGTATAATTCTAAGAGCTTTCCAAAAATGTAACAAAATCCAAAAAAATTGTTAATTTTCTCTCAAAATTAATTTTTTATGAAAATACATAAAAAATTCATAGAAAATTAAAATATAATCCAAAAAATGTGATTTTTGTACTGAGCATTTTTTATACTGTTCTTTGATCTAGAAAAAAAATTGGATGTTAAAATTCAAAGCAGTTTGTGAGATCTGATCAAAATAATAAAAAAACTTGATTGTTAAAGATCCAGTTTTTTAGGAAATATTTTGCATCAAAATTAAAATCACAAAGAACAGATCATGTGTATAAATTGGAGGGCTTTCCAAAAATATAAAAAAATTCGAAAAATCCTCTCATTTGCTCTCAAATTTGTTTTTTATGAAAATTCATAAAAAATTCATAGAAAATACAAATATGCTCCACAAATTCTGAATTTTGGATTGAGAGCTCTTGATACTGTCTTCAACTTGCCAACAAAGTTTGGTGCAAAATTTCTAAGCTATTTGTGAAAATGGATTAGATCTTTCCAAGATCTTAATTTTATGTCCAAAACCCTAGTTGCACAAGCTTATTCTTCAAATTGTTTTACAAAATAACTATATATGGTTAGAAAAATCTGCAAAAAACATAGATCTAACAAAAATCCATGTCCCACCAGGCGTGCCAAAATGTTTATGGTAAAAATGGAAACAACAATATTGAAAGACTAAATGAATTCAACCACAAAATCTTAGCCTAACAACAACAAATATCCACCATAATATATGAAGATTACCTAAGACAATGTAAATCAACAAAATCACAAAGATTATGCCATCACGTGTTCAATAGGGTTTGGATCTCCATTCTTCATATCTCTATCGATCTTGCTTGATATATTTGCTCTCAGATTTTATGTGTGCACAAGAGCTCAACAAAGAACGGAAATGTGGTTGATAGCTTGATCGCATATGAAAGTTTGAATGCTAGAATGCTTAGGAGTTTAATAGAATGATTAGGAGGTTGATAATGAAGGAGAGTATCATTTTATATAGAAGACATTGTAAGAAATGAAGGGATAAGATTAAGAGGTGTAAAAGCTAAATGGTCAGTTAGGATTAGAGGGTAGGTAGAAAAAATAATAAAATAATAAGAGGGTAGGTTGTGTAGGAATTAAGAGATGAATGACATGTGTCATGGGTAGAAAAGACTAATGAATTAATTAAATAAATAAAGATTTATTTAATTAATAGATGAAGTGGGATCAATTAAATAAATAAAAGTATTTATTTAATTTAGGAAAATGATAATTTAAATAAATGAAAAAAGGTTAAAAGAGGATAAATGAATTAATTAAATAAATAAAGACTAAAAGAGGATATATATGAATTAATTAAGTATGTATTTATTTAAATGAGAAAAGGTTAAAAGAGGATAAATTAATTAATTAAATAAATAAAGATTCATTTAATTAATAAAAAACTTAGGATAAAATAATTAAATAAATAAAAATATTTATTTAATTAAACAGGACAATTTTAGGTCTCTACAGATTGATTTGGTGGTCTCAATTCATAATCTTTCTCTAATCTATCTTAATGTCTTCATTTTGCATAAAGTCCAACTACAATGTGGTATGTCCTAACTTTGTGCTCATTTATAATGACTCTTTGTGGTTCTTAGATTGACTCAAATTCAAAGCACATTTAAAGCTCTTTATGATCTAATTTATGGCCTCTTTTGAGTTCAAGATCCTTGAATAGGTTGGGAGATCCAATTTCTAATATGGTTTTTACAAACTCATCCTCCATGGAGACTTCCTCCTCAAAGTTGAGTTCCACCAGTCCAACTACTTCTTGCCCTCGGTAATATCATTCAACACAGTAACTCTTTTTATCCAAATAATCTACAACTAAGCCTTGTCTAAAAGGTCCTTAACATGTGAGCAAGGTTTGCCACACATTGTGCTCTCACACCTACACTATTTTCCACTCTTCATTCTTTGTGGGTCATAGCTCCATCGGTTTGCTTGAAATATGACACATGCACAAACACACTTTGTTATAGAGATCATACAACCTTAATTCATAAGACTTGGTTATTGATTTGAAAGCATTTGACACAAACTATGTAAGTTGGTCAAATGAACAATTGACTTAAATTCAAGATATGTTGAAGAAATGAACATCCTATGGGCCACTCCAAAATAGATGACATCCAACCAAATTTTACTAATTGACACAATTGAGATTCTCTAAGTTATAATCTTATCCCTTATATAAAAGTATGTTTATGCTTAAGAACCGCTTATTTACAGTCTTGTTTTCAACTTTTATTGTATGTATGATTTATCTATTTTTCAACCATTACAACTAGTTGTGAGTGACTCAGTTTTCTAATGATGTGTATATAATAATAAAAGAGTTTAACATGTCTAGCGTTCAAAATCTAGTTTAACTACAACTTTGAAAGAAGTGTGATGCAATAGTCATCCATGAATGGGAGAAAAATTATCTTTCACACTACCTATTTGTCACTAAATCTTCAAGAAACCTAATGCTTCAACTTCCACTATTCCCTAGCTTTTGTTGAATTCCACCATAATAGTAGTAAAAAATTTGTAGAGTCAAGCATATCTAATTGACATGAAATTGATAACACATCCTTTTTGGATAACCTAAGCTTATGTGGTAACACATGACACCATGTGACATCATCTACCATTCTAGTTATATTTGAGTTTACTTAGTTCAATAACAAATAAGCCCTTAAGTGCATCCCAACTAGAAAGAGGAATCTCAACTCAACCTATACTAAACCAAGGGTCTCATCATCTTCATTGTTCATTTTTTTCTATGTTGACAAGACAAGCACCTCTCAATTCAACCTATTTATGTGATCACTAAAAATGACATAAATATAACAATACATAACAACTGAGGGCATTATTACACACTTACATAATGATTAATTCACAAATAGTGTTCAATTGACAATAGGAAGTGGATGCAACTTTATTGATTTCATCATCTCATTAATTGGTTCACTACTTGCCCTTTAAATACATCCCAAATAGAAATGGGAATGTTAATGCATCTCACACTACATTGTAGGTTTTATCCTTCTGAATTCATTTTTAGCTATATTGACAACACGAACATCCTTAGAAGTTGTCATAACCAAGGTGTCTTTCAAAATACAACATATAGAAAGAAAATGATGTTCAACAACTTCTAAACATTTGATTTAGTGGATCATAACTTCTACCACCTCTTTACAACTAGCAAAAATGGGTCTAAACTATAACAAGGTAGCTTATACACACATCATAGGTACACATAATGGTTAACTCATGCATACATCCTATCTTTTGTGTTTGAGATAAAGTTCTTACACTACTAAAAATAAATGAAATAATTATAGCAAATTATAATGAATAATTAAAATGCACTTTTATTTTTGCCTTTAAAATCACAAATTCTTTTTACTTTGAGAATTTCAACAATCCTATAATGACTTATATAAAATATAATTTATTTTAAATGAATGTATTTACACAAACTTCTCTTAGTTTTAAGAATATTTATTCAAACATTCTCTACTAACAAAGTCAGCCACGTGAAGGTGGAAGCTTGTTTAACCTCTCCTAATTGACCTAAGACAACCACAAAACAACACAACACAACATGACACGAAGAAGCTAAGGCAAATGAAACAAAGAAACAAGAAGCAAGTTTATGTTGTGAGTAATTGATTAATTTATTTTTAAAATTGTGATTTCTTCTAAAGGCATCCTCGCGATCCACCCCAACGTCCGGTTCGCCTTACCTTGGTCTTACTTATTGCCCAGTTGGGGTCAAGAATGAGTTGAGGCAAATGAAATAGAGGAACAACAAACAAGCTTATATTGTGAGTAAATGATTAATTTATTTTTAAAATTGTGATTTATTCTAGAAATATCCCCGCGACCCACCCCAACGCCCAATCTGCCTTACCTTGGTCTTACTTATTGTCAAGTTGGGGTCAGGAAGGAGTTGAGGCAAAGTAAGCAGAAGAACAAGAAACAAGCTCACGTTGTGAATAAATAATTTATTTATTTTTAAAAGTGTGATGTCTTCTAAAGTATCCCCATGAGCCACCCCAACGCCCAGTCTGTCTTACCTTGGTCTTACTTATTGCCAAGTTGGGGTCAGGAAGGAGCTGAAGCAAAGGAAACAGAACAACAAGAAACCAGCTTATGTTGTGAGTAAATGATTAATTTATTTTTAAAATTGTGATTTGTTTTAGAGGTATCCTCGCGATCCACCCCAACGTCTGATCCGCCTTACCTTGGTCTTACTTATTGCCAAGTTGGGGTCAGGAAGAAGCTGAGACAAAGTAAGTAGAGGAACAAAAAACAAGCTTATGTTGTGAATAAATAATTAGTTTATTTTTAAAATTGTGATTTCTTTTAAAGGTATTATCGCGACCCACCCCAACGTTCGATCCGTCTTACCTTGGTCTTACTTATTGTCAAGTTGGGGTCAAGAAGGAGCTGAGGCAAAGTAAACAGATGAACAAGAAGCAAACTTATGTCATAAGTAAATGATTTATTTTTAATTTAAAAATTGTGATTTCTTCTAGAGGTATCTTCGCAACCCACCTCAACGTCTGATCCGCCTTACCTTGATCTTACTTATCATCAAGTTAGCATCAGGAAAGTGTTGATACAAATCAAACAGAGGAACAAGAATCAAGCTTATGTTGTGAATAAATGATTAATTTATTTTAAAAATTGCGATTTCTTCTAAAGGTATCCTCGTGACCCACCCAAATGTCTGATCCACCTTACCTTGGTCTTACTTATTGCCAAGTTAGGGTCAATAAGAAGTTAGGCAAAGGAAGCACGAAAAGAAGCAAACTTATGTTGTGAGTAAATGATTAACTTATTTTTAACATTGTGATTTCTTCTAGAGGTTTCCCCGCGACCCACCCCAATGTCCAATCCGCCTTACCTTGGTCTTACTTATTGCCAAGTTGGGGTCAAGAAGAAGCTGAGACAAATCAATCAGAGAAACAAGAAGCAAGTTTATGTTGTTAATAACTAATTAAGTTATTTTTAAAATTGTGGTTTCTTCTAGAGCTATCCCATGATCCACCCGAATGCCCAACACAAACATCATTAGTAGTTGTCATAACCAAGGTGTAAGTCTTTCAAAATACAACATATAGAAAGAAATAAATGATATTCCACAACTTCTAAACATTTGATTTAGTGGACCATAACTTCTACCACCTCTTTACAACTAGCAAAAATCGGTCTAAACTAGAACAAGGTAGCTTATACACACATTATAGGTACACATAGTGAATAACTCATGCATACGTCCTATGTTTTGTGTTTGAGATAAAGTTCTTACACTACTAAAAATAAATGAAATAATTATGGCAAATTATAATGAATAATTAAAATGTACTTTTATTTTTGCCTTTAAAATCATAAATTCTTTTTATTTTGAGAATTTCAACAATCTTATAATGACTTATATAAAATATTATTTATTTTAAATGAATATATTTACACAAGTTTCTCTTAGTTTAAAGAATGTTTATTCAACATTCTCTACTAACAAGGTCAACCACGTGAAGGTGGAAGCTTGCTTGGTCTCTCCTAATTGACCTAAGACAACCACAAAACAACACAACACAACATGACACGAAGGAGCTAAGGCAAAGAAAACAAAGAAACAAGAAGCAAGTTTATCTTGTGAGTAATTGATTAATTTATTTTTTAAATTGTGATTTCTTTTAGAGGTATCCTCGCGATCCACTCCAACGTCTAGTTCGCCTTACCTTGGTCTTACTTATTGTCAAGTTGGGGTCGGGAAGGAGTTGCGACAAAGAAAACAGAGGAACAAGAAACAAGCTTATATTGTGAGTACATGATTAATTTATTTTTAAAATTATGATTTCTTCTAGAAGTATCCAAGCGACCCACCCCAACACCCAATCTGTTTTACCTTGGTCTTACTTATTGTCAAGTTGGGGTCAAGAAAGAGTTGAGTCAAAATAAGCAGAAGAACAAGAAACAAACTCATGTTGTGAATAAATAATTTATTTATTTTTAAAATTGTGATGTATTTTAAGGTATCCCCACGACCCACCCCAACGCTCGGTCTGCCTTACCTTGGTCGGTCTTATTGTCAAGTTGGGGTCAGGAAGGAGTTGAGGCAAAGAAAACAGAACAACAAGAAACAAGCTTAAGTTGTGAGTAAATGATTAATTTATTTTTAAAATTGTGATTTCTTCTAGAGGTGTCCTCGCGATCCACCCCAATGTCCGATCCGCCTTACCTTGGTCTTACTTTATTTTAAATGAATATATTTACACAAGCTTCTCTTAGTTTCAAAAATATTTATTCAAACATTCTCTACTAACAAGGTCAACCATGTGAAGGTGGAAGTTTGTTTGGCCTCTCCTAATTGACCTAAAACAACCACAAAACAACACAACACGACATGACACGAAAAAGCTAATACAAAGGAAACATAGAAACAAGAAGCAAGTTTATGTTGTAAGTAATTGATTAATTTATTTTTAAAATTGTGATTTCTTCTAAAGGTATCCTCGCGATCCACCCCAACGTCCGATTCGCCTTACTTTGGTCTTACTTATTGCCAAGTTGGGGTCAGGAAGGAGTTGAGGCAAAGGAAACAGAGGAACAACAAACAAACTTATATTGTGAGTAAATGATTAATTTATTTTTAAAATTGTGATTTCTTCTAGAAGTATCTCCGCGACCCACCCCAACGCCCAATCTGTCTTACTTTGGTCTTACTTATTGTCAAGTTGGGGTCAGGAAGTAGCTGAGGCAAAGTAAGCAGAAGAACAAAAAACAAGAAACAAGCTCATGTTGTGAATAAATAATTTATTTATTTTTAAAATTGTGATGTCTTCTAAGGTATCCCCACGACCCACCCCAACGCCCGATCTGCCTTACCTTGGTCTTACTTATTGTCAAGTTGGAGTCAGGAAGGAGTTGAGACAAAGGAAGCAGAATAACAAGAAATAAGCTTATGTTGTGAGTAAATGATTAATTTGCTTTAAAAATTGTGATTTGTTCTAGAGGTATCCTTGCGATCCACTCCAACGTCCGATCCGCTTAACCTTGGTCTTACTTATTACCAAGTTGGGGTTAGGAAGAAGCTGAGACAAAGTAAATAGAGGAACAAAAAAAAGCTTATGTTGTGAATAAATAATTAGTTTATTTTTAAAATTGTGATTTCTTTTAAAGGTATTATCGCGACCCACCCCAACGTTCGATCCGTCTTACCTTGGTCTTACTTATTGTCAAGTTGGAGTCAAGAAGGAGCTGAGGCAAAGTAAACAGAAGAACAAGAAGCAAACTTGTGTTGTAAGTAAATGATTAATTTATTTTAAAAATTGTGATTTCTTCTAAAGGTATCCTCGTGACCCACCCCAACGTTCGATCCACCTTAGCTTGATCTTACTTATTATCAAGTTAGGGTCAGGAAAGTGTTGATACAAATCAAGCAGAGGAACAAGAAGCAAGCTTATGTTGTGAATAAATAATTTATTTATTTTAGAAATTGCAATTTTTTCTAAAAGTATCCTCGCAACCCACCCAAATATCTTATCCACCTTACCTTGGTCTTACGTATTGCCAAGTTAGAGTCAATAAGAAGTTGGGCAAAGGAAACACGAAAACAAGAAGCAAACTTATGTTGTGAGTAAATGATTAACTTATTTTTAACATTGTGATTTCTTCTAGAGGTATCCTCGCGACCCACTCCAATGTCCAATCCGCTTTACCTTGGTCTTACTTATTGCCAAGTTGGGATCAAGAAGGAGCTGAGACAAATCAAACAAAGAAACAAGAAGCAACTTTATGTTGTTAATAACTAATTAATTTACTTTTTAAATTATGGTTTCTTCTAGCGCTATCTCATGATCCACCCAAATGCCCAACACAAACATCATTACTAGTTGTCATAACCAAGGTGTAAGTCTTTCAACATACAACATATAGAAAGAAATACATGATATTCCACAACTTCTAAACATTTGATTTAGTGGACCATAACTTCTACCACCTCTTTACAACTAGCAAAAATCGGTTTAAACTAGAACAGGTAGCTTATACACACATTATAGGTACACATAGTGGTTAACTCATGCATACATCCTATGTTTTGTGTTTGAGATAAAGTTCTTACACTACTAAAAATAAATGAAATAATTATGGAAAATTATAATGAATAATTAAAGTGTACTTTTATTTTTGCCTTTAAAATCATAAATTCTTTTTACTTTGAGAATTTCAACAATCCTATAATGACTTATATAAAATATTATTTATTTTAAATGAATATATTTACACAAGCTTCTCTTAGTTTCAAAAATATTTATTTAAACATTCTCTACTAACAAGGTCAACCACATAAAGGTGGAAGTTTGTTTGGTCTCTCCTAATTGACCTAAAACAACCACAAAACAACACAACACAACACAACACAACACAACACAACATGACAAGAAGGAGCTAAGGCAAAGGAAACAAAGAAACAAGAAGCAAGTTTATCTTGTGAGTAATTGATTAATTTATTTTTAAAATTGTGATTTCTTCTAGAGGTATCCTCGCGATCCACCCCAACGTCTAATTCATCTTACCTTAGTCTTACTTATTGCCAAGTTCAGGTCGGGAAGGCGTTGAGACAAAGGAAACAGAGGAACAATAAACAAGCTTATATTGTGAGTAAATGATTAATTTATTTTTAAAATTGTGATTTTTTCTAGAAGTATCCAAGCGACCCACCCCAACGCCTGGTCTGCCTTACCTTGGTCTTACTTATTGCCAAGTTGGGGTTAGGAAGGAGTTGAGGCAAAGGAAGTAGAACAACAAGAAACAAGCTTAAGTTGTGAGTAAATGATTAATTTATTTTTAAAATTGTGATTTCTTCAAATGATAATATTTATACAAGCTTCTCTTAGTTTCAAAAATATTTATTCAAACATTCTCTACTAACAAAGTCAACCACGTGAAGGTGGAAGTTTGTTTGGCCTCTCCTAATTGACCTAAGACAACCACAAAACAATACAACACGACATGACACGAAGAAACTAAGACAAAAGAAACAGAGAAACAAGAAGCAAGTTTATGTTTTGAGTAATTGATTAATTTATTCTTAAAATTGTGATTTCTTTTAAAGGTATCCTCGTGATCCACCTCAACATCTGGTTCGCCTTACCTTGGTCTTACTTATTGCCAAGTTGGGGTCAGGAAGAAGTTGAGACAAAGGAAATAGAGGAACAACAAACAAGCTTATATTGTGAGTAAATGATTAATTTATTTTTGAAATTGTGATTTCTTCTAGAAGTATCCCTGCAACCCACCCCAATGCCCAGTCTGTCTTACCTTGGTCTTACTTATTGCCAAGTTGGGGTCAGGAAGGAGCTGACGCAAAGTAACCAGAAGAACAAGAAACAAGAAACAAGTTCATGTTGTGAATAAATAATTAATTTATTTTTAAAATTATGATGTCTTCTAAGGTATCCCCACAACCCACCCCAACGCCCGGTCTGCCTTACCTTGGTCTTACTTATTGCCAAGTTGGGGTCAAGAAGGAGTTGAGGCAAAGGAAGCAAAACAACAAGAAACAAGTTTATGCTATGAGTAAATGATTTATTTATTTTAAAAATTGTGATTTCTTCTAGAGGTATCCTCGCGATCCACCCCAACGTCCGATCCGCCTTACCTTGGTCTTACTTATTGCCAAGTTGGGGTCAGGAAGAAGTTGAGACAAAGTAAGCAGAGGAACAAAAAATAAGCTTATGTTGTGAATACATTATTTATTTATTTTTAAAATTGTGGTTTCTTTTAAAGGTATCATCGCGACCCACCCCAATGCCTGATCTGCCTTACCTTGGACTTACTTATTGTCAAGTTGGGGTCAAGAAGGAGCTAAGGCAAAGTAAGCAGAGGAAAAAAAAACAAACTTATGTTGTGAGTAAATGATTAATTTATTTTAAAAATTGCGATTTCTTCTAGAGGTATCCTCACGACGCACCCCAACATCTGATCCGTCTTACCTTGATCTTACTTATTGTTAAGTTAGGGTCAAGAAAAAGTTGATACAAATCAAACAGAGGAACAAGAAGCAAGCTTATGTTGTGAATAAATGATTAATTTATTTTAAAAATTGTGATTTCTTCTAGAGGTATCATTGTGACCCACCCAAATGTCTGATCCACCTTACCTTGGTCTTACGTATTGCCAAGTTAGGGTCAATAAGAAGTTGGGCAAAGGAATCACGGAAACAAGAAGCAAACTTATGTTGTGAGTAAATGATTAATTTATTTTTAAAATTGTGATTTCTTCTAGAGGTTCATCTTACCTTGGTCTTACTTATTGCCAAGTTGGGGTCAAAAAGGAGTTGAGGCAAAAGAAACAGAGGAACAACAAACAAGCTTATATTGTGAGTAAATGATTAATTTATTTTTAAAATTGTGATTTTTTCTGGAAGTATCCCCGCGACCCACCCCAACGCCCAATTTGGGGTCAAGAAGGAGTTGAGGCAAAGTAAGCAGAAGAATAAGAATCAAGCTCATGTTGTGAATAAATAATGTATTTATTTTTAAAATTGTGATGTCTTCTAAGGTATCCCCGCAACCCACCCCAATGCCTGGTCTGCCTTACCTTGGTTTTACTTATTGCCAAGTTGGGGTCAGAAAGGAGTTGAGCAAAGGAAGCAGAACAACAAGAAACAAGCTTATGTTGTGAGTAAATGATTAATTTATTTTTAAAATTGTGATTTCTTCTAGAGGTATCCTCGCGATCCACCCCAACGTCTAATCCGCCTTACCTTGGTCTTACTTATTGCCAAGTTGGGGTCAGGAAGAAGCTGAGACAAAGTAAGTAGAGGAACAAAAAACAAGTTTATGTTGTGAATAAATAATTAGTTTATTTTTAAAATTGTGATTTCTTTTAAAGGTATCATCACGACCCACCCCAATGCCCAATCCGCCTTACCTTGGTCTTACTTATTATCAAGTTGGAGTCAAGAAGGAGCGGAGGCAAAGTAAGCAGAGGAACAAGAAGCAAACTTATGTTGGAAGTAAATGATTAATTTATTTTTAAAATTGTGATTTCTTCTAGAGGTATCCTCGCGACCCAACGCAACGTCCGATCCGACTTACCTTGATCTTACTTATTGTTAAGTTAGGGTCAGAAAAGAGTTGATACAAATCAAACAGAGAAACAAGAAGCAAGTTTATGTTTTGAATAAATGATTAATTTATTTTAAAAATTGCGATTTCTTTTAGAGGTATCCTCTCGACCCACCCAAATGTTTGATCCACCTTACCTTGGTCTTACTTATTGCCAAGTTATGGTCAATAAGAAGTGGGGCAAAGGAATCACGGAAACAAGAAGCAAACTTATGTTGTGAGTAAATGATTAATTTATTTTTAAAATTGTGATTTCTTCTAGAGGTTCGCCTTACCTTGGTCTTACTTATTGCCAAGTTGGGGTCAGGAAGGAGTTGAGGCAAAGGAAACAGTGGAACAACAAACAAGCTTATATTGTGAGTAAATGATTAATTTATTTTTAAAATTGTGATTTTTTCTAGAAGTATCCTCACGACCCACCCCAACGCCCAATCTGGGGTCAGGAAAGAGATGAGGCAAAGTAAGCAGAAGAACAAGAAACAAGCTCATGTTGTGAATAAATAATTTATTTATTTTTAAAATTGTGATGTCTTCTAAGGTATCCTCGTGACCCACCCCTACGCCTGGTCTGCCTTACCTTGGTCTTACTTATTGTCAAGTTGGGGTCAAGAAGGAGTTGAAGCAAAGGAAGCAGAACAACAAGAAACAAGCTTATGTTGTGAGTAAATGATTAATTTATTTTTAAAATTGTGATTTCTTCTAGAGGTATCCTCGCGATCCACCTCAACGTCCGATCCGCCTTACCTTGGTCTTAATTATTGCCAAGTTGGGGTCAGGAAGAAGTTGAGACAAAGTAAGCAAAGGAACAAAAAACAAGTTTACGTCGTGAATAAATAATTTATTTAGTTTTAAAATTGTGATTTCTATTAAAAGTATCATTGCGACCCACCCCAACGCCCAATCCGCCTTACCTTAGTCTTACTTATTGCCAAGTTGGGGTCAAGAAGGAGAGGAACAAAAAACAAAATTATGTTGGAAGTAAATGATTAATTTATTTTAAAAATTCTGATTTCTTCTAGAGGTATCCTCGCGACCCACCCAACGTCAGATCCGCCTTACCTTGATCTTACTTATTGTCAAGTTAAGGTAAGGAAATAGTTGATACAAATCAAACAGAGGAACAAGAAGCAAGCTTATGTTGTGAATAAATGATTAATTTATTTTAAAACTTACGATTTCTTTTAGAGTTATCCTCGCGACCCACCCAAATGTCCGATCCACTTTACCTTAGTCTTACTTATTGTCAAGTTAGGGTCAATAAGAAGTTGGGCAAAGGAAGCATGGAAACAAAAAGTAAACTTATGTTGTGAGTAAATGAATAATTTATTTTTAAAATTGTGATTTCTTCTAGAGGTATCCTCGCGACCCACCTCAATGTTCGATCCGCCTTACCTTGGTCTTATTGCCAAGTTGGGGTCAGGAAGGAGTTGTGACAAATCAATCAGAGAAACAAGAAGCAAGTTTTTGTTGTTAATAACTAATTAATTTATTTTTAAAATTGTGATTTCTTCTAGAGGTATCCCACGATCCACTCAAATGCCCAATCCACCTTACCTTGGTCTTACTTATTGCCAAGTTTGGGTCAAGAAGGAGCTGGGCAAAGGAAGCAGAAGAACAAAAAGCAAACTTATGTTTTGAGTAAATGATTAATTTATTTTTAAAATTGTGATTTCTAACTTTAGTGTTGAGAAACAAACTAATAAATCTTAAATAAAACTTAAACTACAAAAAATGCAAAGAAAACGAGACAAATCTTAAGAAATAACCATGGCCATTGGCTATTACAAGGGGTATTTAACCATTTCAAATATTTGTTTTATTAAACATTATATTTGTACATATTACAATGCTATCAAGTTTATACTTGACCAAAATATAACTAAAGAAATTATGCATGTCTAATTCCATCTCTTGTTATTTTGAATAAAACATAATGAAAAACAACTAATTCAAAAAGTTGTTCAACTCACTTTAAGATCCTTCTTATCATACTAATTTGGCCATAAATTAGTCAACATATTGAGGAAATAAAAATGATAATTCAAATAAAAGAAAAATTAGGATACTAAAATATTTACACATTTTACAACTACAACAAACAAGTAGAAATAGAAATCACATGGGTTACAAACTTTGAGGCATTTGAAGAAACAAATATAAAAATAAATAAAAACTTCACAAGTACTTTTCCAAATGTTGGAACATTTATACACTTCTTTTTATTTATCATCTTTAGTTTCTTCACTATTTTTAGAGGAACAAATGAACCCTCAGTCAGTTATTACCAATTCATAATAACATGATTCATTACCAATTCATAATAACACGATCCATTCTTGAAATTATGAAAATGTTTGCACCCCTAACAACTATTTCAAATGTTTTGCATCCCTAACAACTATTTCTACTATGGGTGCAATACAATTTTTTTGAATCATAACATCAAAGTATTGCAGTCTTTGACATCCAAAGTAGTGCATACCAAAGTGTTTTCCAAGTGTTTAGACATCTAGACCACATTCTAGCATATATCTAGTGTCTCATCACCTTTGTTGCTTTGATTTCCCAAGAACAACAAGAACAACACTACTATAAATGACTTAGCAACTAGAGATGGGCAGTGAAATATTGTAGAGTTATTTACCATGTGGAATGACTTTCAATCTATGGTCTATGTACTGAATGGAAAGAAGATTTGTAAGATTTTAAAAAGTAAATAATAATTAATGATGTTATGTGTGAGAGAGACAATCATGAGGGCCATAGAAAAATAGAGAGGTATGGGATGTGAAAAGAAAAGATCAAGAATCCATAAGCAGTGACATTATTGGGAAACAAGTGTGAACATAGTTCATCCCATTAATTTGTGAGACAAATTGATGGAAAAATAAAAGCCAATTAATTTTAAAGAAGATCAACATGAATGAAAAGACGTAGAAACCTGAACAAAAGTCTCAAACAATAATAATATTAAGAGTAATTATTAGAGAAGCAAAGCGAATCAAATTATTTTTATTTTTGTAGATTATAATGATAAAGTGGAAACGCCTCCTCTAGGACTACACTACGTTGGAAAAGATGAACAATTTTAAGGCAAAGTAGACAAAGGGGCATAGAATTTGAAGAAATTCTTGACTGGAGATGGCATAAGAATGAGAGTGTTATGTTTAAAACAAAGTTACAATTTGAGAAATGGGAGAGAATCATAGTAGAGTGTACAAGGAAGAGAAATCAAAATTGCATAAAAGTTGAATAAGTTAGAATGGTAAAGTACGTGGAAAATAGAGGAGAATGTGGGCAGAGAGAGAAAATGGATTCAAGCGCCCAAATTGGGATTAAAATCTATAGAATACAAAATAAAGAGGGAAGACGTCCATGCTAGAGGAAGAAAGAACTTGTAGACTTAATTAAACAGAAATAAAATAAAAGCACAAGCACATCAGAAAAATGAAGGAAAGTGCATATTAAAGAAGAGAAGTAATAAATAAGTGCAAGAAGAAAAAGACATATGTGTGCAAGGAAGCAAAGGTTAAAATGTATAGAGAATGAGGTAAGGAAGGTGAAGTGAAAGGTTATTAAGAACAGAGCAGATGGAGAAAAGAAATGTATGTTGGAGTTTAAAGAATAAAAAAAATTCAAAGCCAAATGTTTAGCAAGCAAAGGGCATTGGATTGGGAAAGAAAACAATTTAAGAGTGAAGTTGCAATTTCAAATATATTGAAAACTATCTTGAAAATATATCAAAAACTATTTTGAACTTTAGAGAGTTTTGTTTTGCAAAGTAGCAATAGAATGTAAATGATGTTTGCAACATAGCAAACTGTGAGATAAGTTTTGTTTTGCAAAATAAAAATAAACATGTTTGAATTTTCTATTGCTTGCTTAGATTATGGGCAAGGGAGTTCTCTCTCTCAATTTGATATGTATCACAGTCACTATGGGAAATGTCCTTTTAAAGGATTTTCAGTCTGTTTGTTAGACAAAACAAATGTGTGTAGTGTTGATTTTAAGGTTGTTCTCGTTAACCACATGCAAACATCAGATATGTTGCCTTCCCAACCATTGATGATAAGCTCTTATCGTCACCGTTGAGCACACTACATATATTTATCACCATCAATTGATCTGCTTGTACATGAATTTGATCTTCCTGATTATTATCGAACTTGTTGTCTCATCTCTATTCCAAATAGGGAAGACCACGTCCATATATATCCAATGAAAGGAGATATACAAGAGTCAGCACTCATCAAGGAGGCATGACCTTCATGAAGCATCGCATGCCTTCAAATGAGGGGTGGCAGACTTTCACCAGAAGTTGGCCCCTTTGAAACAAATCCGATGAGTCAAACTCGATAATGTGTGTTTAATCATTAAACCTGATAATGCATATGTGACTTAATAAAGACATTAAAAGATTAATTTAAGTTGATAGATTCATCAAATGTGTAAGGCCAATAGGCCATTCACACATTTGATCTTGTTGAGTCGGCATGTAGGATTTTTACTGACGCTATATCATCAACACTCCCTCTTAGCTAGGGAGGAATCCTTCTTAATCTCTACAAGTCAAATCACCTCATTATGATGTTTGACCACAATGGCTACTCTCAGAGGGTGAATACACACAAATGCTAAGTCATGGAGTCTCTCACATGACATACACCATACCTACTCGTAGAGGGTGGAACAAGGGTTGGAACCTCAAACTTCTCTCACAAAGAAGAATGCACAACAAGGGTTGAAACCTCAAACTTCTCTCATAGAGAAGATTGCATCTCCACCATGCCTACTCGCAGAGGGTGGATCCACCATACCTACTCATAGAGGGTGGAACGAGGGCTTTCACCTCAAACTTCTCCCAGAGAAGAATGCATTAACAAGGGATTGCACCTCGAACTTCTCTCTCATAGAGAAGAACTCATTAACAAGGGATTACACCTCGAACTTCTCTCTCACAGAGAAGAACTCATTAACAAGGGATTACACCTCGAACTTCTCTCTCTCAAAGAAGAACTCATTAACAAGGGCTTTCACTTCAAATTTATCCATCACAGAGAAAAATGCATTAACCAAATCTTCATTATGACGTGGCTCCCTCTGAAGCTGAAATGTCAAGCTCCCTCTGAATGTTGATTCTTCCTCTGTGAAGAAATGCAAGCAATCTTCCTTCCTTGAATAGAGATTCGTCGGTGCTTGAACCTTGGGTAGACGGACCGCCAATGAAAAGCATGATTCTGGCAGCAATGCCAAGCATACAAGCATCAACCAACCACGTTGAGAGCAGTGCCAATGCAACGTGCATCTCTTGCATTCCTTTGCGCCACCCACGAATCCTTCTGCAACTCTTCCAAAACCAAATTCAAAGTGAATTCACACTAGAAAGTTGGCAACAAGAATTGGGTGATGCTCTGAGCAAAGAGGTCATCCTTGACATTGATTACATCATCAGCAAACTTGTAGATAGTATCAAGCGTTCTATCAATCTGTTGCCGCAAATTAGGATTGGGAGCAATACTAGACTTACTGAGCCAATAATGTCTAACCATGCAGCCCTCGTCCGGATTGGCAATCGAACAGCGCTTTGAAACTTGGGTTCCAACGCCTCCACGAATTCATCTGTAAACCCGATTAGACTGACATTGATATACAATCTGAGCTCCTTGTTCTGATAAAGCCAATCCAAGTACCAATTCCACAGGGTTGTGGGCTCCGTCTCTAGCCCTTTCTTCTTCTTCAAAGAATTTTTATCGAGCACACAAACCTCTCCAACCACAGCAACCCGAGTTCGAGTCATAAGTTGGCATATTTCAACACTGACAATGTCAAGCTTTGAAATCTTGGGTGAAATCTTGTGACTGTGTAGCAGGCAACTTTTTGCACATATTGTTGTCTACGTTTCCCCATGGAACTTCAGACGCAAAGTATTTTGGGCCATCATACTTGTTCTCGAGGCCTAGGGAGACTTGATCCCCCGATTGCCAGCTGATTTGTTTAGACGCCTGACTAGCGTCATTGAGAAGGGCGGAGGTCAACGAGTGTAATTGTTGCATTATCCTCTGTAGTCGCCTTTCGATCTGGAAGAAATCTTAAATCTGCAATTGTTTATGATTGAATTTTGCTTGAGAGCACAAAATCTACCTTCAAGCGGTTAGGCTTCTATAGAAGGAACCTTCTCTGATACCATGTTGATTTTAAGGTTGTGCTCATTAACCACAGGCAAACATCAAATTTGTTGCCTTCCCAACCATAGACGATAAGCTCTTATCGTCACCCCCGAGCACGCTACATATATTTTTCACCATCAATTGATCTGCTTGTACATGAAATTGATTTGTCTGATTATGATCGAACTTCTTGTCTCATCTCTATTCCACAGAAGGAAGACCACATCCATATATATCCAACAAAAGGAGATATCCAAGAGTCATCTCTCATCAAGGAGCCATGACCTTCATGAAGCATCGCATGCCTTCAAATGAGGGGTGGCGGACTTTAACCAAAAGTCGGCCCCTTTGAAACAAATCGGATAAGTCAAACTCGATAATGTATGTTTAATCATTAAACCTAATAATGCATATGTGACTTAATAAAGATATTAAAGGATTAATATAAGTTGATAGATTCATCAATGTAAGGCCAATAGGCCATTCACACATTTGATCTTGTTGAGTAGCCAGTAGAATTTCTACCGACGTTATATCATCAACATGTAAGACATATTTTATAGAGACAAAGGAAAGAATATTATAATGTAATAAATTATCATATAAATGATTTAATCTATCAATCTCAATTTTTATTGTAGTTCACTTAAATTCAAAGCATCAAAACAAAGTAATGAAATATGTACCAATATTAAAAATTCCAAATTTATAAAATTACTTTTAAAAATTCATCATAGAAGGGTATACACAAAAAACACAAAGAACAAAGCATGGTGGTCACACAAAGTGGCCGTGAAAACAATCTAAAACATTAAGCAAATGTACATACCGAGTTTCATATTTAATCATTCGTGTCAATCTCACCTAACACGTCAACTTTGATGATTGCAACTTTGCTGTAATTAATGGAAAATCCTTTGTCAATCATAACATTCCAAAATTTGACAAAAAAAATACTTAAAATAAAATTTAAAAATATACAAAAATATATCCAAAAAGACAAAATTCCACACCCTAAGTTTTTAAATAAGGAAAAAAAAGGGAAAAAGGAAAAAGGAAAAACCTAAGTTGATGATGCAGCTCAGTAATCCTCAGTTGTTAATGGCCTATGCGAAGTGCTAATACCAGCAAGAGAAATGGACCCAACCCATGAATCCAATGTGAGTGCCATGAATGGTTGAAACATAAACATGAGTCAATCTATAAGAAATTAAAACAAATCAAAACATTTATTATCAAGAAAAATAAAACATGGTGTAAAAACTTAAAGAATAAGAGAAAAATATCGTTTGAAGTGGTCAAATCTAAAACTTATTATCTACAAATTTATACTATTTTTATCAAAACATTGAATTACATCCCAGATCTAACATGTAATGCCCACTATTATCATCATAATGGCATAGAGAATACACCACATCGTAATGGTATAGCGAGTATGCCATATCAAAAGCAACAAAGATAATAATACTAAGGATGAATAAACCATAGACTAGCTATGGTGCTAACAGAATAAACAATTTTAATTTCTGTTTTTTGTTAAACTTTATCACGGTTCTTGTTTTCAAAGTTCTATGTCATGATATTTTCTGAAAATTATTTTCAACACCTATATTATCTTACTTTCACTAAACCATTTAGACTAGCTATGATACAAGCAGTATAAGCAATTTTAATTTCTATTTTTGTTCAATTTTAAAGTTAATGTTAAACTTTACTACT